>NW_027507790.1:146362997-147095068 GCF_037356315.1 Lithobates pipiens | reverse complement strand
CCCGACACTTGCTGAATGCCTCGCCATTTTTCTTCTGTGCCAAATGTCGATTTTGAACTGAACCAATGCCTTTGCGGTTGTGACCCCCATTCACTTGGATGTGAGGGTTTAACTCCACAAGCCACATTTAATTGGTCAGACCCAGTAAAAGCCATGTCAACAGGAAAGGGGGGGGGGGGGGTTCTCTCCAATGAAACCCCACTGACAATAAAAACTGGACAGGGGTTCTAATCATTCCTCGCATTATCCAAAATTAGAAAACAACTTTAAACAGAAATAAAGTAGAACTTTAGGCAAAACAATTTAATTTTGGATAGTGTAAGGGAGAGTTATAGTCCCTGTCGGTTTGTTGCCATCTGTGTCCCATAGCCAAACAGCAAGCGAGCAGAAATCCCTGCAAATTAAGGTAATTATTTGAGGTCCCCCTCCATTGCTTTTCTGGGAACAATCCAAAAATTTTAATTTTCCTTTGCTATCAATGATAAATGGTAAACAGGCCAAATAGAGGGTGAATCTGCCCAAAAGGGGCACAGACATCAATAAAAACTGACAGGGGTTCTAATCCCTTTCCATATTATCCAAAAAAAAAAAGAAAAAAAAAAAAAAAAAAAGAAGGTTTTGCCTTTATTTAAAATATATGTAAAGCCAGTTTACACCATTCTAGGATGTGAAATAACCCATACATTCATTATAAGAATGAAAAATAGTGCCATAAAAAAGGTAGGAGTTGTTCACATAACTTCATTATCTGCACGTGCTGTAAATTAAACACCAACTGGTTTCCTATGCTGTGCATGCAATAAAAACTCCCAAAGTTCTGAAAAACATTAGTCACAGTGGAGGTGGCTGTTGACAGGATCTCTTTATAAGGACTAACCTGTCAGGACAAAAATAAGGGAGCTTCCACAGCTGACATTTTAGATGGTACATCCTTTGGGGTTGCCAATTCTGCAGGTGCATTAATAGTCATTGAGTCAATGACCTGGAACAAGTATGTGGGTCCCTTTTAGATTGTAAGCTCTAATGAACCGCGTCCTCAGATTCTTCCTGAATTGTGTTTTAACTGTACTGTCTGTCCTCATGTTGTAAAGTGCTGCGCAAACTGTTGGTGCCATTTAAATCCTGTATAATAATCCGTCCCTACAGCAGACATTTACATGCTTGTTCTAGGACAGTGCCTAACCATTTCGTTAATGAGGGAGGGATAATGACGACAACTCTGGAGCATGCACCTTTCCAGACAAGTCATCAATAGAAGCTACCATATTTTTGATCCATTCAAATAAAATATCTGAACATAAAAGCTTTAGCTAAATAGCTGACTGATTCCTGGACAGAAAAGATATCCTATTTGACTTTAGCCTTGGTTTACAGCCATGCAACTTGTAATGCGACTTGACATTTCAAAGTCAAGTGACAAGGTGCACCCCATTTGCGGCAATGGAACCGTTCAGATCACTGCGACTCAAGTCACAGCAACTTTGAAAAGTGTTCCTGCACTGATTCTGTGCGACTTACATTGACAGCTGTTAAATAAAGTTGCACAGATGTCAGCAAGTTGCACATGCAATCTCACTGAAAAAGTGCGACTTAAGATGCACTGGCGTGAGCCAGGACTTACATAAAGGAGAGGGAGAGAGGGAGAGAGGGGAGAGGGGGAGAGGGGGAGAGGGGGAGAGGGGGAGAGGGGGAGAGGGGGAGAGGGGGAGAGGGGGAGAGGGGGAGAGGGGGAGAGGGGGAGAGGGGGAGAGGGGGAGAGGGGGAGAGGGGGAGAGGGGGAGAGGGGGAGAGGGGGAGAGGGGGAGAGGGGGAGAGGGGGAGAGGGGGAGAGGGGGAGAGGGGGAGAGGGGGAGAGGGGGAGAGGGGGAGAGGGGGAGAGGGGGAGAGGGGGAGAGGGGGAGAGGGGGAGAGGGGGAGAGGGGGAGAGGGGGAGATATAGAGAGAGAGAGAGAGAGATATAGAGAGAGAGAGAGAGAGATATAGAGAGAGAGAGAGAGAGATATAGAGAGAGAGAGAGAGAGAGAGAGATATAGAGAGAGAGAGAGAGAGAGAGAGATATATAGAGAGAGAGAGAGATATATATAGAGAGAGAGAGAGATATATAGAGAGAGAGAGATATAGAGAGAGAGATATAGAGAGAGAGATATAGAGAGAGAGATATAGAGAGAGAGATATAGAGAGAGAGATATAGAGAGAGAGAGATATAGAGAGAGAGAGATATAGAGAGAGAGAGATATAGAGAGAGAGAGATATAGAGAGAGAGAGATATAGAGAGAGAGAGATATATAGAGAGAGAGATATATAGAGAGAGAGATATATAGAGAGAGAGATATATAGAGAGAGAGATATATATAGAGAGAGATATATATAGAGAGAGATATATATAGAGAGAGAGATATATATATAGAGAGAGATATATATAGAGAGAGAGATATATATAGAGAGAGAGATATATATATAGAGAGAGAGATATATATATAGAGAGAGAGATATATATAGAGAGAGAGATATATAGAGAGAGAGATATATAGAGAGAGATATATAGAGAGAGAGATATATAGAGAGAGAGATATATAGAGAGAGATATATAGAGAGAGATATATAGAGAGAGATATATAGAGAGAGATATATAGAGAGAGATATATAGAGAGAGAGATATATAGAGAGAGAGAGATATATAGAGAGAGAGATATATAGAGAGAGAGATATATAGAGAGAGAGATATATAGAGAGAGAGATATATAGAGAGAGAGATATATAGAGAGAGAGATATATAGAGAGAGAGATATATATAGAGAGAGATATAGAGAGAGATATAAAAAAAAAAACTGTAGCTGCCGATTTAATATTAGGACATGTACCTATCCAGGGAGGCCGCAATCTTGGCAACCCCCTAGCCAATTTGGCAGCTCTGTGTCTCAGAGGGAAAGGAGGAGGGGCCAGAAACGTCAAATACTGTGCAGTGATCTTACCCAGAAGTGGGAGCCAAACCAGGTACCCGCTCCCACCCCCAAGCATAGCTTCCCATTTTGGGTGGAGCTCCGCTTATGTATAAAGCACAATGACCTAAAGCTAACCACACACTTAGGATTTAGGCCAATTCAGACAAATTGGCTATAACTGAACAGTAGGTGGCCCTGTCACCTCGAAAGTGGAATGCTCAATTGCCTTGGTGAAGGCATCATGCCAAAAGTGCCAAACTGTGCCTGTTCCAGGCAAATGATCAGGCATTCTGACAGCCAGCACTCTACAATAGACCAGCAGGGGGGGGCGGCAGAGGAGGACTTGACAATCCATGCTATTTATGTGGATGGAGGAATCAGTTAGATTTCCTTTGTCCAGCCCGCACAAAAGAAATCTATTGGCATAGGACTAGCCTTAGTGATAGGTACTTGTGCCTTGTAGTACTGGCGTCCTCATTCGGGATTATCTGCATGAAGTTTGTTTGAAGGAAACAGGAATACCTGGAGGAAATCCAATCTCCAAAAGACCTGCTGGAAAGTTTAAGTTCCTGTCCAACTTAGCCCTAGTACATACAGTATATGTATGCTAGTTTGTGTACATTATACTGGGCAGCTTTTGTTAGAACTCCATCTAATTCAAGGCCCAAGGATTCCTTCGGTATTGATCAGTATTTGAATTGTACTGCCTATCTTTATATTGTGAAGCCCTGCACAAACTGTTAGTGCTATATAAATCCTGATAGAGAAATGTATAATATACATACCATCCTCAATAGACCATATGTAAAGCAATGCAGTGAAGAAAATGATTTACAGGCCTATGGCTGGAGAGCTGAAAAATGACAGCTCAGCAAATCTCCAGTGTTCAGCAAGGACTTTGGCTCAGTTTACTGAATGAATCTGAGACCAGCTGGCACCACAGAGGAAGTAAAGTAGTATGTACTTTACTAGCTATAGCTATGCTGCTCTTTAAAAAGATAGCACTTTGAAGCAGAACATAAAGCGATATTCAACTCAGAACTGGTCAGTCCACCAAGCGCTCAGTTGCCACATAAGCAAGCCCTGGGAAGCAGAGCTGCCTTCCAAGCCTCATTGCTTAGATAACATTTCAGCTGCCAGAAACCACCGCAAAATATGAGAGTCTACATCTCAAAATGCTGCAGTTTAGTGCTTTAAAGGATAATAAATATGGAGTTTAATTAGCACTTTGAAGCATTTCCTGACATGTATGCTGGTTTCATGCCTGGATGAAATTCCAGAACACAGTAGAAAGAAAATCCACAGCAGACATGTAGCCATGGGAGGTGGGAAGATCATTAAAAGACATTTAACCAGCTGCCCCCCACAAACACCGGGGGGGGGGGGGTGTTAGAGAGAGACTTACAACACAGCATTATGAGCCAGCCAGAGCTTTTATGGAAGCTTACTCAGCTTTCCTATACAGGTACGAGAAAAGCTTACAAGTAGAACGCCCATGATATTACACGCTAAAACCAAGCCTCTACTCAGCACATTTGCACACAGCAAAGATAGGACTAATCTACACGGACACTAGGGGGTTACAATGTACCCAGATCTTTACTTCGTATGTATAACGCTGTAGGCAGATTAAAACAGGCCTGTGTTTATACATAGCTTGAAATTCTAAGACTGTTGATTGGGGAGGGGTGAGAGGAGAAAAAAAAAAAAAAAAAAAGACATTCTAAATCAGACAACAGCAATCCCAAATTAATGTAAATACCTTCCTATGCAGTTAGCTGGTTATAACTTAATTCAAAGGCTAGAAAGGGATGGGGGATTTACACTGGTGTCTGGTTGGGAAGTTCCAGAAGTAGGGCCATATACTCTCTGGGGAGGGGCCAATATGGAGTCAGCGTCTCCTCAACTAGCTGGGCCTAGTCATTTCTTGGGAAGGGACAATATGGGGTCTGTCTCCTCTCTGGGGAGGGGCCAATCTGGTGTCAGCGTCTCCCCAACTAGCTGGGTCTAGTCATCTCTTGGGAAGTGACAATATGGAGTCGCTGAGACCCTTTTTGTAGGATGTGCCATGTCATTTCTATAGAAGGTAAAATTTGGAGTCAAAGTAGGGCCAAGTTAGCTCTGAAAAAAAGTACAGTCAGTATCTTCTTTCCTAGTAGCACCATGTCATCTGTATGGAACGTTCAATACTAAGTCAGCGTCCCCTCTCCTAGTAGGGCCACGTTGTCCCTAGCAAAGGGACAATACAGAGCCAGTGTCCACCCTCTTAGTAGGACCATTTCACGTCTATGAAAAGTACAATATGGATCTGCGTTCCCTCTCCTAGAAGGGCCAAGTCACCTCCGGGAGAGGGACAATATGGAGTCAGTATCTGCTAGTAGGGCCATTTCTTCTCTATCAAAAGTACAATACGGTGTCAGTGTCCCCTCTGCTAGTAAGCCATGTCACCCATATGGAATGAACAATATGGAGTCGGTGTCCCCTCTCCTAGTATAGCCATGTCACCCATATGGAAGGAGCAATATGGAGTCAGGGTCTTTTAGAACAGCCATGGAAAGTACAATACAGAGTCAGTGTCTCCTGTCCTAGCACAGCCATAGGGAAGGGACAATATGGAGTCAGCAAATCCTAGGACTGTCATCACTATGGAGAGTACAACAGGAGTCAGCATTTCCTGGCCTAGAACAGCCATGTCATGTGGAAAGTACAATATGGAGTCAGTGTCTTTTAGAACAGCCGTGGAAAGTACAATACAGAGTGAGTGTCTCCTCTCCTAGAACAGCCATGTCACTTCCATGGAAAGTACAGTATGGGGTCAGAGTCTCCATCATATAAATGGCTGATTTATATGATTAAATGAAGAATGTGCCCAAAGAAGGCAGAACTCAGTCCCTGTAATGAAGATCAGTCCTCCTTGGTGACACCCAGACTTTCTGTAAGTTTCTATGAAATAATGCCCCAAGTGTCCCCGGGCTGTGATGTGTAGGTGTGGGCAGTGTATGGAGTGCCCTGTGTAGGAGAGGGGTGGTGCAGTAGACGGTGGTGCAGGCAGTCCTGTGTACAGGCAGTGCGGAGGAGCTAGGAGACCAAGGACCAGCTGGATCACACCAGAGGGGCTCTCAGCACCTGCCAGCATTTAGGACACCCCTGTCCGGGACAATGGGCTCTCCGCAGCTCCCACACACAGCCCATATCTGGAATAATCCACATCACACGAAGGGGGGGGGGGGGGAGAGGTGTCCCGGTTCTGATGGGTCAGTGCTTCCGAAGTTCGGACAGAGCCCAGAAGTGAGATTCCAGGCACAGCAAATGACTCCTTTATCCAGGGGAGGGCGGAGGGGGTGACATGGCCTCGGTGACATTCCTCCATACACAAACATCTGGTAACCCTAATAAAAGCCCATATCGGGGAATTCCCTGGGGGTGTCCCCCTCCCCCCACCTCTCATTGCTTACCTTAGTGTTCTGGTAGTGCTCCAAGGCTCTGACGGCGGTCTCAGTGAGTTTAACGTGAAGTACGGTGGTGTTGTCCTGTGTCCCCCTCCCGCAGGACAGCCCGTACCTCCCCTCCTCACTAAGAGCCGCCATCTTCCTCACTCAATCCCTCTTCCCCTCCCGACTCCGAGCTGAGCAGGGAGTTTTGTATCTCACAACCAAACCTGCTACTCTGGGCACGAAGCGAAGTCTGCGTCTCTGATTGGCTAACCGCTTAGCTCCGCCCCCTTCCCTCAGCTAGGTTTGCAGCGCACAGCCCGTAATGCAATCTCTTTATAGCAAGGGATGAGGGATTTTTTTTTTGTTTGTTTCGTTTCTGGCCTGGCGTCATCACGTCCAGGGGGTGGGCGTGGCCTGTCGTGACGTAGGGAACCAGAGAATCGTGTGCTCTCGGACCGTGACATCAGCGGGTGACGTAGGGTGGTCGCTGAGCGGAGGGGCTCCGGTGTGTGTGTGTCGCTGTCCCTAGCGGTGTCACTACTAACAATGGCAGTCCGGGGGGAGAAGAACTCCATAGCGGCCTTGTATGTGGAGAGCTAGGAGGAGCGATGGTAATGACCTTTGGAAGGCACACAGTCACCACAATGACGGGGATAGTAATCATTAACCACACGGCTCCACACAAACTCCTTCTTCACACACGATAAAATCTGCAGCTTCGGCCATCAAATCACTCCGAACCTCCAAATATTACATGCTGAAGGCCCCAGGGAATGAAATGGCGGTTGTTGCAATTTTTCGTGTCTCATGATATTTGCGCAGCCATTTATGAAACACAAATTGTCCTCAGGAACATTTACCCCCCAACCGCTAACCACCTCAGTACAGGGCGCTTACACTCCCTTCCTGCCCACACTTTGACAATTGCGCGGTTGTGCTACACTGTAACAATGTGACATTGTTATCATTTTCTTCACACAAATAGCACTTTCTTTTGGTGGTATTTAATCACGGATGTTTTTTTAGGCCCATTTCACACGGGCGGCTGTTCTGCCGCTGTTAAAAGCATGTTTTGTTATTTTGAAATTCAGAGAATCCTGGCACAGCGCTCACTTGCAGTTGTACGTTGCAATTAGCTGCCTTTATGTGCAGATAGCGCCAATAAGTCGGTCCTGGACGCAGTGAAATTCATTTTTTTCTATCCGCACCAAACCCCATGTAATGCAATCATTGCTGAATGCAGTGTGTGAATGGGGCCATAAGAAAGCATTGTGTGAGTTTAGCTGTGGTAGATAACTTCATCTATCCGCAGCTAAAAGCTGAATTCTATCCACCCGTGTGTAAGGAGTCTTATTTTTTTCCTTAAAAAAAAAATGTCAGTGGTGGGCAATAATTTCTGGCACTGACGAGCACTTAAAGCGGAGTTCCGCCGTTTTTTGTTTTTAAAAGTCAGCAGCTACAAATACTGCAGCTGCTGACTTTTAAAGTATGGACACTTACCCGCCAAGCACACCCGCAATGTCGGCACCCGAAGCCGATCTCTCAGGTGCTGCCGCTGCCATCTTCGGTATGGGAATTGGGAAGTGAAGCCTTGCGGCTTCACTTCCTGGTTCCCTACTGCGCATGTGTGAGTCGCGCTGTGCAATAAGGATGGTCCCTGCTGTCTCTGGGATCCGTGTGTTTCCCAGCAGATAGCGGGGGCCCTGCAGGAAGTGGCGTAAATACCCGCAGAATCTGGGGCTATCTATGCCTGGAAGTGGGTGCAAATACCTGTATTATACAGGTATCTGCAACCCCCTTCCCCCTGAAAGGTGCCAATTGTGGCACTGGAGGGGGGGAGGGTTCCAATGAGTGGAAGTTCCACTTTAGGGTGGAGCTCCGATTTAATTGTAATCAGGACACTGATTATGCTACTTGCAGGAGTTTTTTTCAGCTCCCCACCAGCGAACCGCCCCAGTGTGAAAGCATTTATTGATTTTAAATGGAAATAGGTTTTGGTGAGCTTTTCAGGCGCTTTTCTTTAGCACCGAAGTGCTTGAAAAGCGCCTCAGTGTAGAAGGGCTTTAACTGTGTGTCTAGCCAGTGGTTTCTCCCTGTGAGGGACGTGCTTTTACTATTGAAAGAAACATTAAGACCCCTTTCACACCAGGGCTCTTTGCAGGCGCTATAGCGTTAGAAATAGCGCCTGCAATCCGCCCTAAAAAAGCTGCACCATTGTTTGTAGTGTGAAAGCCCGAGGGCTTTCACACTACAGCAGTGTGCTGGCAGGACGTCAGGGAAAAGTCCTGCCAGCAGCTTCTTTGGAGCGGTGAAGGAGAGGTGTGTTTACTGCTCCTCCACCGCTGCTCCCCATTGAAATCAATGGGGCAGCGCTGTACTACCGCCAACAAAACGCCGCTATTGCAGCGTATTTTAACCCTTTCTCGGCTGCTAGCGGGGGGGTAAAAGCGCCCCATTAGCGGCCGAAATGCTCCGCAAATACGGCGGTAAAACGCCTCTGAAAATAGCAGCGTTTTACCGCCCACGCTATGGGCGGTGTGGTGTGAAAGGGGTCTAATCCTGCTTTGCAGGAACACCAGATCAATATCTTCCCTTCTGACAGAACAACAATCTGCCTGTTTACATAGGCAGATCGCCATTCTGCCTGTGTACTGTACAGTCAGCGGGTGCCGGCGGATATCAAGTCTGCGGTACCTGCCCCTGGTCTTCCGCTGTGTGTGATCAGCGGTAGCACTTGTGCGCACCCCAGACCTGGAAGTATCAGATTCCGTACTAGGTATGTGATCTGGCACAGAGTGGCCACCCTGCCGCAGTATATCTGAAGTGGTTAATGAATGTTAGCGCACACAGACACAATAGAATACTCACAATTCTTGGTAAAATATAAAACGTGGAGTTGTGTTTAGTAAATAGGTACCAAATATTATTATTATTATACAGGATTTATATAAAGTTTGCACAGCACTTTACAACGTGAGGGCAGTCAGTATACTTACAATACAGGAGGAATAAGAGGGCCCTGCTCATTAGAGCTTACAAGGGAGGGTCAAGTGATACAAATGGTTATAACTGTGGGGGATGTGCTGATGGAGAAAGTAAAAGTACAGTTGTTAGGTTAGGGACAGGGTAGGCTTCTCTAAAGAGAAGGGTTTTCAGGGATAGTCTAAAAGTGGACACAGGAGATAAGTCGTGCAGATTGGGGTAGGAGATTCCAAAGGATGGGAGAGGCTTAGAAGTCCTGGAGTCAAGCATGGGCGGAGATGCGCGGGAGCTAGAGAGCAGAAGGTCTTGGGAGGAAGGAAGAGAACAATTCGGTTAATATTTTGAGACCAGATTAGTGATGTAGCTGGGGGCTGATTTGTGGATGGCTTTGTAAGTTGTTGCTATGGTTTGAATTTAATTTGTGGTGTAGGCAGGATCTACTGCACCTTGCACGTGGGTTAACACCTCACCCAAAGGTGTAATCTCTAGTGCCTGGCACCAGGCGGAGGCTGTGGTCATGTGAGAAATCAAACATTAAGGCAGAACGCCCAAAAGGTGAAGTTCCAATTGTTTACACTCCTCCCCTCCACTGCCACATTTGGCACTTTTTCGTGGGAGCGGGTACCTGGTTTTGACAGGTACCCACTGCTACTTCTGGTCAGATCAACAAGGTGATCTGTGCGGAAGTTGGGCTCCCATCCCCCACAGCCTTTTGGGACACATCACAGGTCCCAGAGGAAGCACAGGGCGGCTTGCACAATGTGCAATAAACAGAAAAACAGGCAGCTCTGCCAGTTTCCCTTACTTAAGATGCCGACGCCTGCATCTGAAGTGGATTCAAGAATCGGCTCGGATGAGGACATTGCTGGATTCCTGGACAGGTAAGTGTTCTTAACTTAGAAGTCTGCAGCTGCAGTATTTGTATTTTAATAACATCAGACCAGGCTCAAAGCAGTTGAAACAACTTTACTGGAAACTTGGCATAACAATAGAAACAGAGTAAAATGTATTTTCTCTAAGACCCCTTTCACACTGAGGCACTAAAATAGCGCCTGTAAAGAGCCTCTCTTGTCCCAAGTGCTTTCACACTGGAGCGGTGCGCTGGCAGGACACTGAAATAACTCCTGCAAGCAGCATCTTTGGAGCGATGAAGGAGCGGTGTATACACCACTCCTAAACCGCTCCTGCCCATTGAACTGGCTGGGCGCCCCTTCTGCAACCGCCGGCAAAGTTGTTTTAACCCTTTATTGGCCGCCAGCGGGGGTTAAAACTACTGCGCTAGCGACCGAAAACCCCTGCAAAAAAGTGTGAAAGGGGCCTAGCTAACGCTAATTGCAACTGCTCCAGCATACCTGTATAGGCAGAGTCCTACTAATACCTTTCACACTGAGGCAGTTTTTTAGGCATTGCAGTGCTAGAAATAGCGCCTGAAAACTGTCCCCCATTCATTACAATGGGTGCTTTCACACTCGGGCGATGCGCTTGTGGGACGTTTGGAAAAGTTCTGCGAGCAGCATCTTTGGGGCAGTTCGGGAGCGCTGTATACAGCGCTCCCAATATGTCCCTGCCCATTGCAATGAATATTCCATAATACAATCGGGCCCAGTAACAGTACATGCATTACTATTCTCACATGTGGATATACATAAATTACCATCCAATGTAAATCGGACCGGTATCTAAATAAAGTCATACCATCAATGCATCTAAGTTATTAAAACTGCTTAAAGAAAATGAACACATAAGGCCACGTACACACGAGAGGATTGTCCGTCCAACTAAGTCCGTCAGACAATCCGACAGACAGTCCGTCCTACTTTCGAATGAACGGACTTGACCACACATGATGAACAGACAGTCCGCCGAAAGCTTGCGCGATGACGTGTACAGCACGTACGACGGGACTAGAAATACAACGTCCAATACACAGCAATGCAACCTTTCGCCGTGTAAATCCTTTCTGAGCATGCGCCATACTTAGTCCGTCGAACTAGCCTACTCACGAGCGGACTGTCCGCTGAAACCAAAGTTGGACGGACAATATTACGGAAATTCCGAAAGACTTAGTCCGCCAGACTGTCCGCTGAAAAAGTCCGCTGAAGCCCACACATGAGCGGACTGTCCGCTGAAACACGTTTCAGCGGACCAAGTCCGTCAGACAGTCCGCCCGTGTGTACGCGGCCTAAGGCAAATGACTAAAGCAAATATAAAATCTCATTCCATAACTCAGCACATTCATAATATAATAAAAATGTTAAAAATAACGGATGAGAATCCAATAGACATAGATCCAATAGACATTAAATATTACCAAGGAGGGCACCCTGGTTGGATACCCCCGGCCTCTCTCCGATTGATCTGGTCATGGACAGAATGCTGAGATAAAAGAAGGGGAAGGGAGGTTGAGCTGGGGGGGGGGGGCACTAAATGTAAGACACCTACCGTAGGTAATTCTGAATGGGTGAACTAAAGCACAGCCAGGATATACAGTGTCGACATCTACTGTGGTTGAGACGATTTGGTATGGGGAGATGTGAAACAATGCTTGAATATTCCTCTTGTAGGGTTGAATAAGCTTCTATGTTGTGACAAGAATCTATGCTTGGGATGTAAGCTGTAAATTATACTTGTATGTTTTGTTATTTAATAAACTCTCTCTGATTTAAAAAAAATAGTACCAAGGCCAGAATTGGAGTTTGAAGCTGCCCTGTTATAATAGGAACTTTAACGAGTTTATGGACTGATACAAATACGCATCACTTTGCATCTTGGGGAGGATCACCTTGTTACATGAAGGAACACTAAACCAAGCAAAAAAGGGTTTATCCCTTTGGGATAGACCAACTATTTTGATCTTTCCTTGTTTAAAGGTATCATATTGATACCAAATTAAGGAACATTGGCATTCTCAGAGGAGTTGCTCAGATGGTACAGTTTCTATGAAGTTTGCATCTTGGGGAGGATGTTTGTATCAGTCCATAAACTCGTTAAACGTCCTATTATAACAGGGTTATTTTTGGCACACAGACACCTCATTGGAGCTCCTGACGGGCTCTGAGGATTCCTTGGAACTGTGATTTTTTTTTTTTTAAAGGGTGGTAATGTACTAAGGTCCTACAAAAGCTCCAGAAAAAGCCACAATTGTGGTGAAACACGTAGAGGCAACCATTCTTTTGTATAGTGACCACTGAGCTTTATTGTGCTCTTTTTATATTAAATAGTTTTTCTGTTTTTAAATTATATTTATTAAAAATGATGTACTTTTGTAATATAAATTTTAATTGATTGTTTGCACCTTCAAATTACAATTCTGTCCTTGGTAATGTTTGAACTAATTTAAAGGAGGTGGTGTATATGGTGAAATCTCCAACCTCAAATTCCAAATCACATTGCTAGTAATCACTTAGAAAACAATAGAGATCTAATTCAACATTCATTCCCTTAGAATAAAATGTATCAGGATGATCGGGGGGCCACTCTGTGCAATACCACTGCACAGAGCAGGTAAGTATAACATGTTTGTTATTTTAATAACAACCAAAAAAAATGTGACTTTTGTAACACTAGCGCTTGCAGCGTGGAGGACATCCCATTTCAAGGGTAGGTTTTTTTTTTTTTCCTGTTTTCAGGGTTCAGCTTTAAATTCAACTGATGTTAAATGTAGGCTTACCAAGAACTTTTATCTAAAGCTGGCCATACATGCAAAGAGCGTTGATGAAAGACTTTACCACCGCTGTATATTGCATAATGAAAACTGTCATCCCCAGCTTTTAGTCCCTAACAGTGACTGCAGCAAATTGGCTGCAGTCACTGTTTAGCTGACACTTTTCCTCCTTCGATTTCTCAAAGTAAGTCGAGCCAGGTGGTGTTGGCAGGTGTTTTTCGAAATTCGAGATCTGTGTGGCCA
The DNA here is from genome assembly GCF_037356315.1 of Lithobates pipiens. Classification (NCBI taxonomy): domain Eukaryota; kingdom Metazoa; phylum Chordata; class Amphibia; order Anura; family Ranidae; genus Lithobates; species Lithobates pipiens. The sequence goes on along the minus strand of NW_027507790.1, from coordinate 147,081,803 downwards.
GCATAAGTATAGCTACATTTTTCTCCCTTCTCCTAATCTCTGTGCAGTAAGGCCCAGTGCAGAGTTCTCTCTCACCACGGCTAGGTTTACACTTGTGCGCACCTTTTTTCATACCCACAGGCAAAACACACAGCTCTTTCACAGATGCATATGGGGTTGCCATTCATTCTTAATGGCACCCCTGTGCATCTAAACACGCAGTACATTTGTGGGTCTGAGAAATTACATGGTTGAAAAGAGCAATGCGATTTCCCTGCAGTTTCAAAAAGCCCATTCAAGCTGTGCCCCCCCAAGCTCGGGCTGCACCTCACTCATGGGTGTGAACCAAGCCTTACCCAATACGTTTTTACACTCACTTATATTTTGAAAAATATGTAAATGGCTATTACTGATATTCTTATTAAAATGTTACTTCCAAAACTGTTTCTGGCTTCAATAATTCTCAAGGCATGGAACATGAATAACTATGCAGCAAATCAAAAAGGAACTTAATTTCCCTTTCATTTGCTCTGCCTCCATCTGGTGCAACCCTTTTTGTTATTACGGTGCATGCATAGATTGGCCAAAGAGCTCAGCCTTCGGGTCCTGGAATATTTCTTCAGCACATGTGCGCATGGGCAGGAAGTTTCCTATGCATGCGTATGCATGGCAGTTGTTTGGAAGTTCCATAGCAGCCATCTTTGCACATGCTTAGATATAGCAGCATGTGCGCAGACGTACGAGACCTGTGCATGTGCAGATGTGCCAGAGGGCTCAGATGCACCTAATCTGGAGGGGGCGGGGACGCAAATGTCATTCTCACCTAAGCAAGTGACACGTATGTGGTAGAAGAGCCTGACATGATGAAGAAGGCCTCTCTTACACCTTTGACTCTGGTCTCCTGATAGAGGAGATAGGAGGCGCAGGAGTACAGAGTGGCACAAGTGCCTGTTGGTCTTGCTAGCAGCAGGGCTGCCAATGCCCGGCGTACTACAGTGCTATCCACTACCTTGTGACAACCCCTATGTGACACTGAAAGGAGGGAGCTCTAATGCGTTTCAAAGGAACAATCAATCTTTGTCAAAAACTTTTTGAGGTTTCCTTTGAAACGCGTTAGAGATGTAGGACACCGAGCAGTGGCGGCTTTTTGACAGCTGTCAAATCTGGTTCCCTATGCCAGCTTGGAAAGCAAAAGCTACTGATGCACATTAACAGCTTTGCAGTGTCCACATCCAATCTTTATGCTGAATGTGAAGAATCCTACTTGTAAGTGTGCTATTTTAATTGGTCAATAAATGTTTCTCACTATGCTAATGAGGATCCCGTGTTACTATTCTTTTGTTGTTTGATCTGCATGTTTGACTCGAAAATAACTGAATCCACTGGATTAGCATGACAGCAAGGCAGCATTTGCAGGAGAAAATTTTATCAATGGCATTGTTCCTTATTTTCCATAAAAAAGTCAGAGACGGCTGCTATTGCACAAAAAAAGCTGTCCAGAAATTCTACATAGGACTCAAGACAATCAGAATTACTTGCTATTGCTCTAATATCAAATAATACAATATATATATATATAACAGCTGACCAGCAAAAGTGGGCACATTTGATAAACAGTAAATATGTAGAAAATAAAATTCATATGACAGAACTGGAAGAACGCATCACTGTGTCAGAACATATCATTATTTGAGAATCTGTAAGTATTTTAAATAATTTCAATGTCAAACCAGGTGGCTGTCAGAATGTAACCTGTTACTATGTAAGAACTTGTCAAAATAAATTATAATACAGGGAAACATAAATTCTTATACTGTAGTAGAGTACTTTATAAAGGGGACCAAAGTCTGGGGATCCCTTGTATCCAGATCTCAACTTCTGCAAGGAAAGTCATGAGCTGGCCCACCTCTTTTCATAGCTCTCTGGTCATCAGTGATCACATTCCCATCACATTAATGAACTAACTGATAGCTGCAGGAGGAGACTAGTTTGGTCTCAGCTTTCTTTGCAGAAGCCAGGATTTGCCTATTCTGCCCCATACACACGATCAGATTTTCCGACAACAAAACCGTGGATTTTTTTTAAAGGATGTTGGTTCAAACTTGTCTTGCATACACACGGTCACACAAATGTTGGCCAAAAATTCCAAATGTGAGAACGTGGTGACCTACACATATTACAAGAAAAAGGAAGTCCAATAGCCAGTGTGGCTCCTTCTGCTTGATTCAGCGCATGCGTGAACTTTTCTCCAACGGATTTGTGTACACACAATCGGACTTGCCTACAACAAGTTTTGTTGTCAGAAAATTTGAGAACCTGCTCTCAAACAGTTGTGTGCGGAAATTCTGGCAGCAAATGTTCGATGGAGAATACAAATGGTCGGACTTTCCGACAACAAGCTCACATCGAACATTTCCTGTCGGAAAGTCCGATCGTGTGTACACGGCATTAGAGTCATAGTTTTTGTGGCTCCCAGGACAATTGCAGAGATTTGTGACAGTACCTACAGGAACAAACAACTTTGATTCCTGACAGTAGTTTATACATTTGCTGAAAAGTACACGCGTACGTTAAGGTGCGACACAGGTGCACTCTACCTAATACAACTGTACAAAAAAAAAATATATATATATATATATATAGTAATGCATATACAGTATGTCAGTGGCAACATATCTGTGTGCATGTAAGATAAATAAAAATAAAGTTTTAGGTATAGGTAATACAAAACAATGCAGAACTGGCACCATAAAGTGCAGAAGCATACCTTTATAATGAAATACTGGCAGTGCTCCAGATTTTTGAAAATCTGTATTTGCATAGTCTTAAGGTGCCAAAGTGGACCTGCCAAATAGAAGGTCTGCTTTTTAGCAAGCACCCTGCCTCCCAACACATATGGTTTTAAAAAAAACATTTGCAAACCGATCGGCAGGGGAAAAAAAAGGACTTACCGTAGCCCCCAACACTTCCAGGGGACAATGGTAGCTTTCTCTTATCTGCAAGATCACTGTGTCTTTCAGCAGAGCTGGGAGTAAAAAATTACATGAGAATGCACTTATTATTACTTATGCAGCCTATTGCAAGATTTTGAGTGCCTAGATATGCTATATGACTGTAGTGAAGCAAGGGATGTGACCTTCACCTCCAGGAAGCATTGGAATTTTTTTTTTTTTTTCTGGGTAATCCTAAATTCCTATTCAACAGTAATTCTAGGTTCAGACTAAATGCGGCTTTGAAACTGTGTGTCTTCACTTGAAATCGCACAATTCCAAAGCAGTGCTACTTGGCTGACATCTGTGCGACTTTATGCATAGATGCAGGAACTACGTTTTCAAATGGACGTGGCACCACAAAGTCGGCGTTGTACTGATTTGAACAGTTACATTGCCTACAATAGAGTGCAGCTTATGACAACTCACACCAGTGTGACCGGGGGCTAAGAGTGAACCAATATGTTAATGAAGGTTCCATCATCTAACAACTGTGTGCACAGCCTGCGGTGTAAACTTTCCCAAAAGATTCTATATACAGAGCAGCTCCTAGCCAGAAAAGGCCCAGGAATGTGTGCAGTGGCTGAGAGATCACTGTGCTGGTATTGTGCAGTGCTCACTCCTCAACGTAGACCTGTCTGTCTCTTTGGAATGTAAATCACCATATGGGAAGTCCTAGAGCCTATATGGGCTTCCTTTCACTTAACTCCTTTAGTGCCAATAACATTAGACAATTATTCTGGATCTCTGATTCATGGGACTTTCTTTTGTTGTCATCAGCGTAGAGCAATGAAATTAAAGTGGCATCCCATTCAATCAGCATATACCACTGTATATAGATTGCTTTATCTTTTTGGTTGGTTCAGTTCTTGCCGACAGATCCTTTTTGGTAATGGCTAAAAGGAGCCTTTGGATGCCTGTTTTTATTGGCTCAGGATAATGTTCATCCACAGACCTAAAATAGCCACATCAGGAAATAGGGGATTTCAAGACAAACTTTGTACATTTAAGAGCGATCATTCAGACAAATGATCTGATGATTTAAGAGCTCATGCACATTGGCATCCAGTAAATAAAATACTTATATCTTTGCTGGATCCTACTACTATCAGTCAATTTTCTTTTTAGATGTATATGCATAACCCACTAGATTACACTTTTGTTTGTACAAATTCACATGTATTTGTATGCATTCACAAATGTATGATATAAAAGTGCAGCTCTGAAAAGTGCAATAAATTGAAAACCTTGATGTATCTTATCTAGTGTATATCATAATATACTTTCAGGCTGGGTTCACACTAGTGCGAATTGGATGCGGATTTCCGCGCATCCAATTCACACAGCAGGAGAATATTCACATACCTCCGCAGCAGCTCTAGTGCAGGCCGGTTCACATACTTCCGTAGCGGCTCCGGTACTATTTTCACAGGAGCCCTCTGCATCTTTTGGTCTGTTTCAGGTCTGAATTCATCCAAATATTGAGGCTGAAATCGTACCTGAAACAGTGAACAAGGACGCACCAGACTCCTACTGTGAGCCGCCATGTGCTCATATGTGAACCCAGCCTAAAGTGCAATGTGCTAAAAGAAATAATAAAAATAATGATGAAAAGCCCATTTCATATAGGAAAGAAAGCCCCCCAAAAAAGGAACAGGTAGAATCCCTGTGTGATCACAGTAATTAAGAGTAGCAGTGTTACTGTCTGTATCAATCACTCATGTGTGAAAATCCACCACGGACGGGGATAATGCTCACAGATACTGTAGCAACAATGTTTTTGTCAATACAAAGTATATTGACGGCAGCTCTATGCCCTTGTACACACGGTCAGACATTCCGATGGAAAATGTCCGATCGGATCGTGTTGTCGGATAATCAGACTGTGTGTGGGCTCCATCGGACTGTTTCCGTCGGAATATACGACGGACAACGTTTTAGAGCTGGGTTCTAAACGTTACGTACGATTGGATTTTCCGACATCTTTGTCCGACCGTGTGTATGCAACACCAGTTTCGGACAGAATCCGTCAGACAAAATACGACGGATTTTGTTGTCGGAATGTCCGACCGTGTGTACGGGGGCTAAGAGTCTCATGTCTTAACCTCGTGACAGATCACCATTCACAGTGTTATGTTGTGTTGTGCATTTTGTTGAACCATAGAAATAAAAAAAGCTTCCACATAGTGTAAAACTGTAGCTGTAGAATTTATTTAACAGGTAGAACACTTACATCATATCCAAAGTAAAAACGCCTTGTTACAAGATCCAGCAGGAAGTAGTGGAATGCAATGGCCTGAGTAGCGTTAAAACCTTGACACGTTTCGTCTCCTAAGACATGGTCTGGGATGTGTTTTTTTTTTTTTTAATATATAGATTTAGCGTGGTATTTTTTTCACTGTATAATTCACAAATGTATAAACATAAAATACTCCAAAATGCTCATCTCGAATACAGAATTTGGGTGTTTTTTTTAAATACAAATTGGTTCTAAATTATGGATCTAAACAACACCGTAAGGGCAAATTCACACATAGTGTGGGGACAGGTGTTTTATTGTAGTGTAAAACACCTCCCACCGCAAGGTCTTTGTTTTCTGTGTCTCTCAATCACACTGCAATGCAGAGCTGACCTGCAGTGTGCTGCCATAAAATGCAGACATGCTGCATTTTATTGCAGTGCATTGTACTGAATCGCATGCCACTGTACAGCAACATGAATGTTGTACTTTTTTTTATTTTTAATTTTTTTACATTTAGTGGTATGCGACATACAATGAAAAGATAACATCACAGAACAGGTGATTCAAACAATGTAGCATATAAATGATCAGCGTATAACTGCATCTTACTAAAAGGTAAGGACTCTCAGTGTAATTACAAGGGAATAGAGCTGTAGGTGTGCAGGGTATCTACCTAGACTAGGGATCTGTGTAGACGGTTTGTATATTCACTTGCATTTCAATAGGGGTAAGTCCCGTTATCCTTAAGAAAATACAGTTATCAGTATGTGGGGGAAAAGTAATGCAGGGGTATCCCACAGGGGTCAAAACATACCAGTTTTTGAATTACATGGGAGAACGTAAATAGAGGGGGAAGGCAAATAAAGAAAGAGAGGGAGAGAAAAAAAACAGGGGAAAAAAGAAGGGGGGTCTATAGGAAAGGGAGGAAGTGAGGTCCCACCTAGGGGATGAGGGGCACCCGCAGCTCATCAAGCAGTGCGAAGGCTAGGTTTAAAGTTAAAGGTTCTGACAATCAATAAGGCCAGACTATGTAAAGCGGAGGTATTCTTCTGAGAACCTGGTCTTATGTCCTCAGATTTATCCCGAATCGTAGCAGTCACATCTTCCATCCGTTCAATATCATTAACCCTTGCAAACCATTGGGCCACTGTGAGGGCAGATTGCTGCTTCCATTGGCTCAGTATGCAAGCTCTAGCAAGATTGAGAAGTTTTGAGAAAAGAGATTTGTGGTATCGTTTTCTTGACAGGGGAGTGAGGTTTAGTAGCACCACAGCTTTCTTGACATGGGAGTGAGGTTTAGTAACATTGCAGCAGGGTTGTTGGTTAGGGAAATGTCTATGAATTTGTGAATGATTCAAAGGACTAGTTGCTAGAAATTTAGTCGTTTGGGAAATTCCCCAAAAATGTGGAGAATAGTGCCCAGATGTTGCTCGCAGCACCAGCAACGTTCAAATTGATTGGGATATACAGTCAGGTCCATAAATATTGTGACGTCGACACAATTCAAATCTTTTTGGCTCTATACACCACCACAATGGATTTGAAATGAAACAAACAAGATGCCCTTTAACTGCAGACTTTCGGCTTTCATTTGAGGGTATTTACATCCAAATCAGGTGAACGGTGTAGGAATTACAACAGTTTGTATATGTGCCTCCCACTTTTTTAAGGGACCAAAAGTAATGGGACAGATTAACAATCATCCATCAAACTTTCACTTTTTAATACCTGATTGCAAATCCTTTGCAGTCAATTACAACCTGAGGTCTGGAACGCAGAAACATCACCAGATGCTGGGTTTCATCTCTGGTTTTGCTCTGCCAGGCTTCTACTGCAACTGTCTTCAGTTCCTGCTTGTTCTTGGGGCATTTTCCCTTCAATTTTGTCTTCAGCAAGTGAAATGCATGCTCCGTCGGATTCAGGTCAGGTGATTGACTTGGCCATTGCATAACATTCCACTTCTTTCCCTTTAAAAAACTCTTTGGTTGCTTTGGCAGTATGCTTCAGGTCATTGTCCATCTGCATTGTGAAGCGCCGTCCAATTAGATCTGAAGCATTTTGCTGAATATGGGCAGATAATATTGCCCGAAAAACACTTCAGAATTCATCCTGCTGCTTTTGTCAGCAATCACATCATTAATAAATACAAGAGAACCAGTTCCATTGGCAGCCATACATGCCCATGCCATGACACTACCACCACCATGCTTCACTGATGAGGTGATATGCTTTGGATCATGAGCAGTTCCTTTCATTCTCCATACTCTTCTCTTCCCATCACTCTGGTACAAGTTGATCTTGGTCTCATCTGTCCATAGGATGTTGTTCCAGAACCGTGAAGGCTTTTTTAGATGTTTGGCAAACTCTAATCTGGCCTTCCTGTTTTTGAGGCTCACCAATGGTTTACATCTTGTGGTGAACCCTTTGTATTCACTTTGGTGAAGTCTTCTCTTGATTTTTGACTTTGACACATATACACCTACCTCCTGGAGAGTGTTCTTGATCTGGCCAACTATTGTGAAGGGTGTTTTCTTCACTAGGGAAAGAATTCTTCGGTCACCCACCACAGTTGTTTTTAATCTGGAAGTCTACAGTTAAAGCACACCTTGTTTATTTAATTTCAAATCCATTGTAGTGGTGTATAGAGCCAAAAAGATTAGAATTGTGTCGATGTCCCAATATTTATGGACCTGACTGTATGTTAGCCAAAATAGACATAATGCGGTACCAGCGTGTGATTCATTTGTAGGAAATTTCCTGGTATTTACTACAGAGTGATGACGTTTGCGCAAAGAAAAGTATGCGTTCTTTTTGGGGCTCAGTAAATGTGGTTTGTAAGTCTCTTTCCCACTTAGCCAAGAAAGGAGGGTCTGTGGTAGCTTGTATGTCCAGCAGAGTTTTTTAAAACCTGGAGAGAGTTCAATCAGAGTTCTTCAAATGAGTGGAGTTGCCGAGGGAAGAGCGCATGTTTGGGCAGAGAGCTGAGGAAGTGAGAAAGTTGCCTAGCTCTCCCAGATGTCCAATGCGATAGGTATCTGTCCCGATACTAAAGTCTCAGTTGGAAGTGCGGGCCGTAGAAAATAAGAGGCACATAAAAGCCCTTTCGGTGCTTGCCCGGTAAAGTCCGAGTCCAATAAGCCCAGGGGGAATATCAGATGTCCTACAATTGGGGTCATGGTAGATGGGAAATTGGTCAAGAAAGATAGACAAAAGAATCTTTCCATCTCAGAGAGTGTAGGGCCAATCAGTGGGTGGATAGTTAAGTGGGAGGTCATTTGCTTACCTGCCCATGGCAGACCGCCAATGGGGCTTGGGCCACCTCCTGCTCTAGCGTAACCCAGAGCTTCAAATCCCCATGATGGCACCAGTCAACCACTCGTGTCATGTGCGTTGCTGTGTAGTATAGAGCAGGATCTGGGAAGCCAATGCCTCTCCTCAGTTTCGGCCTTAGTAGCAATGCCCTACCAATACGTGGATGTTTGACACACCAGAGGAATAAACGCTGAACGTACAGCATGAAAGAAAGTCTGGGGTAGTTTAACAGGTAGGGCTTGTAGCAAATGCAGGAGTCTTGGCATTGCATTCATCTTCAGTTCATTGCAGCAACAAAACAAAGGCAGAGCAAGGGAGTCACATTTCTTGAGGTCTGCATAGGAAGAGTCGACAATTCAGGGGAAGATGTCCTTTAGGTTTGCGGGGATTCTGGTTCCCAAATATTGGATCGAGCAGGTGGCCCATTTGAATTGGAAGAAGGGGCGTATACCTGACAAGGTGGACATCCCTGCCTGGTGCCGTTGGAAATCGCAAACATGTCAGAATCCAGCCCATTCACCTGAACTGTGGCTCTGGGGTTAGTGTATAAAGCTGAGATGCAGTTCAGGATCGACTTCGGTATTCCGACTGAATGGAGCGCTTCCTGTAGAAACACCCAGTCCACTCTGAAAACCAAAAAACTATCTACTGAAAAGGTGACAAAAATGGTCATCTAAGGCATTAAACTCTGGTCATGTAGACCAGGTGACCCAGAAAACAACATCCCCAAGCCCCCAGGTGTGCTTCATGACCTCCCCACTATTTGTGGCAGAGACCGTAACCTCTGTGGCTCATCGAGCACCCACCCTTCCACATTGGTGACTAGAGCCCAGTCAATGAGCCCTCTGGGGAGGCTAGGGAGATGCCTAAAGGTAGAAGTATTATTAAAAGTAACAGACATAACAAAGTAATGGGTGAGTTGAGGTAGGGCTGGGGAAAAAATCTATTTAAATCTTGAAACGAGTTGAAAGGTCAAATCGAATCAAAATCAAAATTTCAGCAAACCTATTTTTTTAGACTTATTTTTTTCACCAGGACCGGCGCTGACACCACGCCAGTCCTGAGGTTCTGCGGGCAGGAGTTTTTAAGCAAGGCCGTGGCTTCAGCCTAGTCTGCAAGGCCGGACGCCGTGGACGAGGCCGAAGCTGCGGCCACATTTAAAAACTCCTGCCCGCAGCTCTTCAGTTTGGAGGTGGACAGTTTGTGCTGCTTTAGGTAATTATCCATGCTACGGATTGTGTGCAGGGATCGGCTGTCTGGTCTGCTGGCTCTCTGGGGTGCTGGTAGGTACCAGCAATGTGTGGTAAGTTAACGTTTTTATGCTGCAAGTGAGCCACTGGCCAGGAGTTCTCAGAACAAAAGTCCTCATGCCGCCATGCCGAGACCATGTCCCCAAATGTTGTGTACTTATGTACATGTCAAATAAAGTTTGTATAAAAACAAAAATGGAGCTGTGTGCATGGTGCTGAATCTCACACCAAACTGCCCCTATCACAGTTGGGAGGGGCTGCTGGTAAACTGCTCTGGCAGCAGTTCGTTCTAGTGTAAATTCCTCCTTATGTGCATGGACACTTAGGGGGATCAGCTTCTAACTTCAGATTGTTCAATTAAAATGTGACAGTAAGGCCTCATGCACACTGGACGTTATAATGTTATAAAAATAAGCAGTAGCTTTGCAGTGCGTTTTTAAGCCCCGTACACACGAGAGGACTTATGTCCGACAGACCTCCAAAGGAGTTCCGCCGGAGTTCCGACGGAGTTCTGGCGGAGTTCTGGCGGACTTTTCGACCGAACGGACTTGGACACACACCATCACACCAAACTCCGACGGAGTCGAACGTGATGACGTACGACTGGATTCGAATAAGGAAGTTCATAGCCAGTAGCCAATAGCTGCCCTAGCGTCGGTTTTAGTCCGTCGGAGTGGCATACACACGAGCGGATTTTTCGAAGGGGACTGGGTCCGGCGGAGTTCCGTCGGGAAAATTTGAAGCATGCTTCATTTCTAAAGTCCGTCAGACTTTTGCGAAGCTAAAGTCCGTTGCAGCCCACACACGATCGGATAGTCTGACGGACTCGGTCTGACGGACTTTGGATGTTGAAAAGTCCGCTCGTGTGTACGGGGCTTTTGTGTTTTTCAGAGGTTTTTAGCAGTAGCATTTTTAAGCTTTTTTTTAAAGCAATGGGATCAAAAATGTTAAAAAAGCCAAACAGCCAAAAAACAGTTGATAACAGCCTATGTGTGCAGTAGAAAAAAAAAACATCTGAAGACAAAAACAGCAGCTGTAAAAACATCCAAAAATGTTCAGTGTGCATGCACAGCTGTACCAGATGCTGTGTGCACCAGATTTAGTAAATCTCCCCCATTGGCTATAATAGAACTGCTTTCAGATCAATAAAAAAACAAAACAAAAAAAGCTGTACAGATCTGAAACATGTTTTTTTTTTTTTTTTGCATCTGAACTTCACTTGGGTTTGGAAACATTAAAATTCAGCAGCTACAAGTACTGTAGCTGCTGTCTTATAAAACACACACTTGCCAGCCATTGTAGTCCATAGCTGTCTTCTCAAGGTTCCTGTTCCTCTGTGTCGCCATCTTGAATTCGAAAGCCTGCTGTCACTTATGCAGGGATTAACATCAATGATTGCTTATGGCCATCAGAAGTACCTGATTAAAATACACGTGTTGTGGAAAAAAGTATGGTTGTTTTAGTTTTTGTCTTCTTTCTGACTTCTAAACTTTTACATCACAAACTTGAAACAAGCATGTAGAAAATGAAAGCAAAAAAAAAAAAAAAACATTTTTGAATTGAATTAGTTATTCCTGTGCTTATTTCTGGTTAATGAGACTTTCAAAGTATTTAAGCCAAAGCATGTCAGCCAGGCAATTAGCATTCCTAGATAGAGAGGTAATTATTGGCAGCCTACATACTTTTCTCATCAAGCAGCAATGTCAATTTGAATGCAAGAGGACGTTTTTTGAATTAAAGTTTTGTTTGAAGGTAAAATTATCTTATATTTTCTTTTAAATTAAATACATTAACATAAATTTAAGTATCATTAAAGAGGAAGTAAAACCTGGTGGGTTTTACTTCCTCTTTATTTACCTGCAAAGGTAAAGCATAATGGGCATCACATAGTAGCCCATTATGTGTCACTTACCTGAAACCAAAGCAGTTTAGTTTCATGTAAAGGTCTTATCGTTCCCTAGCCTGTGAGTGCACAATGAAAGGAGTAGCAGGGGACTAATGAGTTTATCCCTCAGTCATGAGATTGTAGGCCACACTCTCTGTCACTGTTGTCCCCACTAGCGGGGAGCGTCCATCTTCGCCCCTCTTCCTTCCGGGGCCAAAAAAAAAACTCAGGCTCTGTGACTGGTCGGAGTCACGTGACCCCTATTAGAAAGGGCACAATGTGCCCTTTCTAAAGTGCGCATGTGTCGATGTCATCGGTGCTCGGGTCTTTCGTAAATATCTCTTTTAACCGTGGAGGTTTAGGAGATATTTCAAGCACCTACAGGTAAGCCTTAATATAGGCTTACCTGTAGGTAAAAGTGGTTGTACAGGGTGTACAACCACTTTAAGACACAAATGAACTTAAGCCACAAACAACCATGCAGTGCTCCAGCTTGCAATGTATGCTGGTTCTTTTATTGCTGCACTCCAAGCATACAGCTAAATACACATATGAAATGTATATATTGTAGCTACCAAAAAAAAGTTATTTCCATCTATCGAGTCTAAAGATTCACATAGCTCTGCCACACAGCATAACCTTGTCTAGCAGGTCGTGAGAACCATTCCATTGTAGCTCTGGCTGTATGTTTAGGGTCCTTTAGGGACATTGTCCTGCTGGAAGATGAACCTCCACCCCAGTCTCAAGTCTTTGCAGACTCTAACAGGTTTTCTTTTAAGATTGCCCTGTATTTTGAGCCTTCCATCTTGCCATCAACTCTAACCAGCTTCCCTGTCCCTGCTGAGGAAAAGCATCCCCACATCATAATGCTGCCATCACCATGTTTCACGGTGGGGATGATGTGTTCAGGGTGATTGAGTGTGAGTGTAGGTGGATGCCATGTCTTGGTAGGTTTGCAGTTGTGCCATACTCTTTCCATTTTCAGATAATGGATTGAACAGTGCTCTGTGAGATTTTTTTTTTTTATAACCTAACCCTGCTTTAAAATTCTCCACAACTTTATCCCTGACCTGTCTGGTGTGTTCCTTGGCCTTCATGATTCTGTTTGTTCACTAAGGTACTCTAACAAACCTTTGAGGGCTTCACAGAACAGCTGTATTTATACTGAGCTTAAATTACACACAGGTGGACTCTGTTTACTAATTAGGTGACTTCTGAACGCAATTGGTTCCACTAGTTTTTTGTTAAGGGTATCAGAGTAAAGCTGGCTGAATACAAATGCACGCCACACTTTTCAGATATTTATTTGTAAAACATTTTGAAAATGAATTATCATTTTTCTTTCCACTTCATAAATTATGTGAAACTTTGTGTTGGTCTATCACTCTATCACATAGAATCCAAACAAAATACATTTACCTTTTTGGTTGTAACATGACAAAATGTAGAAAATGTCAAGGGGTATGAATACTTTTTCAAGGCACTGTAAAGAAAAAATAGAGTTAAAAAACACTTGTGTGTTTTTTTCTGCATGTCAGATTTTTGGGGTCAACATAACTGGGTTGCGGCAGAGACATGTCCTTTGCCTATATACTGTATGCTAAAAAGGATCCCTCTTTGTCAGAAAGTTGGGAGGTAAGCAATACTGTTTTGAATTTCAGTGCAGCAGAGGCAGCATTGTCAGCTCACAGGTAGTCAGAAGCTCACTGGGATTTTGGCATATCAACAGGTGTTTTTTTTTGTACTTGCCGTACTGCAGAGTCAAAATGTGGAAACGTACATATACTCCATTTATTTTATTTTTCCATTTTTAACACAATATGCAATGCATAAAATAAATTTTGTAGCAAGTTACATTCACTTGTATTTATTCAGAAGCTTGCAGTTGGCCAGTATGTTGGGTGCATTGTAAATTAAGTCATGCTTGCGGTATTTTTTAAAACAGTCATCTGCAATTTGCCATCAATGACAATTGTGATAGGGTCCTTTAAAAAAACAGTTTGCTTTTGAAACGCCTGCCAGCACTAAGTGCATTAATGTATGTATTCTGGTGTAAATGAACTCTTGTTTGCTTGATTGATTTAACTACTGATTCTGAATAACTTGTTTTCAAAGATTAGGCTACTCCTATGTATTGCATTAGTGTACATGGCCACTATCGGGTCTGCAGACTACCTGGTGTCAGAATTATCTCAATAGAACAATAGTTGTTGATGTAGTGACTATCTGCTACAGTATGGAGGTAATAGCTTTTGTGGAAACATTTTGTTTTTAGCTTTTGGCACATACAGATCCAACTACTTTTAGCTGATCTCCTTGCATTGCAACTCTGCATTAGTCAGTGGTAAATGTGGTATACTCTATATACAATCACCCGACACTAGTTCGTTTCTACAATCCATGACTTAACTTCACAGTTCACATAAATACGTTTTCAATTCATAGTCTAGCACTGACGTAAGTAATTTTTTTTTTTCACAGTAGCCTGACAATCCCTCCATCTCTGGTCTAACTAAGCACTCTCATCTTATGGCATGGACCCCTGTGCAAACAGGTGGTCATGCAAGTGGATATCAAAAGGGTTAACACGGACCATAAACTTCTCTACGTCTCCTTAGATCTCAGTAAGGACGCCAAGTCATTGGTAGAAAGAAAAGATCTAAGTGCTCACCGCTTAAGTATAAGATTGAATTTTTGTGTTCAAACACAAACTACTCACATAAAGATGATAAAAACACAGCATGTACAGCTGACAATCGTGTTAGTTCTGTAGGGTAGCAGCGGGTGACGTCATGCATAGCTCCTTTCCCGTAGGGGTTACGTTCAATCAGAACTTCAAAGTCACTGGACTCCTCCCCCCTTCCCTTCGCTAGCAGACGGCGGCACTTGGGGAAGGGGGGAGGAGTCCGGTGACGCTGATGTCCGTGACGTCACTGGATCTCCGATGGAACTCCTTGAAGACCCGGAAGCCGGCGGAGAGGTATTTTGATCGATCAATAAAATTTTTGATCGATCAAAAAAATTACTGATTAATTGAGGAATTAATCTTTAATTTCCACAGCCCTAATTTAGACTCCCGTTGAAATTATATATTGTTGTATATGTAATGTCAGGGAGATTTCACTTCCTGTCCCAGACACACCACAGAAAGTAAGAGGAGATGTCTTTGATTGTAATGCTTCCATTATTTTTTTGTTTTTAATAAAATAATAAACATGTCATAGTTAGCTGCTCTGTGCAATAGTTTTACAGCCCAAACCCAATTCTCTTCTTCTGGGGTCCCATGCTGGTGTTCCTGGCTCCTCTTTTTTGGTGAGTGCCCCAATAGAAAGACGCTTTTTATGGGGGCAATTGTGTGGGCTCATGCATGCCCCCTGCTCCCTCATCATATGATTTGACTGACAGCAGCAGGAGCCAATGCCTCCCATTGCTATCAATCTGCCCTGTGAGGACGGAGGGAGCAGAGAGAGCTGCTGCTCTCCTGCACAACGCTGGATCTAAGGAAAGTATGGGGGGGGGGGGCTCTCTACAACAGAAGATCTTTTATCTTAATGCATAGAATGCATTAAGGTAAAAAAACTGTAGCCTTTATAACTACTTTAACCACTTGCTTACTGGGCACTTAAACCCCCGTCCTGCCCAGACCAATTTTTAGCTTTCAGTGCTGATGCACTTTGAATGACAATTGCGCGGCCATACAATACTGTACCCAAATGAAATTTTTAGCATTTTTTTCCCACAAGTAGAGCTTTCTTTTGGTGGTATTTAGTTACAGCTGGGAGTTTTATTTTTTGCTAAACAAACAAAAAAAGATGCAAAGAAAATAAAAAAAATAAATCATGTTTCATAGTTTGTTATAAAATTTTGCAAACAGGTCATTTTTCTCCTTCATTGAAATGCACTGATGAGGCGGCACTGGTGGGCACTGATAGGCTGCACTGGTGGGCACTGATAGGCATGGTTAAGGTGGCACTGATAGGCACAGCTAAGGCGGTACTGATAGGCACAGATAAGGCAGCACTGATGGGCACAGATAAAGCGGCACTGATGGGCAAAGATGGGCACAGATAAGATGGCACGGATGGGTGGCACAGATGGGTGGCACGGATGGGCACAGATAGGTACCACTGATAGATGGGACTGATGGGCACTGATAGGTGGCACTGATGGGCGGCACTGATGGGCACTGGTAGATGACACTGATGGGCACGGATATGTGGCATATGAGGTGCAGCACTGTTGTTGAGGCAGATCGTGGGCACTGATAGATGGCACTGTGGGCACTGATAGGTGGCACTATGGGCACTGATGGGTGGCACTATGGGCACTAAGGGGTGGTACTGATGGGTGGCACATATACTATATATATGTTGCACTGGCAGGGGGCAGGTGGGCACTGATGGCTTGGCCGTGAGAGGGACTGAAGTCCCTCTCACGGCCGCCGGTGATCGGCTTTTTTTTTTCTCCTCACGCTGTCAGCGCGAGGAGGAAAATAGCCGATTATCAGCTCTGTTGTGATCACATGATCAGCTGTCATTGGCTGACAGCTGATCACGTGGTAAGGGGTCGGGATCGACCCCTTGCTTCGATCCGTGATCAGGCGAGTCTCATAGACTCGCTGATCACAGAGCTCGCCGCGCGCACCCCTCCAGGGGAGCGCAGGCCGCTGGTGCACGGGACGACGTCAATAGATGTAGTCCCGGCAAAGGAGGTCCGCGCTGTAGCCGTCATTCCGCTATAGCGCGGATCCCTAGTGTTTAAAACAAGGGAATATCTCCTCTTAAGCCCCATACACACCATCAGATTTTCTGCTGATTTCTTTCCTTCAGATTTACCAAAACCATATAATATGAGGTCAAGCCTTAGGCGTTTCAATTTGTATGCAATCAGGCAGGCCCTTGCACTACATGCTTTTGGTAAATCTGAAGGAAAAAATCAGCAGAAAATCATATAGTGTGTATGGGGCTTTAGACAATTGTTATCAGAACATGTTTCCCCATTGGAAGATTATCCCCCACCTCCTGTTTCTGTGGAAAATGAAAAATGTTGGTTTTTCCATCCCTTTCTGTTGGTTAGGCAATGGTTAGAATTCACACTTTTGCATTTCTGTACAAAAGTTCCTTCTTGCTACATCTTTGGATTGGTGTCCTGCAAAACACACTTCCTATAGAGATGCATGCCAAAACATACCACGCCTAAAATGCAGAGGAGTCTCCTGGGAAAGTTATTTTCAATTTAACATAATAATTGCAAAGACAACACTAGCCACTTAAAGTCTGTCTTTATATATGCTTTGTATGTTGTCAGCTCTTTAGCATATAAATTGGTACCCATTAAGTTTACAAAATACTTTGTTTCAGTGCATGTGTTAAAATCTATCAGTGGTAAGACCATCCTGTTTGCAGGGCTAGACAGAGCTAGTGTTGAGCAATCTCCTAAATAAGGTGATTCATTTAAGGTGTTAATGTAGTTGATGGGATATACTTAAGGTAAGCCATACATGGATTAAAATTCGGTCATTTAGCAGAGACCAGCGGAATTTAGAACCATGTATGGGCAAGCTGGTTGTACAGAAGTTGAACATCTTATGATCAATTTCTGTACAACTATCCTATGAGGTATTTTTCCTGATCGATCAGTGCCACCAGCTATAGTATGCTCCCGGGGGGAAATCTCACCATGGTCAGAACACAATAGCTCAGGATTCGATAGACATCAAGAGTTTGGATGAGGGAATCGGGTCATTTATTTTCATTCAACTGATTGAATGGAAAAAAATAATAATAATGTAATAAATGCAGTGGATTCTGGTGCTAGAACAAGTCAGGCAAACATTTCTTGGGAAGAAATCATGATATTGTTAACCTATTCAGCTAAGTGTGTCTATGGACACATTTAGTCATCTGGTTAGATCCACTGAGCTTCACATGGAGTAGCTTGGGCTGTCAATAGCAGATGATTAGTTAAGTGGGTCATGGTGTTCAAACCAAGCAAAGTATCTTCCTATTAATGTTTCTTGGTAAGAAATCATGATATTCTAAAGCAGCTATTCTCGACCAGGGTTCCGTGGAACCCTGGGGTTCCTTCAGAAGTCACTAGGGGTTCCTGTGGCTGATGAATCAACAATTTTATGGTGCCTACAGAGTTTAAGGTTCAGCACCACTTGGCAAAACCAGCAGCATGACACCAAATATCTTTTTAGCTGTCTTTAAGGGTGGCATTCTAAAGACCACTTTAAGGGGGGGCAGTCTTCCTATTGACCACCAATGTAAGGAGCATTGTTCCTATTGAGCTCTAAAGATTGGGTTTTAGTAAGGGTTCATCGAGACATGAACATTACTTTTGGGGTTCCTCTAGGGTTAAAAGGTTGAGAAAGCCTGTTCTAAAGTATTCACAGTGACAGGGCACGGAGGCCTGAATTGGATTCCACTTTGTTATTTGTAGTTTCAAATATCCAATGCATAAACACAAGAAAAAAAATATTTTTTCTAAGGCATAATCATGAAAGAAATATTTAGCTAAAATATAAGTATTCAAAAATGACATTACAGATAGAGAGACTGGCTCAAATGATATCAGTGATGCTGGACATAGACTTCACAGGGTGGTCAGATGGGTAGGCTTAATGCAACGATCCCTAAGCTAAAATGACAGTCGGCTTTGGCACAAAACATGCAAGCTTTGCTTGGAGAGGGAAGGAGGCAGCGCAGGGAGAAGTTCAAGTCACCTGGCTTTTGCAGAAAAGACAGCCAATCCAACCAGGTTTTTAAACCTATATTATGGTATTACACTGAGGAAAATTATAAATGCAACACTGTGTTTGCCCCTATTTATCTTGAGTTGAACTCAAAGATTTACAACCTTTTCTATGTACACAAAAGGCCTAGTTCTCTCAAATATTGTTCACAAATCTGTCTTAATCTGTGTTAGTGAGATATAGATTGTGCACTGGCTAGGCCCGAGGCCCAGTAGACAAAAATTGCCCCCCAGACTTAGTCATTGATTTTGTAAAAGTCTAGAACTGCCCTCAATCTTGGATAGGATCACATAAGGCTACCTCTCCTATGTAACAAACAGGAGCTCTTGTTTAACATGTCAGAAACATAATTAATGTCACTTCTAGAGCTTTTCTACTTTTAGCTAAAATGTGGGGAATCCCATCAATTTGGTAATGCGATCAATGGGCTTTAAAGCCTGAAACAGTATAATGCTAGAAAACTCAAGATCTCTGGACCCCAAGGCCAGTCTCCAAACTGCCGAACCACAAAGATGGGAGGCAGTGGACCTTCACCATTGCCTTAATTTGCATTGTCTTTAGAAAAATTCTCTCCTTGATCTTGTTATGGCTAAATATTTACATACAAAATATTTGTGCTTTACTACCGTAATCCTAAATATTCTAACGCACACTACATTTTGAAAATAGCTGTGCATTTTTTATTTGTTCTACACTTAATTTGCCATTAAAAAGCAATGCATTTATCTAACCATATAATAGGCACCCAGACTACTATATTCAAGTGTTGTCACTCTCACATTGTTTGTCAATAACCCCTATCTTTGTCATTGTGGCTTTTTTGTCAGAAGCTCAGCTTGTCCCAGCAAAGTTGTGCTGTAACTCATTGCTCCATCTGTGTGACCTCAGTGTGTATGACATGGGGTGACCCAATGGCTCCAAGTTCAGCCTCCTCCCACGATGACCTCCGATTCATTATTTTGAACACAGGATCGTATGCTAATTTAAAGGCAGATACTACCCATAGCTATGCTCAAGGAGCTCTTTCTTTTTAATTGTAGATAGCAATTTATGTAGTAGTACATATATTTATATTTCTTTGCATTACATATCTAAAATTTTAACATTTAACATATTAAAATCTCAGGTATCTGTAAAAATCTACACATATACACAGTGTATTTGTGCTACATTTTATTGTATACTTCTGGGTAATGATTCTCATCATACTATTCACACTATCTGAAATGTGTCATCAGGTTTACATCAGATAATGGCTGTACCTGGGAAATGAGAAGGGAAGCATACAGCAGTAGTGAAAATTTTTTTAATTTTTCACCCATTTCCTGTTGGGATTAATTGATGCTCATATCTGATGGTTTAATGTTTCAAATATGTGGGTGGAATTAAAGCTGGCCATACATGTTAAGGCTTCATTCACACTGCAAAAACGTGCAAGGTGTGAGAAGAAACCCGTGGAATGTATTCCTGTGGCTGGATGTACAGGTGGAAGCGGGTAGTTGTGGCTGCTCCACCTGTATAAAGCTCCTACAGGCTGACAGCTGCCGCAGCTGTCAGCCGATGTTTGCTTGTAATTGCACATGGAGCTTAGGGACAGATAATTACTCCATGACACAAGCTGTTTGGATCCAGGACGCTTATCTGTCCCTAACTGCAGCTAATCATTCCATGTGTGATTAAATCTGAACACCGGTGGCTGCTGTCTGTCTGTCATTGCTTTGTACAGGCAGAGCAGCCACAACTATCTGCATCTGTTTGTACATTCAGCCACAGGAACCCGCACCACATACATTTTGTTGCCTTAAGCCCCGTACACACTATCAGATTGTCTGCTGAGTTTTTCCTCCAGATTTACCAAAACCATATAATATGAGGTCAAACCTTAGGAGTTTCAATGTGTATGCAATCAGGCAGGCCCTTCTACTACATGGTTTTGGTAAATCTGAAGGAAAAACTCAGCAGACAATCTGATAGTGTGTATGGGGCTTTAGATTTCTCAAATTCAACCCTGGGAGGATGAATGAGAGATATCACTTGATTTCTCCATCTCTGACAAACAGCATGGATAGACACATCTGCAATGATGGCTATTCTGTCAGCGGACACCCACAGCTGTCAGAATACCTGACAGCTTACATCTAACTGGACAAGAATTTTACAACAGTCTTCTTTATGAAATGTTATTTGATATATCGACTTTTGTTGAACTTAGTGGTGCCAACAGGGTCACCCACAGAGTACATTTTGGATGATTCTTGCTGAAATGTGTTCTGTGTTGGCCAATTTATGTCTTTTCAGGCAGTAGGGTTCAGGAGTGTGCCAGACGAGCATTAACCAAGTAAAGCAAAAAATGTAATGGTTATGGGAAATACAGAACCATTCCCCTCTATGTTATGGAGATGAGGAGGTGTTTGCAGTGCTATCCCTTTGTGACATTGCTGCTTCTTCATAGATGCAGTAAAGAGAGTTTGAGGGAGTGTTGTCATTCTAGGACATAAAATGTGTTACTGGCAGGATCACCAGGCAAAAATAAAGGAAAAAAGCCTCATACACACTGTCAGAGTTTTTCCTTCAGATTTACCAAAACCATGTAGTAGAAGTGCCTGCCGGATTGCATACACATTGAAACTCCTAAGGTTTGACCTCATATTATACGGTTTTGGTAAATCTGAAGGAAAAACTCAGCAGAAAATCTGATAGTGTGTATGGGGCTTAAGGCCACGCTCACACGGGTGGACCGATTGGGTTCACCTGTCCGTTTTTTTAGGCGGACCCGATCTGACCACCCATTGTTCTCTATGGGGAAGTGAATGTAAATGGATGTGTCCATTTACACCCTCCTGCATCTGATCCAATCCAGTCTGCCAAAGAAAGGCAGATGGGGATCCGTTCCCCATCCTAGCAGATCAGATGACAGTCAGATGGAAATGGACAGGCAGTCCATTTTCATCTGACCACCCCATAGAGATAGCAAACGTCCTGTCATAGGGTACTGTACTGGCCAAAGTACAAGGGACTGGTTTAATAAGTGAAAAAAAAAACCTGGAGGAAGAAGACCACACACATTGCCCACAGAAACCAAATTTGGTCTTAAAAGAGCACCAAGCACCATGTACCCAATTTTGACTTTGGTTAGATACATTTTAAAGTGGAGTTCCACCCAGAAATGGAACTTACACTGCCCGAAATCCAGGTACCTGCTCCCACTTCCAGGCATAGGTCGCTGCACAAAGTACAAACTACGCAATGTCCACCCCTTCCTGTTTGCCTTAGTAAGGATGTCGCCACACCCGGAGCCGAGAGACAGGTCGGCTCTGGGTGAGGACATCACAGGCTCCCTGGACAGGTAAGTGTCCTTATATTAAAAGTCAGCAGCTGCAGTATTTGCAGCTGCTGACTTTTAATTTTGTTTTTCCCAGGCGGAATGCCGCTTTAAGCACTGGTTTTAAAGTAAGATACGTGTTGTCTTACAACACAGCGTGCAAAAATTGTGTAGCTGGACAGTATAAAAAAGAGAGTATTTCCAGGGACATTAATTATGTCCTTTCTCTTTTTTATATGGCCAGTTTTGATAACATTGTGCACAATATATTATTATATTTTATATCAGGCTACCCACAGACAGAAAGGAAATAGAAGACCTCTTGTGACATAGACATGTACTGTATGTTTGCTTGAGACGTTCAGACCAGCTTTCTTGATTCTGCACCTCTGGAGCCAGCCTGATCACAGGGAAACAATAGCATCATGGAGGCAAATTTGTTTTGAATAGAGCAATCAGGCTGTAATCATCCTGAAATAGGACAATGCTCATAGGATAAATAGCATAATGTTCATCTGGTGTCTGTGGAAAGCCTGGGTGAGTTTGGTGATAAACTCATGTCTATGGATTTCCAGCAGACACTGCCAGCCGTCAGCTGTTGGGGTAAATCATGGCCTCCCCCACTCACTTGGGAAAGCATTCTTGTTTATGTGACTGTCCTACAACACTGGAGCTTGACAGCAGATGGATCATGCCTGACTGACTGCCCTCTATTATGTGCAAGGCACATTTACTTAGCAGTAACTGACCTACTTGTTGAAGTGTAAAGCCATACTCTATAAGGCTCAGTTCACACCTATGCGTGTATTCATTTGAATGGGCTGCCAAGCCCGTGTTTCATGCAGAAAAAGATGCATGCACCTTTTTCAAAACGCGGCCAGCAGGGAAATTGCATGGTCATCCTGACCATGCAATTTCCCTGCGACTCTTGCACCTGAAAACGCTCTGCATTTTTATATGTGTGGGGGTGCCATTCAGACTGAATAGCAGCCCTGAGCATTTTTTCACAGCAGCGAGTGTTGTGCAGAGTATTGAAATTATGTGCTGGAAGCTTCTTATATACAGCAATACTCTTTACTTTCATGGAGAAATATCAGAACATGTCTTTTCATGGAACAGGAACAAGGAGCATACAACTACATACATTGGGAGAGATAACACTTCCTCTGATTACATTACCATAGATGCACACTACAGTGCCACCTGCTGGATAGATAGGTATAATGCATACAGTATATAGTTCACAGTACTTTACAGTACATGTTGTTGTCCTTCCAACAACCTGCACCTGCAGCCACCCGCATATATATGAACTGAGCCTTAGGAAGCCCATAAACGAGTAAGGCCGCGTACACACGCGGGGACTGTTCGCCCAACTTTGTCCGTCAAACAGTTTCGGCAAACAGTCCGCTCAAAATTAGCATGGACGGACATGGCCACACACGACGAACGAACAGTTTGCTGAAACCGTGCGCGATGACGTGAACGGCACGTACGACGGGACGAAAAATACGACGTCCTATACACTGCATTATAACTTTCGGCGTGTAAATCCTTTCTGAGCATGCGCGGAACTTAGTTTGACGAACAAGCCTACACACGAGGGGACTGTTCGCTGAAACAAAGTTTCAGCGGACAGTTTTTCGGAAATTCCGAAAAACCTTGTTCAGCGGACTGTTCGCTGAAACTGTCCGCTGAAAGCCCACACACGAGCGGACTGTCCGCCGAAACACTGTTCAGCGGACAAAGTTGGGCGAACAGTCCCCACGTGTGTACGCGGCCTTAGTCTTTTTTGTTCAACCAGCAGGTTGAACAGAAAAAAACAACCCAATCCCCCATCCACACACTTGATGTGGATGGGCAAATCCTTCCATCCGAGCTATTGTATTCTGACAATGGAGAGACTTCCTGCCATCAGTGCCGATCGAGCTGGGAAGATCCGACAGGGCAAGTGTACGGTTGCTGAACAGTAGATTGACTTCTATACAACCTCCCTGCCCATACGTTTGCAATTTGTCCGGTCCTCACTGAACCGGCCAAATTTAAATCCATGTGTGTCTGGCCTAATTCTTGCTTCACTCCTTTCCATTTTTTTTCAATTTTTTATGTGTTTTCCTATGCGTGTGTGGATGCATGTTTTTTATTGTATTTTCAGTTGTCATGTTTTTTTTCTGTTGGCCAATAAAAAACTACTGTAGGCCTTGTTCACACCATATGTGCAAAAAAACAGATGGAAAAAACATGTAGATTTGACTTGAATAGAATATTTTTTTGTTTACACCATGTGAGAGATGTTCTTTTCTCTAACTTAGGTCTATGCAAGGGCACGAAGAAACAATTGTGCCCCATTCACACCATAATGCATGTTATGACACATGTCATGTGAGGTTTTTTTTTTTATATGCAAGAAAAAAAGGTCTCTGCAAGGACACAAGGAAAAAAATATTTTCTATGGGCTCTGTTCACACAACAGTGTTGGTGTCATGGTTCTTTTTCTGCACAGAAAAATGCATACATGTTGCATAGATCTGCTCAGAAAAAATATGCACTTGACACTAGTACTGTGGTATGAACAGGGCACATAGAGAACAATTGTTTTCATTGTGCCCTTACAGAGACAGGTGCGTAAAAATGTGATGTGAATGAGGCCTTAGGCTGGGTTCACACATGTGCTGTCTGTTCACCGGTTTGGGTGCGATTCAGGTCCGAATTTTTGTCTGAATTCGCACCTGAACCGGACCCAAACACGCATCGGACCCTTTTTCAATCCGGATTGAGGCCCGCCACCGAAATCATTTGTCATGCGAATTGGATGCGATGAAACCCCCATCCAATTTGCATATGTGTGAACCCAAACTTAGTCCTGTTACCAGGGACTAAGAATGCATGAAAAATGCATGATACGTGCAATTTAAAGCGGAGGTCCACCCTAAAGTGGACCTTCCGCTCATTGGAATCCTCCCCCCCTCCGGCGCCACAATTGGCACCTTTCAGGGGGGAGGGGGGTGCAGGTACCTGTACAGTACAGGTATCTGCACCCACTTCCTGGATAGCTCTCTGCGGAAAGGGGCGTAGATTACGCCCCTTTCCGAAAGTCCCCCGCTGCCTGCTGGGAAACACACAGATCCCAGAGGCAGCGGGTCCATCCTCATTGCGCAGCGCGACTCGCGCATGCGCAGTAGGGAACCGGGAAATGAAGCCGAAAGGCTCCACTTCCTGATTCCCATACCCAAGATGGCGGCGGCAGCACCTGAGAGACGATGGAGGGATCGGCTTCGGGTGCCGACATCGCGGGCGCGCTGGACAGGTAAGTGTCACTATTTTAAAAGTCAGAAGCTGCAGTATTTGTAGCTGCTGGCTTTAAAAAAAAAAAAAACGCGGACTCCCGGCGGACTCCCGCTTTAATGCGCTACTATTGCTTTCTATGGGCTTCAAAATGTAAGAAAATAGGTAGAAAAAATGGAATCCAGCTAGCTTCAAAAACGTGTTGTAGCACAGCAGTGCAAAGATGTGTACAGGCTCTGTCTATTACCTTTCCTTTGATGACACATGCGTTTAAACAAATTCCAAAGCACATGTAAAAAATGCAAATGTATAGGGGCCCTACATACAGTATGATTGTTCCTGTAGTCAGAAGTCGCTACCAGAAACACTTTTACAAGGTACCGTTCATGTTGGAATGTGCTGAAATGTATGTGGTATCAAAGACAATGCTATAGATAGCGCCTGCTCACATCTGTGTTCTGCACAGTAGTGTGCTTTTGAAAATACTTCAGGTCTGGTTTTATTTTGCCCTTTTATGTGTTTTGAGGCTCATAGAAGTTAAAGGTAACACATTAAAACACATGTATGATGTGTTTTCAGCCTCTGTTACGAATCCTAAATAGCTTTTTATTGGCCATGGAAAATGCATTAAGCATGAAGATACATTATAAACGCACATCAACGTTTGTGCAAAATGTAAATCAGCATGCACTGATAAACGCATTAAAAGAGAATGAAAACAGAAACACAAAGGTGTGAACCTTGCCTAAAAGTGTGTTTCTAATCTGAAAGTGTATAATTAAATTCAGTTTTGAGCATGAGAATTGTACAATTGCAGTTCAGTTTTCCAAGTTCTGACCTACAAGTCTGTTCATCTATGAGTGAAACTTATCCTACCGATGGCTGCAGTAAATGGATTACACAGCACATGCTGGTGTGTAAAGTAGGAGTGGAGTTGTCACATTGTACCATGATGAAATTACCCAGAGTGTCATTTCAGTTGGCACCTTTTTTTTTTTTTTTGTCACAGCATGTGAGCAAGATGTATTGTTAGCTTTTCTGGAAGACCAAAGCCCCTTTCACACTCATGCATATGCAGTATGCGTTTTATTCATCCATGTTTACTCATCACATTCATACACTTTTTTGTGTACATTTTATACAGGTGCATGTCATAAAATTAGAATGTCATCAAAAAGTTCATTTATCTCAGTAATTCAATTGAAAAAGTGAAACTCATATATTTTATATAGATGTATTACACATAGAGTGATATATTTTAAGCATTTTTTTCTTTTCATTTGATGATTATGGCTTACAGCTAGTGAAAACCGAAAGTTCAGTATCTCAGAAAATTTTAAAATGACATAAGACCAATGACAAAATGTATTTTTAATACGGAAACGTTGGCCTACTGAAAAGTATGTACATGTACAGTATAGTATGCACTCAATACTTGGTCGGGGCTCCTTTTGCATGAATTATTGCATCAATGCAGCGTGGCATGGAGGCGATCATACTATACTGTACATGGACATACTTTTCAGTAAGGCAACATTTCTGTATTAAAAATCCTGTTTTTTATTGGTCTTATGTAATATTCAAATTTTCTGCAACACTGAATTTGGGGTTTTCACTAGCTGTAAGCCATAATTATCAAAATGAAAAGCAAAAAAAAATGCTTAAAAATCTATCACTCTGTGTGTAACGCATATATGTATAAAATATGAGTCACTTTTTTAATTGAATTACTGAAATAAATAAACTTTTTGAAGATATCATAATTTTACGAGATGCTCCTGCAAATGGGTGTACAGGTACGTTCCTTTAAATTTGCCACCATCGCGTCCCATTGCACGCAGCGGTCGGGACCTCCGTGAGTCCGATCGTGGGTCCCGTGAACTCGATCGCCGCGAGGATACCCACGATCGTCTCATGGGGAGGAAGAACGGGGAGACGTTAATGTAAACAAGCTTTAACCACTTCCCAACTGGCACACGCCGATGTACGGTGGCAGAATGGCACAGACAGGCAAATGGGTGTACAGGTACGTCCCTTTAAATTGGCTGCCATCACGTGCCAAACCCGCGATCGTCTCATGTGGAGGAAGAACAAGGAGATGCTAAAGTAAACAAGCATCCCCCCGTTCTTCCTAGCAACAGTGTCACTGATCTCTGCTCCCTGTGATTGGAGCAGAGATCAGTGATGTGTAAAACACAGCCACGCCCCCCACAGTTAGCAACACGCCCCTAGGACACACTTAACGCCTACACTGCCACCTAGGGGTTAACCCCTTCACTGCCAGTGTCATTTACACCGAAATCAGTGCATTTGTATAGCACTGATTGCTGTATGAATGACAATGGTCCAAAAATGTGTCAAAAATGTCCGATGTGTCCGCCATAATGTCGAAGTCACAATAAAAATTGCTGATTGCCGCCATTACTAGTAAAAAAAAAACAACTAATAAAAATGCCATAAAACTATCCCCTATTTTGTAAACGCTATAACTTTTGCGTAAACCAATCAATAATCACTTACTGCGATTTTTTTTTATTCACCAAAAATATGTAGAAGAATACGTATCGGCCTAAACTGAATGATTACAGAATGTTATACATTTTTGGGGGATATTTTTTATAGCAAAAGGTAAAAAATTATGCGTTTTTTCAAAATTGTCGCTATTTTTTGTTTATAGAGCAAAAAATAAAAACCGCAGGGGTGATCAAATACACCAAGCGAAAGCTCTATTTGTGGGGAAAAAAGGACGTTGATTTTGTTTGGGAGCCACGTCGCACGACCGCGCACTTGTCAGTTAAAGTGACGCAGCGCCAAATCGCAAAAAGTGGTCTGGTCTTTGGCCAGCAAAATGGTCCGGTCTGAAAGTGGTTAATTATGAAAAATCAAGGTCCAGCTATCAGAACAGGGATTTTTTTATACTGCAGATGCACTAAAAGTGAACAAAGCTGCATTAAACTTGTGTTTGCGTGCCTTTACCATTTAATACGCCTGCCTGCCGTGCCTGAATGCACTAAAATGCCTTATGTCGTGAAATTTGAAAAAAATTTAAAAACTAAGTTCCAGCACATGCATAATAATGAATGGGATTTCTTCCTAAAACCCTATTTAATGCTATTAACTGCATGCATTTTATTATAGGAAAAGACAAGTGTAAATGGGCCCTTCCAGTGAAATGTATGACTTTTTTGCTACTTAACTGCTGTCATTATACTGCGGCAGGTTGGCTTTCCTGGGCAAATCGGCGCAGGTGCACATTGGCCGATTTAAGAGCGATAGGGGGCGCACATGCCCACGGCGTGACGCTGGAGCCGATGCGAGTGGCTGGCAGCTGCGATGTCCCACCGGCCTCCCGCGCTCACTCCGCAGAGAGCCAGAATGGGGATCTGTCAATGTAAACAGACAGATCCCCGTTCTGAAAGGGAAGGAGAGACAGTGGTTAGGAATCAGTGATGTCTCTCCCCCTCCAGTCAGTCCCATCTCCCCACAGTTAGAAATGTCCAACGTCCTTCCAGGGGACACATTTAACCCCTTGATCGCCCCCCAGTGTTAACCCCCCTTCCCTGCCAGTGACATTTACACAGTAATCAGTGCATTTTTATAGCACAAATCACTGTATAAGTGTCAATGGTCCAAAAAATGTGTCAAAAGTGTCTGATCTGTCAGCCGCAATGTTGCAGTCCTGCTAAAATCTAAGATTGGCGCCATTACTAGTAAAAATAAATAAAGCATAAATCTATCCGCTATTTTGTAGATGCTATAACTTTTGCGCAAACCAATCGATATAAACTTATTGCAATTTATTTTTTAACCCAAAATATGTAGAAGAATACATATTGGCCTACACTGATGAAGAAAGTATTATTTTTTTGGATATTCATTATAGCAAAAAGTAAAAAATATATATATTTTTTTCAAAATTGTCGTTATCAAATACCATTAAAAGAAAG
The DNA here is from genome assembly GCF_037356315.1 of Lithobates pipiens. Lineage (NCBI taxonomy): Eukaryota > Metazoa > Chordata > Amphibia > Anura > Ranidae > Lithobates > Lithobates pipiens. The sequence goes on along the minus strand of NW_027507790.1, from coordinate 147,052,834 downwards.
CTCTATTTGTGGGAAAAAAAGGACATAAATTTTGTTTGGTTACAGCGTCGTATGACTGCGCAATTGTCATTTAAAATGATGCAGTGCCGTATCGGAAAAAATGGCATGGTCATTAAGGGGGCAAATCCTTCCGTTCCTTAAGTGGTTAATAGATTCTTTTTTTGTCCATGGCTAGCTGTAGACTTTAATAAACAACACAATTTGACTCTCAAACAATCTTTACATTATATACATATTCATGAATGCCTATGGTGGTGGGATGGCCAGAGTGTTGTTTTGAAGGCAATGACCACGTCCACAGAAAATACACCTAGAAAACATGATTTATTGGTGCTTGGTGTCACTCTGGACCCCAGACTCTCCTTTCAGTCCCACATCTGAATCTTACTGCCTTAAGCCTAGTACACACGGGCTGAATGACAGGTGGCATCGGCCGGTTCAATAGAAGCCAGCCAACATTCGGCCCGTGTGTACTGCAGCCGGTCTGATCGAAAAAGATCTGCCAATGCGAGTCTCTTTACCGTCTTTTCTGTTCAGGATGATAAGCAGGGAAGTTGGTAAATATGCCTCTCATGTTTACCTATCTACTTACATGAACAAACATGGAAGCGCTTGGTACTGAGCAAGTGCCAGGCAGCATTGTTGAAGGAGACTGAGGTGTTATACTGTCGAATTACACACAAGCAATTATAGGGAGAGAGAAGCCGCCGCTGTTCACGTGTATTTGCACTCCAGGGGTTACCTGTCGTTAGGGAAGGATAAATGTCCCTGGATGTAGAGAGCCTGCCATTTTGTACATCAGCTGTCTGCATACACCTGTGATCCCAGTCACAGGAATCAGCTGATTTCCAACGCTTGAATCTGCTCTATGCAGATAGTGGAGGAGGCCTAAGGCTAGGGCCACACGTGCTTGTGCTTTTGCATGTGCATGTCGAAGGCATAGCTTCCAACTGTTCCTGATTTCAAGGGACTATCTGATTTGGAATAAGATCCCCCTGTCCCACTTTGCTCCTCATTTGTACCTCATTTCGGTCTGATCTATATAGTTGTATATAAAATGCACTATTTATTTTCAAAAAGTGTTTCACAGTGCTAAACCTTTCATACAATTTCTAAATCGCTGCGTTTGTAAATTTCAGAAGCCAGTTTAACCACTTGCCGACCAGCTGCCGTCATTATACTGTGGTAGGTTGACTTGTTACCGCAAATTGCCATAGGTGTACATTGGCTCTTTTAAGAGCTACAGCAGGTGAGGGAGCTGAAAAGTGTGGCCGGCAGCTGCGATGTCCACCAGCCACCTGCCGCGATCGTTCCACAGAGAGCCAGAACGGGGATCTGTCAATGTAAACAAACAGATCCCCATTCAGACAGGGGAGCAGAGAGCTCAACCAATCAAGATACCCTTATTGTGATTTATTTTTACCAAAAATATATAGAAGAATATATATTGGCCTAAACTGATGAAGAAATAATTTATTTTTTATATTTTGGGGATATTTATTATAGCAAAAAGTAAAAAATACTGTTTTTTAAAAGAAATTGGCAGTCTTTTTTGTTTATATCCCAAAAAATAAAAACCGCAGAGATGATCAAAGACAACCAAAAGAAAGCTATATTTGTGGGGGAAAAAAGACGTCGATTTTGTTTGGGTACAGCATCGCACAACTGCGCAATTGTCAGTTAAAGCGACGCAGTGCCATATTGCAAAAATGGCTTGGTCATTAAGGAGGAATATCTTCTGATACTTAACTGCTTGTCATATGGTCTGGGGGGGGGGTGTCATATCACATCCGTCCATTTAAACAGGGCATGCGCACGATTGTGTGTGTGCAACCCTATACCTTCAGTGGCGGCGTGTTACGGAGACACCACAAAGTCATGGCTGATCACTGATGGTGCTGCCCCACTTTGCACGGCGCATGCGCCGCGCCCCACTTTGCACGTCGCATGCGCGCAATCGCGAGCACCGATCCTTTAACAGCCGATCACTAAATGTAATCATAGAGCGGTAACGAGATACCGGGTTCTCCTCCTCACACACCGATTGCGTGTGAGAAGTAGATTGTGGTAACATCTAGTTACCGCTTACAGTGTACACCAACACACACTGATTGCCCCCCCCCCCCAATAAAGAGGACCTGTTACCACCCATTAAAGTACCTGTCACAGTTCATCTGAGTACCTGTCACAGTCCATCTGAGTACCCGAGTACCTGCTACAGTCTATCTGAGTACCCGAGTACCTGTCACAGTTCATCTGAGTACCCAAGTACCTGTCACAGTTCAACTGAGTACCTGTCACAGTCCATCTGAGTATCCGAGTACCTGAGTACCTGTCACAGTCCATCTGAGTACCCGAGTACCTGTCACAGTTCATCTGAGTACCTGTCACAGTCCATCTGAGTATCCGAGTACCTGAGTACCTGTCACAGTCCATCTGAGTACCCGAGTACCTGTCACAGTTCATCTGAGTACCCGAGTACCTGTCACAGTTCATCTGAGTACCCGAGTACCTGTCACAGTTCATCTGAGTACCTGAGTACCTGTCACAGTTCATCTGAGTACCCAAGTACCTGTCACAGTCCATCTGAGTACCTGTCACAGTTCATATGAGTACCGAGTATCTGAGTACATGTCACCGGCCCTTCAGAGTACCCGAATACCAGTCACCAGCCCATCAGAGTCCCCGAGTACCTATCTGTAGCCCATCAGAATACCCGAGTACCTGTCACCGGGCCACCAGAGTACCTGTCACCAGCCCATCAGAGTACCCGGGTACCTGCCTGCAGCTCATCAAGTTACCCAAGTATCTATCTGCAGTTCATGCCTCATAGAATATACGTTGGGGTGTTTGCTTGACAAAATGGGGTCATTTTGTGGGTAATTCCAACGTCCTGGTGCTCAAGGACCTTCAAAAGTGTGATAGCTAGGTAGGAATAAAATGAGATGTGTAATTAATGCTCCTAGAACGCCTGAAGGTACTACTTCAATGTCGGATCTGGCTGTGTAAAAGTCTCACACATGTGGTATCACCATACTCAGGAAGAGTAGCAGAATGTATTTTGGGGTGTCATTTTTGCTATGCTATGTGTTAGAAATATCTTATAAATTGACAACTTTGTGTAAAAAAAAAAAAGCATTTTCATTTTTTTTTTACACATTTTCCAAAAACCTCTGTAAAAAAATGAACCGTTCAAAAGACTAATTATGCCTCATAGATTATACGTTGGAGTGTATGCTTTCCAAAATGGGGTAATTTTGTGGGCAATCCCATTGTCGTGGTGCTCCAGGGCTTTCAAAAGTAATAGGTGGTTGAGAAATGAGATGCGTAATTTATGCTCGTAGAACGCCTAAAGGTGCTACTTCAATGTTGGGCCCTTGTATGCAGAAGATAGCGGAGGAGCCCATGAGAAGATTCTGAGAGCGGGAGAAGAGGCCAGAGAGTGGGAAAAGAACTGGAAAGCGTGGAGGAGTCAGAAGAGACCCCCGAAGTCAGAAAAAGACCCCCGGAGCTGCCTAATAAACTACTTTAAAAACCTGTCTAGTGTGTTTTTTTAATGACTTTATTTACTTCAGGTGAATGGGTAGGGGTATGATGTACCCCATACTTATTCACATAGGGTGGGGGGCCGGGATCTGGGGGCCCTCTTATTAAAGGCAACGGCCAGGGTTGTTGGGAAGAGGCCCTTGTCCTCATCAAAATGGGGATAAGGTTGTCCCCACCCCCTTTCCTGACCGGTTGGGCTGCATGCTTGGATAAGGGTCTGGTATGGACCTTGGGGGGACCCCCACACCGTTTTTTTGGCATAGAGGCTTCCCCTTAAAATTCATACCAGGCGACGGGGCTCGCAAGGTGTCAATCTCGCTGATAAAAACAGTGAGATTGCATTCCTTTTCTAGTCCATGTTCAGAATGAACGAACTTTAGTCCGTTCATTTGGAAGTTCGCCGGAACTCCGTCATGAAAACCTAGTTTGCCGAAAAGTCCGGTCATGTGTGGGCAAGTCCATTTGGAAAGTCCGTTGAAACTCTGCCGGAATTTAATCGGGAAGTCCGTTGGACCTAGTCTGCTGGAAAGTCCGGTCATGTGTGGGCAAGTCCGTTCGTGTGTACAGGGCATTACTGTCTCAAGAAATTAGATACACCTGATGTACTGAAGGCCCAATCAGATGTGATCAATTTTCAGTGATTGGCACCATAGTTTGTAGACTCTATAACTTTCACAAAGACCAAATAAGATACACTAATTTGGGATATTTTTACCAAAGCTATGTAGCAGTATAAATTTATGAAGAAAAATTACTAATATGCTAAATTTTATGACAGAAACAAAGAAATAAGGCTTTTTTTTCCACAAAACTGACGGTCTTTTTTTATTTATAGCACAAAAAATAAAAAACCCACTAGTGATTAAATACCACCAAAAGAAAGCTCTATTTGTGTGAAAAAAAGGATGCAAATTTCGTATGGATACAGTGTTGCATGACTGAGTAATTGTCATTTAAAGTGTGAGAGAGATGAAAGCTGAAAATTGGTCTGGGCATGGGGGGGGGGGGGGGGGGTTTCGAGTGCACTGTATTGAGGTGGTTAAAGTGACACTAAAGGTTCATTTAAAAAAAACAAACATCATACTTACCTCCACCGTGCAGCTCGTTTTGCACAGAATGCAGCCCCTCCCCGCATCAGATATCCCCCAGGGAGAAGTGCTCTCTCAAGTCCAGCATTCAACGTCCATAGAGGCCGAATGTAGGACTCTGCCCCATCCCCTGGCACCCACATTATTAGACTTTATTGACAGCAAAGGGAGCCAATGGCTGCACTGCTATCAATCTATCCAATCAAGAGCCGAGAACCCCGGGCAGAGAGAGAGTGCGTCCCCGTGGGTCAAGTTCGAGGGCTCAGGTAAGTAAAACGGGGGGTTGGGAGGATGGTCAGCGACAGGTGTTTTTTCCCCTTAATGCATTGGATGCATTAAGGTGAAAAAAACACGAACCTTTAGAACCCCTTTAAGTCATTAAAGAAATACTAGTGGTAGAAAAAAAAGCAATTTTTTTGTATAATGATCCTTTAACCACTTGCTTACTGGGCACTTAAACCCCCCTCAGTCCCAGACCAATTTTCAGCTTTCGGCGCTGATGCACTTTGAATGACAATTGCGCGGGCATACAACACTGTACCCAAATGAAATTTTTATCATTTTTTTCCCACAAATAGAGCTTTCTTTTGGTGGTATTTAGTTACAGCTCGGAGTTTTATTTTTTGCTAAACAAACAAAAAAAGATGCAAAAAAAAAAAAAAAAAAAATCATGTTTTAATAGTTTGTTATAAAATTTTGCAAACGGGTCATTTTTCTCCTTCATTGAAGTGCGCTGATAAGGCGGCACTGATGGCTGCATTGGTGGGCACTGATGGGCTGCATTGGTGGGCACTGATGGGCTGCATTGGTGGGCACTGATGGGCTGCACTGGTGGGCACTGATAGGCATAGTTAAGGCGGCACTAATAGGCACAGATAAGGCGGCACCGATGGGCACAGATAAGGCGGCACTGATGGGCAAAGATGGGCACAGATAAGATGGCATGGATGGGTGGCACGGATAAGTGGCATGGATGGGTGGCACGGATGGGCACTGATAGGTACCACTGATAGATGGGACTGATGGGCACTGATAGGTGGCACTGATAGGTGGCTCTGATAGGTGGCACTGCTGGGCACTGATGGGCGGCACTGCTGGGCACTGATGGGCGGCACTGCTGGGCACTGATGGGCGGCACTGGGTCGCAGCACCTTTGAGGCAGATTGTGGGCACTGTGGGTGGCACTGTTGGTGGCACTGCTGGATGGCACTGTGGGTGGCATTGTGGGTGGCACTGTGGGCACTATGGGCACTGATGGGGGCACTGATGGGGGGCACTTACTTTTATTCAGGATGGCACGGCGGTGGGCAGGTGGGCACTGGCAGGGGGCAGGTGGTCAGCTGTATTGCTGGCCGTGATCGGGACTGATGTCCCGATCACGGCCGCCGGTGATCGGCTTTTTTTTTCTCTCCTCGCGCTGTCAGCGTGAAAAGGAATAATAGCCGATTACCGGCTCCGTTCTATCACATGATCAGCTGTCATTGGTTGACAGCTGATCACGTGATAAGGGGTCGGGATCGACCCCTTGCACGGATCGGTGATCAGGCGAGTCTCACGGACTCGCCGATCACAGAGCGCGCCGCGCGCGCCCCTCAGGGGGCGCGCAGGCCGCTCGTATCCGGGACGACGTCAATAGACGTAGTCCCGGAAATGTGGGTCCGCGCTGTTGCCGTCATTTTGCAATAGCGCGGATCCCAAGTGGTTAAAGCATGCGTAAACTCCTATCTCTGACTTGTACCTATAGGTAAGCCTATAATAAGGATTACTTAGGCCACTTTCACACTGAGTCGCTTTACAGGTGCTATATCGCTAAAAATAGTGCCTGCAAAACGCCTGTAAATCGCCTTTCCTGTCACTCCAGTGTGAAAGCCCAAGTGCACATGCGAGACGTTAAAAAAAAAAAGCACTTTAGCAGCGGTATGCAATGCATACTATCACATTATGACATTTCAGGTCAGAAAAAAAAATAAAAATCACCCAGCGGTTCATTAGCACTTTAAGGGGGGTGTAGCAGGGTGTGTGTCCTACAGTATGCCTGTATATTTTTGCTAATGGGTGTCCTTCTCAACAAGTTGGGAGGCATGTGAAGGTACAGCAGCCCGTGCATTTGATTGGGTTGCTGTACACATGAGAAATGGGAAAGGAGTCCCTAAACCTTTTGTAAAAAATTGGCACATGGAACTGCATGGTGTAAATGATAAAACTACTATGAGCTTCACATAGGCGTGCGCAGGGGGTGTGCTGGGTGTGCCTGGGCACACCCTAATCACCCTGTACAGCGCAGATTCCCCCTGCTATTTTACCAAAGCTTCTAAAAAATTGTAAAAAAGATAAATGAAATTGTAAAAAATAATACAAAAATAAAATACTAAAAATAAAAAAACTACTGACACCATCCACTACCCTACTACATTTTAAAATGTTTACATATGTTTAGAGTGTGTGTGTGTGTGTGTGTGTATATATACATATATATATATATATATATATATTCACACATGTGTGTTTGCGTTTTGGGGTGCACACCCTATTGCAATAGGCCGCGCACACCTAAGGAGCTTCAAAATACTAGCACAATACATTGTTTTCATAAGCATTTATTTTTAGGCACCCTGTGGTTCCTGCATTTCATCACTGGTATTAGCTAGCTCATTTAAAATTCAGCTGGTTGGTATGTGACAGTTCTCATGTGAGAAACTTTGATAAATGAAGGAGGATTAATTTTGCAAGCATCCAGTAAGCACTCTCTGTAGAGCATGTGATTATTTCTTTCCCACCAAAATATATTTAGACATACTTTTTTGCTTGTTGACAAAAAAAAATGCTTTCCCTTAAAGGGATATTAAACCCTCAACTTTTTTACGGTCATCCGTAGCTGATTAATTCACTAGGGCCCTGTTCAAACTAGTGCAATATCAGATGCAACTTCAGGTGCACAGAATTATATGGCGATAGAAATCACATCATTTTCAATAGGTACCTGTTCACATCAGTGTAACGCTACTGCAATGCGACTTCAGGGAAAGGTGCCTGTGCTACTTTGGTTCGATTTTGTACCCCATAGACTTCAATAAAGCATCACCAAAAGCACATGTGCATGTGTTTTTTTGGTGATTTTTTTTGCCTGCGATTTGTGTTAGTTGTTAGGAGCAAGCACCCTCCAGCATCCTAACAGCCAGTGACTATTGCCTGCAGCAGGGATGAGTCATTGGTTGTTAAGAAAGTGTCTGATAGCCCTGGTTCACATTGATGTGATTTGGCATGTGATTTGACATGTCAAATCGCATGCCAAATAGGCAGCAATTACCCGCAATAGAACCGTCCGAATCAGTGCGACACTGACTTTGCCGATTCTGATTTCCAAAAGTAGTTTCATTTGCCATTCATTCATTCATTTCAGGTGCGATTTCAATAGACATCTGTGCAGGAAACCGCAAAGATGTCTATGAAATCATTGGACTGACATGCAGGAATGAAATAGTGCGAGTTCAGCTGAACTCTCACGATTTCAACCCCACAGCAGTGTGAACCTGGGCTTAAGGAGGGAACACCCGCTTTGCTTTTTTTTCTTTTTATGGGTCGGCCAGTGGCTTTCCTCATGACTGACGTGGACATACATCACTGGAAAATGTGATTGACAATGGATGTGCATTGGGGGACTTTTTCTTTTTTTTAATAAAGATCAAAAATTGTGTTGTGTTTTTATTTACTTTTTTTTTGGTGAATGAGTATGGGTATTATGTACAAAGGAATACAAAGACACTGAATTTCAAAAGAGCCAACTTCCCTAAACTACGAACCTTACTAGAAGGCATAAATTGGAATAAAATCTTAGGAACAAAGAACACAGAGGAGAGATGGGTTTCCTTTAAGAGCATATTAAATAAGGGCATTAGCCAATCCATCCCATTGGGTAATACATTTAAAAGAGCTAACAAAAGTCCTGGATGGCTTAACTCCAATGTAAAAATGCATATAAAAGCAAAGGAGAAGGCCTTCAAAAAATACAAGGTTGAGGGATCATCATCAACATTCAGACTTTATAAACGAATGCAACAAGAAATGTAAGGGTGCAATAAGGACGGCTAAGATAGAACATGTAAGACACATAGCGGAAGAGAGCAAAAAAAAATCCCAAGAAATTCTTTAAGTATATAAACAGTAAAAAAAGAGAGGACAGACCATATTGGAACCATAAAGAAGATATTGAATTTATTCTTCTCCTCAGTCTTCACGAGGGAATCGGGGGGCTTCAGTAACCAAAACTGCAGGGTTTATCCTCATGACACATCACAGGAAGCACCTCCATGGTTAACAGAGGACAGAATTAAAATTAGACTTGGGAAACTTAACATTAATAATAAATAATTGCCAGACCATTGTTCCTAATTTTTACTGACAGTCTACTGACTGGAATGGTACCAGGTGATTGGAGAAAAGCCAATGTAGCACCAATATTTAAAAAGGGCCCAAAATACATCCCTTGGAATTACAGACCAGTTAGCCTAACATCTATATACTATATACAAGATTTTAGTAATGAGAACGGTATCATTAGCAGTAATCAGCATGGATTCATGAAGAATAATTTTTGCCAAACCAATCTACTAACCTTCTATAAGAAGGTGAGTTGCCAGCTAGATAAAGTAAGGCCCGTAGATGTGGTGTATCTGGATTTTGCAAAAGCATTTGACACAGTTCCCCATAAATGTTTACTGTACAAAATAAGGTCTGTTGGCATGGACCATAGGGTGAGCACATGGATTGAAAACTGGCTACAAGGAGGAGTTCAGAGGGTGGTGATAAATGGGGAGTACTCGGACTAGTCAGGGGTGGGTAGTGGGGTCCCCCAGGGTTCTGTGCTGGGACCAATCCTATTTAATTTGTTCATAAACGACCTGGAGGATGGGGTAAACAGTTCAATCTCTGTATTTGCGGATGTTACTAAGCTAAGCAGGGCAATAACTTCTCTGCAGGATGAGGAAACCTTGCAAAAAGATCTGAACAAATTAATGGGGTGGGCTACTACATGGCAAATGAGGTTCAATGAAGAAAAATTTTAAATAATACATTTGGGTGGCAAAAAATATGAATGCAATCTATACGCTGATGGGAGAACCTCTGGGGGAATATAGGATGGAAAAGGACCTGGGGGTCCTAGTAGATGATAGGCTCAGCAATGGCATGCAATGCCAAGCTGCTGCTAACAAAACAAGCAGAAAATTGGCATGCATTAAAAAGGGGATCACCTCCAGAGATAAAATGATAATTCTTCCACTCTACAAGACTCTGCTCCGGCCGCACCTGGAGTATGCTGTCCCAGTTCTGGGCACCAGTCCTCAGGAAGGGCAACAAAGCTAATAAAGGGTCTGGGGGACATTAGATATGAGGAAAGGTTTGCGAGCACTGAACTTATTCTCTCTGGAGAAGAGACGCTTGAGAGGGGATATGATTTCAATATACAAATACCGTACTGGTGACCCCACAATAGGGAGAAAACTTTTTCGCAAAAGGGAGTTTAACAAGACTCGTGGCCACTCATTAAAATGAGAAGAAAAGAGATTTAACCTTAAACTACGTAGAGGATTCTTTACTGTAAGAGCGGCAAGGATGTGGAATTCCCTTCCACAGGCGGTGGTCTCAGCGGGGCGGTATTGATAGTTTCAAGAAACTATTAGATAACCACCTGAACGACTGCAACATACAGTGATATAAAATGTAATACTGACATATAATCACACACATAGGTTGCACTTGATTGACTTGTGTCTTTTTTGTCACCTCACCTACTATGTAACTATGTAACTATGTATACAGGGGGGAGGGATCTGGAGGCTCCCTTATTAAAGGGGGCTTCCAGATTCTGATAAGCTACCCTCTGTCCCCCTACAACCAATAGGATACTGGGGAAGATCAACATGCGGCCTGGTATGGTTCAAGAGGAGAGGAGGCCAAATGCTCATTCTCCCTTCCCCTTTCCTGGCCTGCCAGATTGCATGCTCTGATAAGGGTTTAATATGGATTATGGAGGGGACCCCACACTATTGCTTTGTTTTTATTGTTTGTTTTTTTGAAGTGGGGCTCCCCTTAACACCTATACCTGACCAAAAGGTCTGGTATGAATTGGGGGGGACCCCCACACATTTTTTCTTTTTTTATGCATGGGGTCCCCCTTAAATTCAGGTGCAGGTGCTGGTTTCTTAAAAACGAATGATGAATTCCCTGCTGCTGACAGCAGGGATGAGTTGCAGTAGTAAATGCCGAAAACGCATACAAAATACACTAAGTCGCACTTGAGTTGCACTGAAAATCGGATCAAAATTACATCTCATTAATGTGAACCAGGCCTTATCGAGAATGTTTTAGTGAGTGGCTCACACACAGCTCCATAGCTGGCAAGCTACTCCCCTGCTTACCCCACCCTCCCTTCTCCAAGCTAACAGACTGGCTCCAGACTGCACTGTACCCTGTGAAGGGAAGTACCACTGAAAGAGTAAAAGCCAGCAGCACTGAAAGTTGTAAACCGCAAGTGCTGGGGTAAGAACTTAGTTTCAGCAACAAATGACGCTGGCGGTTTAACCCTTTTCCAGGCAATCAACATATGTCATACATTGGTGGTAGCAGGGTCTTTTACAAACCCTCCTGGTTGCTACAGCTAAGTTTTAATCTGACAAGTGGACTCTTGGCTTTCAGGTGGAAGTGATCAATGGCTGTACAATAGCGCAGTCACTTGTGTCACTAGGTAGAGGGAAGGGAGACCAGTGAACATTCATTTAGTGATCTCCCTTAGCTAGTTAGAACCAAGGATTTTTTTTTTCCTGCTTCTGCTGTCACTTTCACTGGCCGCTGTGGTCAGGAAACAACCAGTAGAGTGTGATCTGCACTCTATTAGCTGTGACAGGTCCCTTTTACTAAGACATCCGGGGTCTATTAGACCCCGGATGTCTCCTCTACCCTTAAAAGCTTCAGATCATACCAAGATCAGTATGATCCAATGCTTCTAACAAACCACTAATGGTTTGTTTACAACTGGCCAAACCGAAAGAGACTAAATACTTGCATCTTCTGGTTTCTTAGACCATAGAGATGATCGGGGCCGTTTAGGTCTCTGATAAGCTCCATGGTCAGCCAGTGGAACAACGGGCTGCAATCCTGGGTTCCCCAGTGGAACAGAAAAGCCGAGAAGGCAGCGGGAGAGAGCAGACCCCCTCCCGACGATTGTAAAAGCAATCCAGCGGCCATTTAGCCACTAAGGATTGCTTTTACAAGAAAGAGATGATGCATCCCGGTGTAACCACTAAAGGTCGGGTGAGGTATGGGTATGTCACCCAGTGGCAATTGGTGAATACTATTTTACTGGCCAACCTCCGCCGTGACTTTTGTTTCATACGTTTACCTTTAGAATTAGTGAACCAATATTACATTTTCTGGGAACAAACCTGTTACTTGTTGGTAAATTAAAAATAGCTTTTCAGCCAAATAAAATGAATTCTTAATTATCTTTACAGTTTACTTATGGAACATTGAGCACAAGCTTTGTTCCTAACTGTCTGGTAATTAGTCACATTTGCATTCATCTGCTGCTCTGTGATGTCATGATAATAGTGCATGTATTAAGCCGGGTAGGAAGCAGTGTTTGTTTTGCATGGTGCAGTGGAGAAATAAACTGGCTTGGGTACATCCGCCTTTCTGGACAGTGTGCCAAGAACATATCTCTCTTTTCACTTTTGCAATCCAACTAGCAAACAAAGGCCAAATCATAAGTGTTTATTGACTGAATATGCCGTGTAATTCATGCATGATTGGAGCGGTCTAGTTTACTCTAAGTTCAAGTTACCAATGAAACATAAAAGCATGATGATACCAAATGTAAATGTATATTTTGAAACAAAATAAAAATAGAATCTACCACAAAAATCGGCCTATATATCAGTGAAACAATGATGTGCTATTCTTTATTTCTGTTCTGTAGCTTTTAATAAAGATTTTCAATAAATTATGACAAATACAATGGTTATTCTGACATAACGATTGATAAGTATGGAAAGATGCTCATGGATGGTTCAGCAGAGGCTTGCTGAATTTCAATCCATATTTGGGCACTCTGGTTGTAAAGATGTCGCTCTACCGATCAACTTCTGTACAATGGTCCTGCTGGAAAGCTTTCTGAAGCCTGAAGCCCCCCCCCCTGCCATCAGTGACACAGTGGGGAGGATTCTCCCATCCACCTCAAATGTATGGATGGTAATCAGGTCAGTTTTTTTCATTCAACCCGCTGGCTGAATGAAAGAAACTGGCTCATCTATAGCCAGCTTAAAGCCTGATACATACTACAATTTTTTTTTTTTTCTGCTCAACCAAGCAGGGCTAATCAAAAAGAACTGACAGCTCAGGAAGAGACGTTGTACTAACTATAGTCAGTATCTGGATTTTAAAACTGGCTACAGGGGCAGGTCCAAAGGGTGGTGATAAATAGCGAGTCTGGTGTGGTAAATGGGGTCCCCCATGGATCTGTCCTTGGACCAATTCTGTTTAATTTATTTGTAAACTATATAGAGGAGGGAATAAACAGCTCAATATCAATATTTGCAGATGTTAAGCAGGGCAATAACTTCAGCCCAGGATGTGGAAACCTCACAAGAAGCGCTAAATAAAATAATGGAGCGAGCAACTACATGGCAAATGAGGTTTAATGTTGAAAAATATAAGGTAATGCATTTGGCTGCTAAAAATGTGAAAGCAAGTTACTCGCTAAGGGGAGAATCTCTGGGGGAATCTAGGATGGAAAAGGACCTGGGGGTCCTAGTAGATGATAGGCTCAGCAATGGCATGCAATGCCAAGCTGCTGCAAGCAAAGCCAACAGAATATTGGCATGCATTAAAAGGGGATTCACTCCAGAGATAAAACGATAATTCTCCCGCTCTACAAGACTCTGGTCCGGCCTCACCTGGAGTATGCCATCCAGTTCTGAGCACCAGTCCTCAGAAAGGATGTACTGGAAATGGAGCGAGTACAAAGAAGGCCAACAAAGCTAATAAAGGGTCTGGAGGATCTTAGCGATGGGCAAAGTCTACAAAAATGTAACTTATTTTCTCTGAAGAGGAGACACTTAAGAGGGGATATTATAACAATTTACAAATACCATACTGATGATCCTAGCATAGGGAAAAAAATATTTCTGTGAAAACACAACATACAGGGATATACAATCTAATACTGACATACAGTAAACACAAGCACACTCACATACCACAGGTTGAACTGGATAGACTGTCTTTTTTGTAACTATGCAATGTTGGTACAGCGATCTCCCCTTGCTGTGCCTATTCTGTTCAGACAGGTTGACCTCCCCCTCCCCCCCCCTGCCAGAACACTCCTGTCTTTTCTCTCAGCCATTGGCTAAGAGCACTGATCAAGAGCCAATTGGCAGGCCTTTTTTGTTCAGACTGGCTGCAGTATACACAGGCCGAATGTCAGCTGGCTTCTTTTGAACTGGCCAATTCTACCTGACAATTGGCCTGTTTGTACTAAGCTTAAGGTTCAAACTATGTCCGTTTCTCTGCGGCCACGTTTGTACTTGCACGGTAGTCCATCCATGTGAACGGTTTGCTGTACCTGTGGGAAACACAGGATAAGGTCCCTGCACCTCGTCTAAAATAGCGTTTTATAACGTGGCAAATCCTCTTATAAAATACCATACAAAACCCATGCTTCGATCCAAAACCACCCTACCCCCCTATAAACTGCTAGAAAAACTTTTCCCCAGTAAAAATTGTCATAAATAAACAAGTCTGTACTATACTGTACTCAAAGATAAGGATTTTACAGGCAAATCAAATATCATTATGACTAGCCTAAATGTATATTTTATTTTTGTAGATGAAGATTTAAAGCATCTGTCTTATTCTTTGCCCTCTCTGTACCATTAGGGAGATTTCCCTTCACTTTCTGTTTTGGAGATGCAATAGGAATTGAAAGCCTCACCCCTTTCTTCAGTGATGACATTAGAAATTTGGGATTTTCCTTTACTTTTCTGTCTCTGTAAGGCCCCTTGCACACGGGGCGGATCCGTTTGACGGACTCCACTTGCTCGGCGGGGATCGATCCGCTGGTCCCCGCTGAGCAGGCAGATGACAGGTCCATCTCCGCTCACTGTTCTGAGACAGACCTGTCAGAGCCCTGCTCTCCTCTATGGGGAGATCAGATGAAAACTGACCGCCTGTCCATTTTCATCTGATCCCATCCACCAGACAGGGTCACCATCTGTCTGGATTTTGCAGACCGGATCGGACCAGATAGCATCCGGTGTCAGTGGACATGTCACCGCTGAGATGCGCTGCCTCATAAGGGTGAATGGAGCATCCGATCAGGTCCATCTGAAAAACTGACAGGCGGACCTGATCAGACAGCCTGTGTGAAAGGGCCCTAACAGTGTTAACCATAACAGATAAAGAAGGTGAATCTACCTAGCAGGGATACAGGTGGCAATAAAAGCATCAAGATAGCAGTTTTAACCCTTCCCTATTCTATCCAAAACTAAAACATTTTGGTTATACATACAGTCACTTTAAGCAGCAAAGCAAATTGCAGGTCAAGCCCACCTCAATATATTTGGTGTGGTGTATTACCAGCACAACAAAGTAATGTGGCTGAATTTTAAAGTCGGTTTGTAGATTTAAGAAAGCTCAATACATATTGGAACAAGTTTTTATTATTTAAATTGGAAGTGGGGATGGTGGAAAATGAAACTCTCAAGCTAAAAAGGGAACACTGAATTTCATCATCTGTAACATTTTTTGTTAATGACGGCTGTTCTGCCGCAGTTTAGCATGTTCATTTTTTTTCTGTGAAATTCAAGACTCCAGACACAGCGATCAGCTGCATTTGTACAGTGCAATTACCTGCGTTTCTGTGCGTTTCTGTGCAGTTGCGTTCAGCTGCAGTTATCTAATATAGTCGTTCCCATAGCAACCCTTTAAGAAAAATTTTTTTTTGGTCCCTTGAATCCCTTCTCACGCTGCTATCCACAGTTGACACAAAAGACTGCGATTACCTGCGGTTATGTGCATATAGCTGCGCTACATCGCACCTGGACGCATTCAATTCATTTTTTTCTATTCGCACCGAACCGCATGTAACGAAATCGCAGCTAAACACTGTGTGTGAATGGGGCCATAGGGAAGCATTGTGTGCTTTTAGCTGCGGTAGAAAACTAGAAAATCCGCAGCTAAAAGCACCATTCTATCCATTCTATCTGTCCGTGTAAAAGGGGCCTAATGAGTGCTTGGTGGTTTGCAGTGCCTTTCTCTAATTCACTGCGTTTGCAGTTGCATTTTATGTATTTATATGAGGTATTTACTGTATATAGTGTTAACAATTCACATAGTGCTTTACACATATACAGTATATTTTACATTCAAATCAGTCCCTGCCCTCAATCTAAGGTTCCTAACTCACATTCATACATACACATACTGGGGCCGATTTAGACAGGAGCCAATTAAAGCAGAGTTCCACCCAAAAGTGGAAGCTCCACTTATGTGCCTCCTCCCCACCACCGGTGCCACATTTGGCACTTTTCAGGGGGGGGGGGGGGGGTTGGGATTGGGGTGGTTTTTGACAGGTAGCGGTCCCCACTTCGGAGAGATCGGAAATTTGGCCCCCCCTCCTCCTTCTTCCGCGCCGCCAGGCCATTCAGAAAGTGCAGTGCGTTTCACGCATGCGCAGTAGGGAACTAGCTGTAAAAGCTGAAAGGCTACTAGGAATGGTGGTGGCAGCACCTGAGAGCCGATGGAACTCTGCTTTAACCTTCTAGCATGTCTTTGGAGTGTGGGAGGAAACCCACGTAAACACAGGGAGGACATGCAAACTCCAGGCAGGTAGTGTCATGGTTGGGAATTCAACTGACAAATCTAGTGCTGGTGTTCATGCATACACAGACTAGTAAGGATGGATGACACCTGCACTTCACCCCCCAATTGTTCCTGCATGCGATTCCTGAGTGTTTGTTTGCTTTTGATGAACCCACTCTGAGATCAGCCACCTAAAGCCTGGTCAATGAAAGGTATGCTCCTGCCTATCAGAAAGCAAAAGTGATCCATTTTATTTAGTAATATGTGGAAATATATTTCAGTGACCATAGCACCTAAAAACGTCAGACAGACATCCAGGAAAATGACTGGCACATAGTAGTTATAATAAATGACTGTCATGTAGAGGCATAACCTCTTACTCAATAAATGACACATATTCACTAGTAACCACAACTGAAATGGAAGTGGTCTGTAGAGGAAAGTTCAGAATGAGTTGTGTATGCTTCTGCCCATAGAATGGAAGGATGTGGCTGTCCTATTTCTGAGTTGTAAGAAATCAAGAGTAACTATTAGCTTTTCCGTAAAATGTTGCTAGTGTGGATTTTCCAATGTAGATGTCAAATGACGAGTCCAACAAGGGCAGTATAATTATGCTCTAAATACATACTAGTCTAAAGGAGGCCACAGGGCTGCAGTCATTGGACAAAAATCTGTGGTAACTGGATCATGGCACAACGATTGTTTGGATGACCTTTCATTTAATCGTTTTTTGCTTTGCGCATGCTGGACGAATTTGCTAGTAACATTAACCTATAGCACTACAGATATAAAGTACATTATCTAGTAGCAATTAGTCACATTTAACTGGATTTGTTATGCATTTTTTAGGACATTTTGTAATTTATCCCTACTTCACTTCTTGTGAGTGTCAGTAAATAGCATTTACATCCAGACAGGTAGCCCTTACAATTTGATCCAATCAACATGGAAAGGCAGATGTTATTGTTCATGAACCGGATGGGAGGTGTGAAAATGATGGAACCACCTAGTTCTAGTTACATAATCCCATCCTTGGTGTCAATCCATTGATTTACTTGGTTGAAAGGTGAATTTTTTCTTGTCTCTGCTCCCTGCTTCCTCTTCCCTCTTCTTTTTTACTGGTTGACTTTAAAGTCCTTTCTATGTTTGCTCTTGTAACTACGCTATAGTAGGGTAAATACTCTTTAAGTGGTTTCTGCTCCCTAGATCCGGGGATGGTTCACCCTACTATGGGGTCTCCTGTTAGGATTCCGCCCTTGGTTTATACTAGATCCAATGTAGAAATTTAATTACAGCGCTCTGGCAGAGCTATTGGATCCTGGACACTTTCATTTGTTCTACATTGTTCTTTTCTGTAATCTCGTACTGTTGTTGCTGGCTGTATACTTATGTTACGACTGTTCTCAATTGTACGATCTTGTTTGTTTGTATAATTCTACCTTTTATATCTTAATAAATTTTTTGAAAAGAAAGGTGAATTTTTGTTGAAATAATGGTGTAGAGCTGCTAAAATGCCATTATAATTGGAAGACAGATGGTGTTGAAGACCCCCATCCCTGTTCAGTGTCAGTTTTTGTAGTTTGACATAAATGTCCTCTTTCAAAAATTACAAGTAAAGTTTAATGTGATTAACTACTACTGGATATACCATGACCTGGATAAATGAGAACCTTCACAGATACAAATAAAGATTGTTCACAAATAAATTGATTTCCACTCCAAAAATCGGCAAAGGAGCACATTGCCTAAAGCCTAGTACACACAATCAGGGGAAAAAAATACCACTTTCGAAGTAATCATACGATAACTGAATTATTAGTACATAACTTTCAAGAGCTGATCACGACAGTTCATGTGACGCTACCTGAAGGGACAAACAAAAAAACTTTTTCAGGTACGATACCAGATTGTAAGGTTTTTATTTATTCAGTGCAGTAAAGAAAAAAGTACAGAAACAAATCGGAAGACCAACACCACGCATGTTTGAAAACTAAAGAATACATTACAATGCAATACAATACAACACATTACATCACTCCTGAAGTTGTATTCTGTGATACGAAAGTTCTCTTAATTTTCGATATGAGACTAGCATGCAAAGAAAAAAAATGGACGATCATTCATCTGATATTCTCATAATGTGTATGATGCTTAAAAATGTATCAACATTGAGCAGCATTTAAAGGAGCGCAACAACTTCACAGGTTGCATTAGAGGACACATACTCCATTGCAACTGATTTTGGTTTAGAAGTAAAAGTACACAACATTCACCTAACAAGAGGCAAGAGGAATCCATTCAGAAAAATAATAGTCACAATTTGATCTGTGATGCCAAAAGTGAAAAAAAAAAACAGTCCATATTTGGTACAAAGATGTACAGGTAAAATATACCTTCATATGGATTTGAGAATATTATGTTCCAGTCACAAACCAGTTTTACACCATTCAAAAAAAACATAAGCATGCAAATCGTTCTTCCTCTTTGTCAAGGTTACCTGCAGAGTGCACTGCAATAAGAGATGACTAGGTTTTGATTACTGCAAGATTATTCCACCATAGTGGTCTCCGATAAACATCTGATGGTAACTGAACTGACCTCACTGTTCCAACACAGCAAGAATAAGGAGCTATGTAGAACATTTTAATAAGCTGTATTATGATTGCTGTTACCATATTTACAACATGTTAGGCTTCATGTATGAAAACTAGATTATCTCTGTTGTCTACAGTAGCCAGTATATATTTTTTTCTTTCACTGCCCTACGTACACTAGAAAAGACTTAGCTGCATGTTTATTGTGTGTTATGTGCAACAAAGACATTTTATCTACCAGAATTCATAAAGCTGCATGATCACACCTATGACACCTATGCATTATGGAAATATGTACTAACATGCGTTATACTGCAATGAATGGTAACATGTGGATCTTCATTTGGAGATTCTTCCATAGGCAATGTTGCTGTTATTGTCACACCAGGAAAGGAGCATTTTGTGGTTGTTTTTTTTATGTTTTCTGCCATGATTGAAGATTTAACATTGTGACCATATCAGCATTTGGAAGCTGCTCAATACCTTTGCAGTTGTTTGTGGCTATACTGGGGAGATTTCTCCCAGTGCAGCATGGCAGAACTTTGCTCAATTCGGCTTGGAATCACAATTTCCTGTGTATGGGAATTTCTGATGTGCTTTGTGGGACAGCTTTTCTTGGGCTGGTTTCAGACCTACATGACTGAGACAGACATTTGATCCATTCTGCAATGCCCTGATGGGAACAATGCATCTTGAGGTTTCCCAGAACTACTACTTACTGAATCAGCTCTAGTGCCTGACATTCTGTCAACAAAAACCCCTGAAGAAGCTACCATGCGAAACGTGGGCTGTCTCTTTTCTCATATTTTGGTCCTGAATGTTTATCAGGAATGTTTATCATGGTTCATGATTACACATATATGTGACTATTGAGGAAATTGTTCACCTTGTTGTAGGGGCTGTTTATGGGTGTATACAGAGTTTGCAGTTTCATATTTTTGTTACACGTCTTAAACGATATAAGACATTTTTATGTATTTAATAAAATGTGGTTATTTTTATACATCACTGTGTCAGATATTATTCCAGTAGGAGGTTTCAGCATCTAAAAGTCTCATTACTCTATTTGTCTTTTGTTCAACACATAGTCCATGGTGCATTGAGGTGCCATTCATTTTGAAAATGCACTGGGGGGCGATTCATTTTGACTTTTTTTAACTGTGGTGATGAAATCACCTCCTAAAGCGCTGAAGTTGCTGATTTCCATATCGTGAGAGCAACCGCTGTTGCTGTCAAGATAAATAAATCAGTGCTGTAGCTGAATGGTGTACCCCAAAAGCAAACAATGGTAACAATAACACATTAACTCAATAAAACAACTTTTTTTTTATTGCAATCTGCAAGAGTAAAATATATATGCTGAAGTATAGGGGCAATCCTCTCCTAATGTTAGGGGTAAATCACCCCTGCCCCCTTGTTTTGACATATATGCTATTTTTTTCAACTGTGGTGGTGAAATCCCCTCCTACAGTGCTGGAGTTGCTGATTTACATATCATGAGAGAAAACGATGTTGCTGTCAAGATAGGTAAATCAGTGCTGCAGCTGAATCGTGTACCTACAAAGTAAATAATGATTAACAATAAAACAGAGTAAACAGTAAAGTATAAAATAATTACATACCTGCAAAGCAAACATGATAAAACATAGTAACAATAAAAGTGGGCTTCTTAAATACCACCCGGGCTCCTCCCATAAATTCAGGCCACCATACTGGCCTTCTTATATATATTTTTTTTACTTAATTTATTTATTTTAAATTTTTTTTGTAACCGTAAAGGCTCCAGGTTTGGCTCTCTAAGAATGCAATGGAATCTTTGGAGACCTTGTGAATGTGTGTCCTAGGATTGTGCATTGCTGTACCCTACTCTAATACTCTACTAATGTGTGGTAACGTTGGAAACATTCCCTGATGCAGAGACTGGGTTGGTCAGGACAGGAGGGACAATAAAAGTGGGTATCACACCTGCATGCACGTTTCCTATAGACACGACATGTTCTTTGGGGGGCTTGTTGGGTAACGGTACCACGGTGGACATACAGAAGATGCCTTTCATGCACCTAGCTCACTGCATTTGCATTGGGAAGTAGGGGAACAGCACCATCTGGAAACAGAAGGGCTGTGATCACATCTTTCTGGAATTTAAGGAAGGATCCAGTTCGTTCTGACGCCTTGTATAGCACATAAGCGTTCAGCAGAGCCAATTGAAATAGGTATACAGACACTTTTTTTGTACCAGCGTCTGGCTTTACAGGCAATTAAGTATGGCGCCATCAACTGGTCATTGAGGTCCACCCCTCCCATATTATGGTTTTATTCGTGGACACAGAGGGGTTTCTCCACAACACCAGTCGCTGTTGGAATTTGGACTGTCGTATCTGCATGAAGGGAGGACAGAACGAAAACATTCCGTGAATCCCTCCACTTCACTGCAAGCAAATTATTACATCTCAAGCAGGCTCTCTCCCCCAGTCTAAGTCGGGACTCTACAAGCCGATGGGGTAAGCCCTGGTGATTAGATCGCACAGTGCCACATGTGCCAATTCCACAATCAAAAAGGTGACTAAAAAGTGGCACGCTTGTGTAATAATTGTTCACGTACAAGTGGTACCCATTTCCGAATAAGGGTGACACCAAGTCCCACACAGTCTTACCAGCGCTCCCTATGTAGTCTGGGCAGTTCTCTGGCTCCACGTGGCTATCTTTTCCCTCATAAACGATAAAACGATATGTATACCCAGTTGCCCTGTCACAGAGCTGATACAACTTGACCCCATCTCTGGCACGCTTGCTGGAAGAATCTGTTTGAAAGACAAGTCAGAAAACCTAATCATGGACTCCTCAACGCAGACTTGATCGGGAGTAAACAAGGCTGCAAACTATTGGTTGAAGTGGTTTACAAGGAGCTGAATTTTGTAGAGACACTCAAATCCAGGGTCACCCCGAGGACGACAGAGTTAATTGTCGTTGAAGTACATAACCCGCAAGTTCTGCTCGTATCTAACCCTGGTCATGAATGCAAAGAACACGGGCATATGGTGAATTGGGTCAGTGGACCAATATGTCTGCAATTCACTCTTTTTAGTTATGTCCATGAGGCGGGGTAGGCCCAGAAAGGTCTTAAATTCGGAAACCGCAATAGGTTTGTAATCTCTGGCAAGGGTTCACCAGCATACAAATTGCTTTGGTACACAATAGATCTATAGAGATCTTCTGTGAAAAACAACAAATAAAAAGAGATGACAGTCTCTCATTTGCCAGAACTGATCACCAGGTCCAGGCCAGAAATCATTGGCCTGGGCCTGGAGACTGATTGGTTCTGAAGCGAATTCGATTGCTGCGGGTGTGCGCGCCCGACGTATACCTACAGCGATTTGCCCAGGGGAGCCGACCTGCCGCAGTACAAAACAAAACATTTCCCACAAATATCCCAACCCAAACAAACCCCCCCCCCCTCTCAAAAAAAAAAAAAAAGTATTTACACTCACCAGTCTTCTATCTTTATTAAAAACCCTTCATCTCAAGATTAACCCTTAATGGAGTATCTATACTCATCCCCATCATTATATCATTATTGATTTTCCTCAGTATCATTAGTTTACTCAACAGTTTGTTGAAACTGGTTGGACACTAACCACCATTGCCACATTTTTAACCCCTTAAGGACCGAGCCTCTTTCTGAGATTTGTTGGTTACACGTTAAAAACTTTTTTTTTCCTAGAAAATTACTTACAACCCCCAAACATTATACATTTTTTTTAACACTCTAGAGAATAAAATGGTGGTCGTTGCAATACTTTCTGTCACACCGTATTCCTTTTTGGAAAAAATAAACTTTTTTAAATTAAAAAATAAGACAACAGTAAAGTTAGCCCATTTTTTTTTATTTACTGTGAATGATAATGTGACGCCGAGTAAATTGATACCCAACATGTCACACTTCAAAATTGCGCCCGCTCGTGGAATGGCGACAAACTTTTACCGTTAAAAATCTCTATAGGCGATGTTTAAAAAATTCTACAGGTTGCATGTTTTGAGTTACAGAGGAGGTATATGGCTAGAATTATTGCTCTTGCTCTACCGATCGTGGCGATAGCTCACATGTGTGGTTAGAACACCGTTTTTATATGTGGGTGCTACTCACGTATGAGTTTGCTTCTGCACGTGAGCTTGTTAGGACAAAAAAAGTTTTTTTTCTTATTTATTTTAGCTTTTATTTTTTATTTCTACACTGTTTTAAAAAAATAAATGTAAACATCCCTTGTAATAGAAAAAAGTATGACAGGACCTCTTAAATATGAGATCTAGGGTCAAAAAGACCTCAGATCTCATATTTACACTAAAATGCAATAATAAAAAAAAAAAAATTGTCATTTAAAAAATAATTTAAAAAAATTTACCCTTTAAGAGCTGTGGGCTGAAGTGACGTATTGACATCACTTCTGCCCAGCAATTGTATGGAGACGGGTGGGGGCCATCTTCCCTTCACTCGTCTCCTTATCTGACAGGAGACAACATGCGATCAGCTCTGCTGCTGCCGATGGCTCTGGTAAGCGGTGGAGGGCACCGGATCGGGGCGAGGGGTGCCCCATCTCCTGCCACCGATAAAAGTGATCTTGCGGCAAATCCGCCACAGAGACCACTTTTATCTTGTAGCGGACCACCCTATGAAGAACAGGATACTGGGGTTATGGCAGCTAGCTGCTGCCATAACAACGATATCCTCCTTCAAACAGCCGATGTAAAACTGCAGTTTCCGGTCAGTTTCTGCATCGGAAACTGACCGGAAACTGACTGGAACTGACTAGACTGGCGTGAACTAGAGCCATTGGAATACATAGAAAACACTGTGCATGCATTTTTAGGGCCAGTTCACACCACAAAAATGCACTCCGGATACGTTCCAGATCAGTTTTTGCTTACAATTCACACCACACGCAGTTCCAGTGCATTTTTGATCTAATTCGCTAGGTTCCAGTACAGTTCTGTGCAAAAAAAAATGCAGTACGCTATAATTTTTTTCTGCACCAGAAACTGACTGCATGGTGTGAAATAGAGCCATTGGAATACATGGAAAACACTCATTTTTATTGCAGAAAAAAGCGCACGGAACTGCATCTGGTGTGAACTAACACTATAGCAGATTGCTGTAAACATGTTGTAACATGTTGTATTCTATTAATTCTATCTACTAAAAGACATAGGCACACTGATTCAAAGAAACATACTGTTGATCAGAGCTGGATGTGACTTGGATTGTGACAGATGTGGCATATTTCTTCTTGTATTTTGATGATCTTGCCAACCTCTCATCTCCCATTGTTCCTATTACTTTGCGATTTGTACTGCGTCACTTCATTCTGTAGGCCTTTCTCTTTAATCCTGGCTCATATCCAAAGTCCTAGTTTAGAATTATAAGCACAGATCTCTTCTGTGCTGATGAAAAAAGGTAAAAATGTCTGGTTACCTTTTTTAGGAGCCTTTTACTAGCCTATAAATCCTTTCAAGCTCTCCCTGCTTTGTAATGTTTAGAAGAGGGCTGTGTTATAATGTTTAAAAGAGAAGTATAGCCAAAGCTTTTTTGGACATACTTCTATTGAGGGTCACAGGAGTGCACTTACTTGCTGTCCTGTGACCCAGAATCAGATGACACTTGGCTAAAGCCCACTGTCAGCTGACGACACAGACCGATTCCAGGCTCTGGAAGGATCCCGACCATATTGCCAGGATGCACCTACCTGCTTGATTGACAGCTGGCTTCGGCCTGCCTCCTCTCCATCCCTGTGCTTCAGTGAGGAGAGCTGTGACTGACAGTCACCGGTCTCTCCTCCGAGAAGACCAAGAGCTGAGGGATTGGTGGTCATGTGATGCTGCAGCAGTCCCACGTCGGCTCTAAGACCGAGAACCAAGTGATCACATGACTGCAGATCGCTAAGCTGTTAGTCTTCTCTTTTCAGAGAGCAGTGACTATCCATCACCACTGGAGAGGGGGTTGGTGCAGCTGGCTTTGGCTTTCATTTACACTGAGAGCTGGATCTGTCAATCAGGCACCTTTAGCCCATTGTCAGCTGATTCTGGGTCTAAGTACGTTGCCACCCAGTACTGGTCTTTCACCTTTATGCTTATTATATGGGGCTCCCTGTTAAAACACTGGAGCATGAAGGCCCCCATTTACACTAAACTGGAAGCAGTGTGGTGGCCTGGCTCCTGCTTATTATCCAGGATAATGTCGTCCTCCTTGTTCTCCTCTCCCCATCCACGGACAACAACAGGGATCCCAGAAAGGTTTAAAGCATGCTCTTCTTGCTCCTCCAAATCTGCCCCGGCACCATCCTCTCCTGACTCCTCTTCAGACTCCTGTTGTTGACTTGTCTCAGATAGAGTAGCCCCCCCTGGGAATTCATCCAGCATTGCGACTTCCTCCTCTTCCTGCTCCTGCTCCTCCATGGCTTGATCAATGACACAACGCAATGCATGCTCCATAAAGAAGGCATAAGGTACGATGTCACTGATGGCGCCATGGCTGCGACTGGCCAGTTTGGTGATCTCATCAAATGGCCGCAGAAGTCTGCATGCTTCGCGCATGAGCAGCCACTGGCACGGTGAAAAAAAAACCAAGCTCCCAAAACCTGTTCTGCCGCAGAGTTCGTACAGGTAGTCGTTAACTGCACGTTTCTGCTGGAGCAGCCTATCAAGCATATAGAAGGTTGAGTTCCATCACGTCGAGCAATCGCAAATAAGATGTCTGACCAGCAGATTGTGTCGCCGCTGAATGTCAGCAAGGCGAGTCATGGCCATGTAAGATCTGAAATGGGCCGAGATTTTCCTTGCCTGCCGCAAGATGTCCTGGACCCCAGGGTATTTGACAACGAATCACTGCACGACCAAGTTTAAGACGTGTGCCATGCATGGCGCATGTGTAATTTGGCCCTGTTTCAATGCGCTAAGCAGACTGGCACCATTGTCACACACCACTTTACTAACTGTCAAATTGAGCGGTGTTAGCCACTGATCTGCCTGTGAACGCAAAACTGAAATGAGTGCAGGGCCAGTGTGGCTCTTGGCTTCCAGGTACAACAGACGTAGCACAGCATGGCAACGTCTCACCTGGCATGTCGAATAGGTTCAGGGGATCTTGGGCAGCGCAGCGGAAGAGATGCTAGCAGCGGAAAGGGAGGAGTAGAGGGAGGAGGATGGGGTAGGAGGAGGAGAAAAAGAGGCAGGCCTGCATGCAATCTGTGGCGGTAAAACCAAATCTACACGGGTGCCATGGGTTACATGCTTGACGGCCGTCAGAAGGTTCACCCAGTGGGCAGTAAAAGTTATATAGCTTCCCTGCCCGTGTTTGCTAGACCATGTGTCTGTGGTCAGATGTATCTTGGCACTGACACTGTGTGCCAGAGATACATTTACTAGCCACTGAACATGGCCATATAGCTCTGGGATGCCCTTGTGTGAGAAATACTTCCTTCCTGGGACCTTCCATTGTGGTGTTCCAATGGCCACAAATTTTCGAAAAGGCCTCCAAGTCCACCAGTTTATATGACAGTAGTTGGTGGGCTATCAGTTCTGACAAGCCAGCCGTCAACCGTTGGGCAAGAGGGTTATCCGGCCTCATCATTTTTTTTACGCTCGAACATTTGGCCCACGGAAGCCTGCCTTTTTCCAGAAAAATGTGAGGACGGCATGATGGAAGGTGGAGTGTAGGACAATTGTGAGGAGAGAGGAGAAGGAGAAGTAGAAGACAAAGCTGGACAGTGAAAGCCTGGAGTGTGGCTTTGTGGGTTCCGTTGCTCCCACTGGGCTCGGTGATGGCAGCTCATGTGCCTTCTTAAGGCGGTCGTCCCTAGGTGAGTGTTGGGCTTACCGCGACTTATGCGTTGACTGCAAAGGCTGCAGATGGCAACACTATTGTCAGCAGCGGACACGTTAAAAAAAGCCCACACTGCAGAGCCACGTGCCAGCATCCTGGGAGCGCCAGATGTGACCTACATGGTTGATGCCTCGCTCCTGATACATTAGCAGTCTGGTTTGTCCCTCTTGTGCAATCTAAGTTCCGCCTGCTTCTCCTCCCTATCTGCTGGTCCATATCCCCCTCTGAACTCCCCTCCACTTCCTCTCTTGTGGGCACCCACGTGACATCACTAGACATGCCATCATCGACGTCACCTTCCCCACCAATATAATTAGAGATCTCGGAGTAGCCAGCAACACCGGGGACCAACCTCCTCCTTGGGCTGATCTGGGTACTGTCGTCAGACTGCTGAGTGGCGGTTGTTGCTACCGCCTCTTCCTAATCCAATGCCAAGAGTGGCTGCTCATCGGCAATGTCTTGTGATGGATCGGAAAATAATTCCTGTGACTCAAGCGGAGGGTATATGGTGGTGGTGGTGTTGGTGGTAGTGTCTTTTGGGGTGCACACAGCAGAGAGTGAAGAAGAGGGTGCAGATCGAGAGGGTGAGGAGGGTGCAGAAGAGTAAGGCTGAGTGAGCCACTCAACCAAGTCTGGTGCATCCTTTGACGTAATCAAACGCACCTTCTGCAATTTGCCACTTTGGCTCAAGCCTGTTGCTCCTGCCCTACCCCTACCACCCCTGCGGAAGGGCCTGCCTCTTCCTCTGCCTGTCATTTTTTAAATGACCCTGTGACAAAAGTCTCTATAGAAGTGCAGTATGTATGTGGAAGAAGGTATATAACACCTTGCTTCAATCTGTTGTTTTTGGGGGGGCCACTGGTCTATCACACCAGTTATAATACTTTTTTCTAATTGCGTTTGTCACTCTTTGTAGTATCGCTGCAGAACCGCTCAGCAGTCACAATGCTGCACACTGGAAATGCACTATGCTATGCTCTCTATATTTGCAAGTACTTTATACGTGTATTACACCCCTATATACTGCACACCAAATAGTACACCTATACCAGTCCTTAAAAGGACCTTTGTGTACCTAATAGTAGCTAGCTAGTAGCTAGTGAATTGCAGACTTTTCCTGCCCCAAACACCAAACTGTCCCTCCCTACACTGAGAAGCGACAGCTGCAGAATCAGTTAGCAGCACAGCAGTGCAGTGCACTATAATATGCTTTCTATATTTGAAAGAAAGTATATTATACGTGTATTACAACCTTATATACTGTACACATATACCAGTCCTTACAAGGACCTTTGTGGACCTAGAAGTAGCTAGCTACTAGCTAGTGAATTGCAGAAGTTCCCTGCTCCAAACACCAAACTGTCCCTCCCTACACTGAGAAACGACAGCTGCAGAATCGGTCAGCAGCACTGCATGCAGTGCACTATAATATGCTTTCTATATTTGAAAGAAAGTATATTATACGTGTATTACAACCCTATATACTGTACACCTATACCAGTCCTTAAAAGGACCTTTGTGGACCTAGTAGCTAGTGATTTGCAGACTGTCCCTGCTCCAAACACCAAACTGTCCCTCAGTCCCTACACTGATAAAAGACAGCTGCAGAATCGGTCAGCACTCAGCAGCACAGCAGTCAGCAGTGCACCATAATATACTTTCTATATTTGAAAGAAAGTATATTATACGTGTACAACCCTATATACTGTACACCTATACCAGTCCTTAAAAGGACCTTTGTGGACCTAGTAGCTAGTGATTTGCAGACTGTCCCTGCTCCAAACACCAAACTGTCCCTCAGTCCCAACGCTGATAAAAGACAGCTGCAGAATCGGTCAGCACTCAGCAGCACAGCAGTCAGCAGTGCACCATAATATACTTTCTATATTTGAAAGAAAGTATATTATACGTGTACAACCCTATATACTGTACACCTATACCAGTCCTTAAAAGGACCTTTGTGGACCTGGTAGCTAGTGATTTGCAGACTGTCCCTGCTCCAAACACCAAACTGTCCCTCAGTCCCAACGCTGATAAAAGACAGCTGCAGAATCAGTCAGCACTCAGCAGCACAGCAGTCAGCAGTGCACCATAATATACTTTCTATATTTCAAAGAAAGTATATTATAAGTGTATTAAAACCCTATATACTGTACATCTATACCAGTCCTTAAAAGGACTTTTGTGGACCTAATATTAATAGCTAGTGATTAAACTGACTGTCCCTGCTCCACACAGCGTCCTGTCCCTACACTGACAAAAGACAGAATGTAAAATGGCCGCCAGAACAGGTCTATTTATAAGGTGGGGGTATGTCCAATTGTCCATGTGCTGAAATGTCTCAATTGGCTGTTCTGTACCCCATGATGGATGTGTCATGGGTTAAAGTTCTTCACAATGTAAACGCATATGTCCGCTGCGCAAACAGTGGCAGAAGTCCGCCGGTTTGGCGAATCGCGAACGAGCAAAATTTGCCACGAATCGACCGCCGGGCGAACCGCAAGGCCATCTCTAATAACCAATAACCACCACTTATAGTTTAAGGCAATCAAATCTATTGCTCTTCCCATTCCAGGCAAAGCGATAGGTTTGCTTTAACCCTCAACCCCTCCCTAACATGTGCCTACATCTTGCTTTGCTTCCCTCCTGCTCTGCTAAGGGCGGAAGCTATAGAAATTTCCTGATACTTCTGGGTATGGAGGAACATGTGATTCACTCCATGTGACAGTGCTGGGCCAATCAATGCTGTCACACAGAGAGAGAGTGCATAGCCCTGTGTACAACTTGTACCGTACATACGGCTTTTCACCTTAACGGAGTGTTGTGGGAGTAAAAGGAAGGGAAGTATAAGTTGCTGGCCAGAGTTGGATGAAAATGAGTTTTAAATTTATGTTAACTTGAGTTGACAGTGTAAAAGAAAATAATGTTCTTCTACTTTCCTATTTAGCACTTTCTACCTGTTCTAGCACAGTTTAAATTTCTTGCTGTCTTCAGATGTACCTATATAACATGCTGAATTCCACCTATTTCTCTTCTTGTAGGTAAATTCTGATTTTATAACTTCATTTCCCACAATTAGAACTTCTATAACTATAGCCTTCACTTGTTGTCTTGTTCAATCACAAATAGTGATGGACGAACGTTTCGCCCGGCGGTCGTTTCGCGGCGAATTTCCGACATTCGCGGTCCGCACGTTCGAACGCCTTTTTCCGTCGTTCGCCGCGGCGGACTTACGTGTTTAATGTATACAAGAACTTTAACCTTTGGTGACACGTTTATCATGTGATACAGGACAGCCAATTGAGACATGACAGCACATGGACACTTGGACATTCCCCCTAACCTATAAATACACCCGATCCGGTGGCCATTTTACATTCTTTCTTCTGTTACGATAGGGACAGGTTCCTGTGTGGAGTAGGGAGAGATAAACCACTAGCTATTTGGTACACAAAAGTTCTTTTCAGGACTGGTATAGGTGTTAGGTGTTGATAGGTTTGCTGTGCTGCTGATTCTTGCAGCAGCCTGAGTGTCTTTTGTTAGTTTAGAGAAAGGGAAAGGACGGTGTATGCTACAGGGACAGCCAGATTAGTCTTTCATCATCATCATCATCATCATCATCATTAGCTGTTACTATCAAGGTCCACAAAAGAGCTGTTCCAGTAACCACTAATCGTTCTCTTTTTTTGCCAATTTGTATAGGGACAGGAAGGAAGCAGTGTTGTCAGGCAGTGAGGGTAATTTTAAAGACTTGCTGTTATTATTAGTTCCACAAAGGTTCTTTTCAGGACTGGTATCAGTGGTACAGTAATAGGCTTGTACATGTATAATATTCTTTCTTCCAAATATAGAAAGGATATTATACTTGACTGCTGCCCTTCTGCTGCAGTCTGCTAAACATTCACAACTCACTTGTTCCACAAAAGTTCTTATAAGGACTGGTAACTTGGTATAGGGTGCTACGGTACATAGGCTTGAGTGCGGTACAGTCTGCTGTTCTGTAAGGACCGCTATCGGTCCACAATAGATAGGGTTGACGTGCACCACTGCTGACCGCTGCCCTATACTGCAGCAGTCCTTCAGCGGTATAGGGACTGACGTACAGTCTGCTAATCACTAACACACAACCTGCTTGTTCCACAAAAGTTCTTATAAGGACTGGTAACTTGGTATAGGGTGCTACGGTACATAGGCTTGAGTGCGGTACAGTCTGCTGTTCTGTAAGGACCGCTATCGGTCCACAATAGATAGGGTTGACGTGCACCACTGCTGACCGCTGCCCTATACTGCAGCAGTCCTTCAGCGGTATAGGGACTGACGTACAGTCTGCTAAACACTAATACACAACCTGCTTGGTCCACAAAAGTTCTTATAAGGACTGGTAACTTGGTATAGGGTGCTACGGTACATAGGCTTGAGTGCGGTACAGTCTGCTGTTCTGTAAGGACCGCTATCGGTCCACAATAGATAGGGTTGACGTGCACCACTGCTGACCGCTGCCTATACTGCAGCAGTCCTTCAGCGGTATAGGGACTGACGTACAGTCTGCTAAACACTAATACACAACCTGCTTGGTCCACAAAAGTTCTTATAAGGACTGGTAACTTGGTATAGGGTGCTACGGTACATAGGCTTGAGTGCGGTACAGTCTGCTGTTCTGTAAGGACCGCTATAGGTCCACAATAGATAGGGTTGACGTGCACCACTGCTGACCGCTGCCCTATACTGCAGCAGTCCTTCAGCGGTATAGGGACTGACGTACAGTCTGCTAAACACTAATACACAACCTGCTTGGTCCACAAAAGTTCTTATAAGGACTGGTAACTTGGTATAGGGTGCTACGGTACATAGGCTTGAGTGCGGTACAGTCTGCTGTTCTGTAAGGACCGCTATAGGTCCACAATAGATAGGGTTGACGTGCACCACTGCTGACCGCTCACCTATACTGCAGCAGTCCTTCAGCGGTATAGGGACTGACGTACAGTCTGCTAATCACTAACACACAACCTGCTTGTTCCACAAAAGTTCTTATAAGGACTGGTAACTTGGTATAGGGTGCTACGGTACATAGGCTTGAGTGCGGTACAGTCTGCTGTTCTGTAAGGACCGCTATCGGTCCACAATAGATAGGGTTGACGTGCACCACTGCTGACCGCTGCCCTATACTGCAGCAGTCCTTCAGCGGTATAGGGACTGACGTACAGTCTGCTAAACACTAATACACAACCTGCTTGGTCCACAAAAGTTCTTATAAGGACTGGTAACTTGGTATAGGGTGCTACGGTACATAGGCTTGAGTGCGGTACAGTCTGCTGTTCTGTAAGGACCGCTATCGGTCCACAATAGATAGGGTTGACGTGCACCACTGCTGACTGCTGCCCTATACTGCAGCAGTCCTTCATCGGTATAGGGACTAAGAGTTTTGTCACAGGGTCATTTAAAAAATGACAGGCAGAGGAAGAGGCAGGCCCTTCCGCAGGGGTGGTAGGGGTAGGGCAGGAGCAACAGGCTTGAGCCAAAGTGGGAAGTTGCAGAAGGTGCGTTCAATTACTTTAAAGGATGCACCAGACTTGGTTGAGTGGCTCGCTCAGCCTTACTCTTCTGCACCCTCCTCATCCTCTCGATCTGCACCCTCTTCTTCACTCTCTGCTATGTGCACCCCCAAAGACACTACCACCAACAACACGACCACCACCACCACCACCACATACCTTCCGCTTGAGTCACTGGAATTATTTTCCGATCCATATCAAGAGGACATTTCTGATGCGCAGCCACTCTTGGTATTGGATCAGGAAGAGGAGGTAGCAACAAGCGCTACTCAGCAGTCTGACGACAGTACCCAGATCAGCCCAAGGAGGAGGTTGGTCCCCGGTGTTGCTGCCTACTCCGAGATCTCTACTTATAGCGGTGGGGAAGGTGACGTTGATGATGACGTGTCTAGTGATGTCACGTGGGTGCCCACAAGAGAGGAAGAGGAGGGGAGTTCAGAGGGAGATATGGACCAGCAGATAGGGAGGAGAAGCAGCAATGACTTACATTGCACAGCAGGGACAAAGCAGACTGCAAATGTATCAGGAGCGAGTCATCGACCATGTACGGTCACATCTGGCGCTCCCAGGACACCGGCACATGGCTCCGCAGTGTGGGCTTTTTTTAACGTGTCCGCTGCTGACAATAGCGTTGCCATCTGCAATCTTTGCAGTCAACGCGTTAGTCGCGGTAAGCCCAATACTCACCTAGGGACGACCGCCTTAAGAAGGCACATGAGCAGCCATCACCGAGCCCAGTGGGAGCAACGGAACACACAAAGCCACACTGCAGGCTCTCACCGTCCAGCCTCGTCTTCTACTTCTCCTTCTCCTCTCTCCTCACAATTGTCCTCCACTCCACCTTCCATCACGCCAAGCTCACATTTTTCTGCAAAAAGGCAGGCTTCCGTGGGCCTAATGTTTGAGCGTAAAAAAATGATGACGCCGGATAACCCTCTTGCCCAACGGTTGGCGGCTGGCTTGTCAGAACTCATAGCCCGCCAACTACTGCCATATAAACTGGTGGACTCGGAGGCCTTTCGCAAATTTGTGGCCATTGGAACACCACAATGGAAGGTCCCAGGAAGGAAGTATTTCTCAGAGAAGGGCATCCCAGAGCTATATGGCCATGTTCAGCGGCAAGTGAATGTATCTCTGGCACACAGTGTCGGTGCCAAGATACATCTGACCACAGACACGTGGTCTAGCAAACACGGGCAGGGAAGGTATATCAGTTTTACTGCCCACTGGGTGAACCTTCTGACGGCCGTCAAGCATGTAACCCGTGGCACCCGTGTAGATTTGGTTTTACCGCCACGGATTGCATGCAGGCCTGACTCTTCTTCTCCTCCTCCTACTCCATCCTCCTCCCTCTCCTCCTCAGCTGCCTCCTCCTTTTCCGCTGCTAGCGTCTCTTCCGCTGCACCGCCCAAGCTCCCCAGAACCTATTCCACATGCCAGGTGAGACGTTGCCATGCCGTGCTGCGTCTGTTGTGCCTGGAAGCAAAGAGCCACACTGGCCCGGCACTCCTTTCAGCTTTGCGTTCACAGGCAGATGAGTGGCTAACACCGCTCAATTTGACAGTTGGTAAAGTGGTGTGTGACAACGGTGCCAATCTGCTTAGCGCATTGAAACAGGGCAAAATCACGCACGTGCCGTGCATGGCACACGTCTTAAACTTGGTCGTGCAGCGATTCCTTGTCAAATACCCTGGGGTCCAGGACATCTTGCGGCAGGCAAGGAAAATCTCGGCCCATTTCAGAAGATCTTACACGGCCATGGCTCGACTTGCTGACATTCAGCGGCGACACCATCTGCCGGTCAGACGTCTTATTTGCGATTGCCCGACGCGATGGAACTCAACCTTCTATATGCTTGATAGGCTGCTCCAGCAGAAACGTGCAGTTAACGTCTACCTGTATGATCTCTGCGAAAGAAACGGTTCTGGGGAGCTGGGTTTTTTTTCACCGCGCCAGTGGCTGCTCATGCGCGACACATGCAGACTTCTGCGGCCATTTGAGGAGATCACCAAACTGGTCAGTCGCAGCCATGGCGCCATCAGTGACATGGTACCTTATGCCTTCTTTCTGGAGCGTGCATTGCGTCGTGTCATTGATCAGGCTGTGGAGGAGCAGGAGCGGGAAGATGAGGAAGTCGCAATGCTGGATGAATTCCCAGGGGGGGCTACTCTATCTGAGACAAGTCAACAACAGGAGTCTGATGAGGAGTCAGAGGAGGATGGTGCCGGGGCGGATGAGCAGGAGCAAGAAGAGCATGCTTTAAACCTTTCTGGGATCCCTGTTGTGCGAGGATGGGGAGAGGAGAATGAAGAGGACGACATTATCCTGGATGATGAGCAGGAGCCAGGCCACCACACCGCTTCCACTTTAGTGCAAATGGGGGCCTTCATGCTCCAGTGTTTTAATAGGGACCCCCGTATAAAAAGCATGAGGGTCAAGGACCAGTACTGGGTGGCAACGTACTTAGACCCCCGGTACAAACACAAAATGGCGGAAATGTTACCGCCGTCGCAGAGGGCTGTCAGAATGCAGCACTTCCAGGCCTTGCTTCGAGAAATGCTGCATTCTGCTTTTGCGTGCGCTGGCAGAGGAGCAATTCCCACTCCCAGAGAAGGATTTGCGGGTACCAATCCAACAGCGCCTGCAAGAAGAGGCCGGTTTGAAGATGTGTTGGTGACTTCGGATATGAGGTCATTCTTTCAGCCGACCCATCGACAGGTGTCATCCGGATCCAGCATCAGGGAACGCCTAGACCGTCAGGTGTCCGACTACATTGGGTTAACGGCCGATGTGGACGCTCTGAGGAGTGATGAACCCCTAGACTACTGGGTGGGCAGGCTTGACCTCTGGCCAGAGCTTGCCCAATTTGCAATCGAACTGTTGGCTTGCCCCTCATCCAGTGTCCTGTCCGAAAGGACGTTCAGCGCAGCAGGGGGGATTGTGACCGATAAGCGTACTCGCCTAGCTCACGACAGTGTTAACTACCTCACATTTCTAAAAATGAATGAGGCATGGATCTCGGAGGAATTCAACACATGTGACCAGTAGACCATGTATATGTCTATAAACTATTTTTTTAATCAAGCACACAGACCTTCTTAATTCATTTGGCTCACTTCCTTGACCCAAAAAAGCACACCGTACTATATGCCCCTACCCTCCTCTTTGAAGAGGTTGAGCGGTGTCATATTTCTACTGGGGCTGCTTATGATATCCCTGTGCTGTGCTGACTTCCTCCTGGGGGTTCTTATTATGAAGGGATCACACTATCCCTGTGCTGTGCTGACTTCCTCCTGGGGGTTCTTATTATGAGGGGATCACACCATCCCTGTGCTGTGCTGACTTCCTCCTGGGGCTGCTTACGGTGCTGCTGTCAGTGCTGTATGTCACGGTGCTGCTGTCAGCGCTGTATGTCACGGTGCTGCTGTCAGCGCTGTATGTCACGGTGCTGCTGTTAGCGCTGTATGTCACGGTGCTGCTGTCAGCGCTGTATGTCACGGTGCTGCTGTCAGCGCTGTATGTCACGGTGCTGCTGTCAGCGCTGTATGTCACGGTGCTGCTGTCAGCGCTGTATGTCACGGTGCTGCTGTCAGCGCTGTATGTCACGGTGCTGCTGTCAGCGCTGTATGTCACGGTGCTGCTGTCAGCGCTGTATGTCACGGTGCTGCTGTCAGCGCTGTATGTCACGGTGCTGCTGTCAGCGCTGTATGTCACGGTGCTGCTGTCAGCGCTGTATGTCACGGTGCTGCTGTCAGTGCTCTGTATTACGGTGCTGCTGTCAGATGCCTCTATCACGGTGCATGTGTCATTCCGGTATGTCACGCTGCTGGTGATCATCTCCTGCACCCTCTTCTTTGCCTACCCTGGTCCCTGACCTTCCCTCTCCTCCATTGCCTTCATTAGCTCCATAGTCCTGAATTGTTAGAACAATTTCCCAAATAAAATAAAAATGCTTGTAGTTATCGATCCCAAATTCACCTCATACATGTATTATGTCATTGTCCAGATGGTGGGACTACGTTTTACCCCCTAATAATTACCACGTGGCCGCAAATTCGACATGAAGGTTTGCAAAGTTCGCCTCCCATTGAAGTCAATGGGGCCCGCGGCGAACGTTCGGTTTCGCAAACGTTTGGGTCCGTTCGCATTTCGCTTTCGCGAAACGTCCCGTCGGAAGTTCGTCCATCACTAATCACAAACCGTGTTTAATTTTCTTTTGTGCATACCCTTATGTACATATCTTGTTTCACTGCTACAGTGCCAGATTCTATTGCTTATCTGATTAACCCCAGAGCAGCTGTTTCGAAATTATGTTTTACTGTATTTATTCAGCTTCATGACATCAAGCTAAGGTAAGAATAATAACATGTCTGCCCAGGCTTAGAAATGACCAGGAACACTCCCGGGAAAACACATTGTATAAAAGTATACTTGGGGCTGTAGGATGTATTCCAATGGCAGCTATAGCTACATTTAAAATACACAGCTCAAAGAAAACTTTCATCTTCAATTTAAAAATGAAATCTTTAAAAAAAAACTGCAATAGCAGAACTTCAGATATGTGGCACATGCTGTAGCTGTTTAGTTCTAGGATTTCGATCGGGGTTAGCCAGCGCCATCTTAAGTATTGTTTTCTGAGTTCACAGTGGAGTGTATTTCCGCCCTTACATTGAGCACTTCCTGTACTGTTAACCAAGCCTCCTTCTCAATCCAACATTTGTATGGCAACCATGCTTCCCTGTTCATAGCTTACTTGTTTATTTCATAGTATTTACTTGTGTCAATGTCTAACGTTTGCCTTTGTCAGACTTATCAGCTTCAGCTGATAAGACTGCAGTAATGGCCAAGTTTAGACTTTATGTGAGGTCACATGGTCACATGGTGTGTAGAAGGAAGCTCTGAATGATTCTGCAGTCTCCTGGGAGTTCAGTGTTGTGCGGTAGGAAGTCCTGATAACAGATAGATAAACACATAGAGAGTGTGCCATAAATCAGGGAAGATCTGGGCATGCTCAGTAACTTCATTCTACGGAACAAAAAGGATTACAGCAATGCTAAGGAGATAGCTACAAGCAGTTCATTAGGGTTTTTTATGCTGATTTACATGGGACAAAGTTATGGGGGAGGGTTTACAACCACTTTAATGCACTGTTCAGCTGGGCTTCTGAATCCTATCAAGTGCTTTATTGTGACTGAGAAAGCAAGGGTGTTCTTACTCTTCTACCTTCCCAGTGCTCCTAAACTACCATAAAACAGCTGATCAGTGGGAGGTTGAGGAACCAATAGATAAATAAGGTTTCACCCTACTCTTGAGTTAGAAAAACACTCTTTAGGTATCTTTGTTTTGCATTTCAAAAATGTGTCTATTTCAAAACTTCATCTCATTGGCTAACTCTTTATGGCAATGTAGAAACCCCACGCAAAGAGACGTTATGGCTGTTGTTCCACACGTGGATATAACAGGGATATGGGAAGAGGGATCTGTTTGGAACATTGCATATACTTGGATTGGATATAAGGAGCCCATCATTGCAAAGGGCTTCTTATCTAGCTAGGCTCGGGATTGAATTAGGGGAGTACCTGGAGCAGTATAGGGAGGTACAGTATCTTTTTTCTTTGCACCTTTGGCTAGTATGTATTTCCTAACCTCCCTTTTAAAGTGTATGTATGCAAAACATATGTAATATATTGCAGCTTACCTGTCCTTAGATGTGGTGGTTGCAAAGTTCTTATTTTTCAGGCCATTTCCAGCAACTACAGAAAATACAATAAGTGCAGTGTTAAGCTGGCCATAGATGGACAGAATTTCAAATGAAAATATTTGGTAAAACATCTTATGAAAATGAATATGAAAATTCTCAGAACAGTAGTTTGTCATTTAAAATATTTCCTTTTTTGATTTTGAAACTGTTAACTGTTAATCTTGCCAGAAATTCTGTCCTTGTAACCTTCTGTGTGCTGAACTAAAATCACCAAAAGGCCTTCTGTAAATTACTAATCCCCCAACTCACCCATTGTAATGGAGATAAAAAGAGGAAGACATATATGAAGCCCATCCTAGGTGTCAACCGTAATGTCCTCCAAAAATACAATTTGGGAGTGTTAATAGCCACCCTAGGGCAGGAAGTGTATTATTAACAGGATTACCAGGTGAAAATAAATAAAAAAGCCTAAAAAAGAAAATGCAGCCATTTTATCATAGTTGGTAAGCCATATAATATATTTTTTTTAATTTAAACACATTTTAATTAAATATTTGCCGCCTGGCCACAGTACATGTACTGCAGCAGGGTGGCACAGGCAGGCTGGATCACATACATGTACGTCAACCAACCGAGGGGCGCATGCAGAGTCCACCAGACATAACGGATTTCGGCTCCCACTATATAATTACATAACACAATGTTAACAAAGCTGGTATGGATGAATTTCGGTCATAACTGCTTTCCCCTCCATCTGCATCTGGTGTCATTGACCAAGACCTAGTCATTGGGCGTGATATGCGAGAGGCAGCTTGGGAAAACCTTGACTCTTGTTGTTGAGGCACACAAACTGTATCTGCTAGTTGCAAGATTTGATTACAGTGTTGAGTCTTTAATGCACCTGTTCTTCCTTCTGGATTAATCTGATATACTAGCAATCCAGGCAACCGCTTACAGATGACATAGGGCTGAGACTTCCACCAGTTAGAATTCTGGGTGAAGTGGTAAGTTACCATCAGGACATTTCCCTGTTCACTCAAATCAAATTCCAGACACAGAAAGTCAATGCACACTAATTCCATTGGTCCTTGACTTTGAAGATGGCTCACTGGAGCAGCTCTACTGGGTAAAGTCTCCCTCTGTATTCATCAAGTGAAATTATCCTTCAATTTCAGACTACATGCAGGGCCGGTAGAAGCAGTCATTTTTTGGGTCCTAAGTGACCATGATTATCATGCAGGGCAGTCAACACAGTCTCTCTATGCTTTTCTTGCAAGAACAGTTGCCACTTATCTTCAGGATCATTCAA
The DNA here is from genome assembly GCF_037356315.1 of Lithobates pipiens. Lineage (NCBI taxonomy): Eukaryota > Metazoa > Chordata > Amphibia > Anura > Ranidae > Lithobates > Lithobates pipiens. The sequence goes on along the minus strand of NW_027507790.1, from coordinate 147,013,318 downwards.
AGGGGCCCCTTGGGTAGAACACCCTGTCGCATAACTGCAGCTTATTTTTGAGAGTCTGTCAGCAGCAGATCTGGGCATCGACCCTCCAGGGCCTTTAATGTTAATCCACAGTGGGGGTCCTCCATGTGGTCCCCTCCTAGGTCTTTCATTTCAAAGTTAGGTAGGCCATTGTTGGAAAGTCCCCTCTTCAGAGGAAGTCCCGACTCAGACAAATTAGAGTAGGGAGTTCCATAGGATAGGAGAGACTCTGGAAAAGCCCTGGAGGTGAGCATGGGGGGGGGGAGGGGACGAGGGAGCAAGAGAGCAGGAGGTCTTGGGAGGAACAAAGAGAATAATTAAGTTGGTATTTTGAGACTAGACTAGTGATGTAGCTGGGGACTGAGTTGTGTATGGCTTTGTAAGTTGTTTTAGTATTTTGAATGTAATTTGTTGGGTGAGCGGAAGCCAATGGAGGAATTAACAGAGAGGAGTACCAAGCACGGACCAGTTGGTAAGGTTGATGAGCCTGGCAGCAACATTGACGATGGACTGAAGGGAGTATAGCCTATGTAAAGGTAAGCCAATGAGAAGTCGAAGCAAGAGATGACCAGGGAGTGAACTGGAAGCTTTGTGGTGTCATTGGTTAGGAAGCAGCGCATTTTGGAGATCTTGCGAAGGTTGAGGTGCATATAAGCAACAATTGCAATGTAAATAATAATATTATAACTAGTCTAAAGTGCACTCTAAGATGATGGCTAGGATCTGGTGCCGAGTCCCCTGAGATTTAACTCTAATGCCGCGTACACACGATCGGACTTTCCAGCAGACTAGGTCCGACGGAATCAGTCCATTTAAAAAAATCAGACAGACCAAGAAATAGAACATGTTTCAAATCTGTCCGACGGACTCAATCCCTTTCGGGGAAACTGTTTGTCTGTATGCTGGTCCGACGGACCAAATACGATGCAAGGGAAGCTATTGGCTACTGGCTATTGAACTTCCTTTTTTAATCCCGTCTTATGTCATCACGTTCAAAATGAAAGGGCTTTCGAATGGACTTAGTCCGTTCGTGTGTGGTCAAGCCTGTTCGTTCAGAAAGTCTGCCGGAACTCTGCCGAAAGTCCGTCAGGAAGACCATCAGACCTAGTCTGATGGAAAGTCCGGTCACGTGTACGCGGCATATAAGCAAAGGTCTCTGTGTAGCAGCTGTAAAGCTGCAGTCTTTAGTTCTAACTCTTCAACCGGCTAGTGTCAGGCCCAGTTGTATAGTTGGTGCACCTGAGCACAGTCCCTGTTACAACAGCCCCAACCATTTTGCAGCTCACCATCCGTTCACACACAGTGATTAGTCCACTCTCTGTTCTGCACCCCATCTTCATTCAACACCCTGGATCCCGCTCAGGCCACAGATATGCAGCAGTGACGGTTCATACTAGACAAAGATACCCCCTCTTTGATCTCCCTCAAAGCTAAAGAAAGCTGTGTCCAGTGCAGCTTGAAAAAATGCAGGTCTTTCCCTTCCTCCTGGCAATCTCCCTATGGGAAATGCAGTTCAAAAGCTCTTTATTACAGTAGAGTTTCTCTCTTCTGTACTACAGTTCCCACAGTGCAGCACTGCCTGATTCAGTCTATTGAACTCTCCCTGCTCAGCAGCTCCTTCCTCTTGCTGATATAGCTATTTACAAGTTCAGCACCACAGGGCAGCAGGTACAGATGGCATTTGCAGCCAGTGTTCTCACTCTCCAGGCTTAGCCAAGCACCTGGCTATACCCTAATGCAGGGAATGCATTAATTAAAAAAATGTTTAGGCTTTAGAACCACTTGAAAAACCTGATATGTGCAGAAAAAATAGCTGAGAACATAATATGTGCATACTGAGGCAATTAGGACACTTTTGCTTAACTGGAGTTGCTCCCTTTAAATCCACACCCAAAGATGTTTTGTTCTATGGACTATCTCGGTACTTGATAGAAAATACACAGAAAAAAATATGTATAAAAAAGTACAAATGATTCAATAAAGACAAAAAATTGTACAGCAAGACATTCACAATACTAATGTAGCGATGACACTTTGGACAAAGTGTTTGTCATGTGTAAATTTAGTTTTTCCCTTAGAACAGTAATGGGGTTCTGAGGGTTAATTGTGTAGGTTTAACTTTGACATCAGTTTGGCTGGGCTGTGTTAGAGTTCTGCCTGGTCATGTGTACAGTTAGGTGCACATGACAGGCCAGAACCAGGCCTGGTTGGATATTTTGGGTATCAGTTTCCCCGGAGCCAATCAGTGGGTGCGCTGAGCCTCACTGAGGAGTCTGGGGAAGGGTACTTAAAGGGGTTGTAAAGCTAAATGTTTTTTCACCTTAATACATTCTATGCATTAAGGTGAAAAAACATCTGACAGTGCCTGCGCCCCCAGCCCCCCCCCCCCCCTGTTTTACTTACCTCACCCCTCGAAAATCCCGCGCTCGCCGCCCGCCGTCCTTTCCACCGTTCAGCCTGGCCTCTGATTGGCTGGAGTGGATGGATGGAAAGCAGCACAGCCATTGGCTCGCACTGCTGTCAATCACATCCACTGAAGCGGAGCACCGGGGGGTGGTGCCGTGTGATACAGTGAGCGGCTATATCCGCCGGCTGTATCATGGGAGCGTGCCCACAGATGCTTCTCACCATGCGAGGGAGCTCGCATGAACGTGAGAAGCACCTGCGGGAGGAAGCCGAGACAGCTGCCGAGGGACCCCAGAAGAGCAGGTTCGGGGCCACTCTGTGCAAAACGAGCTGCACAGTGGAGGTAAGTATAACATGTTTGTTGTTTAAAAAAAAAAATAATTCACTTTACAATCCCTTTAAGATGTTGAAGTCACGCGTTCTGGGTTCGTTCGTGAGGTCCTAGTGGTTTGCTCCTAATTCTGGACCGGGGTAGCCCCGCGAGGGGTCCCAGTCACAGGAGCGTTTGTCACTCCGCAACATGCTTTGGTTGATTAACCCCAATAGACCCGCCTGGTCTGGGGTAGGGATCTGTCTGTTCCTGCGTCTAGGAACTGGCTGGTCCGAGGCACAATAACTGAGGGAGGATTCAAGGCGTCCGGGTGTGCTCTCGGCTTGGAGGGACACTGTAGCTCATGTAAGCAACCGATGGAGGACTCTTCAGAGGAGGGCCAAGAAGCTGGCATCCTGAGAAGTGCCTGGTTGCTGAGTTGTGAAGGACACTGACAAATTCATGCTGACTGCTATAATCTCTGGCTAGAGATTTGTTCAGCCCTGAAGCACCCAGCTGCGAGTGGCTACTCTCTGGGTGGGACTAGAGACTTTGTTGTATTTGCAGTGCAAGGTGCCTGAGTTTCTTCCCGTGCCCTCTGTTCCCTTAAGAGATTGTGTTGTTGGATGTTACCCCTGCAAATAAAAACCTTTTCTAAAGGACTTTTATGGTGTCAGCGTCCAAAGTTGTTGGGTATCCAAAGTTGTTGGGTACCAACCCTGGGAACCCCTAGACGTGGAAGAACAAGCCAAGTGGAGGTAACCGGTAAGCCCAAAAGTTAAGGCCGCCCTGCCAAGGGTTATGGCCGCTACACTAGAATCATGTACACCGCAGTTTAACAAACTACCGACGGGTTGCCCCGTGAGGTCTCTGTTGAAGAGGGGTGTAGGGAGATTTTCTCTACCGGTTTTGCGGCGAACCACTTCTTCAGGAGGACAGTCTATAGAGTGAATACAATGTTTACAAAAGGTTAAGTAATAGCAAATAATACAGTGATATAACAGAAAAACTACAATAAATCAAACATTGAGGGGACCAGCTCACCCACAAAAAAGGAAGCAGTAGATTACAGGACCCATCAGCTTCCCCCCACGGCAGATCCGAGGGATTGTAAAGCACTCTTAAAATTTAAAGAGAATCATACTAACTATGATGAGAGAATTATAAAACAGGTAAAACACTACTCAAGACACAGTGGGTGAGCTGATCCCCTCACTGTTTTATTTATTGTAATTTTTCTGTTATATCACTGTATTATTTGCTGTTACTTGACCCTTTGTAAACATTGTAGTCATTCTATAGACTGTCCTCCTGAAGAAGCGGTTCGCTGCGAAACCGGTAGAGGAAATCTCCCTACACCCTTCTTCATCAGAGACCTCACGGGGAAACCCATCAGTAGTTTGTTAAACTGCGGTGTACATGATTTTAGTATTGTGAATGTTTTGCTGTACAATTTTTTGTCTTTATTAAATCATTTGTACTTTTTTTATATATTTTTTTTTTCTGTGTATTTTCTATCAAGTACGGAGATAGTCCATATAACAAAATGCTTTTGGGTGTGGATTTAAAGCGAGCAACTCCAGCAACTGCCCCCATATTCCTAGAACCCTTATTCCTTGACAGTTAGTAACTGGGATGATGGTACGTTTATGCATATTGTATTAATTTTCTATTTGAGGCTATATTCAGTTTATGGCACTTTTCCTTAACTGTGGGTCAGCATCAATATCTCATATTGGTTTAAGTAAATTACATACTTTAGTGGCCCTTATTATAAGTAATTATTTATTCAAAGTCTAAATCTTTTGTTTTGTTTTTTGTTTTTCAATGTTTCAATTTAAGATACACAATGTACCTGAGGGTTTTTACTGAGTTGGGTTAGATAAAAGAGCAACATGTTCTTGGGAAGTTCCTCCTTCACTTGGTTACCCTGAACTCTAATGCGTCACATTTCTAAGTCCAGAAATCTTAAATATTCTAGAAAACATTTTCTCACTGTGGTATCTGCTGTTTAGGGTTAGAAGTTCTAACAAATATTTTAAAGATTCATTTTGCTGCCATGATAGACTGTATGAATGGGATTTAAATATTTTAACCCCATGGCTTCCGATGTTTAAATCTAAAGCTGGCCATAGATGGATTGAAATTCAGCCAGTTCAGCATGGCCTGGCTGACTTTCAATCCAGCACATTATTGCTGGGTTGAGTGGTTGTACAGAAGTTGATCTCTTTCGGGTTGTTTTTTGCCTGATCAGACCGCTGGCTTTAGCCTGCTATACTAATTACAATAGCTCTGCGGGAGTGATTCCCCCATCCACACTGAATGTGTGGATGGGGGAATTGGCACTTTTTAAGCTTAAAGCAGAGTTCCACCAAAAAGTGGAACTTCCCGCGTATATGCTTCCTCCCCCATCCAGGGTCACATTTGGCACCTTTCAAGGGGGAAGAGGGAACGGGACTCATTTATGACAGGCCCCCTTTCCCACTTCCAGGAGACAGGCCGTGGCCAAGCTCCTGGAAGTTCGTCCCCCTCCTCGTTCCCCCGCCGCCATGCCAGTTGGTAAAGCGCAGCATGCTTGCGTATACACAGTACAGAACCAGCAGTGAAGCCGAAAGGCTTCACTGCCTGGTTCCCTTACGAGTAATGGTGGCTGCAGCACCCGGGAGTCGATCTGAAGATCAGCTGGGGTGCCGACATCGTGGGCTCCCTGGACAGATGAGTGCCCTAATATTAAATATCAGCAGCTGGAGTATTTGTAGCTGCTGATTTTTATATATTTTTTTTTGTTTGGGCTGGACCTCCTCTTTAAGGTTTACTTTCCTAGACCAGTGGTAATAATAGGACAATTGAGCATCTACAGTATGTAATTAGAGTTTCAACCAGAGATAGCCAGGTCAGTCCAAAGCCTAGTACACACTAGTAGTTTTCTTCTGTTCAACCCAGCAGGGCGGAATGAAAAAAAAAAACTTACAGCTCAGGAGGAGCCGATTTACTAGCTATCCAATGTTAGTACAGTGATCTCCCCTGCTGTTCTCTTGTGTTCTGACAGGGGGCGGCCCCCTGGGCCAGAACACTCTGATTAGGGCTCTCAGCCATTGGCAGAGCTTTTTTGGTTATGCCCCTTCGAACCGACTCCAGTACACACAGGCCAAATGGCGGCCGGTTTCTATTGAACCGGCGAATGCAGCGCGACATTCGACCCATGTGTACTTGGCTTAATTAAGAGAATTCTGTAATCAAGGGGTTGTTTGTTGAGGTATATATATATCAGTAGATATCAATCAACTGCTCTATGGAGAACAGTTGAACAATCTGTTTGGATTTTGTTTTGTATAATTGAAATAGTTTCCCCAAGATAAAAGTGATTCCTGGCCACATTCTGAATAAACAAACATGCTCAAGTAGGACTGAATACACATTAATGCCATAATTGTCAACAGCAATCTAGTGTAGTCCCATTCAGTATATGACTTCATAATGTCACATGTTCTTGAATATGCAGTGCTGAAAATTTCTTCAAATTTGGAAGACAGTGACTTCAGGAAAATGAAGCAGCCTCTGAAGGCATTTTGTACATACAGGGTGAACTGGCTATTCAGTAAACAATGAAACTCAGCCAGCTGTTTCATGGAAATTGTGTTCTTAAACACAAAGTAGCCAAGTAGGATATTTACTTTGCAAAGGTGACCTTTTAGAATGACTTTGCTTAAATCTGCTTCAATGAAGGAGGATCTAGCCTCACTTTTCTCTTTGTCTTTTTATTCTTCTATTCAATGCAGGGCTGGACGAGTCCTTATACTGTCCACTATACATATAACAGAGCTCTTTACAGAGTTCATAGATGTATTATGAGAAGTTTTGTGAGGGTGAACACTTTTAAGTCTAATACACACGATCAGAAAAATTGTACGGAAAAAACACTTTTGAATCGATAATCTGATTGTTAGTACACAGCTTTTGAGAGCCTATCAGGACAAGTTGTGCGAAATTAACCGATTGGATAAGCAGGAAAATACTTCTCGTTGGATAACAGATCATACAATTTTCGCTTAATCAGTACAGTTTTCGTCCAAAAATACAATACTTATGCCGTGTACATGGTAATTAGGGAATAATTAAATAGATACAATGCATTAGCAAACATTAAATACATAGAATGTGATGTTAAAGGAGAAAACTTACCCTAATATAGTCCTTCTGCAGGACCTGAATGATGGTAGAACAGGTCTCCCTAATAATGATCTCCAGAACCTTGAGGAAGATGCCTGTGGAGAACTTGATGTCCTGCAGACTTCTCCCTGTCGCCAAGTACCGCAAGGTGGCGACTAGCCTTTATTTATGCATTCAGCTCTCAATGAAGTGGAGCGGGTTACTTGTCCAAAACATTCAAAAAATTTGATGAGGTGAGGAATCTGATAAGTGGACCTTATATTTTTTGTCTTTAAATACTCCTTAAAGAATGTTTGTGTCGAATCTGCTTGCAATGTTATGTGCAAAAGTACTATTTTTTTCTTTCTTGTTTCATGCCACAGTTTCCTTCAACGCATCAGGAATGGCAGACTGTGGCTTCCCAATTCGCCCAGAGGTGGGACTTTCCCAACTGCGGATGGGCAATTGATGGGAAACATGTCCACAACGTGCCACCCCCCAACTTGGGGTCATACTATTATAATTACAAGGGGTTTAATAGTATTGCGATGTTGGCGGTGGTGTCAGTGACATATTAGTTTCTCGATGTGGATGTTGGGAAGAATGGCCGGATGTCGGATGGTGGAGTCATTGCCCAGACCGAGTTCTACGGATGGCTCTAGAGTGGTGGCTTGGGCTTGCCACCTGCAGAAGACAACGTGACTGGTCTTCTGTTCATCTTTGTCGCTGATGAAGCATTTGGGCTGGGTGATCACCTGATGCAGCCATTCCCAATGAGGACCCTCACCCCAGACCAGAGGGTTTTTAACTACTGGCTGGCCAGAGCCAGAAGAGTGGCGGAGAATGCTTTCGGGATAATGGACAGCTGGATTTGCCTGTTCCTGATGCCAATCAACATGGCAGAATATAAACTAAACCATATAATACTTGCATGCTGCATTCTACACAACTTTCTCAGGAGAAATGCTACAAACTATGTGCCCTCAGTTGGGCCTGAGGCCGGATTTTCAGAACAAACAACAACACTGACGGTTCTTGAAGCTGGCTGTCCTGGCTTGCCCCCCCCAAAGTGCCCGCGAGGTCCATCAAAAATATATGGAATACTTTGCGGGTAGGGGGGCCATTGATATGCCAGAAAATGTTTGTTGTTAATGTATGTAATGCATTAATGATAAAAAAACACATCCTTTTCAGCACCATGAAGTAATTGTTTTGAGTTCCCAAATTGGCTTGATTGGGGCACATTTTAGAGCATTATGGGGGTTATTTACTAAAGGCAAATCCACTTTGCACTACAAGTGCACTGAAACAGCACTGAAAGTGGATTTGCCTTTAGTAAATAACCCCCATTGTCATTGTAAACACCACATTACTACAAAAACTGGTATTGAGTATAGAAAGAAGAAGCCACACTTTGTTGAGTAGAAAACATTTTACTCAAAGCACATACGCATGTGCATTAGAGAAGGGTTTTTGAACAAACCAACATATTTGTTGTATAACATTTTTAGGTTTGACAGTACAAATAGCTTTTTTGGGTTAAACAGGCATGTTTAAAACCATAAACATACACAATTCAGGAACTTACAAAGTTCAACTTTGATAATGTGAAGGCAATATCAGACATTAGTATGTCCAAACTGTGTTGATATTGCCTTCATCAGATGGGGTGATGTCACCCCTGTGAAAGACAAATTTTGAAGATGCACACAAATTAGGAGTCAAACTGTGGATTTCCCTCCTCATCCCATGCCTAATGTCAACATGTGCTAGCTCCCTGTCAGAAACCATGAATCAGACCGAGACAGAAGAACAATTAAATCACACTTGTTTATTAAATAAAAATAAAAAGGTAAATAGAGAAAGCGTAGTCAAAAGCATAGCCAGAGTCCAGTAACTGGATCGAGTAGTCAGCCAGGCCAGAGTTCAATAACCAGTTTGGGTAATCAGCCAGGCCAGATGTCCGGGATCCAAGTAGAGCAACAGAAAGCAGGATAAGGAGCCAGAAGGGATGTCAGCAAGCCAGTCTTTGAACAGAACCGTAGGAGATGGTTTCTTGTGATGTGACCAAGGCGAAGGCAGAGATGAAGTGAGCTGGACAGCTCTAAGTAGGCAGGTCAGACAAGCATGATCAGGAACAGCTGGTAACTGTGGAGAGAGATGAGAGCTGGCAATTAGCTGATAGCTGAGCAGCCAGCCCAGAGAAGGAAGGGCTAAGCCAGCCCTGACACTCCCATCATGGGGGATCAATGTAAGTGTTTCGGGGGTGCAATCCCTTCCTCTCATCTACTTTAGTTGCACCCCCAAAAAGCATACCTTAATATCCCGTGATTGCAGATAGCACATGTTGACACACTGTGTGCATCTTCAAAATTTGGCTTTTTTAAAAATATTTAAAATGTGTGAAAATAATAAAAATATTAACAAACTAGAAGGATTTGGGGGTGTTTTAGATTCTGCCTAAAACATCAATGATGTTTTTGAGTCTTTTTTCCACATCATTGATGTCTTCCTTGATCTTCTGTAAATCACGATTGCACACTATGATCTCCCCGATGAGGACATGTGCACTTGCACTTATGAAATTAGATTTTTCTTCCACAACATCCCCATCGCCTAAAATAAAAAACACACCATGTATTATAAATATGCAGACATACATCTATTACCTGAAGCTGTGGTCCCAGACACTCACCTGTTGTGGTCACTATTTCGCCCACTTCATAAACCTCTCCTTCCTCCACATCCTGAGGTTGTGGTGGTGTGTGTTCCCCTTCTTTTGGAGGTTGGGGGTCCCTGGTGACCTTAGAAGTCCCGAGTCTTTTCTCCTCTATGTGAATTAAAAAATAGGTATACTTAGCACACAGATATTTGAGGCCAGAAATAGAAATATGAAACATTGCTTGAAGTGTCATACAATTGTCTGTTTTGGCAGAGCTCCAAGCTGAAAACATGATTTTTTTGCCTTTCAAAAGCTGGAATAATTACCTTTTTTGTGCAAGTTTCAAAGTTTGTTCTGGTGTCCCACACTAGTGCTCATGCGTCCAGATGTGTAAACGGCTACATAGTTACATAGTTAGTAAGGTTGAATAAAGACACCAGTCCATCCTGAGTGAGTGTCTACAATTGTCCCTATCCCTGTACATTGTATTTCATTAAGATGCTCATCTATTATATTATTATTTATTTAAGGTACCCATATAGTGCCGTCAATTTACACATCGCTCCACACATACATAGCACATCAGTCCCTACCCTCAAGGAGCCTACAATCCAAGGTCCCCAACTCACATTCATATACTAGGGCCAAATTTGGACAGAAGCCAATTAACCTACCAGCATGTCTTTGTGGGAGGAAACCAGAGTACCTGGAGGAAACAAACGCAGGCACAGGGAGAACATGCAAACTCAAGACAGGTAGTGTTATGGTTGGGATTCGAAACAGCTACCCTTTTTACTGCTAGGCGAGAGTGCTACCCACTACACCACTGTGCGGCCTATTGGCTGCTGAGTGTCCTCTCCTTACACTGAGTCAAGTTTGCATTCCATTCTAGTTACAAACCCATCTAGACAACAATGTAATAAACTTATTTTAATACAAATAGGCATGAACAAATGTAGTTAACCTGCATCTGCCAAAAATATTTGTATTAGTGGGCAAACGAACAATTACTGTGCCCACAAACCTTGAACTTGCCATTTTAAACTGTACAACAGTAAAGAAAAGCATATGAAGCAACACGAACTTAATATTAATAATAGGAACACATGACAAAATACTTGCTTTTTTGCAGCACTCTCTTGATTCTTCTGAACTGATCCTGCTCCCTCAATTTGAGGTCTGACCATCATTTCCTCAATTGATCCTTGGATCGCCGTACCCCAAAATTCTTCTGCAGACTTTTCACAACTTTAGCCATGATGTTGGCCTTTCTCACATTTGGGTTTGGGTAAGGTTTGGGTAAGGTCCATGCTTCCCATCATAGTCGGCCCTCTTCAAGATGTCCACCATCTCACCAAAGGACATATTGTAAAGCGCTGCATAAACTGTTGGCGCTATATAATTCCTGTATAATATCATATAAATTCTGTATAATAATAATAATAATATTAGAGGCCTAAAATCTCCTGGATCGGGATGTTTGTGGCTTTGGGCTTTCGTCATTCTGTGAGCGGAGGACGGAGTAGCATAAGCCCCGATCGTGATAAAGAAGGTACAATTTTAACTTGGGGTATCAGTGGTCTATACTGCTTCTAGATTGAGGCCTATATTGGGACAAGATTAGGAGAGTTTAGCCTGACATTAGGGTTTGTCTTGTGTTGTGTCTTGCAGAAAAAATGAATCGATTCAATGATCATGACTTCCTCCCCTAATTCATTGATATGTACAGAGAGCTGCCCTGTCTGTGGCAGCTGAAACAGCCCTTTTATACTAATAAAAGAAAGAGGTCGGCATCGCTGGATCAATTGCTGGAATTGGTGAAGCCGCAGATCCCCATGGCAAACATCAACTATTTAAAGGCCAAGATTGGTGGCCTGAGGAGCACATATAATAGGGAGCGCAAGAAGGTCCAGGATTCCATGAGATCAGGAGCAGCAGCAGATGACGTTTATGTCCCCAGGCTGTGGTACTATGACAGACTGCAGTTTTTGTCAGATCAGACTGAAATCAGGCCATAATTCTCAACCCTTCCTTCCACACTTCCTTCTACTACATATTTTGCAAAATTGTGTTTGATTGATGAACAATAAACTAAAAATATGTCCCATTTTCATACACAGGAAAGACTCAGCAAGGAAGAGGCTGTTTAAAGAGGCAGCCAGGAGGTGGAGGGGGAAAGTGACAGCCAGGAGGTGGCGGGGGAAAGTGACAGCCAGGAGGTGGACGGGCCCAGTAGCCTGACCGAGTCCCAGGTTCCTCCCCTCCGCCTTCCAACAAAAAGTACCAGGAATGGGAGGAACGTGGAAGAGTCAGCGCTTTCTTTGATTCGGGAGGCTACTGCAGCCCTCAGAACCACCCCCAATCTTCAAGAGGCCTGTGCCTGCATGGTAGCCAGAACAATGCAGGAAATGGAGGTGGGCCAATGTCTCTTTTGTGAGGAAGTGATCTATCTGGCCCTAAATAAAGGGTTGAGGGGCGAACTTACATGCAAAACCCACCTGTGTGAGTTGGACCATCTTCCTCCTCCACCTACTGCCACAACTCCAACACCAGAGCCACAGCCTGGAATCAAGCAAGGAAAGAAGCATGTAAGGAAGACAAGAGAGTGATGGCCTGGGTTCAGTCTGGTCTCACAAAAGACGCAGGCTGTTGTAAGACCACAGCCTCAGGACATACATGTCATCTGCTGCTGCTCTCGATCTCTCAGAGTCCAGGACTATATTGTGCTCCCTATTCAATGGACTCCTTAGGCTACCAATTTTGCCTGTCAAATAATTGATGTGTGCCCTGGGGTACAAATGCTTTGCCAATATCACCAGTTTATCCAGCATTGCCTTCCTCTTTATTTTGTTATGGCCCCTAAAGTTTATTTTCACAAATACTTGGCTATGTGTTTTAGTTCAAAAAGGACAGTTTATTTGTGAGTAGGCAGGTACATTTCAAAAAGACGATGTGAAATTAACAAGGGACACCAACACCAACCAATATCTATGAGGTTAACAAATACAAGATAATAATGGTGTTGTGGTAACTAGACACACAAAATGAGAAAAAATATTATGGAGATCACTTTAAAAAAAACAAAAAAAACAGGAGATCTTGATAAAAAAAAAGTAGATTACTATAAAAATAAATAAAACATTATTCTGGAAATGTGGCAAAAAAAAAGATTATTCAGAAGATCATGAAAAATAATAAAGAAATCAGTTTGTCAGAACTTTGTGTGAATATCAGCAGCAAAACAACTTGATTATTCTAGCATTCTATGCTAAGAGAATGTGCTGCATTAAAAGATTAAAAACTTTGCAGCTTGACGAATGTGCTCCATTGTGCTGCATTGCGAACGCTAGTTTTACCAGACCGAGCGCTTCCGTCTCATACTTGATTCAGAGCATGCGTGGAATTTTGTGCATCGGAATTACATGCTCGGAATTTACGACAATGGATTTTGTTGGTCGGAAATTTTGACAAAAAATGTCCGATGGAGCCTACACATGGCGGAATTTCCGACAACAAGCTCACATCGAACATTTGTTATCGGAAATTCCGATCATCTGTACCCGGCAAATATGGTACATCACTTCCAAATTTTTATTCTGTCATATGAGAATTTTTGTAACTTTTAGTAACCTCTTCATTTTTGATATGAAACTAGCATGAAAAAAAAAGACAATCATTCATTCGATAATCTCATCATGTGTATCAGGCTTAACATGATATTTAAAGCAAACCTATCATTTGAAAAAGCTAATTCCACTGTGTGATGGCAGTGGAGGTGTCTACCAGTTCACCACTGCTTCTCCCCTCTCTTTTTCCGTAGTAGAAACATAAAGGCCCACATACCAGAGAGAATTAATACCGACCTGTGCACGCAACCACCCTCTCATGTTTATGGCTGACTGGTTGATACTAATATACTGTTTATATGGTATCGTTTTTTTATTTTAGCCGCTCAGCAGTTGTTCACGTGTTAATAAGCTTCAGGAGGAGGAGTCTACAGCTATGAGCCTATAGAACAGCAAGGATGTACAAATGTGAGTCGAAGAATAATTACAATTAAATTTTTTCAAGTAAATTTTGCAAAATTAACTCCCTATTTATGTTTATTAAAAATATATCTTGTACCTTCCCATTTAAGAAATAAGCACAATCTGCATATGTTTCCCTTGGAAGTTTTGAAATAATTGACAAGGAACAGTCTGGTGCAACCAGTAAGCTTGGTTCCCTGTAGAAAAGGAGGCATCTCCAGAATGACAGTTGTTTGTAGTTATTGGAGGGTCACACTAAAACTCAGCATTTGAGCACAGACTCTAGTTTAAGCCTAACTGTATGTGAACTGTTCTTTTAACATTAAAAAAAGTTATAGGGTTAGCGTAATAAAAAATTATAGATAAAATAAAAACCAAAACTATTTTACCATGTTGGTCACACAAGCTAATTTCTGGGAAGCTTTTGTAGCACCCTCCTAGGTAAGTGCTAGAGAGTGTATATCATTTTTGGCTTTTCTGATTAACAGAAAAACAGAAAGGCAACTTTAGGTGCTGCCTGCTTAACAGAGAGCAGTGATGAGTGAGGTCTGCTCAGTGTGCTCTGATGCTGATTCATGTGGTCTTGAAGATTTCACACTGATCCAATAGTAATGAATCATGTTGGACTGTGGGAGGAAACACAGCAGGTAAAAGCAAGGATGTTGATACAACCTTGGCCAATTAGCAGGAGAGGTGCCCCATTGCATGCTGGTTGACTGTATTTATATTGCAAGAGCACATGGGCTCTGGGTTACAGTCCAGCCCACCTCTACGGAGAGAGGTTCTGGTGGGGAGGAGGTGGCTGCCTTTCCCAGCTTGGAAGGACATGCGGCTTTAGATTGCAGATCTAAGGGGTCTGAAGCCTACAAGCTATAACCCATGGTTCCTCTGCAAGCTGACTAAGGGAGAAAGTCTGTGGATCTGGTCATGTGTCACTGGTATAGAGCAGGGATAAGCAATTAGCGGACCTCCAGCTGTTGCAAAACTACAAGTCCCATCATGCCTCTGCCTCTGGGTGCCATGCAGGGGCGGACTGACCATTCTGGCACTCGGTCACGGACCGAGGGCCCCATGCCACTAGGGGGCCCCATCAGACTGGCCAGCCTCGGTAAATGCAGGGACAGTATGTAAAAATCTGTGTTTTTTTACATCTGTCCCTGAAATGTCCCATGCCGACATAATTTTGCTGTAAAAAAAAAGGAAGCTATAGATGCCCCGCCTCTGTACTGCCTCCTCAGCCAATGGAAACAGTGTACACGCCCCCTTCCTCTCCGCGGCTCATTTGATTTCAGAGCAGGAGACTGCCAACAGCTGGAGGAGGGGACACAACGTGCAGTGTGGGAAGGGCTGCAACCTGCTGGAAGGTAAGCTTGCTGAGATGAACTGAGTGTCAGTGGCTTAACCTAGGGAGCAGGAGGGAGGGTGGATGTGTTTTTCCTCTAGCAGGGCTCTGAAGCTGTTAGATCGATTTTCTATGTGAGAAGTGCCATGCTTCTGGAGGAAGGAACTTCCTCCCCCAATCTCTGCTACCCTGCCTACTCATTACCTGCCCACCAGTACACAGGCACAGTCCCCTCCTCTCCTGCATTACCACCTAAAGTGTCTGTGAGCTGCTGGGGCACTACAAGTCCCAGAATGCCTGGAGATGGTGGCAGCAGTGTGTTTTTTAGGCAGATTCGTTGGGTGAAAAGTGCTGGTGTCTATATATATATATATATATATATATATATATATATATAATATGGGTGTGGTGTGTGTGTGTGTGTGTACATATATGGGTGTGGTGTGTGTGTGTATATATATATATATATATATATATATATATATATATATATGCATATATATATATATTTTATTTTTTATTATTAGAGCTGGTGTTGTGGTTTTTTTTTTTTTTTTATGGACACTGCGCCGGTCCTGAGGGGCTGCGGGCAGGAGTTTTTAGGCGAGGCTACGGCTTTGGCTTAGTCCTCGATGCTTTCTTTCATTTTTAATTGATTTGACCTCTCAGCTCGATTCAAGATTTAAATCGATTTTTTTTCCCCCAGCCCTAATATATATATGTGTGTGTGTTTATGGTGTGTGTCTATGTGTATACTGTGTGTCTATCAGTGGCGGTGCGTCCATAAGGGGTGCTTGGGCGCTGCCCCCACTCTCCTGGCACCTCTCTATCACCATAGATAGATTCATGCATTGCATGAATCAATCTATGGTTTCCGCTGACACCCCCTATTCAGATACCCGTCTCCTTTTCGGGCACCTGAATTACAGCGGCGGGTGTGTTTTTGGGAAGCACCTGATTAGAGCCTTAGGCTCTAATAGGCGCCCACAAAGGTGAACAGCAGGCGTCATGCTGGGCGTTCACTGTTCACTCAGCTGTGTGTGTGCGTGTTAGAAAAGCAAAGGAATTCACTTTGCTAACACTGAACCGCCTCTCAGCCAATCAGGTGCTCGGGTCTGTTACCTGTCACCTGATTGGCTGAAGCGTCAGGCACTGTGTTTGGATGCCTGACAGAGGATGGAAGAAGACATCGAGGGGCGTGCAGGACACCGCTGCTGACCTGCTCCGAGACAGGTAAGTACGGGGCGATGCGATGCACATTAGCAGCAATTCATGGGCACAGTAGCAGCAATTGATTGGGACACTGGCAGCATTTGATGGGGCACAGTGGCTGCATTTGATGGGCTCAGTGGCTGCAATTGATGTTTTTTTTCTTTTGTTTGTGTTTTTCAGTTTGTTTGTGCCCCCCCCTCATAAATTTTGAGCACCAGCCACCACTGGTGTCTATGTGTATATGTGTATATATGTATAATGTGCGTGTGCGTGTGTGTGTGTGTGTATATGTATACTGTATGTTTCATTTGTGCCTACTGCCACCAAACAGAAGTCGATCTAACAATCCTATGCCCCTGAAAAATCCACAGCCATTCGGAGGCAGCTGAATGGTGAACTGCTGAGCCCAGCCTCGGATCAGGCAGCAGGGCAGGTCTGGGTGCGTGCCGTGATTTGGCACACATCAAGTATGGCTTTTATTCACACGCCCCACTGCCAGATCTGAGGACAACCACGGCAGTTCACTATTTCGCTGGCTCTTAGCCCTTGTACACACGGTCGGAGAATCCGTTGGAATGTGTCCTATCGGACCGCGTTGTCGGATAATCCGACTGTGTGTGGTATGCATCGGACTGTTTCCATCGAAATATCCGTCGGACCAAATTTTCCAACTTGCTGGAAATATTTTCCGACAAACTGGTCCAATAGGACATAGTCCGATCATGTGTAGAGAATTCCTATCGGACAAAGTGCCACGCATGCTCAGATCAAATTCCTACATCAAAGCTATTGGCTACTAGCCTGAACGTAGTCCCATCATAACAAAATTACGTCATCACATTCTGAAAGATCTGATTTTTTGACAAATTTGTCCGACCGTGTGTATGCAACAGTTTCGGACAAGATCCGATGGACAAAATCCGACGGATTTGGTTGTCGGAATCTCCGACTGTGTGTACAAGGGCTAAGACTCACTTGCACAGTTCAGAGATGGAACAGTGGATTTTTTTTTCTAATTTAAAGGCCTTTAAATTAAGGTGCAAAGGTGTGTGTAAGGGGACACTGATAGAAGGTGACACACTGGGGGGGCTCTGCCATAAGTTAGGACTCTGTGGACTGTGATATATAGGGAGAATGTTAGGACTATGGTGTAAGGTAGGGCTGATGTGAGCGTGGCGTTCATCCTGACTGTACTTGTTGTTTTGTATGTTACTTACTCCTGGCATGGCAGCCACCTGTAAGCCTGGGGGCCCCATAATCTTCTATTGCCCGGGGGCCCCATGAGTTGTCAGTCCGCCCCTGGTGTCATGCTTCTGGCTGTCAGAGTCTTGCTATGCCTCATGGGACTTGTAGTTCTGCAACAGCTGGAGGTCCGCTAATTGCATATCTCTGGTATGGAGTGTCGCTTGGTAGTTAGAAGGAGGCTACCAGTTGTCCCTGGACATTTTGGGGAAGATTTACTAAAACCGGTGCACACAAAATCCAGTGCAGCTATGCATAGTAACCAGCTTCTAGGTTTTATTGTCAAAGCTTAAATGAGCAAGCTGAAGTTATAAGCTGATTGGTTATCAAGCAAAGCTGCACTGGATTCTGAGTGTACCAATTTTAGTAAATCTGCCCCTTTGTGAGTACAGACCCTGACGGGATCCTTGAGAGTCTGCGTGTGTTGCTGAAATCTCCCTCTGGTCCTAGAAGTCAGCATACTGGGTGTGTGAGCTAAAGGAGACACTGGCTGGTGTCTTGAAGACTTGTGTCCACTGACAAAGTCCACTTAGTCTTTTCTGCTACAGAGGGACTTATTCTTCCATACAGACCCTGTATGGTTCAGCATCATTTGTCTGCACAGTATTACAGAGAGAGTTGTCCTCACCTGTGAATAGTTCATTTGGAGTATCCTACTAATTCCCTTCTCCTATTCAAGTTCTCCAAATAAATCATATAAACAAATCCCCTAGACCAGTCATTGGAGACGAGCGGAAGAGTCTGTATCCACCTGGCTGTGTGAAATACAGTGTAACTGGCTGCAGGATAATCAGTGGGAAGCCCAGGGGAGAAGTATTCCAGCAGTTCCTGTGGGAGCAGTGCTACACATTGGACCATGTATATAATGTGGCACAATCAGTCCAGTGCCAATATTCCTAAGAGTATACACACAGTATACACACAGTTGCAGTATACACACAGCTGCAAAAATGCTATAGTTCTGCATTCAAATCTATGCATTTTTATTATTCCTAAGTCCTCCCATAAACAGCATGATAAAAACAAGCAAGCAGGGCTCACAATTTTATAACCTAAGAAGGCGAGTAATAACGTACTTCAGTTATGACATTTGTCATGCCTTCTGGCTTGAGAAAGGGTCAGTTTGGCCTGAAACATTGTGCTTGTGAATCTATAGGAAGCTTTTTATTTACATGTCAGACAGGTTTGGTTTCTTTATGTTGTGGATTATGTGTGTGTGTGTGTTCTAAAACTGTGAGGATCTGATTTTGTCTATACAGGCATTAGTGTAATCAACTTTAGTTAGTCAGGGCCAGGGCTGGATTGACCATGAAGTAAAAATGGGACACGCTTGGTGGAACCACCAAGGGAAGGGGGCACCTCAGAGTTTTTCCCCTAGTTATCTTGCCCTTAAAGGATAAATGCACATCAGAATAGAGTGTACTTATCCTCCTTATATACTTACTGAGATCTGACTTCACCGACTTCTGTTGTTTATGTAGCGATGACACTTTGGACAAAGTGTTTGCATTGTTTAAATTTAGTTTTTGCCTCAGAACAGTAATGGGGTTCTGAGAGTTAATTGTGTAGGTTTAACTTTGACATCAGTTTGGCTGGGCTGTGTTAGAGTTCTGCCTGGTCATGTGTACGGTAAGGTGCACATGACAGACTCAGAACCAGGCCTGGTTGAACGTTTTGGGTATAAGCTTCCTCTGAGCCAATCAGTGGGTGTGCCAGGCCCTGCTGAGGAGTCTGGGGAAGGGTACTTAAGATGTTAAAGTCATGTGTTCGAGGTTCGTCGTTCGTGAGGCCCTAGTGATCTGTTCCTGATTCTGGACCGGGGTAGCCCCGCGAGGGGTCCCAGTCACGGGGGCGTTTGACGCTCCGCAACATGCTCTGGTTGGTTAACCCCAATAGACCCACCTGGTCTGGGGTGAGGATCCGTCTGTTCCCGAGTCTCGGAACCAGCTGGTCCGAGGCGCAGTAACTGAGGGAGGATTCAAGGCATCCGGGTATGCTCTCAACTTGGAGGGGCACCGCAGCTTGTGCAAGTGACCGGGGGATGACTCTTCGGAGGAGGGCCAACAAGCTGGCATCCTGACAAGTGCCTGGTTGCTGAGTTGTGAAGGACATTGACAAATCCACACTTTTTCCAGTACTGTCAAGAAGACAGAGAACGTTCCAGGTACTGAAGAAAAAGGTTCCTGTTCACTTTCATTTACATCTTGTTCAAGGTCAGAGATTTCACAAGTTCAGAATCAAAGTGCTGATTGCCATAATCTCTGGCTAGAGATTTGTTCAGCCTTGAAGTGCCCAGCTGTGAGTGGCTACTCTCTGGGTGGTACTAGAGACTTTGTTATATTTGCAGTTCAAGGCGCCTGAGTTCTTTCACCCCTGCCTTCTGTTCCCATACGAGACTGTGTTTGTTGGATGTTACCCCAGCAAATAAAAACCTTTCAAAAGGACTTTATTGATGTCAGCGTCCAAAGTTGTTGGGTACCAACCCTGGGTACCCCTAGACGTTGAAGAACAAGTCAAGCGGAGGTAACCAGTAAGCCCAAAAGTTAAGGCCGCCCTGCCAAGGGTTATGGCTGCTACATTTATTTACACTCTGTGCCGCAAGACCTCCTGGTTCCGCAGGCACCCCATCCCTCTGTTTTTGTGGATAGGATTGGATGGCAGTGGGTGTCAACGGACACATGTACATTGACTCCCACCGCATCATAGAGGAGACTGGAGGGTCAGATCCAGTCCACCTGAAGAACTGACAGGCAGACCTGATTGGTCCGCTAGTGCAAAAAGTGGTTGGAGTGGTCTTGCAACCTTTTAATGTCCTCTGAAGTCTCCCCTGGGATACCAGCTCTGCTGACATCCAATTTCATATATATTTCCATCAATTTACTTTTGAGGAAATTTTATGAACAGTTTTTCTTTTTGTTAGAAAAGTAACAATTCCTTTCTGAATATTTATATGGTTTAGCAGTGGCAGGGAAAGGGTATCTACATTGTCAGGATAGCTATGATATTAAAGATGAGCTGCACCTTAACCAAAAAATATTAAAAGTCAGCAGCTACAAATACTGAACTGCTGACTTTTAATAAATGGACACTTACCTGTCCCAGGGTCCAGCAATGTTGGCAGCAGATGACGAGCAATTGCTCGACTCTTGGCTGCCCCCACCGTCATCCTCTGTCAGAGAATCGGGAAGTGAAACATTACGGCTTCACTGCCAGGTTCCCTACTGCACATGCACGTCTTTACTGGCCCCCGTTGTGTCCTGGGAACTGTGCGTTTCCCAGAACATCAATGGGGGGGGGGGGCATCTGCGGCTAGCTATTCCCGGAAGTGGGTGCAGATACCTGGATCATACAGGTATCTGCACCCCCCTCAAAAGGTGCCAGTTGTGGCACAGGAGGGGGGGGGGGGGAGGGTTCCAATGAGCGGAACTTCCACTTTAGGGTGGAGGTCCGCTTTAAGGTGTATTACATTTTTTTGTCTTTGTGTCACTTAGGGGAGCCTGCATTCTTTTATATAATGATACTTTTAGACTTGTGTAATAAACAATGAAAACTTTTATGACTGTATTTTTGAGTAATGAGATTCATTTTGACACCTAAAAAGTCCTGTAAATTATGTATTTGTTTATGGATCACACGTTTCACAGAGCCTGCCTTCTGAGCTCCAGGTGCTGAGAGGAGGAGATTCTGGAGTAGGAGCCAGTTCAGGAATCACAGCTTGTAGACAGCAAGGTACCATGGGACATGTAGTCCTTAGAAATTGAAAGTAAACACAGAGGAGAAGGTTCAAAGTATGCAGGAAATCCAGGAAGTTGTGGAAGAAGAGATGGCCATCAGACAACATGAAAGAAGCTTTTTCAAGTAAGGTTAAATTGGATTGTCAAAAATAACTGTTGTTTATTATATTATATATAATATATAATATTGTTACAGTGCTGATTATAAAATGAAATGTATGTTGTGACCACATAACTGTTTTATTTTTAACTAAAAGCAAATTAAATAAATACATTTGTAATGAAGTCTATCACTAGCATTAATACACTAGTTTTTGTTATTATGAATTCTCCATGTAACATATTTTTATTAATTGATTATCCTGTTATTTTTTTCCACTTTTTGTAACAGAGTGACAACACTGTTCATTCTGTAGTGAAACTGTACTGTAGTGCTGTCATGCTGTAGAACAGGTTAATTTTAGATGGCTATATATACGGTAGTCCTAAATGAACTTCAAGTAAGAGACAAACAAGTTAAAGACTAACTCCAGCTAACAGCTTTTTTTTTACAATTTACAAGCGATGTATGTGTAAGCCTAAGGCCCTAAGATGCCAGGATAGTACAAAAAAGTGTTTTTGTTTTGTTTTTTAGTATTTTCTCTTTACATGCTGTCAACAGAGCAATGCAATGCCACTATAGTGACACTGTAATGCTCTGGGAGGTGATCAGATTTTTTTTTTACACTATGATTGCTTATTACAGTGATGATCACTGTATAAGCAATCATTTAGACTGTTTTTGGCATCCATTCATAATGACATTATTTAATATTGCGATTGTGATTGATCACAGCTATCACATGATACAGGGATGCTGTGATTGGTTACATGGTACAGGGCCAATCACAGAGGTCACAGTAATACGCACAGTAGTAAGTAATAGCTTCATGAATGACAGCCATTGTTTACTATTTTTAATGTGATCGCTGTGATTGGCCACAGTGCTCACATGGAACCAGGGCCAATCAGAGTGACACAGTACACCGATCTGTAATCCGATGTGTCTGCTGGACATGATGGTCACAGATCATGCCAAAAGTTGTGTTAGCACAAGGTCTGGCCATTGGAGGACATGCTGGCGGTTCTCCCAGCACAGCCATAAAATCGACCACTAGAGATGTGCTCATGAATAGTGTGGTCAGTTTGAAATAGGAGAGCAGGGGGACTGGCAAGACCACCATGTATTTCACACAAATTAAGAAATACAAAGAGAACAGGATACTTTTTTAAGCACGTGGTACAACAGGCACATATCAAGAATATAAAATGTTGGGGTACCAAATTCTTTAAGGTTTAAATACATAGATACGCTATAACATAAAACGGAACCCACCATTTTTCAATTCAGTACCTGCTCATATCTTTTCCTCGTATTGTAAACTGTGTCTACCACCCTGCAGGTTAAATCAGATATCAAGGCACAGTTAAGCTTGGGAAGTCACTATTATTTCATAGAGCTGCAAGTCCAGCTGAAATAACAGAGCAGACTGGTTCTGTGTGAACAGAACTGATTGCTAGGCTGACTTAGCTAGCAGCACAGGAAACTGGTATGCAAACTGATGCTTTGCCAAGAACAGCAATTCTGTGTTATGTGCTACGCCTTGTATCTAGAAGGCTGAAACCCAGACAAATGCAGCAGTCCGAAGTAAATATTTTATAGGCTGTGTATGCACAAGGTCAATTTTACCATTATACAGAAAAACCCAGTACCTGGATTTGGGATAGGATACTCAGCAAAACTGTCTTATTCTCTTCCACTAACAATTGATAGTAAAAATTAACTAATAACCACATAGAAAGGGTCACAATATTGCACAACATAACAAGAGCAGGCAGGCACAGTCTACAGTATATGTTTGAAAGCACAGTGTGATGAAATAATGGCAGGTCATGGGACCCCATACAATGTTTCAGTTATGAATGAACACAGTGAGTGATCAGTACCAATTGCTCATTGTGTTCATTCAGGAAAGGAAGGGGCTGGTAAATATGACATATTTACAGTGCACTTCCCCCACTCTCCATCTTGAAGGATACTATTGTGTGCTTGCAGCTTCTAGAGGAAAGGAGAGAAGCCTTCAGCACTGCAGTTTGGGGGGGGGGGGGGCACACAGGGGGGGCTGGGCAGCAGGGGGAATGTATGGTGCACAGGGAGGGTGATCAGTGTGGCAGAGGGGGCAATTATAGGAACCGATCACCTGTATGGCTCTCTCTGCAGCAGCTGATAGCCAACGAGAGGGAGAGGAGAAGAAGCCAGCTTTCAACTGGTGCAAAGAGAGCCATAAATGGGATTGGTTACAGTAACTGTCTCCCTTCCCGCAACGATCACCCTCCCTGCCCACATCCGATTCACCCTGCTGCCTGGGCCCCCTACTGACCCTGGCCCTGTACTGGAGGACTGGTGCCATGCCCTGGTACACAGCCCTTTATAAAGTGACCAGATTTTCAAAAGGAAATCTAGGGATATCCAACTGACTATACCCACTGTTAAAGAATTATGGGTGTGTCCCGATTGTGCCAACAGTGGGAGGGGCTTAGACAGGTTTGGTTGAATAAAACCTGTGCCTACTGTGCTTTGGGTAGAGAGTGCACAGGTCAGGAGTTAGTAATGTGCAGAGGCCAAAAGTAAGTAAGACACAAAGATCCTCCCAAGCAAAAAATGTCCCTCTTCTGACTTTTCAGCTAGGGACAGCTCTCTTTGAACACCAGGGATGACTGGTCATCTTATCATAGGATGCACATTATACAAATATGCTATTAGGTTTTTATCATTGCTTATATTGTCCTGGTAGTGTTTTTATGCAAGTTTGCAAATTGGAGGTGAAACTGAATATTCAAAACTGATGTACTGGCATGTTCAAAAAGTATGAATGGTTGACTTTTGGGCTGTTTGAGTTTTAGTTGTCTTACTTTGATTTGACAATCACGATTTTAGACCTCCAAAGGCATTGAAATTAGGGAAGTAAGTATGTGTTTTGCTGGCTTTGGATGGATCAGGCTCAGGACAGTATTTACACGGGTAATACCCGAAGTGGGTTTAAATGACTGCAGCAATGTTATGAATGCTTACCTGTGTGCTCAAATCCACAAATATGTATCTGTCCAAGGTGGGCACCTTCATCTACTGCCTCCATATTGTGTATTCCCACATACCAGTGCTTGGGTTCATAGAAGTCCATGGAATATCGTTGATACTTGCAGAAATTATAGAGTACAATGCAGTGGCTGCAAGTGAACTGATCCCACTGCATAGATGCACCAATAGTGGCATTTTTGTAACAATTTACCATTCTAGGGGCCACTGAAAGAGTGCTAAGGCTAGTGATAAGGATTCGTTCAAAGTATAAGAGATCATTGAGCATATATGAACATCTTTGTATGTCAAATCAATATGTTCTACCATTCTTCTGAGAAAGATGAGAATTTGTTTGCTGGCCAGGTTAGAACCAATTGGTGCTGATTTTTTAAGAATGGGAGCATCCTATAGTTATCAGTAAAATACCTGCCTGTCATTCTGCATGCTTCTAATATGCATTTGTAGCACTGACCCCTGAAGGAGCGAGTGATTTTGTTGGGCTTACCGTTACCTTCTTGACCTTGTGCACGTCTAGGGGTTTCCCGAGGTAGATGGTCCAAAGAACTGCAGAGACTGACACTGAATCCACTTTTAGGATATTTATTTGACAACAAGTAGACAGAACAGTCTCTCGATGAAGGGTAGAGGGTTAAGTAGGAAGTTCAGGCACTCTTGGAACTGCAAAAGATAGGAAGTCTCTCACTATAGAAATCCATAGACCTCCTCTCACTAGACCCAGCAGCCGATAGAGTGTTTGAATAAAGCGAAGTCTCTGCCACAGACTTGGATGTAGAACACTTGTGAATAAAGTCTCTGCCACAGATTTGAATGTAACTGAAGGATGTAGATAAATTTAGAGAGCTATCATATGGTACCAGTATCTCAAAGCCGGTCCGGCGATACCGTATGAGTGTAGATTCGCTTGGTGTCTTTCAACTGAGCCTCCAGGCTCTTTCTGAGAAGCCAGCCTTCAGAGTGGCCTTCACCCGAAGAGTCCTCCCCTGGGTGTTTCTCCAGTTGCTGGGCCTCTCCACAGATGAGATGGCACCCGACCACCTTTGAATCCCCCTTCCAGTTACTTTGCCTCGGGCTAGCCACCCCCGAGACTCGGAATTGGATGGATCCGCACCCCAGGCCATGAGGGCCATGGGGGCTGGTCAGGAGGACCAGGACCAAACAGACAGATCTTCTGGACTAGAACCAAGAAGCACGTGATGTCAGTACCTTAAGTACCCTCTCCCAGAATGCACAGCAAGATGACACTCCCACTAGGCTGGTTCCGAGAAAGAATGGCACTCAATGCGCCTAGCTGAACTGTGTTCTCACACTTGCCAGTAGTAACAGCGCCAGCTGTGGCCAAGCAGAACCCAGTGCAATTCCAGCTAGACTGGTACTGAAACCATAATTTGGTATAATTGACCCTAAAACCGCACTGTAGTTTTAGGAATTTTAAATAGAGAAAAACACATAGCGCATGCTCTTCAGGAGACGGCGCTACACATGTTAATGGAAAATTCATTAAAAAATTATCATATGGCAGATGGATTGTATAATGTCCACAATCAAATTTAATATTCAGCTTACATCCCATCTTGCTATCATTTCTCTTTCTGCAACCAATGTATGAATCACAAATAATGGACAATTATGGAAATAGTCAAGTGTTTTCTGGTGAACTCAGTGATCAGTGCACAAATAACACAGCACAACAATAGTGCTGAAGTGAAACCCAGAGAACCATAGAAGAAAACTAGAAATGTGCTTGCTGCATGCACAATTACGGTACATTGTAGGATTCTTACTGCAAAATACACTTTATGCATTCCTCTTTCACCTCTATGGATGCATATTTTATACAGCTAAATCTTTTGAACTGTTTTATACAGCTGTATAGTTCATGGTATCTTATTTTTATAGCGTAAAGTGCCCGTTTCATCTGTACAGACTTTACACATATCTGCCACACTATAGGGCCAGGCAGAAGACTTCCCTATTTTCTTGTTTATCAAGGCAGCTTGTTTCTCAAACCCATATCCTGTCCTAGGGTGACAATGCTGATCAACTACAGCATTCACCATAGGAAAAGGAAGTGAGCTAATAGAAGGATTACTAGGTTAAACTAAAAGAAAAAAAAAAGTGTTAACAAAAATCTAATGTTGCTACCACATCTAACGACTTGAGTACACTTTAAATAGGAAGTAAAGTCATCCTCTTTAATCGTACCTACAGGTAAGCCTATAATAAGGCTTACCTGTAGGTACTGTAAATATTTCCTAAACCTGCACCATTTAGGAGATATTTACTATATACTTTGCCACAGATGTCATCAGTGCATGCGCATTGAAAGGACGGCCCACTCGTGTTGTTTCTTCAGGACCCATGCCATGACGTGATCGCGGCCCCCCGACCAATCACAGCACCGAAACCCGCGAACCCGGAAGTAACTCCAGGAAAGATGATGACCCCTGCCATCAGTGTGCCAACACCGATTCAGAAATCGTTCTAAGGTAAGCATTTCATAATGAGCTAGCATGCGATGCATACTAGCTCATTATGCCTTTGTCTTGCAGGTTTTTTTACAACCTCTTTAACCACTTAAGGACCGCTGCATGGCAATGTACGTTGGCACAATGGCACCGGCAGGCACAAGCATGTACATGCTTGCCTTCCAGCAGGTGGGGGGTCTGATCGGACCCCCTCCCGCTGGCTGCGGCAGTCCGTTTCGCTTCAGGAGCGATCCGGGATGAGGGGATGGCCGTTGGTTTCTGGCCATCCCTTCTCGATCGCTCCTGGCGAATGAGAAGCTTCCCCCGCTGTGTAGTGTAAACACAGGCAGGGAGGAAGTGATGTCCTATCCTGCTTCTAACTAACACTGTTTTACTTCCTCCATCAGCTCATCCCCCACAGCTATTACCTTTTGTATCAATTCTCCTCTGATTGCTCTTGTACCAAATTGGAATGTAAATGTAATGTCTGCCCTCATGTTGTAAAGCGCTGAGCAAACTGTTGGCGCTATATAAAACCTGTATAATAATAATAAAAAAAAAAGTCATTCTCCTCGGGGCGGTCTTTTTGACCGGACTGCGAGGAGAACACATAGTAAGTGCACCAAACACTACACTGACATGTAGGTACACATAGGCACACAAATCACCCCCCGATCACCCCCCGCCCCCCCCCCCCCCCCCAGTCACAGTGTCACTGATTGCAGTGATCATTTATTTACTGATCACTGCATTTAGTGTTAGTTGTGACAGTAAAAACTGTCAGGGCAGTTAGTGTTAGGTCCAGGGTAGCCCCCTACCCCCCCATAAAGGTTTAACCCCCTGATTGCCCCTAGAGTTAACCCTTTCACCCCCTTTTGCCAGTGTCACTAAGCGATCATTTTTCTGATCGCTGCATTCATGTCACTGGTGCCGCTAGGTAGCTAGTTATTTTTTTAGGTTCACCGCCAGGTTTTTATAGCGCTAGGTACCCCCATATACTACCCAATAAAGGTTTTAACCCCCTGATTGCCCCTAGTTAACCCTTTCACCCCCTTTTGCCAGTGTCACTAAGCGATCATTTTTCTGATCGCTGCATTAGTGTCACTTGTGCCGCTAGGTAGCTAGTTATTTTTTATGTTCACCGCCAGGTTTTTATAGCATTAGGTTCCCCCATATACTACCCAATAAAGGTTTTAACCCCCTGATTGCCCCTAGAGTTAACCCTTTCACCAGTGATCACTGTATAAGTGCCACTGGTGATGCTGGTTAGCCAGTTAGTTATTTAGGTTCCCCGTCAGGTTTTTATATAGCGTCAGGGACCCCCATATACTACCTAATAAAGATTTTAACCCCCTGATAACCCTTTCACCAGTGATCACCGTGATATAAGTGTTACGGGTGACTCTGGTTAGTTAGTTTGCTTTTTATAGCATCAGGGCACCCACCATTTATTACCCAATAAAGGTTTAACCCCCGATCACCCGGCGGGTGATATCAATTAGGTTTTAGGGTCAGGGTCTGCGTCGCCCCAGTCAGCGCTAGGTTAGTGCCAGTACCGCTAACACCCACGCGCAAAGCATACACCTCCGGTAGTGGTATAGTATCAGAACAGATCAAAATCTGATCTGATCAGATCTATACTAGCGTCCCCAGCAGTTTAGGGTTCCAAAAAAACGCATTGTTAGCGGGATCAGCCCAGATACCTGCTAGCACCTGCATTTTGCCCCTCCGCCTAGCCCACCCAAGTGCAGTATCGATCGATCACTGTCACTTACAAAACACTAAACACATAACTGCAGCGTTCGCAGAGTCAGGCCTGAGCCCTGCGACCACTAACAGTTTTTTTTTTGGTAGCGTTTTATATTTAAATTCTGAAGGCGGTGCTTGATTTTCGGGATCCCGTACGCGGCTAGGCTCCCAAAAAGTCCCCCACATGTGTGTGGTATCCCCGTACTTGGGAGAAGCAGCAGAATTTATTTTGGGGTGTAATTTGACTTATGCCCATAGCATGTGTGAGCAATATATCATTTAGTGACAACTTTGTGCAAAAAAAAAAAGTAATATTCCTGCAACTTGTGGCAAAATATAAAATATTTCATGGACTCAACATGCATCTCAGTAAATAGCTTGGGGTGTCTACTTTCCAAAATGGGGTCATTTGGGGGGGGGGGGTTTGTGCTATGTTGGCATTTTATGGCCTTCGAAACTGTGATAGGTAGTGAGGAGTGAAATCAAAAATTTGCACCCTTAGAATTTCTGAAGGCAGTGATTGGTTTTCGGGGTCCCGTACACGGCTAGACTCCCAAAAAGTCCCACATATGTGGTATCCCCGTACTCAGGAGAAGCAGCAAAATATATGTTGGGGTGCAATTCCACATATAACTATGGCATGTGTGAGCAATATATCATTTAGTGACAACTTTTTGTAAACTTTTTTTTTTTTGTGTGTCATTATTCAATCACTTGGGACAAAAAAAAATATTCAATGGGCTCAACATGCCCCTCAACAATTTCCTTGGGGTGTCTACTTTCCAAAATGGGGTCATTTGGGGGGGGGGGGGGGTTTGTGTTATTTTGGCATTTTATGGCCTTCGAAACTGTGATAGGTAGTGAGGAGTGAAATCAAAAATTTGCACCCTTAGAAATCCTGAAGGCAGTGATTGGTTTTCGGGGTGCCATACGCGGCTAGACTTCCAAAAAGTCCCACATATGTGGTATCCCCGTACTCAGGAGAAGCAGCGGAATATATTTTGGGGTGCAATTCCACATATATCTATGGAATGCTTGAGCAATATATCATTTAGTGACAACTTTTTGTAAACTTTTTTTTTTTTTGTGTCATTATTCAATCACTTGGGACAAAAAAAAATATTCAATGGGCTCAACATGCCCCTCAGCAATTTCCTTGGGGTGTCTACTTTCCAAAATGAGGTCATTTGGGGGGGTTTGTACTGCCCTGCCATTTTAGCACCTCAAGAAATGAGATAGGCAGTCATAAATTAAAAGCTGTGTAAATTCCAGAAAATGTACTCTAGTTTGTAGACGCTATAACTTTTGCGCAAACCAATAAATATACGCTTATTGACATTTTTTTTACTAAAGACATGTGGCTGAATACATTTTGGACTAAAATTTATTTTATTCGATTTTTCTTATAACAAAAAGTAGAAAATATATATTTTTTAAAGAATTTTCAGTCTTTTTCCTTTTATATCGTAAAAAAAAAATATCGCAGAGGCAATCAAATACCATCAAAAGAAAGCTCTATTTGTGCGAAGAAAAGGACGCAAATTTTGTTTGGGTACAACATTGCATGACCGTGCAATTACCAGTTAAAGCAGTGCAGTGCGAAATTGTAAAAAGACCTCTGGTCCTTAGGCTGACAATTGGTCCGGGGCTCAAGTGGTTAAGTAATATGCCGTATTTATCCCTTCTGTTATGTGTCGTCATTTTTACATCCTCGCAGTATGTTGATTAAGATAATAAAGCAGAACTTTACTTACAACAGGAATTTCCATTCAGAAAGCGCAGCGCAGCTCCCACATATGCTGTCGGGAGCCGGCTGTTAAGCCGCAGGGAGAAGACCAGGCCCAGGTGAAGACAGTTCTGGATCCCTGGGCTGGTAAGTGTCGGTTTATTGAAAGTCAGCAGCTACAGTATTTGTAGCTGCTGACTTTTGATTTTTTTTTTTTACTGAAGTATCTCTTTCATAATCGTTCTCTTTTTATTTCAATCTTTCAGCACCTGTACTGAAAATAAAAACATTAACTGATCTATGTCATAAGAGGTAAGGAACACCTAAAATATAAGTTTTTATCAGCCAATATTAGACAACCAGAATCAGTCTGTGCTCAAAATGTTGTCATCCAGAACCCTTCCCCCTCAATCAGCCTGAGAGTAGCTGGGTTAATGAGTGCAACGCTCTTCAGAGACAGAGATGAATGCGTGCAGATTAGAGTCTGATACAATGGACTTGTTAAGCATGCACAGCTAGACAAGAGCTTTTTGGACTATATATGATTAGCACTGAAACACAAACTATAAACTATTTAACAGTGGTAATTGTGTAAATTGTTGTGCTAAAATATGATAATATACAACGCAATAAAAATGAAATATAACATATAAATATAGAACAAACACATGTTTGTTCCAAAACACCGCAGGGACACTTTGCAGAAAGGGGGTGTTCAGTCCACTTTGACAATCACCACCTGAACCTTCACCAACCACAAGAAATGGACTCTTACCAGAACACGAGGACTCCACTACAGAGTCAAATCAGCATAAATATGACAATCCCATCAAGCAGAGATCCAGTTTATATTGTTTGGCTTGAGTACAGTAGTATATCTTGTGAATCCAATCAATGGTAACATCAATGGCAACCATAAATGCACAAAATTCCACATAAAATCAAAATGGAAGCATCCACATAGTGTAAAACTGTCTTAAAGGTTTTATTGCACTTCAAAGTATCAACATTACTCACTTGAATAAAAACAATAAGCATTTTGTATGCATAACATTCCCAAGATGCATGATCGAGGTTCCAAACAATGCTTTACAACTACTGGTCCAAGTAAGCGTGGTGACATCATGTGCATTAGCTCCGCCCAACTCATTATGTCATATGTGACATTATTAGGGGCATAAAGGTTTTATACCTTCAATGTTGTCACATATGACATCATTGGGGGGCATAAACACGTTCTGTCATATGTGACATCATCAGGGACATTAGGTTTTTATGCCCCAGATGATGTCACATGACGAAATGTGTTGGTCAGAGCTAACGTACGTGACGTTGCCAAGCTTATTTGTTTGACCCCTCTATCATGCGGGAGGCAGGATTTCACTTGCTTTTAACATTCTATTTTGGAATGAATGGACCTTATCAATTAAAAACCACATTCACTGTTAGAAATTCGTACAACATTCTACTAATATACATATATCATATCATAACAAGTCAATTAGTTACATCTTTTTTCCATTTTTAAGAGATGCAAGTTTAAAGCTGATCTGTATGTTTCATTTAACTTAAAATTGTAAGATTGGGCCAAGCTGGTCCAATCAAATTATTTACTTCACTTACAGTTACAACTGTTGGGAGCGCTGTATAAGCTGTCTGTAGCCTCAGCTACATACAGTATACAGGGGTTGATTTACTAAAACTGGAGAGCGCAAAATCGAGTACAGCTGTGCATGGTAGCCAATCGGCTTCTAATTTCAGCTTGTTCAATTAAACTTTGACAAAAGAACCTGGAAGCTGATTGGTGTCAGGTCACCTTGAGGCGAGGTGACAGATGCACACCGTAGGGATCAGGAGTGCACCGCAAGGTTGTGGACCCTACGGCTGACTGCTGCGGATGGGAGACAGGTCCCAGTGGGGTTAGAGCGTAAGATTCCCTGGGGCACGGAGTCTAAGAGCCAGCAGGTGTTCACCAGCGCCTCTAGGGGTGAGGTTGGACTTGGCTGCAACTGGCTCCAGGTCGCGACCCCCAGGGTCCCCCAGCTCACACCCACAGTAGGCAACAGGAGGATAGGGATGGTGAGGGAATAAGCCAAGGTCGGGGCCACAAGCAGACAGGAATAGTCAGGGACACGCCAAAAGGTCAGGATCACAGGCAAACAGGAATAGTCAAAGACACGCCAAAGTCGGTAACGGAACAACAGAAGAGCAGAGCAGAGCATTATCGACTCAGGTTCATAGGTTGGCCCCTCATCCAGAGTACCACATGACCTAGAGAGTGCATCAGTCCGACTATTGCAGGACGCATCCCAGAGAATGCTATATACAGCAGGAAGAGCAGAAGATACTGGGATGGTGGTAACAGGAAGTTTCTCTTTTGAGGTACCCTTGAGTAGGCAGGAAGAGGAACAGGAGGGACCCCAAGCCAGGATCTGTCCAGCAGACCAGTCAACGTGTAGAGAATGGAGCCAGAACCAAGGAAGACCTAATATAATAGGGGATGAAGCCTTAGGTAAGACAAGGAAGGATATCCACTCCTGGTGGAGTGTCCCTACTGACATCTTAACAGGAAGAGTCTGGAAGCGGATAGGGCCCCCTGGGAGAACAGTGCCACCAATCGCCAAGACCACCAATGGCGTTGTAAGGGGCAAAAGGGTAAGTCTCATGGAGGATGCAGTTTCCCAATCCATGAAATTGGCAGCGGCTCCGGAATCCAGATGTGCTGAGACCAAACGAGAGGAAGCACCGACATGAAGCAACACAGAAAGGAGAAGACGAGAAGGTGAAGGTGATATTTCAGGGTCTAATACTCCACCTTCCAGATGTATTAGCCCTGAGCGTTTTTCCGGACGAAGAGAACAAGTGTCACGGAAATGACCTTTGGCCCCACAATAGAGGCATAGGCCCAGAGTTCTGTGCCTAGCGCGTTCTTCGGGAGATAACCTTGTCCGGCCCAACTGCATAGGTTCCTCAGCAGGCAAGGGGTGCTCCTCGGATCGAAGAAAAGGGACTGGGAGCTCAGGCTGCCTAAAGAACGGAGACTGCTGGCATCTTTTTTCCAAGGTCCTCTCCTGAAATCGATCTGGTTACACAAGGTGATGACACTGTCCAGATCAGCAGGAAGGGATCTTCCTGCTAATTCATCCTTCACTCTATCAGAGAGGCCATGTAAAAAGGTTGCAACTAGGGCCTCATTATTCCAGCTCAATTTAGCTGTGAGGATACGGAACTGAAGAGCATACTGTCCCACAGAAGCGGACTCTTGACGAAGATGTAAAAGAGCGCTAGCCGCTGAGGAGACGTGACCCGGTTCCTCGAAGATATTCCGAAAAAGTTTAAAGAAATCAAACAGGCTAGAAACCACTGGATCATTCAGTTCCCACAGAGGGGCCGCCCAAGCTAACGCCTCGCCGGACAGGAGGGATATAATATATGCTACTTTCGCCCGATCGGAAAGGAAGTTTTGGGGCTGAAGTTCAAAACGAATTGTGCACTGGCTAAGGAACCCCCTGCAAGCCCTATAATCCCCAGAGAAACGGGCCGGAGCTGGTAGTTGTAATGAATGTGTGGCTGCGACTGATGCGATAGGTGCAGCGGCAGATAGCGGTTGAGGTTGTTGAACCGGGGGTCCTAATGAGGCCTGAACCTGTTCAACATGGGATGCCAAATCCTGAAAGAATCGCATCACCTGGGTCTGATGCGATTCTTGGGTCTCAAGTCTGCGAACTAAGCTCTGCAATGGATCATCTGCAGAAAGCGGCACGTCAGCCGGGTCCATGGCTGATCAAACTGTCAGGTCACCTTGAGGCGAGGTGACAGATGCACACCGTAGGGATCAGGAGTGCACCGCAAGGTTGTGGACCCTACGGCTGACTGCTGCGGACGGGAGACATGTCCCACCGGGGTTAGAGCGTAAGATTCCCTGGGGCGCGGAGTCTAAGAGCCAGCAGGTGTTCACCAGCGCCTCTAGTGGTGAGGATGGACTTGGCTGCAACTGGCTCCAGGTTGCGACCCCCAGGGTCCCCCAGCTCACACCCACAGTAGGCAACAGGAGGATAGGGATGGTGAGGGACTAAGCCAAGGTCGGGGCCACAAGCAGACAGGAATAGTCAGGGACACGCCAAAAGGTCAGGATCACAGGCAAACAGGGATAGTCAAAGACAGATAGAGATCTCTAGAGATGAACAGATAGACATCTCTAGAGATGAACACATGGAAACAGGTAAGCAGACCAACTCTATTGCATAACCATGACAATTGGTTTCTATGTAGAGCTCTCTAGAGCTGTGTTCAGGCAGCGGGATAAGAACTTCCCGTCCCACTCTCAGAATAAAATCGAGTTGTGCTCAGCCATTCAGAGGGAAGCCGAAGGAATACAAATCTTCCTCTGATTGGTGGAAGCATAATTTGTGATGTCAGCAGCATGGCCCGCTTCAGTCAATCAGTCTTTGTCAGTTGCGACTGGTGGTATATTTTTGTTGGGGGGCCTGCAAGCAATCCACCCGCTGACACCCCCTGTCAGCTGGGTTCACTCGGTCTGTCGGTCACTAACCCCGCACTTACCCTATCTAGGTCGCATGCAGCTCTTCCTCCGGGCAGCAGGCGGCATCTCCTCCTCCTGGTGCTTCCTGGCTGCTTGCCCTGCATCTCCTCCCTCCTCCTCCTCCTCGGCCAGCCAAAAGGATCACTTCTCCTCTTGGACAATCGTGTGACGGGTCTCATGACCTGCTTCCTGATTGACTGGAAGGAGAATCAGGAAGAAAATAGTGAATATTAATTCAGTGCTCTGTGCCCCAAGCCCACCCTTTTTTTTAAGCCTATTAGAGTCTCTGGCTCTAAAGAAAAAAACAACCCCAATGAAATCCATGCGTCCGGATTAGGGGGGCGGTGCCCCTGCACCCTGCATTTTGGGTCGCCACTGGTCTTTGTATTCATACATAAAATTCAAAGCTTCCTCTAAATGGCTGAGCAGAGCTCACCCCATCTCATTTTGGTCTGGGAGGGTTATGGGAAGTTCTTGTACTGATGGCGGAACACAGTGATGCATATTGTATGCAGCTGAGGCTACATACAGTTTATGCAGCACTCCCAGCCATTGCAACTGTTAGTACAGTAAATAACTTGGGCCAGCTTGGTCCCAACAAGCTTTTTAAAGGAAATATGGAGATCAGCTTCAAGGTGTATTTTCCCCCCAAAAAATAAAAAATATACTGTATATAAATATTATAAATATATAAAATATAAATAAATTAAAGCATATTTAAATCCCAAAAGCAAATTAAAGTGGATGTAAATCCCATTCATGAAATCTGACCTGGGCACATATGTCTGTAGTGTTTACTTATCTCTCTTCAAAGTCCTATGTTCCATGTCTTTCTGCTGCTCCGTTCTTCTTGAAGACAGCAGATAAGCAGCAGCAGATAAGCAAGTAAAACTTATGGAGAGAGATTTGTTTATTCTCTGTGTATCATATGAGGTTATTCACTTCACTGAGTATATGTGAGGGTTTATATCCACTTTAATATAATGCAGCCCACCAGTGTTTAGATGTGGCGGTTGTAATAGTTTTCTTATTAAATACCTTTTTACCTGTTGATCTTGCCAGTAACTTTATATAATCTTACTCACTCCGTATTTTTTCTTTTTATATACCATTCAGTTTTTTCTTCTGACACTTCTGTTAAGACCGGACTGCTTAATGACCTGAGCTTTTTAGCAGTTTCTGGGTTGGTACTTCTTAATGTTACCTTGGGGACTGTGCTTCAACCCCACTGTGCGTGCCAGTCTATGTTTGCTTCGGGCACTGGAGCCTGCGTTAGGCGCTCACCTTGGCCAAAAAAGTGAAATGTGTGTAGTTATCTGCAGAGTAATATAGAGGTCTGGGGTCGTGGTCGATTTCTATGGTTCACTCTCACTAAAGGCCCACTCACTGATATTCCTGCTGTGATGGGTGAACCATGGACCCCTAGTAGGCCCAGCACTGTAGATAATGTAAGACAGGACAATGCCACAGAAGTGGCCTACATAAACCAGAAGGAGGTACCAGAATTGGAGCTGCCTTAAAAATAAAAGTCTGATACTCTCCTGGACAGAAACTCACATTACAGCTCTATCCTCCACCCACATCCCTGGAGTGGACAATTTTCAATCAGACTTCCTACACATAGACCTGGGGAAATGGTTTCTGCACACCAAGATCTTACACAATCTCTTTTAATGATGGGGGACATCAGATGTGAACATCCTTGCCTACAGTTCAACAACAAACTAAACAGATTTTTAGCCAGGCCCAGGGATCATCTGGCCTTCACAGTTGATGTCCTGGTGATTCCAATTCAAATAGATTTATACCTTCCTTGTTGGGTGAGAGGACTAATATCTTGGCCTGTTGTAGAAGTATTCTGAAAATCTTGTCAGCAGTAACAGTAATTCTTATAATTTTAGACATTTCATAACTCTGCAGCTATCCAGAAAGGAGAGGGTGAAGTAATTAAAGTGCTGGATAACAACATCATGATTTCAGCAGGATAGCAGAATGTTACAGTAAACCGGGTTTTTAGTGTGTGTTAAAAATATGTTAAAATAATCATAGTGGTTTCAAAGGAAGAGAGAGCATCAAGTTTGCAAATTGCTGGCTCCACTGTGGCTGGCTATGAAATTTGACATGTTTATAAAATGGCAATGTGACTAGTTGGTAGTAGGAGTCAGTTGTGTTTAATTACATGAAAATGTACCGTACTTTTTGTTTTACTGAGAAACATTTTGCATTCAGAGTGAAAAAAGTTGATTTTCAATCCAAGCTTAAAGTAAACCTGTCACAAGTCCACACAATTCAAGCAAAATAATGATAAAAATGTACAAGGAGAGTGCCTTGAAAATTGCATTGAAATGATTAGTAGAACCAGAGATTAAGGCAGCAAAAAAAATACAAATAAATAAATATATATATAAATATATATATATATATATATATATATATATATATATATACATACAGTGCCTTGCGAAAGTATTCGGCCCCCTTGAACATTTCAACCTTTTGCCACATTTCAGGCTTCAAACATAAAGATATAACATTTTTATTTTTTGTGAAGAATCACCAACAAGTGGGACACAATTGTGAAGTGGAACGAAATCTATTGGATTTTTGAAACTTTTTTAACTAATAAAAAAATGAAAAGTGGGGCGTGCAGAATTATTCGGCCCGCTTGCGTTAATACTTTGTAGAGCCACCTTTTGCTGCGATTACAGCTGCAAGTCGCTTGGGGTATGTCTCTATCAGTTTTGCACATCGAGAGACTGAAATTCTTGCCCATTCTTCCTTGCAAAACAGCTCAAGCTCAGTGAGGTTGGATATTTATTTGTGAACCATTTCTTTGTAGATTTTGCTGTATGTTTGGGATCATTGTCTTGTTGGAAGATAAATCTCCGTCCCAGTTTCAGGTCTTTTGCAGACACCAACAGGTTTTCATCCAGAATGGTCCTGTATTTGGCTGCATCCATCTTCCCCTCAATTTTAACCATCTTCCCTGTTGAAGAAAAGCAGGCCCAAACCATGATGCTGCCACCACCATGTTTGACAGTGAGGATGGTGTGTTGAGGGTGATGACATGTGTTGCTTTTACGCCAAACATATCGTTTTGCATTGTGGGCAAAAAGTTCGATTTTGGTTTCATCTGACCAGAGCACCTTCTTCCACATGTTTGGTGTGTCTCCCAGGTGGCTTGTGGCAAACTTTAGATGAGACTTTTTATGGATATCTTTGAGAAATGGCTTTCTTCTTGCCACTCTTCCATAAAAACCAGATTTGTGCAGTGTACGACTGATTGTTGTCCTATGGACAGACTCTCCCACCTCAGCTTTAGTTCTCTGCAGTTCATCCAGAGTGATCATGGGCCTCTTGGCTGCATCTCTGATCAGTCTTCTCCTTGTCTGAGCTGAAAGTTTAGAGGGACGGCCAGGTCTTGGTAGATTTGCAGTGGTCTGATACTCCTACCATTTCAAAATGATCACTTGCACAGTGCTCCTTGGGATGTTTAAAGCTTGGAAAATCTTTTTGTATCCAAATCCGGCTTTAAACTTCTCCACAATAGTATTACGGACCTGCCTGGTGTGTTCCTTGGTCTTCATGATGCTCTCTGCGCTTTCAACAGAACCCTGAGACTATCACAGAGCAGGTGCATTTATACAGAGACTTAATTACACACAGGTGGATTCTATTTATCACCATCAGTCATTTAGGACAACATTGGATCATTCAGAGATCCTCGCTGAACTTCTGGAGTGAGTTTGCTGCACTGAAAGTAAAGGGGCTGAATAATTTTGCACGCACCACTTTTCAGTTTTTTATTTGCTAAAAAAGTTTAAATTATCCAATAGATTTCGTTCCACTTCACAATTGTGTCCCACTTGTATATATGCACCGATCAACCATCATTTTTTGACTACCCACCTAATATTGAGTATGTTCCCAATTTGACTCTAAAACAGCCCTGACCTGCCACTAGACCTCTGAAGGTATGCTGTGTTCAAGCCACCAGTAGCAGATCCATTAAGTCCTGTAAATTGCGAGGTGGATCGGACTTGTTTTTTCAGCACATCCCACAGGTGATTGGATTGAGATCTAGAGAATTTGAAACTCATTGTTGTGTTCCTTAAACCATTTTTGAACCATTTTTGCAGTATGGCAGTTCTCATTATCAGGGATACAGTTTCTATGAAGGGGTGTACTTGGTCAGCAAAAATGTTTAGGTATGTGGTACTTGTCAAAGTAACATCCACATGAATGGCAGGACCCAAGGTTTTCCCGTAGAACATTTCCAAAAGCATCACACTGCCTCTGTCAGCTTGCCTTCTTCCCATGCTGCATCCCAGTGCCATCTCTTCCCGAGGTAAGCACATGCACCCGGCCATCCACATGATGTAAAACAAAACAATGATTCATCAGACCAGGCCACCTTCTTTCAATGTACTGTAGTCCAGTTCTATTGCTCACATGCCCATTGTAGATTCTTTAGGCTGTAGACAGGAATTACCATGGACACCCTGACCTGTCTGCAGCTGTGCAGCCCCATACACTACAAACTGTGATGCCTTTTTTTTTTGCTTTCAACACATCACCTTCAGATACAATGTGTTACTTATGGCATATATATATATATATATATATATATATATATATATATATATATATATATATATATAGTATATATTACTGTGCAAATGTTTTAGGCAGGTGTAAAAAAATGCTATACATTAAGAATGCTTTCAGAAGAGAAGTATTAATGGTTTATTTATATCAAATAACCTACATTTTAAAATGTATTAAAACTTTTTTTAACTACTTGCCGACCGCCCTATAGCATCTTTACTGTATACTGTATTACTATATATACTTGATTCTGCACTTCACTGCGTCTATAGACACAGAATGCCGGACTCGGCACCGCCCCCCTGGCGTCATTGGATTTGATTGAGAGCAGCATGAGCCAATGGCTGCGCTGCTATCAATCTATCCAATCAAGAGCTGGGAGCCCGTGGAGAGAAAGAGCGCGTCCCCGCCGACTGAATGAAGGGGTTCAGGTAAGTAAAATGGAGGGCTAGGGGGCCGGTGACTGCCAGGTGTTTTTTCACCTAATGCATAGGATGCATTAAGGTGAAAAAACGAAAAAACATGAACCTTTACAACCCCTTTAAATACAGGTTGAAACACTTTGGAAAGAAAAATGCAGGTAAAGGTTCTGGTATTCACACCCCATCATCATTTTCTTACCTCTCTTTGCAAAAGTCCTGTGATACTGATTTTTCAACCAATCAGGGAATTTGCCATTTGGTTACATGAGCTCCTGCCAGGCATCCTGATTGATTGTAAAGCCAGTACCACTCTCCCTTCCGGCATTCTGCCGGTCAGAGAAGAGATCTTTCTGATCTCCCTGCCGGCAGATTCTGAGCGAAAGAGAAGTGCTTCTACACTTCTCTTATGAGCAAAGGGGGGGGGGGGGGTCAATTAGAAGACCTAACCCTCTGTATGTCCAAACTTGATGTTACTATGTAAAAATATCTATACTTGGAATTCTTTTTTTACAATTATGTACTTATTTTACTTGTTCATGCTGTAATATACAGTGTAACTGTTAAAAAGAAAATAAAAGTATTCTAAAATGTTCCATTTCAATACACTGCATACTGATGAATAAAATGATAATAGTAATTATTATTGTTGTTGTTATTACATGAGCGGTATTTATTCATCTTGATAAATATCATTTTTTTAGGTCCTACTTAATAGCTTGTCATTATAAATATCTTAGCCCTTGTACACACGGTCGGAGAATCTGTCGGAATGAGTCTTATCGGACCGCGTCGTCAGATAATCCGACTGTGTGTGGTATGCATCGGACTGATTCCGTCCGAATCTCCGTCCGACCCAATTTTCCAACATGTTGGAAATATTTCCCGACCAACTGGGCCGGACAGACCTAATCCGATCATGTGTAGAGCATTTTGATCGGACCAAGTGCCACGCATGCTCAGATCAAATTCCTACATCAAAGCTATTGGCTACTAGCCTGAATGTAGTCCCATCGTAACGAAATTACGTCATCACGTTCTGAAAGATCGGATTTTTCACCAACTTGGCCCGACCGTGTGTATGCAACAGTTTCGGACACAATCGGTCGGACTAAATCCGACGGGCAAAATCAGACGGATTTGGTTGGCAAAATCTCCGACCGTGTGTACGTGGGCTAAGACCCTGTCTGTCATCATACATGATGGTATGTCCATATGTTGAAAGCATCTTTAGTCAATGAAATCTGTTATACAAATTGTTCTTTTGTGAAGATCATTTATTTATTGCGAACAATAACTGCACATTTTTAAAATATGTTACCTTTATTTTAGCTATCTGATTTGTAATTAAATTGGGTTTGTTACTAACTCCACAAAAGTAGTGCTGCTGTATAATAACACGTTGAAATAGAATTGCTCTGTGCAATTAGAGGGGTAAGCAGTGGCTATAGGCAATGGAAATGCACAACAATGGTTTTGTATTAGTTAAGGGGTTACTTGAATAAAAGAATAATGTAGACCTTTGTCCTATATTGGTTATACCTCACATGTTGGCTGTGCTTGGCAGAGAGAATCGCTTGGGATCAAGCTTACTAATTAATGCGGCTTTAAAGCCCAGCTGTCAGCATCTACTCTTTCTCCAATCCCATCATTAAAAAGAGGGAGCAACATAAAGCAACACATTAAGAAACAAGCACCCCTTTCAATCAAACCACAATTATTTTGTTTAATGGCTAAACACACTTATATCTTCCAGAAATATTGCTTTGACAAAGGACCTTCTAACTCACTAATTCATCTTGTCCCTACCTCATCCTAAATTTAGTATACAAACATTATACAATAAACATTTTAATAGGGTAGTACGCAAATGAATACATAATGGCAAAAGCTTCTCTTCAATCCCTTTCTACAGGTGGATTGAACATTTATGAGTAATGAATGCCCAATGGTATCTTCTGACAAACATAAATGAC
Organism: Lithobates pipiens; assembly: GCF_037356315.1. Taxonomy (NCBI): domain Eukaryota; kingdom Metazoa; phylum Chordata; class Amphibia; order Anura; family Ranidae; genus Lithobates; species Lithobates pipiens. Next base: position 146,971,590 of record NW_027507790.1, on the reverse strand, counting down.
ATGGCAGATATAAAGTGCAACGTAGATAATAAATGGCTGGCACACACTTTTACGACATTGACTTCAAGTGAGAGGCAAAGTTTAAGAGTAGAGACAAGCAAACTTCTTAAAATCCACTTTTCTATTGATTTGCCAATCTGCCATCTTGATCTGCTTTGTAAATGAAAGCCACCAAATATTCCATTGACAGTACATTTTCCAATCTAAGCCTTCTTGATTTATTTTTACTGAGCAAAATTAGAAAGTACGCTCTTGTCCAATCCATTTTTAATCTTAAGCTTGCCATAGATGGATTGAAATTCCGATAGTTCAGCAGGGACTAGCCAAATTCCATTCCATCTACGGCTATTCCTATTCTTGAGAAGTCTCTTGAACTTCTCTCAAATCGACTTGTTGGAAAATTTTCCTTCGATCAATGCTGCAGCCAGTCAGCTGCAGTACTGATCTGTGTACTCCGCAAGCAGAGGCGTCCCCACTGTCAGAATATAATTACAGCAGGAAGGATTGCTTCATCCACTTTGCTTGGGTAGATGGAGGAATCCATTCAGTTTTTCTCAATCAGCCCACCGGCCAGCCTGAATGTATACCTAGAAAGGTGTTCAAATAAAAATATTATGGATAAATACATATTTTGCTAAGGAAATTGGATTAAATTTAAAGCATGTTTTTTTTTATGGAGCTATTAAGATATTCGTGGACCCAATCCACAATCCAATTACAGTACCATACCATACAGACTGCTTGGTGACTTTTCACTACTATAATTAAGCAACACAGCTAGGTTACCACATTGCTCCAAACCCTTGATTGGACACAGAAAGACCAACAACACTGATGAGGTCATCTCTCTGCTCTGTTTTCCTGTTAGTGTGTACCTTGTCAGCAGGGGTCAAGTGCTGGGGAAAAAAGTGTGGGAACTCTCACCCAAGATCCACTCCCCCACCAAAAAAAATAAAAATAAATAAAGGTACGCTCATATGCATATATATTTCACAGAAAATACAGTACATTTATTGTAAAGTGCCAGTTTACAAATACAAAATAAGTTAACTTGTCAAACAGAATAATCAACACAATGGGTGATGATCTTTCCCTCTCAGGGAATTTCTAACACAAATACACCCTGTTCCAAATTCAAATACAGCAAATTAGAAAATATCACACAAACTGGAATAACGTTGCCCTTGCCGTGCAAGATTATCGGCAACGGATCAAAAAACTCACGGATCGGATCATTCCTTGGATCTGAGTCACAGATCGGATCTTTTTTCGGATCAGCAAATAATAATTGAATTTGCAAAAACCTGTGAAAAATTTCACCACCATATAGTCCCCACTGCAATATACATCTCCCCTACTGTAATATCCACATCATCTCCCCCAATAATATTTTGGCTGAGCATGGATGGGTATGGCTGGGTATTAGCAGAATATGTATTGGCAGGGTAAGTATTGGCAGGGTATTGCAGAATATTGGCAGGATAAGTATTGGCAGGGTATTGCAGAGTATTGGCAGGGTATGGCAGATTATTGCTGGGTATTGCAGATTATTGGCAGGGCATTGCAGGGTAAGTATTGCAGAGTCTTGGCAGGGTAAGTATTGCAGAGTAAGTATCGGCAGGGTATGTATTGCAGAGTATTGGCAGGGTATAGCAGAGTATTGGTGGAGTAATGCAGAGTATTGGCGGAGTATTGGTGGAGTAATGCAGAGTATTGGCGGAGTAATGCAGAGTATTGGCGGAGTAATGCAGAGTATTGGCAGAGTAATGCAGAGTATTGGCAGAGTAATTCAGAGTATTGGCAGAGTAATTCAGAGTATTGGCGGGGTAATGCAGAGTATTGGCGGGGTAATGCAGAGTATTGGCGGGGTAATGCAGAGTATTTGCGGGGTAATGCAGAGTATTGGTGGAGTAATGCAGAGTATTGGCGGGGTATTGCAGAGTATTGAGTAATGCAGAGTATTGGCAGGGTAATGCAGAGTATTTGCGGGGTAATGCAGAGTATTGGTGGAGTAATGCAGAGTATTGGTGGAGTAATGCAGAGTATTGGCGGAGTATTGGTGGAGTAATGCAGAGTATTGGCGGGGTAATGCAGAGTATTGGCGGGGTAATGCAGAGTATTTGCGGGGTAATGCAGAGTATTGGTGGAGTAATGCAGAGTATTGGCGGGGTATTGCAGAGTATTGAGTAATGCAGAGTATTGGCAGGGTAATGCAGAGTATTTGCGGGGTAATGCAGAGTATTGGTGGAGTAATGCAGAGTATTGGTGGAGTAATGCAGAGTATTGGCGGAGTATTGGTGGAGTAATGCAGAGTATTGGTGGAGTAATGCAGAGTATTGGTGGAGTAATGCAGAGTATTGGCGGAGTAATGCAGAGTATTGGTGGAGTAATGCAGAGTATTGGCGGGGTAATGCAGAGTATTGGCGGAGTATTGGTGGAGTAATGCAGAGTATTGGCGGAGTATTGGTGGAGTAATGCAGAGTATTGGCGGAGTATTGGTGGAGTAATGCAGAGTATTGGTGGAGTAATGCAGAGTATTGGCGGAGTATTGGTGGAGTAATGCAGAGTATTGGTGGAGTAATGCAGAGTATTGGTGGAGTAATGCAGAGTATTGGTGGAGTAATGCAGAGTATTGGCGGGGTAATGCAGAGTATTGGCGGAGTATTGGTGGAGTAATGCAGAGTATTGGCGGAGTATTGGTGGAGTAATGCAGAGTATTGGCGGAGTATTGGTGGAGTAATGCAGAGTATTGGTGGAGTAATGCAGAGTATTGGCGGAGTATTGGTGGAGTAATGCAGAGTATTGGTAGAGTAATGCAGAGTATTGGCGGAGTATTGGTGGAGTAATGCAGAGTATTGGCGGAGTATTGGTGGAGTAATGCAGAGTATTGGTGGAGTAATGCAGAGTATTGGCGGAGTATTGGTGGAGTAATGCAGAGTATTGGTAGAGTAATGCAGAGTATTGGCGGAGTAATGCAGAGTATTGGCAGAGTAATGCAGAGTATTGGCAGAGTAATTCAGAGTATTGGCAGAGTAATTCAGACTATTGGCGGAGGGGTAATGCAGAGTATTGGCGGGGTAATGCAGAGTATTGGCGGGGTAATGCAGAGTATTTGCGGGGTAATGCAGAGTGTTGGTGGAGTAATGCAGAGTATTGGCGGGGTATTGCAGAGTATTGAGTAATGCAGAGTATTGGCAGGGTAATGCAGAGTGCTAGTGACTAACCTGGTTTACTTCTCGCTCGGGAGAGAACTGGGTAGAGGGGAGGGAGGAGACAGTCCGTATGCCAGCGGCGTGTGTCTGCCGCTGGCTGCGCTGGAGGCCGCATGCGCACTGCCCACTGACTCCGTGCGTGCCCACGTGTACGGCCGATGTCATGTGACCGGTTGCTAGACGCTGAGTGGCCCTAGCTTAGCAACCAGTCACTGACTCGGGCGGCAGTGGAGCGGCGGGCTACGCACGAGCGGCGGGCTACTCGGGCTGCTAATGGGAACGGCGTTCTCGTTGTGGAAATAGTACGGGAACGCCGTTCCCATGCGTTCCCGCAGGACTCGAGCCCTGCTTGTCAGCATAGGTGTGTCACAACACCTGATTGGCCCCAAATATTGCCCTTTCACAGTTTGATTGCTGCTGTACAGGGAATTGCCAGAGGCTGAAATTAAGGCAAATGTATACAGTGCCTTGAAAAAGTATTTATACCCCTTGTAATTTCCCACATTTTGTCATGTTACAACAAAAAATGTAAATGTATTTTATTGGGATTTTATGTTATAGAGCAACACAAAGTGGCATATAATTGTGAAGTGGCAGGAAAATGTGAAAAGTGTGGCGTGCATTTGTACTTGGCCCCCCTGAGTCAGTAATTTGTCGAACCACCTTTCACTGCAATTACAGCTGCAAGTCTTTTTGGGTATCTCTCTCTACCAGCTTTGCACATCTAGAGAATAACATTTTTGCCCATTCTTCTTTGTAAAATAGCTCAAGCTCTGTCAGATGGGATGGAGCGCATCTGTGAACAGCAAGTTTCAAGTCTTGCCACAGATTCTCAATTGGATTTAGGTCTGGACTTCTTTGACTGGGCCATTCTAACACATGAATATGCTTTAATCTAAAACAATCCATTGTAGACCTGGCTGTATGTTTAGGGTCATAGTCCTGCTGGAAGGTGAACCTCCGGCCCAGTCTCGAGTCTTTTGCACACTCTTATGCCCTGTGCACACAGTCGGACATTCCGACGACAAAATCTGTCAGATTTTTTCCAATGGATTTTGGCCCAAACTTGTCTTGCATACACACGGTCACACAAAGTTGTCGGAAAATCCGATCATTCAGAACAAGGTTCAGTACAACACGTACGACGGGACTATAAAGAGGACAGTAGCCAATAGCTTTCGTCTCATAATTTATTCTATACATGCGTGGCACTTTGTGGAATTGTCTACACATGATCAGATTTTAAATGATCGGATTTTATTGTGGTAAAATTTTAGATCCAGATCTCAAACTTTGTGTGTTGGAAATTCCAATGGAAAAAGTCCAATGGAGCCCACACACGATCGGAATTTCTGACAACACAGTCCGATCGCACATTTACCGTTGGAAAGTCCGACCGTGTGTACAGGGCGTATCAGGTTTTCTTCTAAGATTGCCCTGTATTTGGCTCCATCTATTTTCCCATCAACTCTGACCAGCTTCCCCATTCCTGCTGAAGAAAAGCATCCTCACAACACGATGCTGCCACCACAATGTTTCACAGGGGGGATGGTGTGTTCAGGGTGATGTGCAATTGTCGTTTTTAGCCACACATAGCGTTTTGCTTTTAGGCCAAAAAGTTCTATTTTGGTCTCATCTGACCAGAGCACCTTCTTCCACATGTTTGCTGTGCCCCCCCCCCCCCCCACATGGCTTCTCGCAAACTGCAAATGGGACTTTTAGTGGCTTTCTTTCAACAATGGCTTTCTTTTTGCCACTCTTCCATAAAGGCCAGATTTGTGGAGTGCACGACTAATAGTTGCCCTGTGGACAGATTTTCCCATCTGAGCTGTGGCTACTCCAGAATTACCAAGGGCCTCTTGGCTGCTTCTCTTATTAATGTTCTCCTTGCCCGGCCATGTCTTGGTAGGTTTGCAATTGTGCCATACTCTTTCCATTTTGTGATGATGTATTGAACAGTGCTTCATAAAATGTCCAAAGCTTGGGATATTTTTTTTTTTGGGGATATTTTTTATAACCTAATCATGCTTTAAACTTCTCCACAACTTTATCTCTGACCTGTCTGGTGTGTTCCTCTGCCTTCATGATGCAGTTTGTTCACTAAGCTTCTCTAACACACCTCTGAGGGCGTCACAGAACAGCTGTATTTATACTGAGATGAAATCACACACAGGTGAACTCTATTTACTAATTAGGTAACTTCTGAAGGCAATGGGTCCCACTAGTTTTTAGTTAGGGGTATCACAGTAAAGGGGGCTGAATACAAATGCACAACACACTTTTCAGATATTTATTTGTAAAGAAAATTTGAAAAACATTTATCATGTTCCTTTCACTTCACAATTATGTGTTGCTTTGTGTTTGTCTGTATTATAAAATCCCAATAAAATACATTTAAGTTTTTGGTTGTAACATAACATAAATTGGAAAATTACAAGTATGAATACTTTTTCAAGGCACTGTATAGTTACATTAACTGCATGTGAAAATATATTGAATTATTTTTACTAAATACATCACTGCCTTCATTGGCATTTATGTATAAATGTCTGGGATCCAGCTTTTACCCTTTCTCACTTTTCACTTAATATTCTCCTTGACAAAACACTTTTTGGAAGTTGGAAAAGAGGGGACCTCAATAGCTAACTGTGCCGCTGCTCTGGTACACTGACTCATATGTCCACTGGGTGGTATCTTTGAGTACCTCATTGGGTCAGGGGTGCTCCAGGTTTAATGTAACCATTTCTTCAAGATACTGAAGTGGAGATGTCACACACAGATCAGCCCATGTATTGAGTATGGAACTGGAACGGCCTCAGCCTTGGCTCCTCCCAGGCCATATTTTCTGACTTGCTTTACCCCGCCCACAGATGACTAAGCCCTGCAGGTGGGGCGAAACGCATCATGGCGTAGTCTGGGAGGACCCAAGGCTGAGGCCTTCCAGTTCCATTTTCAGTACATGTGCTGATCTGTGTGCAGCGACTCTCCGCTCTAGTATCGCTGATCAGGTTTGGATGGGCTCTATGGATGCCAGAACCCACTTCTTCAGTGAATCACCTGAGCATTAGTAGTGGCACTTGGAGCAGCACTCAAAACCACTTTCATTTTTTCAAGATGCTGAATATCGGGTATATGGAGTATCTCCTCGTGACTTTTGCCAGCACTTGCATTTGGGTAAAGGAGGCAGAAAGACACCCCGTCCCTTTTCTCAGAAACAAAACTGATTCTCTTTCTAAAGTTTCTCAAAAAAAATACTCACATTAAATGTGCAATTGAGTCTGTGCATAGAAAATAGGATTTTTATATACAGCTTACCTGTAAAATCCTTTTCTTGAGAGTACATCACGGGACACAGGAGCTCATTACATAGTGGGTTATATAGTCACCTCTGGTGATTGGACACTGGTTAACCCCAATTAAGGAGAATTCCTCCCCTATATAACCCCTCCCATATGGGAGGCACCTCAGTTTTGTAGCAAAGCAATAGGAAACCACGTAAAACCCAAGAGGGGGGGAAGCCCTGTGTCCCGTGATGTACTCTCAAGAAAAGGATTTTACAGGTAAGCTGTATATAAAAATCCTATTTTCTTGATCATACATCACGGGACACAGGAGCTCATTACATAGTGGGATGTCCCAAAGCAATGCTCAGATTGAGGGGAGGGAGACACAGATCATAATTATAGACCGCCATGGGCCGGAGGACCTAAACTGCAGCCTGCAGTACACTGCGCCCAAAGGCGATATCCTCTTGCCCTCTGACATCCACCTGATAGAATCTGGTGAATGTGTGGACTGATGACCAAGTTGCAGCCTTACAGATCTGAGCCAGGGAGGCCTGGTGATGCACTGCCCAAGAAGCACTTACAGCCCTAGTAGAGTGCGCTTTCACTTGAAAGGGAGGGATTTTCCCTCTAACATTATTGGCCTGAGAAATAATCTGTCTAATCCACCTTGAGAGGGTGGATTTTGATGCCACCTGACCCTTCCTAGGGCCTTCCGGCAAAATAAATAAGCAATCAGTTTTTCCTTATCTGAGCCGTTGCTTGAAGATAGATACTGATTGCCCTAACCACATCCAAAGTGTGCAAAGATTCTTCTTCTGCGGACTGTGGGTCCGGAAAAAAGGATGGTAGGATTACATCTTGATTCAAATGGAATCCCGAAACCACCTTAGGTAGAAAGGACCTGTTGGGGCGCATGACCACTCGATCCTTATGAACAATTAGATACGGCTCTTTGCTGGAGAGAGCTGCTAGTTCTGACACTCTTCTAGCCGTGAAAATGGCTACCAAGAAAACCAATTTTTTGGTCAAAAGAACTAATGAAGCCAGATGCAAAGGTTCAAAAGGTTGCCCCAGCAAAGCCGAGAGAACCAAATTTAGATCCCATGGGCATACCGGAGGTTTGACTGGCAGCCTTATCCGCATAGCCCCCTGGATAAAAGCCCGCACCAGGGAATGCGATGCAAGTGGCTTCTGAAAAAATACTGACAAGGCCGAAATCTGCACCTTGATAGTGCTTACGGCCAAATTCATTTCTAGGCCTGACTGGAGAAAGGCCAAGATCCTGCTAATGACATACTTTCTAGGATGCCATTCCCTGAGTTCACACCATGAAACATATGCCCTCCAGATTTTGTAGTAAATAAGCCTGGAGGCCGGCTTTCTGGCATTAACCAGAGTTGAAAGGACTGGCCCCGAAAACCCACGGTCTCTCAGAATGTGGGTCTCAACAGCCAAACCGTCAAATTCAGACTGTGTAAAGCAGGATGGTAGATTGGACCCTGTGAGAGCAGATCCATGGCCTGCCTACTGCCAACTTCATGATCTCTGCGTACCATGGTCGCCTGGGCCAAGCCGGGGCTACCAAAAGGACCAACTTTGTTTCCCTCTTGACTCTTCCCAGGAACCACGACAGAAGCGGGCACGGGGGGAAGGCATAAATCAGATTGTACTGATCCCAGGGAACTGTCAGAGCATCTGACCCCTGAGCAAGTGTATCTCTTGTTCTTGACACGAATTTGTCCAGTTTTCTGTTGAACCTGGACGCAAACAGATCTACGTCTGGAGTACCCCACCTGCGACATATGTCCAAAAACACATCGGGGTGCAGAGCCCATTCCCCTGGGCACAGCTGCTGGCAGCTCAGAAAATCCACCTGCCAATTTTCCACTCCTGGAATGAAGAGTGCAGAAAGGCATGGAACATGTTTTCTGCCCAGACAAGTATGCGATTCACCTCTTTTTGCGCAAATCTTTTTGCGCAACCAGACTCCTGGCACCGCCCTGGTGATTGATATAGGCCACTGCTGTGGCATTGTCGGACTGAACCAGAACAGGGAGACCCCGTAGTCTGGAAGACCACTTTATGAGAGCCATATAAACTCCCCGGATCTCCAAGACATTTATGGGTAATAGCTTCTCGATCGCAGACCATTTCCCCTGTGAGCACGTCTCCTCCAACACTGCTCCCCAGCCTGTCAGGCAGGCATCTGTCATAATGACCTTCCATGGAAGAGGAAGAAAGGTTTTGCCTTTCAGCAAATTCTCGGTTTGTAACCACCAGACGAGGCTCTTGCATGTCCCTGGGGATAGACGCATAGGAAGATCCAAGGATTGGGGCTTCCTGTTCCAAGCCGCAAGGATGCATCTTTGCAGCGGCCTTGAGTGCAACTGGGCAAATGGAACGGCCTCGAAGGAGACGACCATTTTCCCTAACAGTCTCATGCACAACCGAATGGGGGAAGATCTCCTGCCCAGAATTAGGTGCACCAGATCCCTGATGGCCAAGGCCTTTGGCCTTGGAAGAAACCTTGCCCTGAGCGGTGTCGATAAACATATCCAGGTATTCCAACCTGGTAGCAGGCTGTAGGGACGATTTTTCTAGGTTTATAATCCAACCTAGGCGTTCCAGGTGTTCTAGTGTTCTGGAAACACTGTGGTTCAGGAACGCTACTGTTTTCTCCATGAGAAGCAAGTCGTCTAGATAAGCCATGACGGCTATACCCTGAGCTCTTAGGTTTGCCAAGAGAGGGTCCAGAATCTTTGTGAAGACTCGAGGGGCCGTAGTGAGCCGAACGGCAAGGCCACAAATTGAAAATGGCGCCGCTCTACCGCGAACCTTAGATACCTTTGGTGTGCGGGAAAAATTGGCACATGGAGATATGCATCCTTGATGTCTATTGATGCCATAAACTCTCCCCCTTGCAGGGAGGAGACCACAGTGCGAATTGACTGCATTCGGAAGGACCGGATGCGTAAAAACCGGTTCAGATCCTTCAGATCCAGGATAGGTCTGACACTTCCATTTGGCTTCGGAACAGTGAAGAGATTCGAGTAAAACCCTGAACCCTGTTCTTTTGGGTCCACTTCTACTATCACCCCTTGGGATAGTAAGTGATCTAAGGCCAGAAATAGCGTTTTTTGCTTTACTGGATCCCTGGGGATCATTGACCTTAGAAAGCGAGAGGGTGGAATCTCCTGAAACTCTAGCTTGTAGCCCAGAGATACTGAAGAGATCACCCACTTGTCCCGGATCTCTTCCTGCCAGACTTCCGAAAACTGCCGAAGCCTTCCCTCCACTCGGCCGAGGGGGGGGTGCCCCTTCACAAGGAAGCTTTTGGGCTCTGCTTGGCAGGCTTCCACCCCCAAGTCTTTTTCTGCCCCTGGGCTCGGCCCTGAGCCTTTCCTGTAGAGGAGGGTTGAGAAGGCTGTCGCCACTGCTTAGAGCTTGATGCTCCGGGAGATAGAGAACGCCTAAATGACGGGCGTTTGCTCTTTTTGACTGGAAGGAGAGTAGATTTACCCCCTGAAATTTTTTGGACGAATTTGTCTAATTCTTCTCCAAACAGACGTTCCCCTTTAAACGGGAACCCAATCAAATGCTTCTTGCATGATAGCTCAGCTGCCCAATTCTTTAGCCATAGGGCCTTTCGCATGTGTACCAACAGGAGAGACAAACGAGATGCTTGTTGGACAGAATCCAAAATCGCATCAATCATGAAACACAGAATTTGAGGTATTTCTGCATAATTCTCCACTTCCTCACTGGGAAGGAGGCCAAGCATCCGCTTAACCTGTTCCTTGAGGAACAGACACAACCCCACGGCTGCGACTGTAGGTTGCACTACAGCGCCAGTCATGGAAAAGGAGGCTTTTAATAATGTTTCCAACCTCTTATCAGTTGGATCTTTAAATACCTGAGCATTATCCAATGGACAGGTCAGGTTTTTATTCACACAAGAAACAGCCGCATCGACAGATGGGACCCCCCACTTCTTGGTGAAACTTTCCTCCGGAGGATAATGCATAGAAAACCTTTTAGGAGGAGTAAACAGTTTATCAGGATGTCCCCAATCCTCATACATCAATTTATCCATTAAGGGATGAATTGGGAAGGAAAAAGCAGTCTGTGGGACTTTCCTGACTCCAAGGGAAGAAACAGAGGACGTAGCGACTTCAGCAGCAGGCATTCTGAATGTGGTACGCACCAATTCAATATAATACTGCACCTGTTTTCTGAGCGCCTGGGAGGAGAGCACTCTCTCCTCTTCCTCTGATTCCTCCGACTGCTCAAGATCCCTGTCCCAAGAAAGGGATCTCTCCTCATTGTCAGAAGAATCATCTGAGAGAGGAATCTCAGCAGAGGGAGGGGATCTACCCCTTTTCCTGCTATCTTTCAGGGAAGCAGAAATAAAATTCATGATTCTCCCTTCAAAACCCTCCAATGTAGCCCTAAGGGAGTCCTCAGTGACATATAACGGGGCTGGGACATTAGGAGAGGCTGCAAAACCTGACAGGGGCACTGACTCATCCTGTGAGGCTGGCTCTAGTCTTGCAGGGGGGGGATGGTAACAGGCATTTTTAGAACCCCTGGACCTAGGCGGTGATTTACCAGTGCCCTTGTTACCTCCCCCTGAGAACCTCTTACGAGGAGACATAGTCCTAAGCTACAAAGCAGAGGTACTAATACAAAGTGCAATCACTGTTGTGCTAAAAGTCTCACAATAACATATATATGCTTAATACTGCACAACCTGATGCTGAGTAGGTGTCTAAGGTTTGCCTGGATCCATTCCCCTGGGATGCTTACTGCCCACAGCTCCTGTGTCTCTCACTTACAGTCTCCTGACGCTCTGGGCTTTTAAAACTGCTGCCTGGCGCCTGCGCAGTACAGCGCCGTGCACACCAACGTGCACGGCTCACAACCACACTCCCCCCTCCTCCATTAGCCCGGGAGCGCGCTCGATGTGCGTGCACGTGCCCACGCGCGTGCACGAGGACCGCCGGAATCCAGGGGGGGAAAGGAGTCTCATCAGAGCTGCGTGGGACCCCCAGACTACGAGGGACCCCTGTATTTACCTTGTTGTGGCAGGGACTGCAGTGGAGACGTGAGACCTCTGGAGAACCAGGCTTCACTGAGCGTGTGTACTGAAAGGCATGTAAGTATGCATCAGGCTGCTCTTACTCCCTCTAGTGGTGGAAACCAGGTAAGACATGCAACTACTCAAAATGAAGAAATACATCATATAATTATATATAGGATTAACTTCCCTCACCTGTCCTCGCCACAGGAATTGCTGAAACAGACAAATTCCAGCCTTCACCCATCACGGCGGGCAGAGTTAGCCAACCTTCAGGTTTATCTGGGGTTCTTCCTCAGAAGAACCTCCTACCTGGACCTTGTAAAAGACTCTGCCAGAAACTTTTGTGCGCTCTGTGTAAACAGTACACCAAGTCTGGTTTTCCCAGAGCCCAGTCTTCCAATAGGAGAGGACTTACAGGCCAAACCTCGTTTCTTCGGATGACGAGGCCCGGGTACCATACCATCTTGGGAGTCAAATATCGGCCCGAGATATGGATCCGGTTTGTTGTAGTCCTTAGGCCCCCGCAGGGACCTGCACAGAGCTTCTTCATAGCACATGTTTTACGTGACCAACCACCATAGACACTGGCGAAAAAAACTGAGGTGCCTCCCATATGGGAGAGGTTATATAGGGGAGGAATTCTCCTTAATTGGGGTTAACCAGTATCCAATCACCAGAGGTGACTATATAACCCACTATGTAATGATCTCCTGTGTCCCGTGATGTATGATCAAGAAAGATATATTTCTTGAGATATAGTACTCCCTCTGGCTGATTGGACTGCCTGGCTTGTGTGCCTACATCAATAGGCTCCACCCTGCGTCTTACATCCACAGGACTTTATCAGAGGCATGCAATCCTGTTTACCCAACACATTATCACATTTATGGAGACACATGAACTTACCCATTTTAATCAAAAAGCTGAACCTTATATATTATACTGAATTACATTAAAATAGAGCTTTTTTTGTACCAAAAAAATTATCTTACATGAAAATATTTTAAAAGAATTTTAAAAGTTACTTAACTCAGCTGTATTTTCACAATTTACTATCTGTATATATTTTAATGCATTGCTAACAAAACAATTACAATTCAAGTTTCAACTGAGATCTTTAGGAACTAAAAGTTTTGACATATAAATCTATTTGTTTCCTTTTTTTGACAGCTCTGCTTTTCAGATTTTACCCTCTCCAATGTTCAATACTTTTTCAATCCCCCAAAATTGCAGTCCTCTTGGATCTTTATTATCTTAGTGAGTTACTTTTTTTTTTTTTATAATTTTTAGTGAAAATGTTTAAATAAGGACAAAACCAATAAAGAACAGTGGCAGCCACACAATACAGTGCCAGCATTCATTTAGGACACGTTAGTGAGTTACTTAGAAACATTATGATTTTTCAATTCCTTTTTAATATTGTATACATTTTCTTTAAAGTATGTTTCTAGACTGTGGGTTTAAAACCACATAATTGGTACCAAAAGAAATAAAATCTGTGATACTATACTTTCTTTTTTGTGGTTAAAACTGTAAACTTTTTTTTTTTTTCTTTTTTTACCTCTTACACGTCTACATACACAACACTGTCCACAAGCAACCCAAATCTATAAAAATTGTAAAATCCTTGGGATCTATAATATTTTCACAAATTTATCCAAAGTGGACACTTTCATTTTGGGCTTCCTCCTGAATTATCACTGACAGATATCTGTCTTTATTGAGGATAAACCAATGTGTTTTATTAATTTTTTGTACTTTTTAAATTGCATATTAAAGAGTTTTTAAAGCCAGACCAAAAAATTCTTTCTGGTCTTTTTTTGAGTAACTTTTTATTTTATTTCCCCCTTTATGAATTTAGGGTTACAGTATATCCTTTTTGTAAAATCTCTTACCTAAAGTGACTTGAGCAGTCTTTTTGATCCTGACAAATTGTCCCTATTATACAATGATATAGGATTTTGATAATTTGCCATAGAATGTATTTGCTATGATTCATTGTTCTGTAATGAATTGTGATTTTGGATTTAGTTATTTTTGATATTAATTTCTAAATCTAAAAATTGAAAGCGGTGCCTATAGTGCCTATGCATATTGTGCAAGGCAGAACAATGTTTTTAGCATTCATATTTAAATAAATATAACTAACTACCTAAACACAGTACATTGTATAAATTTATGTATACATAAATTTATTTATAAATTTCATGTATACATTTCTGTATGGTGGCATAGAAAAAAACTGCCAAAATGTAGATTTCTCTTCAATGCCACAAGTGCTTCCCTGAATCCTTCAGTGTAAACTTGTTCTAGGCCTGACATACTGTGGCTACAACAGTAAATCCACCATGTCATTTTTTTCTATGGATACATATTTTATATTGCAACCACCTACACCCCTCTCATCACTCTCAGCCAGTTTCCATGTTCTGTACTTCAGCATCTTATCATAATCACCATGTGACCCACAGGAACGCAGTTCATAATATAAAAAAATGTGGTTATTTTACTAGAAGTAAGGGGTAGTTTTCCTTTTCCTACCCTTAATTGTCCCATTCCTAGATTTGAAAATTACCACCATCATAGAATTGCTCCCTCAACTTATTGAATCCTTCTTCTAAGATGGACTCCTCATCATGTTGCGAACACTGCAAGTTTTCATGCACCACTTCCTCTTCTTCTATAACTTTGTTAAGTATAAAATGCTGCAATCATTAGTACATGAACAGTTTTTTTTTCACAAATTTTGACCATTTTGTATAACAATTAACAGTTCTGCCAGTAACATATGATCACAAATCTGTTTAATTACAATTAGTGGTATGTACTTTTACACAGACAATGTAAAAAAAGTGAGGCAGTTACGAGTCTGTGTAAAGCCAACCAGCAAGTTGCCAAAATAAAATCTTCATTGCACTGCACAAATAATTTTTATAGTAAAAATGTTGAAAAATTCTAACATTTGCATCCGCAAGTGAATCAGGTTGAAGGAGAAGGCTAATAAGATAGAAGGACCCGCTGCCTAGGAACCAGTATGCTCTGCACGGGCCCACCACCACAGGTCAAGTGCCACAGAGGTACTTTTTTCGTTGCCCAGAAACCAGTATGTAAGTGCTATTGAGAGTAGCTGAGAGGCAGGCACAGTGGTAGAAATGTGACACTGATTCACACTCCTATCACTTTCTTATCGATTGCCATCTAACGACTACTTTTTCAATCATTTGTTACTTACCTGTGTGTTTTTTCCTTTATTCAGCCTTTTATTAATGTTACTGTAAATTATTTGCTTAGATTTGGGATAATTCCATATTTTATTTTATTTCTAGGAACACTGAACTTCATTCTTCTTTGTTTTTGCTTGCTTACAATTTTTCTACAATATTTTATATTCTGCTGCCTGCCAGTACCACTGTTGACTCAGAGATGCAGTGCGAATAGACCCCCATTGTCTTTACTTTATCCAGCTAAAGAACATGGTTCATTTTCCCTCATTAAGTCAGGATGGTAGAACGAGCTTTGTGTTGGCTAGCATGAGCAATATATAGCAATTATGTGTGAAAGGCACAATATGTTCTTCAAGTTATTTGTGTCTTCTCTGCTTTTTGTAATTTAGTGCTCCAGTGTGTTCAATCTAGGTCACTGCGGTGAGATAGGATACCTGGCTTAAATAAAGTGTGGTTCATTGCTGTAAACATGTAGGATTGCTGGTCACGCACATTATTACAGGTCTAGTATATAGAAGTTAGCTAGCTAATTATTTTTAGATATACGTGGCATTAGGGTCTAAGGATGACCAGAGCCCAAAATGTAAAAAAAGGCAAAAAACACCTAGTTATTCGTTACAAAAATGCTGGTATAACTATCTGAAATATGTGTTTATATTAGCTTCCTAAGTTTCTATGTGCCAGAAATCAAACTTATAGCAAAACAATTAGTTATACTTTAAGATTATCTAAGATTATTAATTAAGATTATTACAAATTGGGAGACAGACCAAAGAGTTTGTTTCCTCTTTGTTTACTTTAGAACTGACTTAAAACTATATATTTTGAGTCCATTTTTAAATTTTCTTTAAGTTTATACATATCTAACTAGTGTTAGAGTTAATATATATATATATATATATATATATATATATATATATATATATATTTTTTTTTTTTTTTTTTTTTTTTTTTATATAGATACACATTGCATATGTGCCAAAGGATTCTAAAACATTATAGGCTGGCCAAAATTATGCAAAATTTGCTCCCTTTTTAGGCATGATCTCACTTACTTAAACTTCTGACAGCACCCCATGATATGGGATGTGTCACTGCTCTGACTCATTCACTCGTATGTAGAAATGTCACCTTGAGCTTTTGCACTCTGTAAACAGCATATCTATTAGGTCTATTTACAGGTGGTAAATAGCCCAATATGTGAAAAGTGCCTCATAGCTTTTTTATTTATATGCATTATTTCATATTTACCTGACCAAAGCTGTAAAAAATCACAAAACTTAGGAATTCAGTGAGCAGGCTGGAGACAGGAAGGTTTTTTCAATAGTATAGCGCACATGGGGCTTGCATTGTAACATTGATGGTTTTTAATTTCAGTGTGACTCCTGCCTGTATCCATCTTTGTACAAAACTGACCAGCTTGAACTGATAAAATAGAAATGGCTATAAGTAAAAAAAAATAAAAAATCCTAATTTCCTCTTCCAGAGAATGTTTTAAATCAATCCAAGGGATTATGTACTAGCTGTGGCTAGCAGAACACGTTCAGTACATTGTCCCATGTCTTCTGCAAGCTGACAGGGCTGATATTTGGCACAAGAGTATTGGTGCATCATTTTTAGCGCCTAGTATTTAATGCATGAAATTTCCTGTTAGCATATATCATATTGGCAGGAATCATACCAAAAAAACCTAATCCTAAGTATCATAGACTAAGCTCATACTTTAAAGCTCACCAAAGACGGTTCGAATCTCAGTCAGTTTAGCAGAAACCAGCCGAGATTTGAACTATGTATGAGTAGGCTGCGTGTATCCAAGATGATCAATCAATCAACTCGGGTACAACCAGCTGGCCAGATTTTACATGTGATTATTGCTAGTGGCTGTTATAGCCGCTAGCAATAATCACTTTGTTCTCCCAGGTGGCTTCAGGCAACCCGTGGCTGTTTCAGAACTCAAAACCAAGATATCCAAAATGTCTGAATACCCAGTCACTGTTGGCCAATAATTTTCCACTTAGCTCAGCTGTACTTAGGTACTTTGACCGAGAATACTGGGGTTATGGCAGCAGATGGCTGCCATAACCCCAGTATTTTCTGAAACGGCAGGCGTTCCTCTTTGAGATAAAAATGGTCTCCCTGGTGGATTCCCTGCAAGATCACTTTTATCAGCGGCAGGAAAGGTGCCCACCCCCCCTCCCGCTGCGTTTAGGTTGTCTCCGCCCTTTACCACCGGTGGTGGAGACAATTAGATCCTTTCCCCTCAGAGGCTGAATGGTGACCCTCACTAGACTCAATGACGTTGGATAATGGAAGCAACGTCAAACACGTTACTTCTGTTACCTCACTTCTCCTTAAGGGAGGCTGAATGGTGACCCTCACTAGACTCAATGACAATGGATGATGGAAGCAACGTCAACTCACTTCCCCTTAAGGGGTTTTTTTTTTTATAGAAAAACATTTTTTTTTTATTGAATTTAGGTGTAAATATGAGATATGAGGTCTTTTTGACCCCAGATGTCACATTAAAGAGGTCCTGTCATGCTTTTTTCTATTACAAGGGATATTTAAAGCACCCTGTTCTTTCATGCTTGCGCACAGAAGCGAATGCATACAAAAGTCGCTCCTGCATATGTAAACAATGTTCAAATCACACATGTGAGGTATTACTGCGATCGTTAGAGCGAGAGCAATAATTCTAGCAAAAGACCTCCTCTATAACTGAAAACTGGTAACCTGTAGAAATTTTTAACATTGACTATGGAGATTTTTAGGAGTCAAACTTTGTTGCTATTCCAGGAGTGGGCGCAATTTTGAAGCATGATATGTTGGGTATCAATTTACTCGACGTAACATTATCTTTCACAATATAAAAAAATTGGGCTAACTGTACCGTTTTCTTATTCTTTTATTCAGAAATTGCGTTTGTAAGACCGCTGCGCAAATACGGCGTGAAATAAAGTATTGCAACGGCCGCCATTTTATTCTCTAGGGTGTCTGAAAATAAATATATATAATGTTTAGGGGTTCTAAGTAATTTTAACTTTTAAACAACAAGTTTGAAAAATAGGCCTAGTCCTTAAGTGGTTACATTAACTTTTGTCTAGCCAGGTGGTGCCGACAGGGCCACCCACAGCTCAATTCCTGCACATTCAGCAGCAATGGATTGAAATTTGAGCCATGTAGGTCTAGTTTAAAGATACAGACATAAGATTATAATCTTCTACCTATGAGTTAACTGCAGACAAAAGCCAAAGGGGAAAATATCCATTCTGTGCATGAAAAAACTTGTCAAATTGCTATTGTTTTCCCTTTGGCAGACTCAGATGCATCAGGGAATCCAAACTTTGGGTAGGTTCATCTACTTTACTGAGCACCTTAAAGTGGAGTTCCACCCATTTAAAAGTCAGCAGCTACAAAAAGTGTAGCTGCTGACTTTTAATATTCAGACACTCACCTGTCTCACAGTCCAGCGATGCGGCTGTACGAAGTTCCACTCCTCCCCTTGAGTCTAATGCAGCGTACACACGATCGGAATTCTCGTCGGAAAAAGCTCTGATGGTTTTCCTGACGGAATCCTGACGGAATTCGGCTCAAGCTGTCTTGCCTACACACGGTCACACCAAATCCCGTTTATAACACGGTGAGGTACAACAGGTACGAAAAAGGAAGTTCAATAGCCAGTAGCCAATAGCTTCTGTCTCATAGTTGAATCTGAGCATGCATGATTTTTGGCGTGTCGAAATTGCATGCACACGATCGAAATTTCCGATAGAAAGTTTTTCCGTCGAACATGCTATCAATTTTTGGCTGGCGGAAATTCGGACAGCTAAACTCCGATGGAGCATAGACATGGTCGCATTTTCCGATGAAAAGCTCTCATCTGTCTTTTTCTGGCCGGAATTCCGATCGCGTGTACGCGGCATAATATTATTTTGTTTGAGATAAACATTATTTTGTTTGAGATAAAGAAGTTCTGTCTACGATCCCATAAAAATAATATATTCACTTCATTGCAATCATGTGGATAATAGAAAAGTATGAAATTGTTTTGTAGAAACCCCCCAAAAACAGCCAGTGTATGGTCAATCTTCCTTCGGCAGACCCTGCCCCCACCAAACAAAAACCGGTCATACTGGTGAGGTTACTTGAGAAAGTTCTACAAGGTAATTTGAGAAACCATTGCCCCAAGTCACATGTTCTCTGTTTGTAGCACCTCTCCGCCGTGCCGTCTGCCTATTCATAGGCTAATTTTATTCATGAGTGTAATTTCGTTGTTTTTCCTATAATTTTTAGATATTCGGTGTCAATCTCCTCAGCTCGATAACAGTAATATAATACAGAGGTGTAACGTCCTTATGTGTGCTCAGAAAAAAAAAGAGCAGATATTGTTTTGTGTGCCCGTATTTACCACCGCAGAATACATGCCTGTAATTATGTTCCATTTATGACGCATTTCTTTACAAAGCACTGACCCACATCCCAGGGTCACTTGAAGCAAGATGAATGTGTTGCATTGTGCATAGTACGCAGGCATTAGACAAATGGTATGGCAGATAAGCTGAATGGCTCTGAAAAAACAACAAAAATATACTAACCAAACATTTTTATTAGGCACCAGCGCGAATATGACACATTGAACCAGCTTTTGGCAGTTCTTGACGATGGTAAAAAGAAAAACAGAATTTGGAATTTTTAATTTTTTTTTTCTAAAGAGTAAAACAGGTTTATTTACCAGCAGTGATAAACAAGGGTGTCGGACACACTTTTCCAGTCAAAAATAACCTTGCTTACAACAAAAACAAGCTTGGCTTTTCACACCCAGCCCCCTTAAAGGGGTCAGTCTTGCTGCCTGGCCTCCACCAAAGGCAGATTTCCTAATGAAGAAATAGGATTATGTTGCAAACTGCATGGTTATCAGTTTTAGAGCTTAATTGCTTTAATACGGCCAAGCAGATTCAGTCATAATTAGACCATTCCAAGGCAGTGACTACTAAATGCTTTATTTTAGGTTTTGCTAATTATAAGTCAATGCATTTATTCAGAATATTAGTAACAGTAATGGTGTCCTTTATGTACTACACTGCTAAACATAGTTAGTAAAAAATGTATGTAAGTAAAGGTGCATATGGCTATTTGTCTTTAAAAAAAAGAAAGAAGATTTTTGGTTCAGTGCAATCAAAACTGAACACCCTATCTATTTGGTTTAAGGCCTGGTTCACACCTATGCATTTTTTAGTGCGTTTTCAGTTTTGCAGAAACAGACTATAGTCCATTTAACATGGTTTCCTAGGGGTCATGTTCAGATCTGTGCATTTTATGGAAAGGGCCAGGGACTTTTTGGGGGTTTTTGGTTCCACAGACTTCAATGGATCAAAAGCAGGGCTCAAGTCCTGCGGGAACGCATGGGAACGGAGTTTCTGTACTTTTTCCACAACAGGAACTCCATTAGTTTCCATTAGCAGCCACGTCCTGCATATGCCTGAGTATCCAGAGTAACTGGTTGCTAGGCTGAGCAGCGCCTTCGAGAGAGAGCAGCCAGCCACAGACACCACACCAGACAGAGCCACACTTACTGCTGGTAAGGATCCAACCTGTGCCCACTGCCCAGTCAGTGCCAGACAGTCCCGGGGCCGCCGCCGACTATTCCTGCAGCCACTGTAGCACATTGCCAGCAGTGCAGCCCAACTCTGAGCTGCCAGACTTCTCCAGTTCAACTTCTCTCCTGAGCTGAGCCTTCGAGTCCTCCCACCCACGAGGTCCCGCCCGAGTTATTGACAAACTTCCAGGTTAGTGTGTTACACACACTTTGTTAGTTACAGTGAGCATGCTCCCCCTCCGTTCTGCTGCTGTGTCCCCCATCCCCTGTCCGTTCTGCTGCTGTCCCCCACTCCCCCTCCGTTCTGCTGCTGTCCCCCACTCCCCCTCTGTTCTGCTGCTGTCCCCCACTCCCCCTCTGTTCTGCTGCTGTCTCGCACTCCCCCTCTGTTCTGCTGCTGTCCCCCACTCCCACTCTGTTCTGCTTCTGTCCCCCACTCCCCCTCTGTTCTGCTGCTGTGTCCCCCACTCCCCCTCTGTTCTGCTGCTGCTGTCCCCCACTCCCCTTCTGTTCTGCTGCTGTCCCACACTCCCTCTCCGTTCTGCTGCTGTCCCTCACTCCCCCTCCGTTCTGCTGTTGTCCCCCACTCCCCCTCCTTTCTGCTGCTGTCCCCCACTCCCCCTCCATTCTGCTGCTGCGTCCCCCATTCCCCCACCGTTCTGCTGCTGTGTCCCTCACTCCTCCTCCTTTCTGCTGCTGTGTCCCCAACTCCCCCTACGTTCTGCTGCTGTGTCCCCCACTCCCCCTCCGTTCTGCTGCTGTGTCCCCCACTCCCCCTCCAGTCTGCTGCTGTCCCCCACTCCCCCTCCGTTCTGCTGCTGTCCCCCACTCCCCTTCCATTCTGCTGCTGTGTCCCCCACTCCCCCTCCGTTTTGCTGCTGTGTCCCCCACTCCCCCTCTGTTCTGCTGCTGTCCCCCACTCCCCCTCCGTTCTGCTGCTGTCCCCCTCCAGTTTTCCTCCATGTCCCCCTCCGTTCTGCTGCCCCCCTCTGTTCTGCTGTCCCCCTCCGTTCTGCTATTGTCCCCCTCCGTTCTGCTGCTATCCCCCACTCCCCCTCCATTCTGCTGCTGTTTCCCCCACTCCCCCTCTGTTCTGCTGCTGTCCCCCACTCCCCCTCCGTTCTGCTGCTGTCCCCACTCCCCATCCATTCTGCTTCTGTCTCTCCCACTCCCCCTCTGTTTTGCTGCTGTCCCCCACTTCCCCTCCGTTCTGCTGCTGTCCCCCACTCCCCCTCCATTCTGCTGCTGTCCCCCACTCCCCCTCCATTCTTCTGCTGTCCCCCATTCCCCCTCCATTCTGCTGCTGTGTCGCCGACTCCTCCTCCATTCTGCTGCTGTGTCACCCACTCCTCCTCCATTCTCCTGCTGTGTCCCCCACTCCCCCTATGTTCTGCTGCTGTGTCCCCCACTCCTCCTCCATTCTGCTGCTGTGTCCCCCACTCCCCCTACGTTCTGCTGCTGTCCCCCACTCCCCCTCCTTTTTGCTGCTGTGTCCCCCACTCCCCCTCTGTTCTGCTGCTGTCCCCCACTCCCCCTCCGTTCTGCTGCTGTGTCCCCCACTCCCCCTCCGTTCTGCTGCTGTCCCCCACTCCCCCTCCATTCTGCTGCTGTCCTCCACTCCCCCTCCGTTCTGCTACTGTGTCCCCCACTCCCCGTCCGTTTTGCTGTTGTGTCCCCCACTCCCCCTCCGTTCTACTGCTGTCCCCCTCCAGTTTTCCTCCGTGTCCCCCTCCGTTCTGCTGTCCCCCTCCGTTCTGCTGTCCCCCTCCGTTCTGATACTGTCCCCCTCCAGTTTTCCTCCAGTTTTCCTCCATGTCCCCCTCCGTTCTGCTGTCCCCCTCCGTTCTTGTGGTGATTATTTTGTTAGTTTGAAAAGTTAACTTATTTTGTTTCTGTAAACTGGCACTTTACAATAAATGTTGCACTGTATTTTCTGTGAAATATATATGCATATGAGCGTATCATTTTTTAATTTATTTTTTTGGTGGGGGAGTGGATCTTGGGTGGGGGTTCCCACACTTTTTTCCCCAGGACTTGACCCCTGGTCAAAAGCATGTATTGAAAAACCCAAAATGCACCTGCAATATACAAACTGCCACCTGCATAGGTGCGAATCAGGCTTTAGGCCTGATTCACACCTATGCAGGTTGCTGTTTGCATATTGCAGGTACATTTTGCATTTTTCAATACACATACCTGGGTCAATTGATTGCCTCCCATGGCTTCCAATATCATCTCTACGCTGCTGACACCCAAATCTGTCTCTCCACCCCCCAACTCTCTCCATCTGTCTCCTCACGCATCACCAACTTACTAGCAGACATATCAGCTTGGATGGAGCAAAGAAGAAAAAACTGTGCTACGGAGTGAAAACAATACTGTCGGAAGCTGCAATTCAGATGTACACCAAAAATACACAAATTAACAGAAAATAAAAAAGAGAACTGCGCTAACCTCAAATTTCCAAAGTGAATGGGATATGTGTGTGTGCTAAACCCACAATATAAACCTTAGTATCTTAATGTCTCTAAGACCACCTCAAAAAATAGTGCATACAATTATATATACAAATATGTAAAATTAATACAGAATAAGACACAAGTGCGTGTCAATGATGTGAATCACCCAAACACAGCACAGATTGTATAGATCTCTGTGTATATACCCCTAAAAATAAAAATACATTTTTTTTTCTAAAACATGCCCCAAAACTGAAAAAGTGCATAACATAAATTACCAAAAAAATATATATATATTTTTTTCCAAACTCTATATGATGTCCATATGATTATATGACACTGTAAAGTGTCCATATGGTAAATAAACACCAGTGAAAAAATCTTCGTATGAACAGCTGAATTGGAAGTGCACAAATTAGAAATCTTCTCCAGGAGTATAATGTGCTTTTACCCAAATTAATGAATTGGCTCCTTACCAGATCTGAGCGACCCCCCGTTACAGAGGGTCACCACAGGCAAATACAATCAAAGCATATCCGGGTGGCAGTTCCCCCTCAGGTGATCCCAAATCTTTCACACAATGGGGCTATGGCTGTTGCTCCACATGTCACTCCCAAAACATAGGCTCCAGATAGTGTAAAACCAATGATTTTAATTTGCAAGTAACGAATGTATACACTTACATAAGAAACTTTAAAAGCAGGCTCAAAACAGAAGCGTGCGCCGGCCGGACACACGCCAATGAAGAGACCAACCCGTCCTTCCTGGTCTAAAACGAACGAGCACGACTGGGGTAACGTCGACACGTTCGCACCGCCCTACGCGTTTCATAATAATTTACGTCGTCCAGGGGCACAGGCGGCGTGCGACGTTACCCCTTTTATACCAAACAACATAACCAAGCCTCGCTTTGGGTCAGCGGCCATCTTAGATATCATATAGACGTTGGAAATCAGTGACCATGGACCAAGCCTCACTTTCGATCCACGGACATCATATGTGTATATATCCCCAACGAACATCCTATAATTGTGGACCAAGCCTCGCTTTCAGGCAACGGCCATATTGGAAAAAGGCATGGCAAATTAGCCCTTATTATAAGAATACCTTTCCTGTATCCAAAACAAACCGGGACGCAAGTCCCGAGCATGCAGTGGAGACACGGAATAAGGTCTACCGATATTGAACCGAACACAAAAATAATTTTTTTTTAAATTAATATATATAAAATATATAAAAAAGATTTTTTATACAAAACAAGTATATATATATCAAAACAAGGGGACAGCGCAATTAAAGCGGGAGTTCACCGGGACTCCGCGTTTTTTTTTTTTTTTTTAAAGCCAGCAGCTACAAATACTGCAGCTGCTGACTTTTAAAATAGTGACACTTACCTGTCCAGTGCGCCCGCGATGTCGGCACCCGAAGCCGATCTGTAGGTCGTCTGTCGGGTCCTGCCACCGCCATCTTGGGTATGGGAATCAGGAAATGGAGCCTTTCGGCTTCATTTCCCGGTTTCCTACTGCGCATGCGCGAATCGCGCTGCGCAATAAGGACGCTCCCCGCTGCCTCTGGGATCTGTGTGTTTCCCAGCAGGCAGCGGGGCACTTGCGGGAAGGGGCGGGCACTTGCGGAAAGGGGCGTAAGTTATGCCCCTTTCCGCAGAGAGCTATCCCGGAAGTGGGTGGAGTTACCTGGATTATCCAGGTAACTGCACCCCCCTCCCCCCTGAAAGGTGCCGATTGTGGCACCGGAGGGGGGGAGGGTTCCGATGAGCGGAAGGTCCACTTTAGGGTGGACCTCCGCTTTAAGAACTATACATTCACTGCCCAAAAAGGTCTGTGTCATTCCTTCCCACAGATCTTGCTAAGCTGTAAGCTGGGCATATGTGAACTAACAAAAACATGAAAACCCGGAGCGTCCCAATGTATGAAATTAGAAAATAAAAAATACAAAGTAGAGCATGAGCTTGGATAAAAAGTATAAAAACAATACTACAATAAAAAAATAAAATAAATAAAAATAAAAATAAAAATGAGATGGGGTGAAATATCCCAGATAAATATAAAGATGCGCCAAAATAATTAATGTGTTCACATCTCCATCAAATTAATATGAAAAAAGGGGCAATATGTATTCTCAGTTCCTCACTACCTCACATATGCCCCAATGTGTTTTTTTTTTTTATATCAGCTTGGATATCGCATCACTTCCTTAAACTCAACCTATCCAAAACCAAGCTCATGATATTTCCTCCCCCAGGTGCCACTTCTCCTCATTTCTCTGTCAATATCAATGGCTAAACTATCAACTTGTTCCCCCATGCCAAGTTCCTAGGTGTAATCTTGGATTCTGAACTAACCTTTTGGTCCCACATCCTATCGTTAGCCAAAATTTCCTACCTCAACCTCCGCAACTCCAAAATACGCCCCTTCCTAACCAATGTCACCATAAAGCTTCTAATCAGGGGAGGGCTAGCAGCCTTAGGCCTGGGGGGCAAGTCCAGTCAAGTGGCCCATTGAACCCCAGAATCAGCTGACCATCCATCTACACCACATTTCCCGTACAGAGAGGGAGGGAGACTGCGCCACATTGCCCCAGAGAGAGAGAGAGACTGCTTGACACTGCCGGTCACTCTCTGTGCAGGCAGTGTGAAGCGGTCACTCTCTCTGTGCAGGCAGTGTGAAGCAGTCACTCTCTCTGTGCAGGCAGTGTGAAGCGGTCACTCTCTGTGCAGGCAGTGTGAAGCGGTCTCATTCTGTGTGGGCAGTGTGAAGCGGTCACTCTCTGTGTGGGCAGTGTGAAGCGGTCACTCTCTGTGTGGGCAGTGTGAAGCGGTCACTCTCTGTGTGGGCAGTGTGAAGCAGTCACTCTCTATGCGGGCAGTGTAAAGCGGTCACTTTCTGTGTAGGCAGTGTGAAGCATTCACTCTCTCTGTGCAGGCAGTGTGAAGCAGTCGCTCTCTGTGCAGGCAGTGTGAAGCAGTCGCTCTCTGTGTAGACAGTTTGAAGCAGTCACTCTGTGCGGGCAGTGTGAAGCGGTCACTCTCTGTGCGGGCAGTGTGAAGCGGTCACTCTCTGTGCGGGCAGTGTGAAGTGGTCACTCTCTGTGCGGGCAGTGTGAAGCGGTCACTCTCTGTGTGGGCAGTGTGAAGCAGTTACTCTCTCTGTGCAGGCAGTGTGAAGCGGTCACTCTTTGTGTGGGCAGTGTGAAGCGGTCACTCTCTGTGCGGGCAGTGTGAAGCAGTCACTCTCTGTGTGGGCAGTGTGAAGCGGTCACTCTCTGTGCGGGCAGTGTGAAGTAGTTACTCTCTCTGTGCAGGCAGTGTGAATCGGTCACTCTCTGTGCAGGCAGTGTGAATCGGTCACTCTCTGTGCAGGCAGTGTGAAGCGGTCACTCTCTCTGTGCAGGCAGTGTGAAGCGGTCACTCTCTGTGCAGGCAGTGTGAAGCGGTCACTCTCTGTGCAGGCAGTGTGGAGCAGTCACTTCCTGTGGGGGAAATAATTTTGGAGCAGTCTCCCAGAGAGAGACTGCATGATTGCCCCAAAGAGACTGAGAAAAAGAGCTTGCCCCTTCCCCACACCCAGTACAAAGACCAATAAGACTGCAGGAAGGTGAAGACTTAAGACTGTTCTGTCACTGCCGCCACACTAAGTGCTACCTGTGGAGTCTGGAGCTTCTCTGGTGAGTGAGCACCACACCACTGGGCAAGCCAAGCCAGCAGAGTAGCCGAGAGTCACAGCGAGTTCAGCAGACTAAACACGCAAGTCCTGCTTTCTCCCTGGCATGACCACCATATTCACCAGGGTGCGGGCTCCTCCTGTGTCAATTGCGGGTAGTGAGAAAAGCACATGCAGGTGCACACCCTGGGGCACCAGCCAGATTAAGGGCATTGTGGGCCTGGTGCTGCAGTGGAGCAGGTTTAGGAGTGGCAGGAATATAAGGCAAGTAATGTCATTTCCCAGCTCTCCTCTTACTGGTCACCCTTCCCATGTTTCCAGGAGCCTGTGCTAGCTTGTGCCCAGACTTGGTCGCAGTCACACAGGTGTAATGCTAGTGAAGCCTGGCACTTGATTTACTAAGCATCCATAAGAGCTGTGTGTGGGTGTGTGCTCTGAGGTGAAAGTTTTCAAGCCATCAGAATACAGTGATCACTGCCGGCAGCTTAGCAGCCAGCAGTGAGCACAAAAAAAAAGAAATAAAGACAAGCTGGTTGTATTGTCAGTTGATAGATCGAATTCTGTGCAGCCAGTCTGCACATCGATTGATTGAAATTTCTGCTGAACAGGCAGAATTTCAATCTGTCTATGATGGCATAAGTCCACCAGTCTCTGTTTAATAATATCCTCAAATCTTCTGAAAGGAGCGCTCCACTTAGGTGTAGAAATTCACTTTGAACTCCACCTTATTTCCAGAACTCTTTTTAGGGTCCTTTCACACTGAAGGCGCTGTACAGGCGTTTTAGTGCTAAAAATAGCGCCTGTAAACTGCCTCTCATGCCACACCAGTGTGAAAGCCCTGAGTGCTCTCACAATGGGGCGGTGCGCTTGTAGGACATTCTGAAAAGTCCTGCAAGCAGCATTATTGGGGCAGTTTGGGAGAGGTGCCCTGCCCACTGAAATGAGCAACACAGGCGGTTTTAACTCTTTTTAGAGCTGCTAGTGGGTTTTAAAAGTGCCCCGCTAGAGCTGCTAAAACGAGCAATGCTTTACCACTACTGCCCACACCGCCCCAGTGTGAAAGTACCCTTGGATATTAGATGTGCAAACAATAAGGTGTGAGCACATCTAATGCCTACAGAGAGTAATGGAAATGAGGTGGAGTTCAAAGTGAACCGTATAATTACCTGCAGGGATTGGCATTTAGAGGGTTAAAACAGGCAGGGATGAAATGTAATATCAACTCCTCACTGCCTGTCAAATGCCTCTGAAAAGTGACCTGAGCATGGATCACTTTTTAGAGGAGTGGCTGCTGCAAGTGAATACAAGCCTTTAGTGTGCTGCAGTGCGAGTGTACTGGCGGCTTTCACAGTCCCCCAGACTTCTTTTAGGTTGCACATTTTTGCTGCATTTTCTGAAATTGCACCAAAGATGCAGCATGCAGGACGTTTTGTGCACTTTCAGAACATGCAGTAAAAATGTGCAACCTCTATGGGACCAGGGACAACATGCAGGATGACTGCCAGTACACCAGCACTGCAGCCAAATCGCAGCATGCCAGTGTGAGCCCACATCATACCACCTAGAAGGTACTGCTCAGGCTGCTAGAAAAAAAAAAAACTCTTTGGCTGCAGAGTGGGGGAGGGAGGAGGAGTTCACTTACTTGGATGGTCTCAGCCTCCCAGGAGCCTCACTGGATTCTAGCCGACTGCTCAGATTGAACTTTCCCGCCCCCACATCCTCCTCACAGACAGCACACGGGCTGCCCTGGAGTGTGGGCAGGGAAAGAAGATAGTCCTACCTCTGCCAGCCAATGGTGTGGAGGAGGGAGGGGCTGGGCGGGGCTGTGCTTTGTAACACAGACTGTCAGCCCTGAAATGAAGACATCGCTGGATCACAGTACTGGACTCGGCCAGCTCAAGATCTGCGCATGTGTGCTCTTGAGCTGATGGCACAGCAGCCTTTGCCATAGCATATCAGAGCAGCCCAGGGGGCAATTGCATCCCTGCCCCCCAGCCCAGCCCTCCCCTGCTTCTAATCCACTCCCTGATCATCTCTCGCCTTGACTACTGCAACTCCCTCCTCATTGGCTTAAATAGGCTATCCCCACTTCAGTCCACCATAAATGATGCTGCCAGGCTCATCCACCTCACATACCGCTCAGCATCTGCTATACCCCTGTGCCAACCCCTCCATTGGCTGCCAGTCAACCAAGGAATTAAATTCAAGATACTAACAATAACTTACAAAGCCATCCACAAACTGGCCCCCAGCTACATCACTAACCTAGTCTCAAAATACCAATCTAATTGTTCTCTTTGCTTCTCCCAAGACCTCCTCTCTAACTCCCTTGTCACTTCTTTCCATGTTCACCTTCAAGACTTATCCAGAGCCTCTCCCATCCTCTGGAATGCTCTACCCCAATCTGCCTGACTTTCTCCTACTTTGTCCACTTTCAGACAATCCCTGAAAACTAATTTCTTCAGAGAAGCCTATCTGGCCCCCACCTAACAACTGTACATTTATTTTCTCCATCAGCACACCCCCAACAGTTATTACCTATTGTATCTCTTGACCTTCCCTCTTAGATTGTATGCTCTAAGGAGCAGGACATTCTGATTCCTAGTGTATTGTATTTGTACTGTCTACCCTCAAGTTGTAAAGCGCTGCGTAAACTGTTGGCGCTATATAAATCCTGTATTATAATAATAATAATAATAATATTGCAGGTGCATTTTGCGTTTTTCAATACACATTTTTGATCCATTGATGTCTATGGAACCAAAAACCTGAAAAAATTTCCTGGCCCTTTCCATAAAATGCACAGATGTGAACTACATCCATAGGAAACCATGTTATATGGACTGTAGTGTGTTTCAGAAAACGTAAAATGCACTAAAAAATGCATAGGTGTGAACCAGGCCTTAAAGAATAAGCTTTTGTCTCAATGGAAAGGATTCTGAGCAGATGTTTATAATCAGAAAAGGCTCTCTGATAGCAGGCAAAGCAGGCAAACAGGAATTCAGTAGGCAACAGGATTGACCCCTGAGGCCTGATTCACACCTATGCATTTTTAGTGCTTTTTGCATTTTGCAGATTTGCACTACGGAACGTGTTCCATGGGAAACCATGTTAACCACTTTCAGACCGGACCAATTTGCTGGTCAAAGACCAGACCACTTTTTGCGATTCGGCACTGCGTCGCTTTAACTGATAATTGCGCGGCCGTGCGACGTGGCTCCCAAACAAAATTGACGTCCTTTTTTTCCCACAAATAGAGCTTTCTTTTGGTGGTATTTGATCACCCCTGCGGTTTTTATTTTTTGCGCTATAAACAAAAATAGAGCGACAATTTTGAAAAAAACGCATTATTTTTTACTTTTTGTTATAATAAATATCCCCCAAAAATATATAAAAAAACATTTTTTTCCCTCAATTTAGGCCGATACGTATTCTTCTACATATTTTTGGTAAAAAAAATCGCAATAAGCGATTATTGATTGGTTTGCGCAAAAGTTATAGCGTTTACAAAATAGGGATAGTTTTATAGCATTTTTATTAATAATTTTTTATTATTTTTTTTTTACTAGTAATGGCGGCGATCTGCGATTTTTATTGTGACTGCGACATTGTCGGGGACCCATCGGACATTTTTGACACATTTTTGGGACCATTGTCATTTATACAGTAATCACTGCTATATAAATGCAGTGATTCCTGTGTAAATGACACTGGCAGTGAAAGGGTTAACCTGTGGGTGGCAGTGTAGGGGTTAAGTGTTCCTAGGGGTGTGTTACTAACTGTGGGGGGGTTGGGCTTTCATTTAGTGTACACTGATCTCTGCTCCAATCACATGGAGCAGAGATCAGTGTCACTAGTTGCTAGGCAGAATGGGAAAATGTTGTTTATACAGCATTTCCTCCATTCGGCCGCTCCGTGAGACGATCGCGGGGATGCCCGCGGCGATCGAGTCCGCGGGTCCCGCGACCGGACTCACGGGGGTCCGTGCAGCGGACTAGCACACAAACGGACGGATTGTCCGCCGGACTGCCGAGTCCAGCGGACAATTTTGAGTCAAAACTTCTTTCTAAGTCCGCCAGACTTTTGGGAGCCTACACACGGGTGGACCAAGTCTGCTGGATAATCCAATCGTGTGTACGCAGCATCCCACTCTGTGTCCCAATGTATCAGTCTGAAGTGCTAGTACTAAGCCCCACTTTGCCCTTCAGACAGTGTCCAGATGACCTTGTCAGCATTCACATTTGAATTACCGCTATATTAATTTGAAAAAAGTGTCAGACCAGCTGCTTTATTGTGTAAATAGGTTGGGATGGCTGTATTGATATGTAAATAGGGGCGGCCCAGCTGCATTGATATGTATATCATGCCCCCCAGGTCCCATCCACCATCACCTATGTTGAATGCTGCCCTGGGAGGTAAACAGGCACACTTTAAAGACATGCCTGCAACTGTGGCCTAACATAATCAGCCTGTTCTGTCCAGAGGTATGGAGAGTGGGTGCAAAGATGAGCAGTGGAAGCATGTAGAGTTAAGGTGGGAGGGAGTTTAAAGTGGAGAGAATAGGGGAGGTTTGGGGTGGAGAGGGATTTAGTATGCAAAGGTGTACTGATTGGGTCGATAAAGGTGTAGGGTAGCCCATTCATTTCAGTTGACTGCTCTATGTGCTAGAAAGGCGGAAATACATTTCTGACCTTCTTCAAAACCACATGGTGCCACAGTACAGTAATTGTTGGTGCATGTGAAAATGCGCAAGTCAGCAGATGCGTAAGAGTGTAATTTACACTAAATGGCACTTTTGTGTATCTGCTAAAGGGCAGCGCATTTCTATGGTGTCTGGAAAGTGAATTTGCATGCGTCCCTGACACACACAAATGTGAACATAGACTAAAAGTCTCAATTACATTGGGGTTTGGCGTAGAATCCTTTCATTCATGGTTAGTGTGAATGACCCCCTTACATTGGTGGTCACAGTGAATGTTCCTATTACATTAGTGGTCAGTATAAGTTCCATATACATTGGTGGCAAATGTAAAAACTCCTCTTGATATTGGTCTGTAAAAAATCCTACCTTGCATTTGTAGTCAATGTCAAATCCTTCCTTACATTGGTGGTCCATGTAGAAGCCCCCTTAAATTGGTGGGCAGTGTAAATTTCCAATGTAGTGGCCAGTGTAGAAACCCCCTTTTATTTGTTGTTGGTGTAAAATTCCCCATTACATTGGTGGTCAGTGTAAATTCTTCATTACATTAGTGGTCAGTGCAAATTCCCCATTACATTTGTGGTCAGTGTAAATCCCTCTAACATTGGTGGTCAGTGTAACTCCCCCTTACATTAGTGGTCAGTGTAAATGCCCCTAACATTGGTAATCAGTGTAGAAATGTCTCCTTACATTGGTGGTCAATACAAATCTCCTTGACATTGGTTGTCAGTGTAAATTCCCCTTACTTGGAGCTCATAGGTGTAAATGTTCCTATTACATTCGTGTTAGTGTAGAGATCCCTCTTTATATTGGTGGGTGGCATAAAATCCCCCATTACATGGTGGTCAGTGTAAATCCCCCTTTCACATTGGTGGTCAGACAAGAATCCCCCACTACATACAAAAGTTTTCAAGCTCTACATGATTCAGAATTTGCCGCAGTGTACTACCTCCTAACTAATTTTATTACCCAGGATCAGCAATCGCAACAGGTGTTGCAATACTTTGCAGAAGGGTCAGTGGTCAATGTTTTCTAAATATTTTACGCCAAATGCATTTGCAGATCAATTCATGTTTAATCTCTGTATTCTGTGCAAGAATTGTTGGATCGCTGCACCAAAAATAGATGGTACGGACTAAGGCTAGCCATATACATGAACATTTCTCTTGTTCAGCCCAGAATGAGCTAAATCTATTAAATGTGTGGATGGGAGAATCTTCTCTGGTGAGTATTGTATTTAGACTGTTTGAATACCCGAACAGTGACTGCATTTGTTTGAATGATACATCTTGTAGGATGCAGTCACTGTTCAGCTGATAATTTTCCACCTGGCTCTTTCGATTTTGAAGCTGGCCTTTGCTGAGTTGAGTGGTGCTGATAGGGTCGCCCATGGCTTAAATTTTGTCTGATAAAGCAGGAGCCACGTATGGCCTGCTTAAAAGTTTAGCTAAATAAATAAATAATTTTTACTGATGAACAGTACCTTCTTGGCTATGTTTCTGCCTATTTTATAGCACTGCCACTCATCCCATTCCCTCAATAACTGCCACTGATCCCATCAACTCCCCAGCACTGCTACTGATCACACCCTCCCTCCCATCACTGCCACTGATCACACTGATCACAGGAGTCCTAGGATCCCTAGGAGTTTTCTGTCTATGTGTGGGTCTCCTCACCTCCCCAGTCCATGGTGTGCATGCAGTGAGGAGATGATGTGCTGTAACCTTCAGCAATCAAGGAACCATAATGATATTCTATAACCTCTAGCAACCAATCAGTGAGCATTAGTGATGTGCTGTAAACCTCTTGCAACCAATCAGTGAGCGGTAATAATGGACAGTACCCTCTAGAAACCAATCAGTGAGCAATAATGATGTGCAGTAACCTCTAACAACCAATCAGTTAGCAGTAATGATGTGCTGTAACCTTCAGCAACCAGCGAGCAGTAAGGATGCCCAGTAACCTCTAGCAACCAGTGAGCAGAAATGCTGTGCAGTAATCCTCTGCAACCAATCACTTAGTGGTAATGATGTGCAGAAATCATGTGCTGTACCCTCTAGCAACCAATGAGTGAGTGGTAATGATGTCCAGTAACCTCTAGCAACCAATCACTGGGTGGTAATGATGTGCAGTAATCTCTTTAAACCAATCAGGGAGCAGTAATGATATCCGGTAATCTCTAGCAACCAATCAGGAAGCAGAAATCATGTGCTGTAACCTCTAGCAACTATGTAGTGAGCAGTAAAAAGCTATAACAGGCTTCAGAAAAGGGTGGGCTCAGGGAACAGAGCACTGCACCCTGAGCCCACCTAGTTGTGCGAATGTATATTTGCTATTGTCACACTGATCCTCCTCCTGGCCATTTAGGAAGCGGGTCTTAAGACCCGTCACCCGATTGGCTGAAAGGACAGGTGATCCTATTGGACGCCTAGGAAGAGGAGGAAGGAGACACACGGCGCAAGGCGCCATAATGCAGAGGAGGAGGAGGTGTGATAGAAGCTACCACCTATGGGAGCGCTGCCGTCTGCGACCTAGATCTGGTAAGTGCAGGGCTGGATGACCATATGAGAGGAAAAAACAGTACAAAGAACCATTCGTAGAATTCAAATTTAAAGTATGCTGACAGGAATAAAAAGCAGAGTGACAGAGAGATGAGCTCATCACTGTGCTGCTTCTTCTTTCACTGTGCAGTCACAGACTGGGGCAAGTCCAATGTGACCTGGGCTCAGAGGAAATGGGTTAAATAATTCTGGCTATCTGAGGAGAAAAAAGTACTGCATGGAAAATATCTGCATTGAAGGTGAATATTGCATAAAACCATGAGTCTTCATCAAAAATGAAGTCTTCAAAAGACTCACTATGCCTCTTAAAAAATATCTTTGGGTGTTTTCTTTCCAAAATGTGGTCATTTTGTGGGTGTTTCCACTGTCCTAGTGCTCCAAGACCTCCAAAAAATGTGATAGGTAGTCAGTAATTTATTTATAGGTAGTCAGTAATTTATACTCCTAGAATGCCTGAAGGTACTCCTTGGATTTTGGACTAGGCTATGCTAGACTGTGAAAAAGTGTCACACATGTGGTCTCGCCATAGATCGGAGGAGTAGCAGAATGTGTTTTGTGGTGTAATTGTAAGCATACCTAGAGGCGATTCAGTTCGCATTGTGCGCTATATAAGTATTTCATTCATTCATTCATACCCATAATTGTGTTAAAAAAACCTTATTAATTAAACAACTTTGTGTAGAAAAATAAATTTTCATTTTCTTTCCTGAACTTTCCAAAAACTTTTGGCAAAAAATTACATTTTCAAAATACTCACTATGACTATCAGAAGGGCACTGCTGCTTGAATCCCTGTGATCTGTGGTCCATGCCTCCTTCACGAACTGATGAAGGAGGCATGGCCGTACCTCCGAAACGCGTTTTGATTGGCCTACCACAGCAGTAGGCGGCTCTCTTGCTTGACACCTCAATAAACCTCCTTGATGAATCAGCCGGCCAGCGCCCTCCCGAGTTTCCTCGAGGCTACATTTGCCCTCTGTTAGACGGACCTCGTGGACCACAGATCACAGGGATTCAAGCATCAGTGTTGTTCCTTGTTGGACGTGACAAGCTTCCACCTACTGAGCAGGTAATGAGCATGTAAGTGTATCTTTTACTGGAAACGTTTTACAATTTTATATTAAAATAATGCTGCACTAGGATTGGCCTGGCACTTTTTTTCCTCTTCCTTTCTATCTTCCACAGTACTCGGATTCCCAGCCTGTGGTTGAAGCAGCCTCATCACCACCTGCAGTAATCTAACCAGAGACTCATTTAAAGGGGCTCACCCCCCTGTACATTTTTTCCCAAACATTGACTTTCTTGCTCTCAGAACTTTTATTTACAACTTTGTATGTGCTTATGTGTTTTTCTGGTATCGTTTTCAAAACACCAGCCAGACCCCAGAGTGCGTGCAGCATTCACCACTCTTTTCTACTATTAGGCTTTGGCTTCAGTTTTTATGTGTGTGTTTTTTACTTTTTTGATGTTATTGTGCCTAGCAGAAAATACCTTGGAGTGTTTACTTTCCAAAATGGGCCATTTTGTAGGTGTTTCTACTGTCCTGGTGCTCCAGGGCTTCCAACGTGTTATATGGTCAGAAAATGATATGCGTAATTTAGGCTCCTTGAAAGCCAAAAGGTTCTCCCTGGGTTTTGGGCCCCTCTATGCATTTAGGCTGTGAAAAAGTCTCACATATGGTATCCCCATACTCAGGAGACATAGCAAAATGAGTTTTGGGTGTAATTATGAGAATGCCTATGCTGTGTTTGAGAATTTTTTTTTTAAAATGATAACTTTGTGGGAAAAAAAATTATTTAATTTCCTAATTTTCCCCAAAAATTTTAAAAATGTACAACTTCAAAAACTCAAAAACGGTGTCTTACTAAATACCTTGGACTGTCTACTTTGCAAACAGATGTCACTTGGGGGGCATTTGTATTGTCCTGGCATTTTAGGGCCTCATGAAATGAGATTGGCAGTCAGGACTGATCAATTTTTAGGTATGTGGCTGGTGCTCCAACAGAGGTGGCGCCAAATTAAACTAACCACTCGACACCCCCTGGCCGGCAAACAGACCACTTGACCCCCCCTCCTTGGTGGGTGGTACTCACATGGTCGGGCTCTTGCCGGCAATGCAGAGCAGATGACTCCTGAATCTCCCTATACATCCTCCCTGCCCCCAGTACCGGCTAATACAATCACTTCTCTCGGCCAGTCAGGCTCCTCCCACTTCCTGATTGGCTGGAAGACACAGTCCCAGCATCCCTGACATTGTGACATCATAAGGGGCGGGGTCACCATGTGATATCACCCGGTGACCCTGCCCCTTATGCCTATATAAGTCACTGCGCAACGCGTCCCTGGCATTACAGCCGGAGAGAGCATCCTGTCAACATCGGAGGAATAGAAGAAGGAAGAAGAAGGAAGAAGAAGAAGGCAGCGGCAGCGATGGCGAACGAGAAGACGGGGCCAACGCTAGTAAGAGCTGAAAGAAGATAGCGGAGGAGCCCGGCAGAAGAACAGAAGAGCGCGGAGAAGTCAGAAGAAGACCCCCGAAGTCAGAAGAAGACCCCCGGATGGCGATGGCGACGAAGGAGAAAGCCGGGCTCCTCCGCTAGCAAAAGATCGGCAAAAAAGAAGAAGATAGAGGAAGAGCCCGGCGAGAAGACCCCCGAAGTCAGAAGAAGACCCCCGGAGCTGACTAATAAACTACTTTAAAAACCTGTGTTGTGTGTTTTTTATTTACACTTTTTTCCCCAAGTGAATGGGTAGGGGTACATCGTACCCCATACTCATTCACATAGGGTGGGGGCCGGAATCTGGGGGCCCCCTTATTAAAGGGGACTCCAGCATTCCGATAAGCCCCTGACCTAACAACCAACAGCCAGGGTTGTCGAGAAGAGGCCCTTGTCCTCATCAACATGGGGACAAGGTACTTTGGGGTGGGGGGGCCGCAGGGTCCCCCTTCCCCAAAGCACCCACCCCCCCATATTGAGGGCACGCGACCTGGTACGGTTCAGGAGGGGTGGGGGCGCTCGCTCTTCCCCACCTCCTTTCCTGACGGTCGGGTTGCGTGCTCGGATAAGGGTCTGGTATAGACTTTGGGGGGACCCCCACACCATTTTTTCGGCGTAGGGGTTCCCCTTTAAATCCATACCAGGCGACGGGGCTAGCAAGGTGTCAATCTCGCCAATGGAGGCAGCGACATTGACTTCCTTCGCTAGTCCCGTCATACATCAAGTCACGTTCAAAATTAACGGACTTTACTCCATGTGTGAGCAAGTCCGTTCATTTGGAAAGTCCGGCGGACTAGCACACAGACGAGCGGATTGTCCGCCGAAAAAGCTGAGTCCGGCAGACAGTTTTGAGTCAGATCTTCTTTCTAAGTCTGCTGGACTTTTGGGAAGAAAAAGTCCGCTGGACAATTCGACCGCGTGTGGGCTCCGGGAGATAGTCCGATCGTGTGTACGCGGCATTAGAGTAATATTTACATCACTATACCTTTTATCATTCTGAGATGGGAGAGATAATGCAGCATGGGAAAGGTAGGTAAAGGTCACTCCTATACCTCCAGCTTCAAACCATAAACAATTAGGCTGATGTCACACTGGCATCTCTGCCACTAGTGACACACTGTCGGTGGCAGGGTCACGCAGGAGACCCTTCCGCTCACCTCTGTGGAAAGCACGCTAGTTATGGGGGAGTGAGGGAATGACATCTTGCTTGACCTTCTAGTAAAGGAGTAATTGTATAGAAACTGGCAAGCACTTCTGATGCTGGTGGTGATTTGTTTTTAGTGCCAAGATCACTTGTGTGACATCAGCCCTAATAGCCAAGCAATGATTAACTGAAACCTCTCATGCCTTTTATGCTGCTACTTTTCTTTTTTTTACTAGGATTTGAAAACATATTATATCACTTAAGGGTTTGATAAAATGTTTAGTGCAGTATACCCTTACATTACTTTGTAAATTAATGTCATAGGTTTGTACACCAGAATAAAAAAAAGGACATTTGAGGCCTAAACAGGGACAAAGGAATATTGATTTTTTTTTTTTGTATCATGTGCCGCTTGAATTGCCAAGGTCTCTAACAGGTTTACATTAAACAGTCTTATTCTTTACTAACATCAGTAGTTCAATGAAAGAGAATAATACCCCAGTTCACGATACTTAACAAAGGAACAAGTCTTCAATCTGAACAGCGGTCTTAAATGTAGCTCTATAGAATATATACCCACGTGCTTAAAGAAAGTCCCATGTGACTGGAAGCTACAGGCAGGTCACCACTATGAATCTGAAGTAAAACAAAAGTCCACAATTCTATGGGCGTTCACAAAGCCTAGCAGGTCTTTAAACAGTTCTCTTTGTAGCGTCTGTAATGCTAATCCATGGCAGAAATTATGTGGGGCAAATGTTATGTTTGTAACTTTAGAGAGCATTTCCTGATCTAAACATTTGCAGGAATAGCTAACTCCTATTGCTCCTTGTTAAATCCTATTGAACTTCAAGGGGACCCCTGTTGAACCCTCTAAACATGCAATGGGCAACATTTACTTCCAGGTAAGGATAAGCCAAACACACCTGGGTTTGATTTTTGGAAGTTTGGCCAAAGATCAAAATTTCTGATGCTTAGTCCAAATTTCATTGAAGTCAATGGAAGCTGACACCACCAAATCAATTTTCTTCATTTTTAAGGCTAATGGTCAAGTGATTGGTAAAATAACTGCAATGCCCCAGAGAGCTATGTACTCATGCAAAAAAAAATAAAAAATACAGTTTTGCCTGAAGCAGTGATTTTAATAATCCTGAAAGTGCAACATTAAAAACACATTATTCCTTAAAAGAAAAAAAAAACACTTGGAGGTCCCCTAAACCTGCCTGTGAAGTGGTGCACCTCTACCATGTAAACGAAGTAGTATACAGTAATTAAAAATTACATTTGCTAAGGCAAAACAGTCATTTAAAATTCTGTTAAAGCCTAGTACACACGGGCCACATGTCTGGTTTGGGGGGGGGGGCATACCGGGGAGAGGCATCCCCCATCTTTGGCCTGCTGGTTGCGAGGGTGGAATCTGCAAACTCTGTATACGATAAGAGTGCTCCCAGATATCTGACCCCACCTTTACATGAATGAATAAGTAGTACACACAATTTTTTGTCCTAATTTAAAAAAAATAAACCCCCCCCCCCCCCAAAAAAAAATAAAAAATCTAGCTTTGTAAATCCAGTGTCAATCAAGATGAACATTACTCTTTATACAGTGCAAATGGATAGGGATGTGTTGATATCACTGACCAAATATGGGCATGTCAATATTTGGTCAGTGGCCATAGCCATACTTGGTCAGTGATGTCACCACTGCCTTGTCTCTTTACTTACATAGCCAGGAATTCCTGGCCATGTAAGGGAATGGGGACAGTGATGTCACTGGTTGTTAAGGACTTGGCTGTGCATCCACCCACCATTGTCCTTAACAATCACTGACAGCAGGACCTGTCATATATACAGTAACTCACAAAAGTGAGTACACCTCTCATATTTTTGTAAATATTTTATTATATCTTTTCATGTGACAACACTGAAGAAATTACACTTTGCTACAATGTAAAGTAGTGAGTGTACAGATTGTGTAACAGTGTAAATTTTCTGTCCCCTCAAAATAACTCAACACACCATTAATGTCACAGCCATTAATGTCTAAACCACTGGCAACTAGGGATGAGCTTCGTGTTCGAGTCAAACCCATATTCGACTCGAACATCGTCTGTTCGGCCGTTCTTTGAATTCCGAACATTATGGGCCGTTCACCCATAGAGTAGGCAGGCGTGTCATGTAGCTTCAGTTACAGTATGTTTAGGATATATATGCATCCCAGGTGTGTTGTATATATATTTATACACTGTATTCAGTTTAGCTAGATCCGTTCCTGTTATTCTCTTCATAATATACTGACAGGCAGGGAGCTGCAGTATTTTCACTTAGTGTACTGTGTCCTTTGCACAGTGTGCACCTAAAGCTTTACCTGAATGCAATTTCCAGCGTTCTCATACAAATACAGGTAGGGAGCTGCAGTATTTTGTTTTAGTGTCCTTTACACAGTGTGCACCTAAAGCTTCACCTGAATACAATTGCTGGCGTTCTCATACAAATACAGGCAGTGAGCTGCAGTTTTTTTTGTGTCCTTTGCACAGTGTGCACCTAAAGCTTTACCTGAATACAATTGCCGGTGTTCTCATACAAATACAGGCAGGGAGCTGCAGTATTTTGTTTTAGTGTCCTTTGCACAGTGTGCACCTAAAGCTTACCTGAATACAATTGATGGTGTTCTCATACAAATACAGGCAGGGAGCTGCAGTATTTTATTTTAGTGTCCTTTACACAGTGTGCACCTAAAGCTTTACCAGAATACAATTGCCGGTGTTCTTATACTAATAATACTACAGGCAGGCAGTTGATCCTGCTAGCTGCAGTATAAGCAGTATATATATATATATATATATATATATATATACGTCCCAGCTTTGTGCAGCTACATCTCACTGCAGGCCATTAGTATATCTGAAAGGCCAACAAGGAGAGGCAGACAGTCATGAGCCAATAAAAGAGGGAAAGCAGGCTCTGTGTCTAGAGGCAACAGTGCTGGTCGTGGACATGGTGCATCCTCATCAGCACGTGGCCGTGGAACACGCTTGTCCTTTTTTTCAGCAGCTGGCTGTGTTGAGCTGCAACATGCCGAAGACTTGGTAGAGTGGATGACGAAGCCATCCTCATCCTCCTCATCCTCTCTCACCCAGGCTCAGGGTACTTTGTTTGGCAAAGCAGCTGTCAACGCGGCCTCTTCCCTCGGCTCAAAGATCAGTCACTCCTTCCCTAGCCCCCCCCATGTCCTCCTGAGGAGTCCCCCGAACTGTTTGACCACAGTGTTGGTTACATGCTCCAGGAGGATGCCCAGCATTTTGAAGGCTCTGATGATGGTACCCAGCTAGAGGAAGGCAGTAACGTGAGCCCAAAGAGAGGGGGTTCCCAAGAAGAGCAGCTATCTGGCAGTCATGTTCCCCCAGCTGCAGCATACAGCCAGGTTTGCTCCAGTGATGAGGAGGGAGGGGGTGATGAGGTCACTGACTCCACATGGGTGCCTGATAGGAGAGAGGAGGAGGCACATCTCCAACAAGGCAGGATGCCCTCCAGGGGCCAGCTTAAGGGCAGCACACCGACTGCATCACACCGCAAAGCTCCGCATTTGCAGGGCGCTGCTGTCTCTGCACTTTATTCCAAAAGTTCTTTGGTGTGGGCCTCCATGCCCAAGAGGGTTAAGGCAGTGCTGGAAAAAAAATGGTGGCCACACAAAATATTAACACTTTGGGCAAAATTTTGACATTTTCACTTAGGGGTGTACTCACTTTTGTTGCCAGCAGTTTAGACATTAATGGCTGTGTGTTAAGTTATTATGATGGGACAGCAAATTTACACTGTTATACAAGCTGTACACTCAATACTTTACATTGTAGTAAAGTGTCATTTCTTCAGTGTTGTCACATGAAAAGATATAATAAAATATTTACAAAAATGTGAGGGCTGTGCTCACTTTTGTGAGACATTGTAATAGTGGTATTAATACTAAACGTTATATATAATAGGGGTATTGTAATTGCTATTATACATAATATTTGGTTCTTGCCAAATATGTGGACCAAACCTTAAGCTCCTCCCTACCCCTAGTTTAAATGGTGCATACCTTTATAGCCAATGCTCCTATATCTTGTTTGAGGCACCACATCCTGCCTTTTTATCTTATAGGTTCTTCCACACAGATGCTACAAATGACTCTCCCTTGTCACTTCCAAACACTTTATTAGTGCTCACATGCTTCTGTGCCAGGACAGCCTGCATGCTGAACAGCAATCAACCAGCGATCTTATCTCACTAATCTGGGAAAATGCCTTAGTCCCCAAGAATCACTTTTTTTGTAAAGAGGCGCCTTAAGC
Source organism: Lithobates pipiens (assembly GCF_037356315.1). NCBI lineage: Eukaryota > Metazoa > Chordata > Amphibia > Anura > Ranidae > Lithobates > Lithobates pipiens. Next base: position 146,929,824 of record NW_027507790.1, on the reverse strand, counting down.
TTGCTATCACGTAAAACCTCTAACAGGTTTCCAAATTGAAACTTTATAACACCTATGGATGAATCACCCACTGCAGCTATTGCATTTTTACAAAAATATAAAGAGAAAGATCAGTGCTAGACCAAAAAATAGCTACTGGCAATAGAGGAAACACCCCCCCCCCCCAAATAAACAGAAAATTGCAGTGTCAGGGGCCCCAGAAGGCATGCTTTGGCTGGAAACACCTTGGGCTGTGCCCTTCACATGAAATCACGTTCACATGCGAGTGACAAGTGATTTTACATTGTTTTATTATCATTTTATTTAGCTGCTCTGATATTGTATTATGGATCAAAAAGTAATACTACACTATGATACCCTGTTTTTCCTATTTACCGATATCATGTTGCAGTGCGAGCAGCTGAATGTCCCCTAACACCGTGGTCATCAACCCTGTCCTCAGGGCCCACTAACAAGCCACGTTTTATGTATTACCTTGAGGAGATGCAGACTAGAATACTGCAATCACTGAGGAGCAAATGATATCACCTGTAATGTATTTCAGTTATCTTGCAAACCTGGCCTGTTATTGGGCCCTGAGGACAGGGTTGATGACCACTGCCCTAACATCTTCACACTGAGAATCTTGGATTAAACGAACACTGGAGGCATTGGTCTGATTCATCTGATTACCCCTGTTGAGCTGATTGGACCACTTATTGTGTGTTTATATATTCCCTTTGGTGAGTTTGCATTGCATGTGGGGAAGATAGAGTGATGCACTGATTCAATATTGTCTGTCACTATCACGGGTGTACCTTCCTTTTGCATTCACTGATTATGATTTCCTACTATGAGTTATTCTCTTTTTCTGACTATGGTATGATGTGGAGGAGGCGTTAAATCCAGCACCAAGAGTGGACTCCCTTTGAAGCACCCCATTGGCACCTGTAAGGCACAAAGCGAGTGAGCTGTTCTCTTATGCCGCGTACACACGATCGGAATTCTCGTCGGAAAAAGCTCTGATGGTTTTCCCGACAGAATTCCGATGGAATTCGGCTCAAGCTGTCTTGCCTACACACGGTCACATCAAATTTCGATCATTTATAACGCGGTGACGTACAACACGTACGACGTGACTAGAAAAAGGAAGTTCAATAGCCAGTAGCCAATACAGTAGCTTCTGTCTCGTAGTTGAATCTGAGCATGCGTGATTTTTGGCGTTTCGGAATTGCATATACACAATCGGAATTACCGATAGAAAGTTTTTCCGTCGGGAAAATTGAGAACATGCTATCAATTTTTGGCTGGCGGAGATTCGGACAGCTAAATTCCGATGGAGCATACACACGGTCGCATTTTCAGATGAAAAGCTCTCATCTGCCTTTTTGTGTCTGGAATTCCGATCGTGTGTACGCGGCATTAGTTGAGACTCCTCTCTCGTGGGTGGCCATTCATACACGGGAAGGAGTATTGCACATTGTTTATGGACTATTATTGATGGACTTTTTCTGTGGGTTATTCATTTTTCATTGTGGGTTATGTTATGATTGTCCAAAGAAGATCTATTGTTTTGTAGTTATGTGTCTGTTGATCACAACAATATTAGCGCTGCGATTTTTTGTTTTATTGTATTTTTAGAGCCAACCCCACCAGCAGTCAAAATATCCAAATAATGAACACGGGGATAAGCAGAGATGACATCTAAGTAGATCAAACACGTTGGTTCGAATCCTGCCAACATCATTGCGCTATTGAGACATCTCAGACAGCAACCAAATTTAGCATGAAATGGAAGGATAAAGCCAAAATAGCATAATAGTGTTTAAAATAAAAATTTTATAAAAATAAAGTAATGAACTCACATTTAAGTAGTCATTTAAACGCATGTCAATAAAAATTTGGCAGTAGTGGAGTCTTTATATGTTTCCCACAGACCAGCCAAAAAAGAGAGGACAGAAATGTCACACTGGAATGGCACAGAGGGATAGATCCCGCTTACAATCATGAAAAAAAAAAAAAAGGGTCACCTACATACATATACTTCAGGAATCATCAATGGAGGCATTAATGTCCCACTCCACGTTCATACCGAACGGGGAGCGGGACTGGAGTTCATAAATCCAATATGTCTCAAGTCTTGAGACCCCCCTTGTCATAGCTCCCCCTCTCCATTATGGAATGTACTTATCGATCACAATAAAATGAGAGCCCTCTGGGTTACTATTATGAAACTCCCTATAATGTCTGGGAACAGTATGTTTAGAGTCTTTGCTCTTGATCAGAGAGATATGCTCTCCTACCCTGATGGTAAAGGTTCAGGTGGTGCGACCCACATATTGTTTCCCGCAAGGGCAAGTGATTAAATATACTACATACCTAGTACTGCATGTACAAAAGGACTTAATGGAATATTTTTTATTGGTCACTGTTGATATAAATTCTAAGGTCTTCTGCCTCCCTAATACATTATGTTGGCACACACCACATCTCTTACAGGGAAAATACCCAACAAGATTGTGAAAAAAAGAGGGACAGACCGGTGGGTTAATGATGTTGGGTGCTATTTTACTTTGTAGAGAAGGAGCACCTCTAAAAAGAACTCTAGCTTTTTCAGGAAGTTTGGGGCCCAAAATGGGATCATTCTTGAGAATATCCCAAAGCTTATTCAAAATAGTTTTTACCTGTCTATGTTGAATATTGAATGTGGTAAGTAAATACCATTTATAATCATCACCTGATCCTTGTGAAGTTTTAACCTGTAATAAGGATTCTCTATTGATTTGGGCAACCTCTTGTAATTGATCACCCAAGACCGCTGCTTGATATCCTTTATCTATAAACCTTTGTTTTAAGATATTTGCCTGGATAAGAAAAATATCTAAGTTGGTACAATTCCGGCGATGTCTAATGAATTGGCTTTGTGGAACTAAGCCAAGTTCTATGATGACAGCTATCCATGGAGATAAAACAATTACGATCAGTGGATTTAAAATGTGTCTTAAACTCAAAACCATTAGATGTTATTCCTATTTCTAAATCGAGAAAATACATTTTTTCAGTACTCATTTGATAGGTCAGTGCAATACCCCTATCATTAGAGTTCAGAAATTCGAAAAACCCAGAAAGTGTTTGAGGGGTACCACCCCATAGGAGGAGGATGTCGTCTATATATCTAACCCATAGGACCAATGATGGGTTCCGTTGGGCATAGACGACATCCTCCTCCCATTTTGCCATAAAGAGGTTCGCAAGACTGGGGGCAAATTTAGCCCCCATGGCAACACCCCTTTGTTGTAAATAATATTAACCATTGAACCAAAAATAACTATAGCCAGTCGCGAATTCCAGCAATTTAATGATGTATTCACGCTGAAAAGAGGCAAGAGACTGCTCCTGATCTAAAAAAATAACATACCGCTTCTATACCTCTCCCTTGTGGTATACATGTATATAAGGACGCAACATCTGCATAGATTAGAGGCGTGGAACGCACGCCAAGCGGCCATCTTTTACAAACCGTAAGTGAACACCTGTGACACAGAGGGGTGGATTCTGATTGATTTTTATTGTTTTATGGTATGTATCTTATATAAGACAGTACAGCAGTAGTGGCAGTACACCCCAGATGATGTCCTATCGGATGAAATGCGTCGGGAAGACTCCACTACTGCCTATTTTTTATTGACATGCATTTGAATGACTATTTAAATGTGAGTTCTATACTTTATTTTTATAAAATTTTTATTTTAAACAGTATTATGCTATTTTGGCTTTATCCTTCCGTTTCATGCTAAATTTGGTTGCTGTCGGAGATGTCTCTTCAAGTATTATAACCATACATGTCCAAGAATTGGAGAAGGGCTACCCCCACAGTGAGACTCAGTAGACCTGTGATTGCAAAGCTAGTGCCCCAGAACTGGAGCAATAAGTGATTTGTGACCCCTTAAACATATGTTTAATTGGGTCATTAATATCTGGTAAGCCTGCATTTTTTACGGTGATGGTATCAGCACAGTGGTGAATCCTTCGGATATACCTTTTTTGGATGTTCTTGAGATCACTTTCATTTCTTTTGGGATTCCACTCCACACACAATGGACTTGTGATATGGACTTTATTTAACCACTTAATGTTCTATTTGACATATAATATGTTAATGTTTGCATAAATGTTTTTGTTAATTTATATATAGCTATTTAACGCTGCACTTTATATATTCCACGTATTTCGGCTAAAAATATCCATGTTTTAGCATGTTGGCTGCTATTTTGGGACATTTGGGACAGCGCAGTGTCACATTGGTTGTATTGACATCATTGCGCTATTCCATGTCTCTGCCAGAGCTTTTTATCTACATTTAAAATGGGAGTGTTCCTATTTACCTTCTTTTTATTAAATTAATCCTTTTAAACTATATCACACCATGTGGAACCTTTCTTTAATTTTTGGTTACATCATGTGAGTGCGTGGATATCCTTTGGTCCTCCTTTTTTCCATGTGAACTTTCACCCATATGTTCCACTGTGAACTTGATGACCAGTGCTGTTCAGACCCAGATCTGTGATCGTAGTGACCTGGATCTGTGCCTGTCTACGAAATATCTTCACTTTAAATGGTGAATATCACCACAAGCCTGCATGACTTTGGAGGCATATGCCCCTTTAAGTCCACAGCTTCCAGTAAGCCTTCACACAGTTGGTGGTGGTTCTCCTTGCAAGTTCTCCTTTTTGTCATGTTTCCATTGATGCCCCATGTTCCCATTGACGCCTTGGTGATGTCAACTTTCCGATAGTGTATTTATATATATATATATATATATATATATATATATATATATTTCCATCTGTTTAATCATTGTTTGTTTTTATATCCAATTTTACATCTCATTGGTGTTCTCACACTTATACACTTACACTTATACTGTTTTATTATTATTATTTTACTGTTATATTTGGTCACACAATTATTATCATTATTTTTGTGATAGGAGTCTTGGTGTGCTTTGTGTGTTTCTTCCAGATCTGTGCAGTAATCCAGTGTGAAACTTTGCCTCCACCAGTGTTAATTTTGTTGACTAAAATATTTTCGTTGACTAGATGAATACTATTTTAGTCGATTAAAATACGACTAAAACTAAAACAATTCAGATGACTAAAATACGACTAAAACGAAAATGCCATTGTAGTCAAAAGACTAAGACACAACTAAAACTAAAATGCCATTTTAGTCAAAAGACTATGACTAAAACTAAATTGAAATTAGGCGTCAAAATTAACACTGCGCTTCCACCAAAGAATACTTAGGGGGCATCTACTATGCTGTCGAAAGAAAAAAAAAAATAAGAAAAAGGCTTTTCTTTTTTTTTTTTATTAATATTTAATGTTGGTAATATATTCAGGTAATATGTGCAATTGTATTACAGCCAATAGAGTTTACATTTTTTTAAAATATTTTTAACCACTTCAGATCCGCGCTATTGCCAAATGACGGCATTAGCGCGGACCTACATTTTCAGGACTACGTCTATTGACGTCGTCCTGGTTACGAGCGGCCTGCGCGCCCCCTGAGGGGCGCGCGCGGCGCGCTCTGTGATCGGCGAGTCCGTGAGACTCGCCTGATCACCGATCCGTGTAAGGGGTCGATCCCGACCCCTTATCACGTGATCAGCTGTCAGCCAATGACAGCTGATCATGTGATAGAACGGAGCCGGTAATCGGCTATTATTCCTCCTCGCGCTGACAGCGCGAGGAGAGAAAAAAAAAGCCGATCACCGGCGGCCGTGATCGGGACATCAGTCCCGATCACGGCCATCAATACAAGGGACCACCTGCCACCTGCCTGTGCCCACCTGCCTCCCGCAGTGCCATCCTGAAAAAAAATAAAAGAAAAAGTAAGTGCCCCCCGTCAGTGCCCCCTGTCAGTGCCCATAGTGCCCACAGTGCCACCCACAGTGCCACCCACAGTGCCACCCACAGTGCCACCCACAGTGCCACCCCACAGTGCCACCCACAGTGCCACCCAATCTGCCTCAAAGGTGCTGCACCCCAGTGCCGCCCATCAGTGCCCAGCAGTGCCGCCCATCAGTGCCCAGCAGTGCCGCCCATCAGTGCCCAGCAGTGCCACCTATCAGAGCCACCTATCAGTGCCACCTATCAGTGCCCATCAGTCCCATCTATCTGTGGTACCTATCAGTGCCCATCCGTGCCACCCATCCGTGCCACTTATCCGTGCCACCCATCCGTGCCATCTTATCTGTGCCCATCTTTGCCCATCAGTGCCGCCTTATCTGTGCCCATCGGTGCCGCCTTATCTGTGCCTATTAGTGCCGCCTTAACTATGCCTATCAGTGCCCACCAGTGCAGCCCATCAGTGCCCACCAATGCAGCCCATCAGTGCCCACCAATGCAGCCCATCAGTGCCCACCAATGCAGCCTATCAGTGCCGCCTAATCAGCGCACTTCAATGAAGGAGAAAAATGACCCGTTTGCAAAATTTTATAACAAACTATTAAAACATGATTTTTTTTTTTTTTTTTTTTGCATCTTTTTTTGTTTGTTTAGCAAAAAATAAAACTCCGAGCTGTAACTAAATACCACCAAAAGAAAGCTCTATTTGTGGGAAAAAAATGATAAAAATTTCATTTGGGTACAGTGTTGTATGCCCGCGCAATTGTCACTCAAAGTGCATCAGCGCTGAAAGCTGAAAATTGGTCTGGGACTGAGGGGGGTTTAAGTGCCCAGTAAGCAAGTGGTTAAGTTGCACTTCTGCTTGTCAAAAAGCAATATTTTTGTTTGTTTATAAAACTTGGTTTTATTTACAAAGACGTAAATATCACAATGGCTACATCTGTGTCTGTAGTGCATGTTCAAACCTTAAATACCATCAATAATAAACATGTTATTTGATTTTACTCTAAAGCCGCGTACACACGGGCGGACTGTCTGGCCAACTTAGTCCGTCGAAACACATTTCAGCGGACAGTCCGCTCGTGTGTGGGCTTCAGCGGACTTTTTCAGCGTGCAGTCTGGCGGACTAAGTATTTCGGAATTTCCGTAATATTGTCCGTCGTACTTTGGTTTCAGCGGACAATCCGCTCGTGAGTAGGCTAGTTCGACGGACTAAGTATGGCGCATGCTCAGAAAGGATTTACACGGCGAAAGGTTGCATTGCTGTGTATTGGACTTCCTATTTCTAGTCCCGTCGTACGTGCTTACACGTCATCGCGCAAACTTTCGACGGACTGTTTGTGCATCCGTGTGTGGTCAAGTCCGTTCATTTGAAAGTAGGACGGACTGTCCGTCGGATTGTCTGACGGACTAAGTTGGCCATACAGTCCGCCCGTGTGTACGCGGCTTAAGAGTATATAATGTTTGGCAATTCTAAAGAAATAATGCATTCAAATTTAACAAAACCCATTCGATTTTAGTCCAGTAAAATGTCCTGGATATTTTACTAGACTGAAATATGACCAAAACTAAAACAATTTAGATGACTAAAATACGACTAAAACCAAAATGGCATTTAAGGCCTCATGTACACTGCTGCTGGTAAACAGGCGTTTTACACATGACCGGACAGAAAAGGTCAGACGGTCTTCCCAACGGACGTTCGACAGATTTATGACGGACTTCCAAACGAACGGACTTGCCCACACACATGTGATGATGTACAATGGGACTAGAAAAGGAAGTTCAATAGCCAGTAGCCAATAGCTACCCTTGTGTCGTATTTGGTCCGTCGGACCAGCATACAGACGAACGGTTTTCCGGATAGGAATTGAGTCCATCGGACAGATGTGAAACATTGTTCTATTTCTAGGTCCGTCAAATTTTTTTAATGAAAATTGATTGTATTAGTCCACACATGATCGGAATGTCCGACGTACTTGGACCCAGGCTGCCAGAAAGGCCGGTCATGTGTACGCGGCATTAGGAGCAGTTGGGCATTTTTCCAACTGCTCCTGAACTCTCCTCTATGTTATCTTATCAGTACATGTACACAGGGTCGTTTAGTCGTTTCTAGCTAGTTGTTTTTAGAGGCTTTTTTGGAACACAAAAATGCATTCAGAAGCTGTGTTTAGAGGCATTTCAAACACCAAACGCGGTTAAACACAGGCATTTAATTTTTGGCTATTTAAAAAAAAAAAATCTTCTACACGCAAAGCGGCTAAACAAGACTAAATGCGGCATGTAAACGCAGCTAAACGACCGTTTTTAGACACTGGTTTCTAGCTGTCAAGTTAAATCATTCAGGAGAAGTTGAACAACGTCCCATGTACCTGAAGCCTTAGTCAAAAGACTATAACTAAAGCCCCATACACACTATCAGATTTTCTGCAGATTGTTGTCTTCAGGTTTACCAAAACCATGTAGTACAAGGGCCTGCCTGAGAGCATACACATTGAAACTCCTAAGTTTTGACCTTATATTATATGGTTTTGGTAAATCTGAAGACAAAAAACAGCAGAAAATCTGATGGGGCTTTAGACTAAATTGGAATTTGAAGTAAAAATATACACTGGCCTCCATGCAGGAGCGTCTGTTAATAAAGACCAGTGCTATCTCTTTTTGTGCAGGGCGACTTGTTGTATCTCCACCCCCTTCTGTAGTTTTCTATAGGCAGCCCGTGTTAGGTGGGCCTTCTGGGCCCCTCCCACAACTCTGCTCTCTGCTATGTACAGCACACTGATGATGTCACCACTATGTTTACAAGATAATATCTGGGTTTGCAAAGGTATTTGGTGCACATAAAGTGGATTTAGATCCTTAGTGGCTATTGAGGAATATATTTCATTACAATGTTTTGTGCCCAGCTTTAAGCAATCCACAGGTTTGTTATAGTTGTGGCTCACACAACTTATGTTGAATGTATGAAGTATATGCTTCCAGTATACCAAGGCAGACACCTGGGTAGCTACACTGATCAGCTTCTCAGCTAAAAGCTAAATATGTAGTAGTGTGGGGGTTAGTGGGTTGTACCTGGAGCTCTAATAAATGTCTACAACTTTTAAATGCATATTTGTGAAACGCACTCCTCTGTAGACCAAATTGTGTTACAAGATTACGGGCACTTTAAACGCAGTTTTTGTAAAGACTGTGAAAATGAGAGTATCTCTACAGGCAGTCCTTAGCCTGAATTACCAGCTTTGATATCATATTACCTGCCAGATCCTCTGATCCTATGAAAACATGACGGCATACACAGTTATAAAGGAGCCAGGAACTTTCTGTACTGAAAAGCCTCCACTGATTACTGATTTACTATGATCTTCTCTTTTTGGTCATGCCATTGTTTAATGTGTATCATTTTAGTAGGCAGCTGGAATGCTGCAGTTGTATCACTACCAGCTCATGGAACACTCAGTGCTGACTGCAGACTTGTCAACAAAAGGACACATTTTTCCAGATTGTGTACTTTGACAAGTGCTTACTCAGGTCTGTCCTACTTGACTTCAGGCTAGTCACAGCAAGTAGTCCGATATGTGTCATTGAGATAACTAACCCTGGCCATACATGCTAAGGTATAGGAGAAATCCATAGATATCCCAATCCACTCTCAACAACATTAATGGACAATTCTGTTAAGATAACTTACCCTGGCCATACATGCTAAGGTTTAGGAGAAATCCATAGATATCCCAATCCACACTGAACGCTATAGATGGACAATTCTGTTAAGATAACTTACCCTGGCTATACATGCTAAGGTTTAAGAGAAATACATAGATATCCCAATCCACACTCAACAACATGGATGGACGAATCTTTTAAGATAACTTACCCTGGCCATACATGCTAAGGTTTAGGAGAAATCCATAGATATCCCAATCCACACTCAACAACATTAATGGATGATTCTGTTAAGATAACTAACCCTGGCCATACATGCTAAGGTTAAAGAGAAATCCATTGATATACCAATCCACACTCAACAACATGGATGGACGTTTTTTTAAGATAACTTACCCTGGCAATACATGCTAAGGTTTAAGATAAATCAATAGATATCCCGATCATCACTCAACAACATGGATGGACAATTCTGTTAAGATCACTAACCCTGGCCATACATGCTAAGGTTTAAGAGAAATCAATAAATATCCCAATCCACACTCAACAAAATAGATGGACGAATCTGCAGTGCTGACTGTTGTATTCTGACAGCTGCCACCCACCACGCTTGAATCTGGTTGGATGCAGGTGCTGTTTGCCTGAGAATTTTCCTCCTGGCTTCTTCTAAAAAAGTTGATTGAAAAATAAACTTTTCTCAAGCTGGGTGGTGCTGATTTAGGCTAGGTTCACATATATGCAAATTGGAATGCGTTTTTAACCGCATCCAATTCACATAACATGTGAATGTGATGAGTTTCAATGGAGCCCATTCACACATGTTCGGGGCAAGTGTGGTGCAGGTTTAAAAAGGGCCCTGTGTGTTTTTGGGCCTTGTTAAGGTGTGAATTTGGGTACAAATTTGCACCTGAATCACACCTGAACCAGTGAAGAGAAACGCACAAGACTCCAGACTGCAAACCGCAGCCGCATATGTGTGAACCCAGCCTTACTCTACTAGAAAACTATTAGACCCCATTCACACTTGGGCCGCGGCCGCGTTAGCGCTACGGTGCTAACAGGGTGCTTTTAACCCCAAAGAAGGGGTTAAAAACTCCTGTGTTTCGGCACTTCTTTTCAATCGCTTCATTCCAATGGGCAGGGCGTTTTGGGAATACAACACTCCCAAACCGCCCCAAAGATGCTGCTTGCAGGACTTTTCGGAACATCGGAACATCCCGCAAGCACACCGCCCCAGTGTGACACACTAGAATGAATTGGAGGCAGTTTTCAGGTGCTTAGCAGAGGCTATTTCCAGCGCTAAAGTGCATGAAAACCACCCCAGTGTGAAAGGGGTCTTAGGTGTCAGGAAAAATAGACAGAGCTGTTTAAACTTTCCCACACGTCAGAGAGCACATAATTGTGCAGGTAAGATGGGACTGCCATCTTGTCTCTCTCTTGCAGTAGTGCTGCACCAGACCCTATATATTTGTATGCTCCACTTGGCCAAGGCTACTTGTAATTTTATGGAAAAGGTGAGTAGAAGGAGGCTTCTCAGAGAGGTAACAGTGGTGATTAGACATTTTCTTCCTCTAAATAGTGGGTGGCCAGCTGTCTTAGGGTCTTAAGGTACACCCACAGACATGAGAAAACTACTGGCTTGTCATTTTTATGAGTAGTATAGAAGAGACAAACATAGTTCAAACCTTGAAAATTACAGTCAAATTTAGCATTACTTGTAGCAGTCGGGTAAGGATCAAAACAAAAATGTTTCCCTAGGTGTGATCAGTACTTGCAACAGCACACGTTGCATCCACACTTTTTTTATTCCAGGTTTATAAAAATCTGAGAGCGAGTGGTGCCTAGTAGTGAAAAAGGAGTTTCACTGCCCTTTCACCCAAACAAGTCCAATCATGCCATGCTGCATACAGTGTATGTGTAGGCAGGGGTTCCCTTTAAGGGTGTGTCATCTGCATTAGCCCCACCCCTTACCTTTAAATTATTGAGGGGAGGAGCTACAGTAATAGAAGTATGGTCTGCAGCAGGACAGAGGGATGGAGTGATAAGAGGAAGAAAATTCCGTGGGGGTCTGAGGGGGGAGGCCATGAGGTCTAGGGAGGCCTTATGGTAACCCTGCTTAGTGAGTAGTACCACAGTACCCCTCCTGTGTAGTTGGTGAGCTATGCATCATTATACCAGTGTTTGGAGAGTGTTTATGCCATATGTAGTGGTTTGCAACACCATTGTATGGACAAGTTTGTAATTATTATATACTTTAAGTAAAGTTCAAAGAAAAAACACTTAATGTCTCTTACTTGTCTAAGCCTGGGAGTACAAGAAATGTGATAGAGTAGGTTCAGGCTCATTTGTAAATGTGATTACTTGTGCAACCCTGATCGACTAAGGAGCAGATAGTGATTAGGGAAAAGAGGTCTCCATCCTGGTGGACAGAGCGAACCCCCTCATGGAACACCTGTCAGGTCACCTAGGCTTCTGTTTGACATGGGCCCCAAATGTTTGTTGGAGTCCGAGAGCCCTAATCTGGTGCTGTGTGAGAAGTGCTCTGAACATTTGGGGTTAATATGGACTTTGATCAGGGGGATGTGGTGAGGGGTGTTGGATCCACATCTGTGCACATGCTGCAGAAAAGTAAGTCTGCATAGGCTTGGGTGGTGTACACTATTAAAGTTGCCATGGAAGCCTGGTTTATAGGTGAGATGCTGCTTGATTGGTTCAACCACATGAAGCAGTGAGCAAAAGTAGGGTCGAGTGTAGCCTTGAACTTCACCATAAGTATATTAACCCTACCCCATCATCTTCAGCAGCTTTTTTGACCAGGCAGATGTTTTATCTGCAGCTGCTGGAATAGTTAAAATACATGTCCCCTAATCACACCATGCCCTAAGTCTCGGCGTTAGCTTGGCACAACTTTATGTTGGCCATGTTGCTGCAACTAAACCAAGCAACAGAGGGTAATCAGCCAGTATCGTGCAGATGCAGAAAAAGAACGGGCTTTGGGGGGCTGAGGCATTACCTACTGCCAACTCTGCTGGTCTGTCACCATTACCAGCTCCTCCAATGTTCAATACAAGCATATTACCACTGGATAAAATATTCCAAAAATACCTTTTTTCAGATTATAAATCAAATTGGGGTGCTGCTGATGTATTTGGGTCAAGCATAATTATAAAAATATAAATGACACAATACTGTATGTATGCCATATGGTGTTGCTACGCTCCCTATGAAAATCATACTGTTTCCAAAACACCACATAAAGCTTAAAGGTATCTTCCTAGCATGTAATTTAACTGTTTTTTTCCACCATGTCACCCTTTAAAGTTGCATTGATGTTTTGCTTTTTGCATTAGTACATGCTCCCCATGGCAGCAACCAGCTCCTCGTGCCTTTATTTTACAACTTTACCTATTAGCCTTGAAAACTGCCAAAACTATAGCTAGAAAACCATAGAAAAATGGATGTTGCCATTGGTGGAAATACTGGTTGCCTGAATGTATCAAAATTCAGTACTTTCTGAGTTGCTGGCCTAAAACAACCACAGAGGTCAAGCATGCCAAACTAAAGGTAGAACTCCTGATCTATATACTTGATACAGGTCAGTAATTCGGAAAATAATGAAGCTATAGGATCACCATGAGTGAGAGACATCTAGCATTTTCAGAAGGATAAATCAGGAATGGCATTCACCAATACTTCCTTAGTACAGGTTTCCTTTTTTTCCCTTTCAAAGCATAAAACCTCAGGGTTTAGCTGAAGAGAAAACACAGTAGCAGATGCTGCCTTGTGGCTCCATTTCTTTCTTTGAATACATTGTTGCTTATGAGTCATCCACTTCAGTATGTAAATTTCAGCTTGAGCTACCAAGCCTGTAAACCAAAGCCTTTTTTCAACAAGCTGTATATAGACAGGGAATCATAAAGATCTACCTGATGAAATAAAGACTATTACAGTATCTACAAAATTGCTATATATTCCCTGGGGTAACCAGGGTAATGGAGAACTCTGCAAGTGGTTCCACCTAGGTGCCTGCAATATATATGTACAGGTTTTTTTATGGAAAATTTTAGTGTCCGGCATCACATGCATGATATGAAATGCTGAAAATGACTATGTTGTTACTGCATTTGTATTGAATGCATCATTATTTCATAACCAATAGGGTTTAACTTTGTATGTACTATTTCCTTCTATTTCCAGAATCCAACAAGAAGTTTTCATTTTGGACCTATTTACCCAGGTGTTCACACGTATTGCCTCATTTGCTGCAATGTGCCTGTGAACTTCAACTCTTCTTGGCTGGAACACGTAAGTTCCACTTAATCAACCACGTACCCAACATTTTTGTATCCCTAGAACCAGTGATGTAAAACCTGTTGCAGACATTGCAGAGGATCTTCCTATAGGGCCCTGTACACTTTAACCACTTCAGCCCTGGACCAATTGTCAGCCTAAGGACCAGAGGTCTTTTTACAATTTCGCACTGCACTGCTTTAACTGGTAATTGCGCAGTCATGCAATGTTGTACCCAAACGAAATTTGCGTCCTTTTCTTCCCACTAATAGAGCTTTCTTTTGATGGTATTTGATTGCCTCTGCGATTTTTATTTTTTGCGATATAAATGGAAAAAGACAGAAAATCTAGAGAAAAAAATATATTTTCTAATTTTTCTTATAAGAAAAATCGAATAAACTCAATTTTAGTCATACATTTAGGGCAAAACTTATTCAGCCACATGTCTTTAGTAAAAAAAATGTCAATAAGCGTATATTTATTGGTTTGCGCAAAAGTTATAGTGTCTACAAACTAGAGTACATTTTCTGGAATTTACACAGCTTTTAATTTATGACTGCCTATCTCATTTCTTGAGGTGCTAAAATGGCAGGGCAGTACAACCCCCCCCCCCCCCCAAATGACCCCATTTTGGAAAGTAGACACCCCAAGGAAATTGCTGAGGGGCATGTTGAGCCCATTGAATATTTTTTTTTTGTCCCAAGTGATTGAATAATGACACAAAAAAAAAAAGTTTACAAAAAGTTGTCACTAAATGATATATTGCTCACACATGTCATAGTTATATGTAGAATTGCAACCCAAAATATATTCTGCTGCTTCTCCTGAGTACGGGGATACCACATATGTGGGACTTTTTGGGAGTCTAGCCGCGTACGGGACCCCGAAAACCAATCACCGCCTTCAGGATTTCTAAGGGTGCAAATTTTTGATTTCACTCCTCACTACCTATCACAGTTTCGAAGGCCATAAAATGCCAAAATAGCACAACCCCCCCCCCCCCAAATGACCCCATTTTGGAAAGTAGACACCCCAAGGAAATTGCTAAGGGGCATGTTGAGCCCATTGAATATTTTTTTTTGTCCAAAGTGATTGAATAATGACAAAAAAAAAAAAGTTTACAAAAAGTTGTCACTAAATGATATATTGCTCACACATGCCATAGTTATATGTGGAATTGCACCCCAAAATATATTCTGCTGCTTCCCCTGAGTACGGGGATACCACATATGTGGGACTTTTTGGGAGCCTAGCCTCGTACGGCACCCCGAAAACCAATCACTGCCTTCAGGATTTCTAAGGGTTCAAATTTTTGATTTCACTCATCACTACCTATCACAGTTTCGAAGGCCATAAAATGCCAAAATAGCACAAACCCCCCCCCCCTCCAAAAGACCCCATTTTGGAAAGTAGACACCCCAAGCTATTTACTGAGAGGCATGCTGAGTCCATGAAATATTTTATATTTTGCCACAAGTTGCAGGAATATTACAATTTTTTTTTTTTGCACAAAGTTGTCACTAAATGATATATTGCTCACACATGCTATGGGCATAAGTGAAATTACACCCCAAAATAAATTCTGCTTCTTCTCCCGAGTACGGGGATACCACATGTGGGGGACTTTTTGGGAGCCTAGCCACGTACGGGACCCCGAAAACCAAGCACTGCCTTCAGGATTTAAATATAAAACGCTACCAAAAAAAACTGTTAGGGCCGGTTCACACTGCGGGCGATGCGAGGCGACACCGACTTGCCTCGCCGCGACCTGCCGCGACCTTAGCGGCGATTTGAAAATGACTTCTGTATAGAAGTCAATGCAAGTCGCCCCGAGGTCGCCCAGAAGTAGTACAGGAACCTTTTTTCTGAGTCGGAGCGACTCGAGTCGCTCCTCTCAGAACGGTTCCATTGTACAGAACGGGGGCGACTTGTCAGATTGCGGCGAGGCAAGTCGTGTCGCCTCGCATCGCCCGCAGTGTGAACCGGCCCTTAGCGATCGCAGGGATCAGGCCTGACTCTGCAAACGCTGCAGTTATGTGTTTAGTGTTTTGTAAGTGACAGTGATCGATCGATACTGCACTTGAGTGGGCTGGGCGGAGGGGCAAAATGCAGGTGCCAGCAGGTATCTGGGCTGATCCTGCTAACAATTCGTTTTTTTGGAACCCTAAACTGCTGGGGACCCTAGTATAGATCTGATTAGTCAGATATTGATCTGTTCAGATTTTATACCACTACGGGAGGTTTATGCTTTGCGCGTGGGTGTTAGCGGTACTGGCACTAACCTAGCGCTGCCTGGGGCGACGCAGACCCTGACCCTAAAACCTAATTGATATCACCCGCCGGGTGATCAGGGGGTTAAACCTTTATTGGGTAATAAATGGTGGGTGCCCTGTTGCTATTAAAAGCAAACAAACTAACCAGAGTCACCCGTAACACTTATACAGTGATCACTGGTGAAAGGGTTAACTAGGGGCAATCAGGGGGTTCAAATTTTTATTAGGTAGTATATGGGGGTCCCTGGCGCTATATAAAAACCTGACGGGGAACCTAAATAACTAACTGGCTAACCAGCGTCACCAGTGACACTTATACGGTGATCGCTGGTGAAAGGGTTAACTAGGGGCAATCAGGGGGTTAAATCCATTATTGGGTAGTATATGGGGGTACCTAGCGCTATAAAAACCTGGCGGTGAACCTAAAAAAATAACTAGCTACCTAGCGACACTAGTGACACTAATGCAGCGATCAGAAAAATGATCGCTTAGTGACACTGGCAAAAGGGGGTGAAAGGGTTAACTAGGGGCAATCAGGGGGTTAAAACCATTATTAGGTAGTATATGGGGGTACCTAGCGCTATAAAAACCTGGCGGTGAACCTAAAAAAATAACTAGCTACCTAATGCCACCAGTGACACTAATGCAGCGATCAGAAAAACGATCGCTTAGTGACACTGGCAAAAGGGGGTGAAAGGGTTAACTCTAGGGGCAATCAGGGGGTTAAACCTTTATTGGGGGTAGGGGGCTACCCTGGACCTAACACTAACTGCCCTGACAGTTTTTACTGACACTAAATGCAGGGATCGGGGGGGTAATCGGGGGGAGGGATTTGTGTGCCTATGTGCACCTACATGTCAGTATAGTGTTGGTGCACACTTACTTTCACTGTTCTCCTCGTAGTCCGGTCAAAAAGACCGCCCCGAGGAGAATGACATCACTTCCTCCCTGCCTGTGTTTACTATACACAGCGGGGGAAGCTTCTCATTCGCCAGGAGCGATCGAGAGGGGATGGCCAGAAACCAACGGCCATCCCCTCATCCCGGATTGCTCCTGCAGCGAAACGGACCTCTGCATCCAGCGGGAGGGGGTCCGATCGGACCCCCCACCCGCTGGAAGGCAAGCACATACATGTACGTGCTTGTGCCTGTCGGTGCCATTGCACCAACGTACATTGCCATGCGGCGGTCCTTAAGTGGTTAAATAATTTGGAAAGTTAACAAGCCTGCTCCAGTGTACCAAATTCCAAACACAAAATAATCAAATTTCCTACAGCTCTTATGGGAACATTCATTTGTGTGGCTAGATTTGTAAAATCATTTAAAGTGGTAGTGAACTCCCACTGGACACTTGTACCTACAGGTAAGCATACAATAAAGCTTACCTGTAGGTACAAGGAATAGTTTCTAAATGTACACTGTTTAGGAGATATTCATTGTCTCTGCAGACAGTGACTTCACCTGGCCATGAAAGAATGGCATACTTGGGCCATTCTTTCAGGGCTCTGTGCCCTGGATTGACGCCATCGCAGCTCGGCCATTCAAACGGCCAGAGCCCGTGAACCCAGAAGGAAGACTGGGTGAAGATGGAAGTCCTGTCAGCAGTGACAGCATGCCACTGAAAGGCTTAGTTCTAAGGAAAGTCTTTCATAATGTGCTAGTATGCGATGCATACTTAAAATTCAGTTTACTACAACTTTAGGCCCATTTTACACTGGTACGACTTTACTTCAATGAACAGGGATCCGACTTTGATCCCTGACAATACCAGACACTGTCTGATATGAATCTTCAGGGGAACGCCACGCACAATGTAAAAAAAAAACAGTATGGGTTCCCCCTCCAAGAGCATACCAGGCCCTTTGGTCTAGTATTTATTTTAAGGGGAACCCACACACCAAAAAATGGCGTGGGATTCCCCCCCCCCAAAATCCATAGCAGACCCTTATCCGAGCACACAGCCTCGCAGGTCAGGAAAGGGGGTGGGGACGAGTGAGCAAACCCCAAGAACCGTACCAGGCCACATGCCCTCAACACAGAGGGAGGGTTCTTTGAGGCAGGGGGGTCCTGTGCCCCCCCACCCCAAAGCAACTTGTCTCCATGTGGTGAGGCCAAGGGCCTCTACCCGACAACCCTGGCTGTTGGTTGTTGGGGTCTGTGGGAGGGGAGCTTATCGGAATCTGGAAGCCCCTTTTAACAAGGGGGCCCCCAGATCCTGGCTACCCCACCCTATGTGAATGAGTATCGGGTACATTCACCTAAAAAAAGTGTCAAAGATAAAACACAGTACACAGATTTTTAAAGTCATTTATTAAATGTAAGTGCAGCGCTAAGTGAAAACAGTCATATAAAAATAGGACCATGTGATAGCAAATGCATATAATCTAAGAGTAAAAAAATATAAATGTATAAACATAAACCTTATATACTCTTAATAAACGTACAAATATATGTATATAAACACTTGAAACGTGATAGCAAGTGAAATGAATAAAGTCCATGGGTGGCAACTGTAGATCCTGATGAATGGATAGCCTCCTTAGGACATCAGTGGAAAAAGCATTTGTGAAAAGTGGATGATAGAAGCAAAACCCCCACCAACATATGGAAGCTTACCAAAGCTAGTGGACTCAACCAGGCATACGCCTACTGTGTCATTAGGGCTTGTGGTGCAACCGCACCAATAAACGAGCATCCATGTCTGCAACTAATGGCACCAACAGATGATGGTCACACTGTCATTAAAATGGCTCCCAACAGAGAAGGAAAACTCAGGGGGGTAGACCATTTCTTTCCCATGTGCTAACAAGATGTGGCCAGAAATTAAATAAAAGTTCCACATAGTGTAAATCCACATAACAATGGATATTTATTTAAAAGTAAGAGGAACACTCACATTTTGGGTAGATAAAAAGCACTTATGAAAAAGACTGTAGGTTCACGCAATGACATCAGCAACACTCATCCCAACGTGTTTCGTCTAAGGAGACATCATCTGGGAGACACCAAAAAAGTAGAGTTATCCTTTAAGTATTTCAGTCCTTGTCAATCCCACACAAAGTATTATTATAGCTTTACATCATAATTTGAATATAGATTTACTTTAAAACTAAACTTTAGACAAACAGCTATACAAACTCAAATATTTAAAATTTAATTGTGATATGTTGGGGTTTTGTAGCTCAGTGGTAGTGCCAAAACAGTGCATTTACTCCATAAAATAGTTTTTAGGGCTTTCCTGACCACTTTTATTTAAAAGAACATCAAAAGTTCATACAGGTATGTCTTCCCATGCAGGAGGTTCTCACCATCAATACAAACAAAACATTACATTTAGCCTTTTGACTCTCTTGCAGCTTTACTGCTCTGATTAGCACCTCTTGGTCCTTCTGACCCTTAGTACCTTTTAGGTCCTTCTGATAGGGTTGCCTCCTGTCCGTGATTCACCCCCCGACAGTCCGGGTTTAAATTATGTGTCTGGGTTTCAGTCAAGAATATACAAGAATATAGTTAGGAATAGGCCCTGACAGGAGGGTGAGGGGGCACTATGTGTACCACATTACTATTCTCTTTGGAGTTTCCAAAGGTGTCCCAGGTCTGTTACAGTCCTATAGTGTATACTAAAAAAAAAAAAAAAAAAAAAAAAAAAAAACTATCTGTTCTCCCCAGCCAAAGTCCCGCCCCCCCCGAGTCCGGCCCACACTGCACTGCATACTTCTCCCGGGTAAACAAACTTTAAGCACACAGATGCAGTGCAGCCCTATGAGAGCCCCCCGGAGGACACTGCAGGCTTGTCTGCCAGCCCCCCTCCTCCCCCGTCATACACAGATGATGAAAGGTTTTTCTAGGAGATATGCTGATCACCCGTCCAGCACACTGGATGGAGCCCAGGCCAACATGGATGAATGCGCGGCCTGCAGCTTGGTCATGGTGAGTGAGAGGACCCCATCCCCCACACACCATTACTTACCCCCTCCATCTCCTCCTGGGGACAGGGGCCCCTTCTCACGTGGGGACAGGGACCCCCATCTCCCCTGGGGACAGGGACCCCTTCTCACCTGGGGGCAGTAACTTCATCTGCCCTGGAGAAAAGGACCTCATCTCTTCTGGGGACGGGGACCCCATCCTGCCTAGGGACAGTCCCCCAATGGGGCACCTAAAAATAAAAAAATAATAAAAAAACTACTGATGCCAGTGGTGGAACTACAGAGCTCACAAAGGTCATACCTGTGACCATACCCTGGAGTTCCACCGCCTGACTTGGAGGGAAGGGCCCTGGCTGGGGTTCAGGGGGGCCCTTCATGGTTTCTTGCATCGGGGCCCTGAAGGTTCTAGTTACGCCACAGCATCTGCCTAAGGGTGTCCTGGCCCTAACCCTCTCTCCCCCAGTTCTGTTTAAGAGATAATAAATCAATTTTCTTGCATTTCAAAAAGTGACTGGCGCCCATGTTTCCAACTTGCAATACACCCACCATGCCTAATAACCCACACTACAAGGAAGGATGTCAGCTCTCCCTGACCCTGGAGATCACCATTAGGCCTTTGGAGGTCAGGGATGCCGCTACATGGTGTTAACCACCATTTTAAACAGTGGCATGGGCTCGCCCTACCACAACATTTAAGGGAGCTGTTTTACAGTACATATCAAAGGATTTCTGTCCATCTAATCCTGAGATTTCCAAAATTATGCTATACAGCACAGCCAGAGGATGACACCACTTTTTTGCAACTGTTATAGACCTTAGAAGGCATACAGCACTGTCCTCTCTTTACCTCCATCTGCTAACTGGACAGAGAATGAACAGCAAGAGACTGATGAGGTTATCTCTTTTTTTAAATGATGCTCCTTCGTCCTATCAGAATATTTCTTAGAAGCACATTTGCATGCAGCATGTCTGATTGGCTCACAGTTCTGCCCCATTCTCTTTTAGTCTGATTGGTGCCGTACAGGAGATTGCAAGAGACAGATAGGGGATAGGCAATGCATTTAAATTAATTATTTTATTCATGGAATGTATTTCTATCTGCCTGGGGTTAAGCTTTAAGGTGGTTATGATTTAGAACAGAAATTCACAACATATGGTATGTGCACCCCCAGGGTACTTCTGGTAGGCCAAACCGTACTCCTGCTTGTCAAATAATTTAGTATCCTTCACTGAAAATTAAGGTAATACCAAATATTTTCTTATACAAAGCAAACTGGATTGCTTGGTGATGTTTATTTAAAATACGTATGAGCTGCATTAATAAAGGTATACAGTATATTAAAAAAATGTATACATTTTGGGGGATCTTTCAAATAAACTGAAATGTACTTTGGTGTACTTCATAAATATTTGTTGCAATGTAGTGGTGTAGATTACACTTATAACATTGTGTGCATTATTTGAATGTATGTTAGATATTCTCAATAATGAAGAACGCTTGTGAGGTCCTGGTTTACAATTTGCATAGGGGCCCTAAGAAGATTTCTTATGGTTCTGATGCAGACAATACCTTACCTTTTGTAGTCTGGAACACAGTTATTGCAAGTTATACATTATTTAATCAATGGAAAATATCTAAATTACAGGACATAGAAAAGAAAAAAAGTTCCCCTGGTTGGACTTTAAAGGCAACACATGTATAAAATAATATCAACGTAGTATAGTAAAAAGATTATTTGTTTATATTTATTAAAGTTTAAACACAATAAAAATAGAACATTGATTTTACTGTACACAGACAGTGAATATCACCATAACAAACATGGGCATAATGAATCCTCCCAACGCGTTTCAGAGAGTTCCTTCTTCGGTGGTGCAAAAAGAAAAGGAGGGGTTCATATATTGATGATAGGTGATATGTATCTCAAAGTTAGAATCACAAACATTAAAAACAAAGGAATGACAACATGTGGCTGATTTCCCAAGGCAGAAGGCATCAACGATATTTTACTTATAAAAAATGTATCGCTAGGAGGGTCAGACCAACAATTTCCGTGCCATAAGATCAAAGGTCGGCCATATGAGCACACCGAAGCCAAGAATATGGATCCCTGGGAGCAGAGAGTATACTGGATCAAGATGGAGGTCAGGAATTACTGAAGACACCTAGCATCCGCTTAAATTGCCAATGTATTCAGGAGTATAGCAACCGCACATCCCAACGCTCAGCCAAACAATGCTTATAACATTGTGTGCATTATTTGGATGTATGTTAGATATTCTCAATAATGGAGAACTGTTGTAAGGTCCTGGTTTACAATTTGCATAGGGGCCCTAAGAAGATTTGTTATGGTTCTGATGCAGACAATATCTGCATGTAGCTTGAGTATAATGGCTCCTCAGCTGGTATGGTACCACAAGTCACAGAACCTTATTGTACTTAGGGTGCAGTGTTGCCAACCATCAGTATTTTTACTGACAGCCAGTAAAAAACAGGCACTTTACTCCTGCCAGTAAATGCCAGTGACAGGAAAAGATTGCCAGTAAAAAAATATGGCTGTGATGCATCCGAGTGCCTGCTACAGTGTGTTTGGGTGGTGCAGGAGGGCATCTGATAGAGGCAGTCCCTGAACATGTTGTGTTATGTTATGGTGCAAGAGGAGTCCGAGAGGAGCATCCAGAGCCTCGTGTGTCTATCTGTCAGCGCTGTTTGGACTATTGGGACCACCTGGCAAGGAGAGAGACTGTATGTTTTTCGCCCTAATATCTACAGTGCCTTGCGAAAATATTCGGTCCCCTTGAACTTTTCAACCTTTTGCCACATTTCAGGCTTCAAACATAAAGATATAAAATTTTTATTTTTTGTGAAGAATCACCAACAAGTGGGACACAACTGTGAAGTGGAACGAAATCTATTGGATTTTTTAAACTTTTTTAACTAATAAAAAAATTAAAAGTGGGGCGTGCAAAATTATTCGGCCCCCTTGCGTTAATACTTTGTAGAGCCACCTTTTGCTGTGATTACAGCTGCAAGTTGCTTGGGGTATGTCTCTATCAGTTTTGCACATCGAGAGACTGAAATTCTTGCCCATTCTTCCTTGCAAAACAGCTCGAGCTCAGTGAGGTTGGATGGAGAGCGTTTGTGAACAGCAGTTTGCAGCTCTTTCCACAGATGCTCGATTGGATTCAGGTCTGGACTTGACTTGGCCATTCTAACACCTGGATACGTTTATTTGTGAACCATTCCTTTGTAGATTTTGCTGTATGTTTGGGATCATTGTCTTGTTGGAAGATAAATCTCCGTCCCAGTTTCAGGTCTTTTGCAGACTCCAACAGGTTTTCATCCAGAATGGTCCTGTATTTGGCTGCATTTATCTTCCCCTCAATTTTAACCATCTTCCCTGTCCCTGCTGAAGAAAAGCAGGCCCAAACCATGATGCTGCCACCACCATGTTTGACAGTGGGGATGGTGTGTTGAGGGTGATGAGCTGTGTTGCTTTTACGCCAAACATATCGTTTTGCATTGTGGGCAAAAAGTTCGATTTTGGTTTCATCTGACCAGAGCACCTTCTTCCACATGTTTGGTGTGTCTCCCAGGTGGCTTGTGGCAAACTTTAGACGAGACTTTTTATGGATATCTTTGAGAAATGGCTTTCTTCTTGCCACTCTTCCATAAAGGCCAGATTTGTGCAGTGTACGACTGATTGTTGTCCTATGGACAGACTCTCCCACCTCAGCTGTAGTTCTCTGCAGTTCATCCAGAGTGATCATGGGCCTCTTGGCTGCATCTCTGATCAGTCTTCTCCTTGTGTGAGCTGAAAGTTTAGAGGGACAGCCAGGTCTTGGTAGATTTGCAGTGGTCTGATACTCCTTCCATTTCAAAATGATCGCTTGCACAGTGCTCCTTGGGATGTTTAAAGCTTGGGAAATCTTTTTGTATCCAAATCCGGCTTTAAACTTCTCCACAACAGTATTACGGACCTGCCTGGTGTGTTCCTTGGTCTTCATAAAGCTCTCTGCGCTTTCAACAGAACCCTGAGACTATCACAGAGCAGGTGCATTTATACAGAGACTTGATTAGACACAGGTGGATTCTATTTATCACCATCAGTCATTTAGGACAACATTGGATCATTCAGAGATCCTCGCTGAACTTCTGGAGTGAGTTTGCTGCACTGAAAGTAAATGGGCCGAATAATTTTGCACGCACCACTTTTCAGTTTTTTATTTGCTAAAAAAGTTTAAAATATCCAATAGATTTTGTTCCACTTCACAATTGTGTCCTACTTGTTGGTGATTCTTCACAAAAAATTAAAATTTTATATCTTTATGTTTGAAGCCTGAAATGTGGCAAAAGGTTGAAAAGTTCAAGGGGGCCGAATACTTTCGCAAGGCACTGTACATTAAATCACATTGCTAATTGAATATTGTACTTGTTTGTAGCCTAAATACTGAAATTTGCACTTAAAACTGTCATTTTGTAACTTTTGGAAATGGCAGTAAAAACTTGACTGTAAAAAAAAATTATGTGTAAAGTTGCGCTGAATATATGTGAAATCTATAGTATAAAAAGTAATGAAATCCAATATAGATTATATATAAAACATGAGTCAAAAAAGTACACCATGTAAGAAATTCAATCAAAAGTCCTTATACGAAAAAAAAAAATCCTGGTTATGACTTAAGTCCCCAAATTATAGAGAACAGGGAAATCAGTCCTTCTCAAAAGTTTGATGAGACCTTCCTGGTTTTGCCAGTATCACTTCCAGACTGGAAAAAAGTTGGACTCTTACCGCAATGGATGGACTCCAGACCACCGGAGTCGTAAGCGCTGGCAGACAAACCCTCTGCAGGGATCACAGATGCATACTCCGCTCGCACACACTGCTGAGGGCGTGAGCACGTACAGATCTTCCCGAAGGTTACCAACGCGGGCAGAAAGATTCCGGAACCAGCCGATCTCCCTGCTTTCGTCTCAGTCGACGCGAAGCAGAAGGGCAGGGTGGCCATCCAATCACTGTTAATTTCCAGGGTTTTGCAGAGCTCTCCGATCTGCTCAGCTCAGCTCACATTGGGAGTGTGAACACAGACAGGAGTCTAATACAATCTAACCTACAGATGCTGTGTGAATGAGGCTCTGCAGGCAGCTTACGGAAGTGGATGCATCAGCTTAATTCGGAAAGTACGGTGTCAGTGCCCATCTGATGAGGTTTGTTCACTGAAGAACCTTTGTATATGATAGCCTGTCGGAGAGCTCTGCAAAACTCCAGAAATTAACAGTGATTGGAAGGCCACCCTGCCCTTCTGCTTCGCGTCGACTGAGAGGAAAGCAGGGAGATCGGCTGGTTCCGGAATCTTTCGGCCCGCGTCGGTAACCTTCGGAAGATCTGTACGTGCTCACACCCTCAGCAGTGTGTGAGAGCAGAGTATGCATCTGTGATCCCTGCAGAGGGTTTGTCTGGCAGCGCTAATGACTCCGGTGGTCTGGAGTCCATCCATTGCGGTAAGAGTCCAACTTTTCTCCAGTCTGGAAGTGATACTGACAAAACCAGGAAGGTCTCATCAAACTTTTGAGAAGGACTGATTTCCCTGTTCTCTATAATTTGGGGACTTAAGTCATAACCAGGATTTTTTTTTTTTCGTATAAGGACTTTTGATTGAATTTCTTACATGGTGTACTTTTTTGACTCATGTTTTATATATAATCTATAATGGATTTCATTACTTTTTATACTATAGATTTCACGTAACTTTACACGTACTTTTTTCTGATTTGATCCATAATTGATATTTGATGGTTTTTAAGCCCCATACACACTATCAGATTGTCTGCTGATTTTTTTCCTTCAGGTTTACCAAAACCATGTAGTACAAGGGCCTGCCTGAATGCATACACATTGAAACCCCTGAGGTTTGACCTCATATTATATGGTTTTGGTAAATCTGATGGAAAAAATCAGCAGACAATCTGAGTGTGTATGGGGCTTTAGTTGCAGCTTTTAGGTTTTGCCCCAAGCGTGATATTTTTGTTTGTTTTTTGTTTATGCTAAAAACTTGGCTGTGCCAGTAAATTTTGGGTGTCATGTCAGTACATTTAAATCTGGTAGGTTGGCAACACTGTTGGGTTTTTTATTAATTTTTTTGGTTCCAAACCATGTGAATAGTTGCACTTTGCATACGCTTTTATCTGAAGCAGAGAACAAACTGCAATGTGAGAAAGCCAGAATGAGAAACAATTTGCATTGCACTGCTCTCTGTTTTTCTAGTTATTTCTGTTTTTGCTGAGTGTGTGAGGTCAGTTAGGAGCCACTATCTCTTCTGTGTGTGGCAGATTGTCCCTGAAACTGACCAGTGCAGATAATAAAAATAAAACAGGTTAACTCTGCAACATTGCTCTGATCTTTTGCTAAGTAATGTGTTTGCAATAGGCAGCTTTTCAGAGTGGCCCTGAGATATGGCCCTCAATAAAAACCCTGGGTAATTTCCATGCTAATACAGTGATTCCTTATTAAAAATGATCAATAATATACAAAATCAGTGAAATTAAAGAAATGTTTTGTACACGTGTAGCACTGTCCCCCATAGGGCTTGGTAAGTGCTGACTTCTTAGGCCTCTCTCTGACTACCTGCAGCTGGTTGCTAGGGATTTTCTCTTATTCCCCCTTACTTGTTAATCAATGACCAGTCCAGGGTATATGGGTTTTCGTATTTTATTTTGGAACTTGGATGGGAGGGGGGATTAGTGGGATACTCCAGCTGAAACTATTCACAATGGATAAGAACACTCTCACTTGGTCTCACCAGAAGATTTGTGGAAGCAGACACACTGCTTTAACCATATTGCCACATGTATGGAAGAGTTAAGTCTTCTTGCTCTCACTAGCAGCCTTGATGAAGTACTTTAGCATACCCTCTCTCTAGCATACGCATTACTGACATCCATCCACTGACTCTTCTAGCTGAAGGGGAGGCCCTCCCAGGACAGGCCCAAAAACACAGCTCTGTACCACTGTAGGCAGAATCAGATCCTTCCTAGTGTCACCCTTCCAGTCAGCTCTGCAGGACATCTGGGTTCAACTCCTCTCTAACTTAAGGCCCTTGAATGGACCACCCAAGGCCACATGACAGCCTCCACAGAGAAGGGGCAGCCGCCCCTTCCCTCCTGGACTTTGCTCTCCAACTCAACTACTGAGCACATGTGCCCCTGGCATTTATACAGTATTCCAGCATGCAATCAGCACTTTTCCTCTGCCAATAGCCAGGGCTGTAACAATGCCTGTGCACTTACTTGCCAGGCCCCCCCCCCCCCCATCCACTGTCAAATATGCCTCCCTATTGGACCAGTGTGGGACAGTAAGACAAGCTGAGCTGCACCGGAGCACAATGAGCAGACCTAACCAATAAATCCTGCTCCTTGGTAGGCAGAGAGCTCTCTAAGTTTTACCCGACCATCTTTCTGGTAAGCAGAAAGACCAAAAATGATACTCTCTTCTAGCACCTACCTAGGAGGTGCAGCACACACATTGTCGCAATGATGATTAAAATAATATTTGAAATTCTTAAAGGTCTGAAGGGCCCTCTCTGCAGGAAGGTATTCCCATGGTATTGGCAATAAGTGTCTTTGAGGGAGTCAGCAGCCAGGTATGAAGGGCAATGTAGATAGAAGTCAGCCAGTGTGTGGAGAAGCGTGTTTTTGCTTCTGGGGGAATAACAAAGCCACTGTTCAGCAGAATCCAATGATGTTCCTTATGTGCTCTCTGAAGGTCTGGATGAAGCGTTAGAAGTTGTATTTTATTCATCACATTCCTTACAGGCTTGCCCACAAATCTTGTAGGGTGTTATAGTGAATTGGTGGATGACGCCACCATACAATTACAGGAAAATAAGAATCTTCACAAGCACACCATGGTAGTCATAATATTGTCCTTTATTCACATAAGGTAACAAGCATCACAGGCCGACATTGTGAGACTTCGCAGGATGCCCCTTTCACTCTGTCACTCTGCCTTGAAAAAAAGGATCTTGTGAGCAGAGACGGCTCTAGGCTTTGTGAGGTCTTAGGCAAAACTTAGACGTGAGGCCCCATTCACGCCCATAATGGGAAAAATAATGAAAGCGATAAAAAATTACCTGTATATATCACTTATATTAAGAGACTTAAATCCTAAGAACTATGAATTTACAGTTTCTAAAATGTTCTCTAACTAATTATTCTTTAATCAAATATCATTAAACATAGGGTATATATATATATATATATATATATATATATATATATATATATATATAATTACACCCACACAAATATTGATACAATTTGTGCAGCTGCTACTAACAATGTGTTTAGGGTATAACAAAAGTAAAAAAACATATTTCTCCATTTACGTCAAGGTCAGGGTAATATAGGTCATGATGTAAGAGGGAATGTTGCAGATCATGATGTAAGAGGGAATGCTGCAGACTGGTGTAAAGGGGAACTCTGATGTAAGGGGGGCTCTAGTGATCAGAGATCACCTTATATCAGAGTGCACAGCATTCCCCTTTACATCAGAGTTCCCCTTTACATCAGGGTCCGCAGAGTTCCAACTTGCATCTAAAACAGGAACTCTGATAAGGAGGGGTATCTGGTGATCACAGACCACCTTCCACAGAGTGAATGCACTAAGGTAAGGGGGGGGATTACTGATATCAGGGGTAACTTTTAAATCAGTGCCCCTTTACCTTACTGTATTCACTCCCCCTTACACCAGTGATCCCCCTCAGACTGACACATCTGACTCCTCACGTGACCCCCCTCCTGGCAGCGCTCCTGCTCTTGACTTCTATGTAGACCCCCCAGAGACTGCAGACATGATACAGGAGACGGTCAGAGACTGTGCAGACATAATACAGGAGACGGTCAGAGACTGTGCAGACATGATACAGGAGACGGTCAGACTGTGCGGACATGATACAGGAGACGGTCAGAGACTGTGCGAACATGATACAGGAGATGGTAAGAGACTGTGCGGACATGATACAGGAGACGGTCAGACTGTGCGGACATGATACAGGAGACGGTCAGACTGTGCGGACATGATACAGGAGACGGTCAGAGACTGTGCGGACATGATACAGGAGATGGTAAGAGACTGCAGATATGATACAGGAGATGGTCAGAAACTGTGTGGACACTATATAGTAGATGGTCAGAGACTGTGTGGATAGGATACAGGAGATGGTGAGAGACTGTGTGGACATGATACAGGAGATATCCCAAAATGAAATAATGAGTCACTGTAGAGAGTTTTCTTTTACATTTATAACTGCGTATGTCACTGATCACAGGCTTGGGGCTTAATTCTAGTAGACCCTCACCTCCTTTGCAAGCAAAACACATAGCCTTTAGTAAATGTCCAATAAAGTTTTCTGAGCCTGAGAAGTAGTAAAGTTTTCCTGGTCTGTGATCTTATCAGAGTTGCAGGATACTGATAATTTAACAGTAATCTGCAAGCACTGATTGCAGACTGACACAACCAGGACGTTTTACAAATCTGCCATTGCTGACACTAGTAATCCAGCAAATACATTAGCACCTCACCTTACTAGCAGCTTCCATGGATGAATGAATGAAGATCTTGTGTGCTGGTCCGGGGAGATTTCTGGTGACTGCTGGCTGGACAGTGTTCAGAGATGCAGAGCGTGCAGTTGGATGAACTTTCTCTGCCTGCTCTGCCCACCTCTCCTGCTGTTGAGACTGTGCAAGCTCCAATCCAGCCAGGCAAACCCAGGAGGATCGTCTTTCTCCTGTATGGACACTGGTATGGCTGCAGCTAGAGAGAGGAGGCACTCAGTGTGCACAGTGTAGACAACCTTAGCTCAAGCCATTTCTCCTGCACTGAATGAGCATAGTGCAGCTTGCAATCCAGCCCCCCTTATGTCCAGCTCTGGTATCGGCTTTCTGAGAAGGCTAGGAGACAGTAGAGATCATGAGCTGTTCTCTGTGTGAGGGAGATGTTACAGCCGGTGTTCTGCCATATAGTGTCCGGCCATCATATAGTGTCCTCCCCGTACTGCGCATGCGCAGTACGGAGCAGACGAAGCTTCGGAAAATCTCCGAAGCTGAACGGCGCCTGCGCCGTGAGTGGAGGTGGTAGCCCCACCATCCAAGTGGACATCCAAGTGGACTTTTATATTCCTACTCTATGTCCACTTGGATAGTGGGGATAGAACCTGGACTCACAGCGCAGGCGCCGTTCATCCTCGGCAATTTTCGGAAACTGTGTTGCTGTGTACTGTGCATGCGCAGTACACAGCAGACACTATCAGATGGAGGACCTTATATGATAGGACACCGGCACAGCTGGAACCTGCATCATGGCTTTTCCCGCTAACCAGGGACATTCCCCTCTCACACACTTTCGGCAAAGTATGCGGGTCGTGCGAGGCCCCTGCGACTGCAAGGCCTTAGGCCACCGCCTACTTTGCCTAATTAGAGAGCCACCTCTGCTTGTGAGGTCCTGAAATGTTGGTCTGTAATGCCAGTCACTTTATGTGAATAAAGGACAAGATCATCACTATACCAAGGTGTACTGGTGAAGATCCTTATCTCCCTATGGTTGAAACATGAGACTAAATTAGAGTGTGGCCAGACTTGAGTCAAAACACTGCTTACAGTATTTTGGTCCTTCGTGTAGTGTGTCATTGAGGTCAGTGGTGTATTTTGGTTTTGTGCTGCCCTAGGCAAGACTAAAATCAGCCCCCCCCCACATATACATTTGTCCCATCCCTTCCTTCTCAAGTGGCTATTTGGGGTCTCTATTAGCTATGCTGAGTCTCTGGTGGCTGTGTGGAGTCTCTGGTGGATGTGTGGGGTCTCTGGTGGCTTTGTGGGGCAGAGGACAGGGGTGAGTGGGGCTGAGGAGAGTGGTCAGTGGGGCAGAGGATGGGGTAGCAGAGCACGGAACAGAGGTCAGTAGTGAGATGATAGGATCAGCAGGGCAGAGGATGGGGTCATTGCTGGCAGGGCTCTCAGGTCCCTCCTCAGGGATTCTCCAAAATTCTGGTAAATCTAGGATTGTCCTGACCCCCCCACTGTTGCCCCTATAGACCAGGAAGGTGAATCCCAGAAATCCTCTGAGAGTGGTGGGGACTCTACAGAATTTCCCTTGTCAGTGTTGGCAGGGGAGACTTTGGAAACTAGGGAGGAGCCAACATCCTCAGACCAAAGCATGCCGTCTCTTGAGTTTTCTGATCTAGAGGTTCACAGGGAAAATTTTGCCACAGAACAGTTAAAAGACCCCACACTGATAAAAGCGCAGGGAAATGTGGTAAATATAGATGACGAACTACTGAACCCAGATATGTTTCTGCGCTTACCCGTACTTCATTGTAGAAAGAGATCTGCTGTATCGCTTTGCTCAAAGGGTGGAAGAAACCATTGCGCTTGTGGTGCCCAAAACATACAGGAAGTTGGTGTTGGAGTTAGCCCATGAGCACATTCTTGGAGGTCATTTTGGGGCAGAAAAAACAGAGAGAGAGTATTGCAGAGATTCCATTGGCCTGGGGTCATGAAGGAAATAGAAAACTATTGTTCCTCCTGCCCTGTGTGTCAGAAGTCGGCACCTAGCCACATTTCCGTAACCCGCTGGTATCTCTTCCCATCATTTAGGTCCCCTTTGAGAGGATCGCAATGGATTTGTCAGGTCAGATAATGAAGTCCGCTAGGGGCATCAGTACATTTTGGTTGTACTGGACTGTGCTACCCACTATCCAGAAGCGAATCATCTTCAAAATACCTCTGCCAAGATGATAGCCAAAGAGCTATTTCTTGTTTTTCGCCGTGTGGGTATTGGCAAGGAAATGCTCACGGACCAAGGTATGCCCTTTACGTCCCGGGGTATGAAAGAGCAAGTTGTTCAAAGTGACACAATTGCAGACATCTGTGTATCAGACCCAAACAGACAGGTTGGTTGAAAGGTTCAAAGAAACCCTTAAGCAAATGTTAAAGAAGGTGGTGGACAGAGATGGAAAGGGTGATGCTTAATACCCTATTTGATGTTTTCCATCAGGGAGGTACCATAATCCTCTACGGGTTTTTCACCCTTTGAGTTACTCTAAGGGGGGCATCCAAGAGGGGTGTTGGATTTGGCCAAGGAAACTTGGGAAAGATAAAGTTCTCCCCACAGGAGTGTGATTGCGTATGTCACCCAGATGTAAGATAGAATTGCACGGGTGATGGCAATTGGAAAAGAACATTTGGCCCAAGCACAGTTAGCACAGGGTGTGCAATCATGGGGCCCAGGGGATAGGGTACTGGTAATAATCCCTACAGTTGAAAGTGAATTCCTACCAAATGGCAGGCCCATATGAGATAATTGAAAAAGTGAGTGAGTTAAACTACAAGGTCAGAAAAACAGGAAGGCGAAAGCCAGAACAGATATACCACATTTATCTGTTGAAAGCCTGGAGGGTTAGGGAATCCCTAGTCGCAAAGACTTTGTTGTCATCGGCTCAGTCTGATTGCTTGGTTCCTGAGGTTGGAATAGCAGTCACTTTGTCGAAAACCCCAAAAACAGGAGGCTAAAGGGGTTTCCTCTGAGCTGCCAGGGCAAACATCTGGGGTATAGCATCACATTATCTCCCTGCCAGGTGAAAGGGTGAAACTAAAACCCTATCACATACCAGAGGCCTGACGGGAGGCAATATGTGGGGAAGTACACGAATGCTTGAATTGGATGTGGTAGAGGAGTCCCAGAGTCCAGTCCCATTGTGTTAGTGCCCAAACCGGATGGGAGCTGGAGATTTTTCTAATGATTTTCAACAGTTGAATAAAGTTACAAAATTTGAAACCTACCCCTTGCCATGTATAGATGAATTGATTGACCGCTGGGAGCAGCCGGGTACATGACAACACTCGATCTGACCAAGGAGTATTGGCAGATTCCCCTAACCAAGTTGGCAAAGGAGAAACCTGCATTTGTAACCCCAGATGGAGCATTCCAGTACAGAAAGATTCTTTTTGGGTTACAGAATGCACTGGCAGCATTTCAGCAGAAAATGGACAAGATTCTGCGGCCCCATCAGAAGTATGCTGCAGCTTACCTGGATGATGTGATTGTCCTTAATACAGATTGGGCCTTACATCTTCCAAAAGTGCAAGCCGTGTTAGATTCCAAAACAAAAAAAGGCCAGATATCTTGGGTAAACTATTGGGAGGGGAGTGATAAAACCCAGAGTCAACAAAGTTGAGGCCATACAGAGCTGGCCGCATTCCAACAGCAAGAAGCAGGT
Organism: Lithobates pipiens; assembly: GCF_037356315.1. Classification (NCBI taxonomy): domain Eukaryota; kingdom Metazoa; phylum Chordata; class Amphibia; order Anura; family Ranidae; genus Lithobates; species Lithobates pipiens. Next base: position 146,896,513 of record NW_027507790.1, on the reverse strand, counting down.
AAAAGCATTTCTAGGAATTGCTGGCTACTATCGGTGATTCGTTCCCCATTTTTCTTATCAGGCTGTGCCTCTAACCAACCTGACAAAACGGAAATAGTCTGTCATGGTTAAATGGACCCCGGAGGCTGAAGCAGCATTCCGGTCTTTAAAAAAAAGCCCTATGTAGCCAGCCAGTGCTGTACTCACCTGACTTCTCTAAGGACTTCATTGTACAAACCGATGCATCAGATGTTGGGTTAGGAGCAGTTTTGTCTCAGTTTTTGAAGGAGGAGGAGCTGCCGTCATTTATCTTAGCAGAAAACTGAAATCCCATTAGGTGAATTATGCCACTTATCAATGAATTGAGAAGGAGTGTTTAGCTGTGAAGATGGCTCTAGATTCCCTTTGGTACTATCTGCTAGGTAGACATTTTGACCTGGTTACTGATAACCCTTCCTTAAAGTGGATGGCTCAAAACAAGGAGACCACTAGAAGAGTAAATAGGTGCTTTCTGGCCCCACAATAATTCAACTTTACGGTAAAGAATCATCCTGGGGTTTAGATGGGGAATGTGGATGCTTTATCCCAGGTTCATGCATGACTGAGTACTGGTGTTCCAACTCCAAGGTTGAAACAAGGGGGGGGGGGTTATGTGACAGCAGGCCAGTAGAATTGCTTGGTTGCGTCCAGGATAGCAGGTATATGTGTCCTAGATTCAGGCTCTATGCAGATTTGTACTACTAGGGGGAAGTGCTGAGAGTTCTGCAGGGGTAGAGGTAATGGACAATGATATAGTACATGGACAATGATATAGTACAAAAATATATTTTATTAACAATAAGTCATATCAAACAGGTCAAGTAAAAAAGAATGAAAAACATATGATAGACATATAATAATAATGAGTATCTAGTTTAAACAAGAGAGTTGACACCAAATAAACCTTAATGAGCCCCTGTGCGTCAACACGTTTCACTGTTTTGCTTCGTCAGGACAAATAGCTGTTATTGTTTCATTGTATACAGTTTAAATAAACTGCACCTTTTGTTTTTCCACCTTCAATACTATTTCTTGTGCCTACTTTTTGTATAGTGAACTCATCCAGGGAGTAACACCCACCCACTGCTGAGCTAACCCCCTCACACCTGTTTTTGTTTCCACTACGGTAAAAATAAGTCAGCGGATTAAAATATCTTTCAGGTCTTAGGTAACCCCTGCTTATAATTACTATCTATGGCTCCCAGTAAATTGGTGTCATGATCAATAAGAAAAATGCTCCATACATTTGTGGACAGTGTGAAGAGTCCTTCCATCTTTCGACCCTTACAGATAGTTGAAATTATATTTTAAATAAATGGAGGAACCCTTGAAATAACACTTATGCTCTCAGGGAAATCTTGTTATAATTTCTATACCTAAAGCTCCTAGTGCATTAGTATGCTGGTCAATAGGAAAAATGCTCAGTACATTTGTGGTCAGTAGGAAGACTCCCCCTCACCCCTTACAGATAGTTGAAATTGTATTTTTAATACGGAGGATTCCTTGAAATAACTTCAGGTCTCTGGGGACCCCTGCTAGAAACTATATATTTGTGGTCAATAGGAAGAATCACCCTTTGCAGGCAAAAGATAAAATGAAAAGATCATTGGTGTCAGTGGAAACTTATCTGAGAGACAGGAATTGTTCAATTGTTCATTGGTCAAGGAACCTCTAGCAACCTCTGGAGAAACTCTAGGGTTTTCCTAAAGTCATGAAATCTGCTTCTACCTGTGTATATATGAACCCAGATCACCAGGTGAAAATAGAGGGAAAACAGTTTAAAAAAAAGATCACTAATACAGCTACTACAATGATGGTAGGCTGCAATATATTCATTTTGATTTTGGGTTTAATGTTGCTTTGAGTCTCAAAAAGCCTCCATTTTAAGACAGTTGGTATTCAGAGAGAACTTGCAGAGTCCTATGTGTTTGCTAGTGCTACCTAAAAGTTTTAGCCTCACTATCATAAAACAAGGTTGATTTCTATAGCAAATTTGGACTGAAAAAAACTTTGGACCACTGCATACCAACAGATTGCAAATGGTTAGATTCATGGTTCCTTCCTATTTGTAAGTATGTTTTCATTTGCATGACTTTTTCTGATGCCATTTTTTTCAGTGGGCCTTCAACACATAATAACAGACCAAAAAAGATACCAACCTCTTTTTCCAGCTTACTGCAATTCAGCATGTGTTGTTTAATACATGTGTCGTGGTCCCCCGAGGGTCAAATGCACTTGTTTTTATCATATATGCAGATTGAAATCCATTTAAAATTATTAACTAGGTACTGTTAGGTGCATGCATAGCACATTGTAGTACTTTGCATTAAATCACATGCAAATGTGTAGCCTATCATGTACACAAATGTGTAACGGGGCCCTCAAAAGTTGTGATTGTTTATTGAATTCACCTGTGTTTCATCTATTTCCAGAATTATATAGAGACTAAATACTGTGCAGTGTTCTACACAATATAATTGTTTAATCATCCCATGTGATCAGTTATAGTGACAGATTTTTAAATGCCACTATTTGCAAAAAATGTTTTAATATATTTAAAGTGGTTGTAAAGGCAGAAGGTTATGTGCATTAAGGTAAAATACCCTTCTGCATGCAGTTCCCCACTACCTCCACTTTCTAAATACTTGCCTCAGCCCCATCTTGCTCCAGCAATGTGCACAAGAGCAGCAGCCTTTTTAGCTCTCTCTTTCTCTTTCCTCATTGGACAGATGGCTCCTGTTGCTGTCAGTCACAGCCAGTGAGGAAAGGGGGGCGGGGCTGAGCAGTGCTCTGTTTGTCATTGAACACAGAGAGCTGGCTCAGGACTGAGCATGCACGAGTGCCCCCATAGCAACCCATAGCACATGTACATAAGTATATATAGGTAATAATAGAGAACCATCCAGATGACCGTTGCCAGAAAAAAAAGGTGCAATTGCAGGGGCCCGTGAGGATAATGCAGCGCCTGTCCTTGTGTCACAGACCTAAAGACAAGATCAGCGGTTGTAGGGGTATCCACCAAGTGTTGTCCAAGCAGCTTGGAATGGGATGTCTCACAGGCAGGAACTGTGGTGTGGTATGGAACTCAGAGTCAGCTTAGCTACTCTGCACTTTAGTCCCTCGCTAATATTCTATAATAGTCTTTTCTTGTCCAGGATTTGGTAGAATGGATAGGACACGTGGCTGAAACTTTCTCTCACTCTCCAATTTCATAGCTCCCAACTGTCCCTGATTTTGAGGGACTGTCTCTGATTTGGGCAAAGTCCCTCTTTCCTCCTCATTAGTCCCTAATTTTGATCTGATCTATATAGTTGTATATAAAATGCACTATTTATCTTTCAAAAAGTTTTTTTACAGTGCTAAATCTTTCATCTAATTTTTAATTTTCTGCATTTGTAAATTTCAAAAGCCAGTAAAAAGAAATAGTAGTGGTTAAAAAAAACACTTGTGGGTTTTACAAATATTTTTTTTTTTTATAGAATTCTCCTTTAAGGGGGTGTGGAAGAGGGTGTCTGTCTTATGCTGATATCATTTTGCTAATAGGTGTCCCTCTTTTCCACCTCAAAAAGTTGGACAGTATGCATTTCCAACTTCCAGGGTTTCAAAACCAATGACCCGGGGACAGGAAGTACATACATAATTTATTTACAGACATTTACAAATAAATACAGAAGAGGGCAGTAGATCCCTATATTCACAGTGTTGAATTGATAAATAAATGATCTACCAAAATTGTTTTTTCCTAGGCCAGTGTTTCCACAGTGTAAACTTCAATTATTGAAACTGTGTTTTCACAGTGTAAACCTCAATGTGTGCAGCAATATTTTCAATCGAACAACCATATACATAAATAAATAAATAAATAAATAAATAAATCTAGCGAAATATATATTACCATACACAAGTGTTTCCACAGTGTAAACCTCAATAAGTGCAATGGGGTGAGATCTCCCTTCATTTCTTGTCCTGGAGATGCAACAGGAAATAGGGGGAAATCTCTACAAATTTTGGGCAATTCCCCTGTTAAGGAGTTGATGCAAGAACAGATGTCTCCATTGGAGGATTAATCACTGTTTTGGTAACAACTCAAAAAAATGTTGATTTCCCCTCACTTTTTGTTTCATTTACAGGGGTCTCTTGGGCAAATAGAGAAGGTGAATCCACCCAGCAGGAGACAGACAACAATAAAAACTTGACAGGGCTTTTCCCTACACCATTCAAAACTAAACAAAGTTTTGGCTATACATATACTTTAAAGCATGGGTCTCAAACTGGCATCAATATGGACAGAAAAAATATATATTTCTCCTGCGCTCGTGTAGGCGGTATTAGCATGGAATGGTAGTACTTTCAAATGGTGGGAAGTAAAATATGATCATGCGTGTCCCGCTGCCTAAATTGACCAGGGGTGGTCCGAAGAAGGCCAAGTGAAAGAAAGGGGTGAAAGGTCCGTGATCTAATGCTTGAATCAAGCTAATGCAGTTTATTCTTATACACAATAGATAAATACAAAAACCTTACTATGTATTTATAAAAACCAGGTTACAAAATATAAATTTTCTCAAACTGGTAGCCCTCCAGCTGTTGCGAAACTACAAGTCCCATGAGGCATTGCAAGGCTCGAGGTTACAAGAATGACTCCCACAGGCAGAGGCACGATGGGACTTGTAGTTTTGCAACAGCTGGAGGGCCATCAGTTTGAGACCCCCTGCTTTAAAGGGATTTGTTCTGTAATGTTGTAATAGGGTAATGCTATGTGGCCATTGTAGCTACAAAGTGTCCTGACAAAGATAAATGAGAATGAGAACCTTTACAGACAGGGGCTTTCAACAGTCCTTTATGATCATGAAAATCAAGTGGTCTAATTTTCTAACTTTCCTCGAAGTGTAACCCCCAGATAATAAAAAAAACTCCATGTGTAGAATGCACACAAACTATTTAATGTAAGTTTGATGAGCCATCTAACCATGGACCTGTCTCTTGTTTTTAAGTAGGATTGCTGCCAACGCTACTTGTCAGGGGGTCATGTGAACACAGAAAAAAGTGTTATTTTGCAGGCACGGTCATTTTCATTTTTTTTTTTCTAAAATGACGGCGCCTCATTAATGTGCTCAGGGTAATAATTCTTTCAGGCCGTGTTACTCGTAGAAACTATTATTTTTTTTTTTGAACAGTGCAATCCCAGGGAAGCAACTGAAAAACATATTGATTGCTATAGGTAGCACAGCTAGAAAAAAAAAATGGTCATTGGTAAATAAAGCACAACAGGCTAAGGAAAAATGTTCATTGTTGGTAAAAATAGTGTTCTTTAATAAAAAATTTGTGAGGTACATCTTTGTCTTGTCAGAAATAAAAAAAAAGAGAGAAAGAAAGATAATGTAAGGAATGTCAACTGGCTGGGTACATTTAAATGCACTCATCAATTATCATTCTCATTATTGAAAAAATTCCAATTGCCCTTTTGTGTGAAAGGCATTCTGACTTCTGTGTGGCTTTTGTTGGGCCCTTTGACATGCAACATTTTGTTACAAGAATGCTAAGCAAATGTTCTCTGTGTACAAAGTGTGTGCTTTATAAATATGTCAGTGATCGGAAACTAGTGGCAGACAGCACATTTAGAAAGTGACTGTCTATGTGCCTGATAATGAAGGTGTCAATCATTGCCAGAGCAGAAAATGCCTATTTAATACCCTCTTTGGCCATCATGTCCCCATGGGATATTTGGCTGCTCTCCATGCATGTTCTGCTGGTACATTTGACTGATTTACTTTGGCATCCATAAACCCCTCTGCGTATAATATTTAGATTAGGAATCTCATATCAGAGATAACAATCAGATTAACCCATGGCTTCTGCTCTAGATCCATTTCCCCTTAATGAACCATTAAGATTGCCAGAGGAGCATATGTGAACTCAGAAATGAAGGAGAATCTCTTGTGTTTTGGCAAAAATCTGTCCCATTGCTCTGTATTTTATTTTAGGATAGCAAATACATTCGGCTATTGACCTACAAAACTCTAAGCAGCATAATGGCAATAACGTAATAAATTAACAATGCAAGGAGAAATAAAACTCTGCAAATAGCTTTTTAATTGTTGCTAGTTTGGCTCAGCTCCCAGAATGATAAATTGCTGACATGTTTTAACATTCAAGTGTCCAGATTGTCATCTCAATTCTATATGAGCTTGTTATTCATTCCTGTTTGATGGGGCCATTGGGTGAGTGCTATGTGCTTGTACTCCATTTCAACTAGCTCAATGAAATTTGGACTTGAGATGGCAATGGAATGCAGACCCTACTCATATAGGATCTTTTACCTGTCACAGATCTGAATGGATCTGTAAGTATTAATAGCTGTCACTGAGGCATAGGCTCTTGAAGTTTCAACTCTAGACCGAAGACCTTAGGATTGGGTCGCTGGTAATAACTAAGGATGAGCCGAACACCCCCCGGTTCGGTTCGCACTAGAACATTTGAACGGACTGAAAATTCGTATGCACTTTAGAACCCTATTAAAGTCTATGGGACCCGAACGTTCAAAATCAAAAGTGCTAATTTTAAAGGCTAATATGCAAGCTATGCAACAGACAACACCAGCAATAATAGGTATCTTCAGGTGTATACTGTGCTGGAGGCACACAACACCCACTGTAACTCCTGCAGATGCCTGTATTAGAGAACACCAGCAATAAAGGGTAGATACAGGTGTATACTGTGCTGTGCTGGAGGCACACAACACCCACTTACTCCTGCAGATGCCTGTATTAGCCCTTGTACACACGGTCAGACATTCCGACGGAAAATGTCCGATCGGACCGTGTTGTCGGTTAATCCGACCGTGTGTGGGCTCCATCGGACTGTTTACGTCGGAATATCTGACCGACAAAGTTTTAGAGCTGGGCTATAAAATTTTCCGACAACATGATCCGATCGGACTTTGTCCGATCGTTTGTAGAGAATTCCGATCGGACAAAGTGCCACGCATGCTCAGATCAAATTCCTAGACCAAAGTTATTGGCTACTAGCCTGAACGTAGTCCTGTCGTAACGAAATAACATCAACACGTTCTGAACGATCGGATTTTCTTTGTCCGACTGTGTGCATGCAACACCAGTTTCGGACAAAATCCGTCGGACAAAATCCAACGGATTTGGTTGTCGGAATGTCCGACCATGTGTACAAGGGCTAAGAGAACACCAGCAATAAAGGGTAGATACAGGTGTATACTGCGCTGGAGGCACACAACACCCACTAACTCCTGCAGATGACTGTATTAGAGAGCAACAGCAATAAAGGGTAGATACAGGTGTATACTGCGCTGGAGGCACACAAAACCCACTAACTCCTGTAGATGGCTGAGAAAAGAACACACTGTCCCTGCCTATCTAGCTCTTTCCCTGCATGCCAACACACTACACAAGGCTGCCACGCTGTGTTCATAGATGACATAAAAAGTATAATTTCTCTGACATAAACCCCTTGAGCTATGTGGCCATTTATGGCTCTCCTCACTGCCAGCGCTGTGATTGGCCAAGCATGCATGGTCACAGTGCATGCTTGGCCAATCATGAGCCAGCAATACACTGCAATGGCGTAGTGCATTGTGGGGTGTTCGTGCCACACGAATTTAGTGCGAACGGTCCACAATTTTCTGAATTCGCCGAACAAACGGCCGATGTTCGAGTCGAACATGCATTCGAATCAAACACCGAGCTCATCCCTAGTAATAACTGACAGTTTAGATTGGACTAGGCAGAATAGTAGATCACAAGGAAGAGTCATAATCAGTTTTGGTTAGTGCATCAAAGGGCAGATAGCAGAAACCAGAATTCACTCATAACCAAGTACAACTCATTTGAGACAGTTGTCAGAAAGTTCATAGAAACCAGTATTAGGAAAATAGTAGCAGAAACCTAACACTTGTGTAGCAACCTTGTCTTAAACAGGGGGTACTAGTAAATTTAGCTTTGCTAGGTTGTAGTTAACCTGGCTAATGTGTAGTCTTTGTAATCATTTGGGTTTTCTTCAAGCTTGGTATAGCTGTAGTTCCTCCCTTTTGCCAGTAGGTGTCATTGGTACCTTTGGCATTAGTATGATAAGTTGCAGTGAAACTGAGTTATGAATATGCATACTTCCCTCAGCTAATCAGTAGGAGCTTCATGGCCACTGAGCATGCTGGGAGAGAGTATAAATATTTGAGGAGGTCAAGTGATCAGGGTCCTCCCACCCAGACCTCGGTCTGGTGTGAATGTGTGAGGAACTGCTGTTCTGGGTAGGCCTGAAGCCTAGGGCCTAGATATGTGCTTGAGGCTCTGCCAGAGAGAGCCTGCTTGTTGCCCGAAGACATGAAAGAAAGAATGGAGACCTGAGATGAAGTATCAGTGGTTACTCTGCTATAAACCGGGGAACTGTGGAGAGCCTGGGAAGACAGCCTCATCCAGAGAATTCTTGCATTTTGTGTGAGTTCTTCATTTACTATAGGAGACAGCTGTTGCTACAAAAGTTGATTGCTGGTTACAGCTTAAATGTTCATTTTCTGTACTCCTTTCTATTTTTGACTAACCAGTCTGCTAGTCATCTGTCTTATTCAACTAAAGCCTAGTACACACTGCTAGTTTTTTGCTGTTGTTGTTCAACCCAGCGTGCTGAACGAAGAAAAAAACTGACAGCTCAGGTGGGAGCAGCTGTGCTCACAATCTGATGTTAGCAGGACCGTTTTTAAGACAGGGCAAAAGGGGCAGCTGCCCGGGGCCCCATCATTGTTGTGGGGCCCAAAGCAGCTGCCTCATGCTTGCCAACTATCCCAGTTTAAATTCCCTTATGCCTTGAAGTTTTAGTCCTGTGCTGTGTCCCGATATCTCAGAATAAACTTCTGTTGCTGCTGCCCAGCTCTGCTCTATTGCCATGTTCAGATGACTCACCTGCAGACCCTGTGTTTACATGTAAATAACCTGCATTGATATGTAAATAGTGGTGGCAATAATATGTAAATAGCCGTGGACCGCTGCATTGATATGTAAATAGAGGCAGCATTCATAAGTGTTGAGGTCCCACTCACCATCACTTCTGCTGATTGCTGCCCACTGGGGAAGAGAAAGGAGCATGCTTTAAAGTCCTACCTTCAACTGTGGTCATTAAGCCTAATATCAGCCTGTTCTGCAAAAGTAAGAAAATTGGAGGTGGAACCCGTCTTCAAAATAATATGGTGCCGCACCACCCCGAATTTTGGTGCATGCGAATACGCAGGCAGGCAGTGAGGAGAGGATATGCTGTAACCTTTAGCAAACAATCAGTGAGCAGTAATAATGTGCAGTAACCTTTAACAACCAATTAGTGAGTGGTATAGATGTTCAGTAACCTCTAGCAATCGATAAGTGATCAGTATTGATGTACAGTAATCTCTAGCAACCAATCAACAAGCAGATGTCATGGGCTGTAACCTCAAGAAAATAACAGTGAGCCATGTGTGCTGTAACCTCTAGCAGCCAGTTAGTGAGAGGTAATGATACACTGTAACCTCTGGCAACCAATCGCAATCGCTGCCTGATCTGATTCAGTAAACTGGTTTTGAGTCTAGCTGCTATTTATTGTATGTCTCAAAGCATGTGGAGAGTGAAATTGCATGAAAGAGGGGGCCCAAGAAAATGTTTGCCCAGGGTCCAGTCAATATTAATATTAATATTAAAGATGACCCTGGATGTTAGTATAGCGATCTCCCCTGCTGAGCTATTGTGATCCCCCCCGCCGGAACATTCTGGTCAGCCATCTCAGCCAGGAGCCGTTCAGCAGACCTTTTTTTCATCATGCCCCAATACACACGGACCGAATGTTGGCTGGTTTTTATTGAGCGGCCGATGCCACCTGACATTCGGCCTGTGTGTACGGGGCTTTTAGGGTGTCCTGTGCCCTGCCCCTCACTCACTGAATTGTTTGTTGTGCTCTAAGCAATAAACTTTTTTCTGTTGAGCATAAAAGTGATTGGTGCCTATTTTCTTATACTGTCATCACCCACAATGCTTTGCAAACTGCACCCTGAGATGAAATGTTAGCCCTCCCTGTCTCTGGGGGTCACCACCATGCCTCTGGAGGTCAGGGGGGCACTACATTTGCTTGGTGGTCACCAAATTAACAGCTTTCCATGAATCATTGATGTGCTCTGGATGTTGACAGCATAGCACTAGTATCTCTTGGTACTCAGCTTTCAGCAAAGTGTGAGGGTTTAGCATGCTTTGACCGCAGGATGAACTGAGCATCCAGAAGAAGGTGGCATAATAATTCCCAATGCTGACATGGTATTTTGGAACAAGTGTAAATCTTGCAACCCCTTTAACAGATAACATGTTGTATCCATAAAACAAAATCATCCCCTAACACTTAACCTTCTCCCATAAATCACATGAATCCTAATGACTTAACTAAACTAATAAAATATTACTTGCCCAGTTTTTCTTCTGCCCTTCTGTTTAGCCACTCTGTGTTTCTGACTTGCATTAAATTGGCTTCTGACTAAATTGGACCTAGTATATGAATGTGAGTTAGGGACCTTAGATTATAAGCTCCTTGAGGGTAGGTGCCGATGTCAATTTATGTGTAAAGTACTGTGTATATATAAGTACCTTAAATAATAATAATAGATCAGAATAACAGCTAGGCAGGAGGTGGTCAGCAGTGGCAGTCCACATATTTCTTTCAGGACAGCTTTACTTTAGGGGCCTGTTCATACTACCTGCACACTAATAAACTCTAATTTTAGCATGTGGGTTGGTGTCCATTTTGACAGTGGCATTGCTATGGGGGTGTGGGGGGTTTGGCCTGCGCCCGGATGACACCTGGCTCAGACTGGCACCAACGCTGCATTGAGAGGGGCGCCTCGTCTCCCTCCTTCCCTTTCGGGAACTCCTCTCCTCTGCTCCATGCAATCTGCGGAGAGAGTGGGGGAGGTGGGAGTGAGGCAGAGATAGACTGGGTGGCCGTGATCCATCCATCCCCACACACACCTCCACACAGCGTGGCCACAATCAGATCTCTGTCCCCGGTGGCTGCACTCACTGCTGCTTCCTCGTCGGCTCTGACGTGTACACAGGCAGGGAGGAAGAGCCAAGGAGGGACACCATCCACACTACAGCACCTGAGCTGTAGTGTGCAGAGGTGTGCAACAGAGTATTGCAGAGGAGGGGGGCATAGTGGTTGGGGGCATTGGCAGGTAACAATAATGCTGCCAGGAGTGATTTTAGGGGGGTTAGAGAATAGGTGCTAGGGGGTGCTCTTTGTTTTGGGTTAGAGAGGACTTGAACTAGAAGTAGGAGGGGGCAGATTTGAAGTTTGCCCCTGTCCCCATGGCACAATTCCTCTCCCCTCCCAAAGCACCCCCAAAATCAAAGATCCCATCCCGGTTCCATCCACCCCCCCATCCCATCCCGGCTCCATCCATTCCCCTGATCCCTTCCCAGCTCCACCCAGCCCCCGATCTCATACCTGCTCCAGCCATCCCCCCTGATCCTTATCCCATCCCAGCTCCATCCATCTTCTCGATCCCATCCTGGCTCCATACATCCCCCCTGATCCCATACCTGCTCCATACATCCCCCACTGATCCCATACCTGCTCCATACATCCCCCTGATCCTATCCCTGCTCAAATTACCCCCCAGATCCCATACCCACTCCATCCATCCCCCCGATCCTATCCCCATGCCATCCACCCCCCTGATCCCATCCTCGCTCCATCCACCTCCCCCTGATCCAATCCCTGCTCCAGCCATCCCCCCAATCCCATCCCAGCTCCATCTATTGTGGTAGGTTAAGGGGGGGAGAACCCACTAGCCTGCTTAGTCCCGGGGGGTGGGGAGGTGACACCATTTATTACCGCACCAGGTGACACCAACCCTAGTGACGCCACTGCATTTTGAACATTTTGGATCGCCATGCATCTCTCAGTACAGCAGCGCGGTAGGATGCACTTCACTGTGGTGACCTGTAGTGCCATCCGATGCTCTGTGGAAAAATGCTGCATGTCCACATTTTTCCAGTCTGCACAACACCAAAGAATTGCAGTGTAAACAGGGCACATGGAAAATAATTGTTTTCTATATGCCCTAGCATTTTTTAGTGGAAGGGTGGGGTAGGGGGCTTTATATATGTGAATAGAGGAAAACTGAGAAAACATCATTTTTTACTCTCCTTCTGTAAGCAGACACTTTGCTGACCAAGTAGGTAGGCATTTCTCTACTGACCAGCAAAGTCCCTACAGTTCTGATATGACACAGTAACATAGCGGTTGGCAGGTGAAACCACGGCACACTACAGAGATACACATGCATTTGACATGTTTGAAATGTTACATGTTGAATATCCTACCAGGACTGGACTTACCAAACCTATGTACAGGTAAGTACGATACATGTATAATGTGTTAGACGCTACCCTCAAAGAGGAAATGCAGTCTGCTCACATAATTTGTAATAAAAACATCTTTGCCATTCTGACGCTTCCCTCCAACCACTTTGCATATTATTTTATATATACTGTGATACTGTACTTGCCAAATATGCTTCAGAAATCTCCCTCCACTGGGTCTGGCTGCAGCCATTTTAACTGTGGGCAGCTGAAGCTGCTGCCTTTTCACTTCCTGGATTTACACAGACACACAGAGGTACACCTCCAGCTCTGCAGCCCTGCAGCTCTCATTGGCCCTCTTATGACTCACCCCCCTCACCCGTCCTTACAAGAGTGAGAGAGATCTGTGCATGATGTCATAAGCCTAGGCTAGTGACCAGACAAGAAACAGAAGTGGGCTGTATAAGGTATTTACTGGCAGAAAAATAATGTTTTACTAACCAAAGTTAAAACAACAAGGGCAGAAGATTTAATAGATGGAAAGTTGAAAAAAAATGACTGAACGTCCTCTTTAGGTTTCATGTCTCTTAAATAAATAAGCCTTCCAGTAAAAAATAAATAAAGTAAGAGTAAAGTCAGGCTTTGTAACATCAAACAATTAATACATCATAAGCAAGTAAACAAGTAGGATAAAATAAATAGAAATGCAGGCCTGCACAGTACTGTTTTCTGAACACCCCAGTGATCCTGCCATCTGGAAAAATAATACAGCCCGGTCTTGCTTTTGTCTTTTGTAGATTATTTCCTCAAAGTGATGGTTCAACATTACTGTACAAGTATTCTTGGCATTGCCAGCAATAGATTGATCTTCTGGCAGCAAAAATCTAGAAAGTTTTTACTTAAATCTAGGAAACTTTACCTGACAGTTTAACAGCATTGGGGACTGTAATATGTAAGTATTTAACATTCCATGTCCAGACTGAAACAATGAGCTACACGCAGTCAGCTGTCTTCAAATGAAAGGTCTTCATTTTTTTTCAACTAGGAAAATTGATACTCATGACCATATTGTAATTGTTGTCTGAGCTGTCTGCACTTAAATTGGACCCTTCTAACCATACACTGCAAATTACATTTAGGATTTTTTTTTTTTTTTTTTTTCTATGCCACTTTAATCTTCTGTCCTTAACCACTCTTAAAAAAAAATGCTGAGTGTATTGTTACCCTATTCTTACTAAATATCCTCCTATAGTCATAAAAGACCGTATATGTGTAGGAATTTAAAAATAATCTGACAGAGCTTCAAAATTTGGTATGGTCATCTGATTAAACAAAATTCAGGCTTCACATTTACACAAGTGTGCAAAAACAGGCTCGAGACAAGATCCTATAGTACCAAGACAAAAATGCGATATATATTTTGACATGCTCTCCCATCCCTGCCACCAGATGACCTTATACAGTATCTCATAAAAGTGAGTGCACCCCTCACATTTTTGTATATATATTCATGTGAAAACACTGAAGAAATGACACTTTGCTACAATGTAAAGTAGTGAGTGTACAGCTTGTATAATAGTGTAAATTCGCTGTCCCCTCAAAATAACTCAACAAACAACCATGAATGTCTAAACCACGGGCAATAAAAGTCAGTACACCCCTAAGTAAAAATGTCCAAATTGAGCTCAATTAGCCATTTTCCCATCCCTGGTGTAATGTAACTCCTTAGGCCACGTACACACGGGCGGATTGTATGGCCTACTTAGTCCGTCATACAATCCGACGGACAGTCCGTCATACTTTCGAATGAACGGACTTGACCACACACGGATAGCCAAACAGTCTGTTGAAAGCTTGCGCAATGATGTGTACAGCACGTACGACGGGACTAGAAATAGGAAGTCCAATACACAGCAATGCAACCTTCCGCCGTGTAAATCCTTTCTGAGCATGCGCCATTCTTAGTCCGTCGAACTAGCATACTGACGAGCGGATTGTCCGCTGAAACCAAAGTATGACGGACAATATTACGGAAATTCCGAAATACTTAGTATGCCAGACTGCACGCTGAAAAAGTCCGCTGAAGCCCACACACGAGCGGACTGTCCGCTGAAATGTGTTTCGGCGGACTAAGTAGGCCATACAATCCGCCCGTGTGTACGCGGCTTTAGTGTTACAAGGTCTCAGGTGTGAATGGGGAGCAGGCGTGTTCAATTTGGTGCTATCGATCTCACTCTCTCATACTGGTGACTGAAAATTCAGCATGGCACCTCATGGCAAAGAACTCTCTGAGGATCTGAAAAAAAGAATTGTTGCTCTACATAAAGATGGCCTAGGCTATAAGAAGATTGCCAAGACCCTGAAACTGAGTTACAGCACAGTGGCCAAGACCATACAGCGGTTTAACAGGACAGGTTCCACTCAAAACAGGCCTCGCCATGGTTGACCAAAGAAGTTGAGTGCACATGCTCAGTTTTATGTCCAGAGGTTGTCTTTGGGTAATAAACATATGAGTGCTGCCAGCTTTGCTGCATAGGTTAAAGGGGTGGGGGGTCAGCCTGTCAGTGCTCTAACCATACATCGCACACTGCATCAAATTGGTCTGCATGGCGTCCCAGAAGGAAGCCTCTTCTGAAGATGATGCACAAGAAAGCCCACAAATAGTTTGCTGAAGACAAGCAGACTAAGGACATGGATTACTGGAACCATGTCCTGTGGTCTGATGAGACCAAGATAAGCGTATTTGGTTCAGATGGTGTCAAGCGTGTGTGGCAGAAACCAGGTGAGGAGTAAAAAGACAAGTGTGTCTTGTCTACAGTCAAGCATGGTGGTTGGAGTGTCATGGTCTGGGGCTGAATGAGTGCTGCTGGCACTGGGGAGCTACAGTTCATTGAGGGCACCATGAATGCCAGCATGTACTGTGACATACTGAAGCAGAGCATGATCCCCTCCTATTGGAGGCTGGGCTGCAGGGCAGTATTCCAACATGATAATGAATGCAAACATACCTCCAAGACGACCACTGCCTTGCTAAAGAAGCTGAGGGTAAAGGTGATGGACTGGCCAAGCATGTCTTCAGACCTAGACCCTATTGAGCATCTGTGGGACATCCTCAAATGGAAGATGGAGGAGCGCAAGGTCTCTTACATCCACCAGCTCCGTAATGTCGTCATGGAGGAGTGGAAGAGGACTCCAATGGCAACCTGTGAAGCTCTGGTGAACTCCATGGCCAAGAGGGTTAAGGCAGTGCTGGAAAATAATGGTGGCCACACAAAATATTGACACTTTGGGCCCAATTTGGACATTTTCACTTAGGGGTGTACTCACTTTTGTTGCCAGCAGTTTAGACATTAATAGATGTTTGTTGAGTTATTGTCATTGCTATGCAGTAATGTTTGTCTGTCAGCTTACCTCTTCATGTGTTCAGCTCAAGAGGCCAGCCATTCTCACCTGGTTGCTTAAGTTATGTCTCCTCAAAGCATGGCTCCACCCCAGCCCCTGTCAGGGAACTTTATATTAACCTGTGCACTGCAAGCCAGCCCTCCTGATCAAAATTGTGTTTTTGTCTTCCGTGTGCTACTTGCTCTGTGTTCTACGTCTGATTCCAGTTACCGAACTTGGCTTGTTCTTGACTATCCTTACCTGCTTGTTACCTCGACCTTTGGCTATCTCCTGACTCTAATTACCTGCTTTCTACACCGACCTTTGTCTATCTTCTGATTATACTTTGTTGTTGCAGCCTGCTGCTTCCTCTCTATCTCCCTGTAGCCCTCTAGTGACCTGGAGCCAGACTGCAGCTAAATCCATCCCTGCCACTAAGGGCCTCTGGTGAACACCCGCTGGCTCTAAGATTCCGTGCTCTGGGAAATCTCATGCTCTAGCTCCCAGTGTCATCTGTGTTGGTACTACAGAGTACCTGCTCTCCTGTATCACCTACAGCTCCATCCGCAGCAGTCAGTAGTAGGATCCACTACCTTGCGGGGCACTCCAGACCCCAACGGGGTGCATCTGTCATCTGGACTTAGGTGACCTGAGAGTTATTTTGAGGGGACAGCAAATTTATACTGTTATACAAGCTGTACACTCTCAACTTTAGCAAATGTAATTGTCAGTGTTGTCACATGAAAAGATATAATAAAATATTTACAAAAATGGGAGGGGTGCACTCACTTTTGTGATATACTGTATATTTACTGTGTAGAGGCATATAACCCTGATGTTTCTTTTTTTGTGTATAGTGGTACTATTCTGTCAAATGGAAATATTGAAAACGTTTTTTTCTCATTCAACCCGCTGGCTGATCTATGGCAAGCTTAGGTAAGCACCACAGAAGAGCCTCCTGAGTTGAGTTAGTGGGACATTTGCACTAGTCCTTATTGAGGACTAGTTTTGCATGTTATGGCAAGTTGCTTTGGGATTTCTTACTGCCAATTATGTGGAAGGTGATAGATAGTGTGTGACATAATGTCTGTAAGCCATTTAAGTACTGTTTAGTAAAGTTTACAAAAGCCACTACAAACTCTTGTTACTGACTTTGGATTCAAGTATGTAAGAAAAGTGACATTAATTCAAGGAATGTCTTGGCTAAATACAGGCAAGGAGCACATCCTATGTATTAGCCCTTGTACACACGGTCGGTGTTGTCGGATAATCCGACCGCGTGTGGGCTCAGATCAAATTACAAGACCAAAGCTATTGGCTACTAGCCACAACATAGTCCCGTCCTAACGAACGAATGTCATCACGTTTCGAGCGATTGGATTTTCCGACAACTTTGTCCGACCGTGTGTATGCGACACCAGTTTCGGACAAAATCCGTCTGAAAAAAATCCGACGGATTTTGTTGTCGGAATGTCCGACCGTGTGTACAAGGGCTAAAAGGTGGTGGCCTGAAACTAGTGTTGCACTTGATGAGATGGTAGTGCTACCGATACACTGTCCTTTTTTGTGGCACAGAACTAGTTTAGGAAGCAGGCCTGAAACCACCCACAAGTGCAAGGCCTTGCTCATATCTTCTGAAGTAGTGTGGCTTCTGAGCATAGGTGGAAACGTGCTGCTGACCTTTTGGTCATTATGGTGCTGGTAGGAGATCAGTAGCTCCTCTGCTTTCTGACAAGATATAACCCAGCCCCAATATTGCCATCTTACATGTAGTGGATTTTTTTACTGTTGGCCCTTGGCTGGAAGTAACTGGTCACAACACCTTCTGTAACTACACTACTATGGTAGTACATACCTCTTGTTCTGCCTTCCAACTCCAACTGGCAGCTATTGATGCAAAAGAGACTCTGTCGCTTTTCCCCACCCATTTATATTCACCTTCTTAAACACTGCACCATGTCAGGAGGTCACATGGTCCTCCATACCCTGAAACATGAGGGATTTTATGGTGGGTCTGACAAAGCTGAGGTAGGTGAATGTAGGTGTATCGGAAGAGCATTTTAAAGAGATTCTTTAACTTTGCCCCTTCAGGGATCTCAGAAGATGTCCTTTTGCACTTCTATCTTCTATGTAGAAGAGGGATGTGCTAGAAGTAGGACACGTGAGGCACTGTCAGCATTAGGTGAGGATTGCAGCAATTTATGGCACGTCTGACAGTTGTGAAAGGAAGCCAGATTTCTCTCTACTTATTACACACGGGCCTATTAGAATAGCAGGTAGAGTCACAAATACACATGTTTTATGCAGGTTTTTTTTTTATTTGTTCACACATCTGCAACATGGCAAATACATATTCTATTTGTTGTTCCTTCGCTCTACATAACGACTGAAAAAACCCCACTAATAATAATATACAGTCTTATACAACCTGTAAATGTATGAAAGTGCCCTGGTATCATAAGGTAATATTTATATTACAATTTAGCATAAATTTTATGAAGTGTTCTGTACACTGGGATCTGCCAGGCCAACACAGCTCATTATGTGGTCTGATATACCGGTGTAGTGCAATATGTTCTTTTAAGTTGTTTTAAAATGTTGGCAATATGACGAGTCCATTGTGTTCCATTTGATGAACTGAATTACAATAGTTTTTTTTTCCCCTCCAGTACTTGTGTCCAGTGCATATTGATAATAAAAACATAAGTCCATTTGGGAAAACAACATAATATTTCCATGTTGTCCCTGGAAATAAGGAATGATCAACCTTGAAGCAATACAGAGTATGATCCCACAATACATAAATATTTAACCACTCACATACCTCTGTACGTCATATGACATCCTAGACTTTCAGTGGAGAGATATCAATGATGCCTGCAGCTACAGGCACCATTTGGATATCTTTCTTTTCTTTCTGTTGGTGATTCCCTGCACGTAAAAACAATCATAGTGGCAGTTAAGCCGCTTGATTGTTTTTACAGGTGGCGGAAGGGGGTGACCCCCCCCCCCACTGCCCTCTGGTGCTTCTACCGATGTTCTGTCAAAAGAGCCAACTCGTCAGAATATCCAATTACATCACTTCCGGTGACTCTACCAGTGATGTGCAGTCAGGGGAGGCAGGTAAGTCAAAAAATAAAAAAATCGAGCTTCAAGGGTCGTAGCTGGGGTCACATAGACTTGGAGGTATAGGTACGGTGCTCCTTGTGCAGCCTGTCAGAAGCTGAATACAGAGCGGCCACTTTAAATACAAGCTGACACACTCTGCAGCAGACTGAGAGGTTGAGCTCACAGTGCCTCTCATGTCTTGTCAGAGGCACTGAGCTCAATGAACAGCTTGGAGTCTTGGACCAATGGTAAAGTACCATTAGTCCCAGCTGTCCAATAAAATTCCTGCAGTGGAGGCATGCCTCTCGCTGCAGTGTCTAAAAGACAAATGCCCCCTTCCAGCCCAGCCCTCTTAACTACAAGGAAAAACATGTGTTTATATGTACAAGATTTACCCACAATCCCAAGTTTTTCTCACACAGTTAAGAGGGAGAACCGGATTCTATTGAAAAGGTACTGTTATACTCAAGCTAAAGCATATATTTATATGCTATATGTTATAACATAATAATTTATTTACTATGAACAGGGGCGGACTGACCATTCAGCACTCGAGCACTGCCCACTGGGGGGCCCCATCAGGGTTGCCAGCCTCAGTAAAAGCAGGGACAGTTTCCAATGGCCACCGCCGACAAGCTTTTGCTTTACAAATCTCGAGATTATAGCTGCCCCGCCTCTCCACTGCCTCCCCAGCCAATGGGACCACAGTGTACACTCCCCCTTCTTCAGCGTGGCTTCTTTGACATAGGAGCAGGAGATGCCTACTGCTGGACGACAGGAGAGGGAGGAGGGGACAGCTTGCAAGCTGTACATAAGCATAACAAAATTTATTATTGTCAGTGTTTACCCTGGTGAGCAGGGGGGAGGGGGAGGCTGTATTTCCTCTAGCAGGGATCCTCCTGTCTCTTAGGCTGCTGTTAGATCGATGTTCTGTGTGTGAGAAGTACCCTGCTTCTGGGTGAAGGATGTTCTGAACTTCTCCAATCTCTGCTACATCTCCCTACTCATTACCTGTCCATCAGTACACAGGCACATCATCCTCCTCTCCTGTAGGATGTCTCCTGACATCCAATGTCTGTGAGTTTCTGAGGCACTACAAGTACCAGCATGCCAGGAGATGGGACAGCAGCAGTGTGTTCTATCAGGCTGATTTTTGGATGAAAAGTGCTGGTGTGTGTATGTATGTATACTATGTATGTATACTGTGTGTATGTGTGACTGTGTGTGTATGTCTATGTATACTGTGCATGTGTGTGTATACCAGTGGCGGCCCGTACATTAAGGGTGCACAGGCACTGCCTCTTCTATCATGCCACCCCTATATGAATAATAGATAGATTCATAACAATCCCGTGAAAAATCCACTTGTTGCCATTCGGGGCCATCTGAATGGTGCACTGCAGAGCTCGACCTTGGATCAGGCAGCAGGGCAGGTCTGGGTGCACACCTGTGCAGTGACATCATGGCACACATCAAGCATGACTTTTATTCACATGCCCCACTGCCCAATCTGAGGCCAACCACAGCTGTTCACTATTCTGCTGCCTCTATGACTCACTTGTGCAGTTCAGAGTCTGCAACATGTGGATTTTTTTTAAAAGCCTTTTCCCACCAACTGCCCACCACACCAAGCACTAAAGTGCAAATGTGTGTGTAAGGAGACACTGATGGAAGGTGACATTGGGGGCTCTGCCATAGGGTGGCACACTGGTTGCCCTGCGGTAAGGTGGGACTCTGGGGGCTCTGCTGTTGGATGGGACTCTGGGGGCTCTGTCATAAGGTGGCACACTGGGGGCTCTGCCTTAGGTTAGCACCTGGGGCTCTGCCATAGGGTGGCACACTGAGGGCTCTACCGTAAGTTGGCATACTGGGGGCTCTGCCATAGGTTGGCACACTGGGGGCTCTGCCATAGGTTGGCACACTGGGGGGTTCTATCATAAGGTGGCACACTGGGGTCTCTGCCGTAAGATGGAACACTGGTGGCTCTGCCGTAGGGTGGAACACTGGGGGCTCTGCCGTAGGGTGGAACACTGGGGGCTCTGCCGTAGGGTGGAACACTGGGGGCTCTGCCGTAGGGTGGAACACTGGGGGCTCTGCCGTAGGGTGGAACACTGGGGGCTCTGCCGTAGGGTGGCACTCTGCAGACTGTGATGTATATAAGAATGTTAGGACTTTAATGCAAGGGAGAACTCTGATGTGAGCGTGGCCGCTCATCCTGACTGCTGTACTCTATATGTTGTTTTGTTTATTACTTACTCTTGACCTCTGTATTCTGTACATAATACTGTACATAGACCTGACTAAGGTGTTCATTATCTCAACAGCTGCTGGTTTTAATTAAGTTCTTCTCTAAGGTTGCCTTAGTAAGCCAAAAATAAACATTTTTTGTGCATAAAAAACACACAGTATATAATGGAAACATTTATGTAAAAAAAAAAAGATCCTTTGACTGAGATTTATTTGTGTCTGTGAGATTATCAGTTGCGACACAGCAATTAGAATTTTATGGGTACAAGGTCTGTAGTATGTTTACATTGTTTACAGCAGATGCAGATTCTGTTCAATCCTCCTTTAGGACCCTCCCACTGGCCATGCCCATTGGTCGCCATGGTGCACTATGCATGCCGCAGGTCATCATCTCCCTGGTAGGGGTCCCAGTGCAGTATTTTGCCCAGGGGCACATGATGCTGTTAAGGTGGCACTGCCCATGAGAGGCTCCTGGTGAATTTACAAGGTCACTAGCTCTCAGTCTCCTGCGACTCTGCATGTCCTCTCTCCATAGGTATGTTGCGTCAAAAAGATGGCTGCCACGTGGCAGCCATCTGTGAGCCTTGGGGCCCCCTAATCTCTTATTGCCCAGGGGCCCCATGAGTTGTCAGTCCGCCCCTGACTGTGAAATTACTGGTTGGAAGTTATAACTGCAAACTTCAGTAATTTAGTAGCACTGACCCCCGAAGGAGCTGCTGGTTTTATTGGGCTTACCGTTACCTTCTGGTTTACTTCTCCGTCTAGGGGTTCCCATGGTAGATGGCCCAAAGAAACGTGGAAACTGACACCGAATCTTCTTTTGGGTTATTTATTTGAAACAGAAACAGTCTTTCAAGTAGCGAGTTCAGGTACTTTAGACTGCAAAAAATAAAGGAAGTCCTTATAGAAAATCCAGAGAATAAAGAACGCTTCACAACTATATTTTACAACCCCAAGGATCGACCTCCTTTCACTAGGCCTAGCAGCCGGTAGGGTGTTTGACCAAGTCTCTGCCACAGACTTGAGCGAGAGGAAAGTTGTATTCAATACACCCAGCTAAACTGCGTTCTCACTATTGCCGGCGGTGATAGCGACACCCGCGGTCAAGGAGAACCCAGTGCAGCCCAGCTGAACTGGTACTGAAACCAGAAGTTTAGAAAATTAGACCCAAAACCCAACTGTGGTTTCAGGAAAATGAACTATGAAAAACACATAGCGTCTGCTCGTCAGGAGTCAGCGCTACACGTACTTATGGTAATTAACCTGTTGCCACCCAGGCCAATTCTGACACTTCTCTCCTACATGTAAAAATCATATTATTTTTGCTAGAAAATTACTCAGAACCCCCAAAAATTATATATATTTTTTTTAGCAGACACCTTAGGGAATAAAATGGTGTCCACTGCAACTTTTTATGACACATGGTACTTGCGCAGCAATTTTTTGAAACGTATTTCTTTCTTTCTTTCTGGGGGAAAAAAACATGAAAAAAAATAAAAATAAACACTAACGTTAGCCCGATTTTTTTTGTATAATATGAAAGATGATGTTATGCCGAGTGAATAGATACCTAACATGTCTTGTTTAAAATTGTGCACACTTGTCGAATGGCGCCAAACTTCAGTGCTTATAAATCTCCATAGGTGAGGCTTTACATTTTTTTTACAGGTTACATGTTTAGAGTTACAGCGGAGGTCTAGTGCTAGAATTATTGCTCTCGCTGTAACGATCGCGGCGTATGTAACCTATGTGTATCTGACTCTGATACTAGCCAGTGCCTCATCAGCCATTGACCTCACTGCACGTCTGTGGACTCTACAGCAGTAATTGCAGATTTTGATGACTTGTCTGGACAGAACACTGGCAGTGTATACACTATGGTGGACGATGTCATGAGTAAACATTGTTAGTCCGCCCGTGCTAATAACCAACAACATGATCAGTCACAGGAACTGACATTGTTGGAGATTTTGACAAGTTGGCCCTTTTAACAGAACACCGGGTCGCCCGTGCGATAGACGACCCGGAGAAGGAATCCGTCGCCTGAGGAAGTTTACTATAGGGCTGACCAAGAACCAAATTGTCCTCGGTCATCTCTATGACTCTTGGAGGCCAAGAGCGCAATGTTATGAGGTCACGTCCAGCCCCGGCAATTGTGCTGTGTATTTGGATTTTTTTTTTCTTTATCTCAGGCTTTCCAGCCTAGAGAAGAGATCTGGGGAATTATAGACCCCACATCTCTCTCCATAAAGAGGACCTGTCATGCCCTATGCTTATTACCAGGAATGTTTACATTCCTTGTAATGGAAATAAAATGATCAAAGAAAACGATGTGGGAAAGTGTAAAAAAAAATTTGAAATAAAATAAACAATAAAAAAAAAATTAAAGCTCCCCTGTCCCTGCGTGCTCGCACGTAGAAGCGAACACATACGTAGGTCATGTCGGCATGTGTAAACGTCATTGAAACCACACGTCTGAAGTATTGCTGTGAACATTAGAATGAGGGAAATAATTCTAGCACAAGACCCCCTCTGTAACTCTATACTGGTAACCTGTAAAAAATGTTAAAGTGTAGCCTAAGGAGATTTTTAATTTCTGAAGTTTGGCTCCATTCCACAAGTGTGCGCAATTTTAAAGCGTGACATGTTAGGAAATCTGTTTACTTGGCCTACAATCATCTTTTACATTATACAAAAAAAACTAGGCTAACTTTACTGTTTTTTTTTTTTTTCCATGAAAGTGTTTTTTTCCCCCAAATACCAAATGCGCAAATACCATGTGACATAAAAAATTGCAATAAACGCCATTTTATTCCCTAGGGTCTCTGATAAAAAAATATATATGTTTGGGGGTCCTGAGTAATTTTCTAACAAAAAAAATATGATTTTTACATGTAGTCAAGGAATGCCAGAATTCACCCAGTATGAAGGCGGTTTAAAAAAAAAAAATCCACCTCAGTGTGAGTTTTTATTGTCCCTCGTAGTATACATTTTATCTGATGATTAGAGCTGATTCCTGATAACCAGCAGTATTAGACAAAAACAATACCAGTGGCAATAAAAATATACATCAATTACAAGACAGTATTAAAATTGAAAGCATACCTAAAATCAGTTTCGAAAGCCAAAGTTTAGACCTTCTAGGCCCTGGCCTTAGGGGTGCCCAAAATATTGGAGCAACACTTGAGAGGGCTATAAATACACCGTCTCTTGTTATCACCCTCCCACTGGCCAGAGGTGAATATCTGTCCATGGCTGGCATTTGGTCTAAAGTCATTTTAGGAGCACTCAAATTGGAGTTTTGTAATCTCAACAAGAATGGAAAAATGCTCCAAAAGACAAATTCTTGGAAGTCCCAAGGACAAGGATAGTGTTGTCCTTTTAACCACCACAATACAGTGCGCTTACACCCCCTTCCTGCCCAGACCAATTTTCAGATTTCAGCACTCTAAGGCCGCGTACACACGCGCGGACTGTTGGCCCAACCTTGTCCGCTGAACAGTGTTTGGGCGGACAGTCCGCTCGTGTGTGGGCTTTCAGCGGACAGTTTCAGCGGACAGTTGGACGGACAAGGTTTTACGGAAATTCCGAAAAACTGTCCGCTGAAACCTTGTTTCAACGAACAGTCCGCCCGTGTGTAGGCTTGTTCGTCAAACTAAGTTCCGTGCATGCTCAGAAAGGATTTTCAAGCTGAAAGTTATAATGCAGTGTATAGGACGTCGTATTTTGCGTCCCGTCGTACGTGCCGTTCACGTCATCGCGCACGGTTTCAGCAAACTGTTCGTTCGTCGTGTGTGGCCATGTCCGTCCATGCTAAGTTTGAGCGGACTGCTCGCTCAAACTGTTGGACGGACAAAGTTGGGCCAACAGTCCGCGCGTGTGTACGCGGCCTAACAGTTTGAATGACAATTACTGCAACACTGTACCCATATGAAACTTGCGTCCTTTTTTTTCACACAAATAGAGCTTTCTTTTGGTGGTATTTAATCACTAGTGGGTTTTTTATTTTTGTGCTATAAATAAAAAAAGACTGTAAATTTCGTGAAAAAATTCCTTTTTCTTGGTTTCTGTCATAAAATTTTGCTAATTACTAATTTTTCTTCAGAAATTTTGGCCAAAATTTATACTGCTTCAGTAAATCAGGCAAATCTAATTTTTTAAGTTACTAACAAGTCAAGAAAGTACAAATACCCCCCAATTGTCCCCTTTTTAGAATGTAGACATTCCAAGGTATTAAGTAAGTAGCATGGTGAGTTTTTTTAAGTTGTCATTTTTTCCCACAATTCTTTGCAAAATGAAGATTTTATTTATTTATTTATTTATTACAAAATTGTCATATTATCAGGTTATTTCTCACACACAGAATATGCATATAACAAATTACACCCCAAAATACATTCTGCTCTCTTCCTGAGTATGGCGATACCACATGTGGGAGACTTTTACACAGCCTGGCCTAATACAGAGGCCCAAAATTGAAGTAGCACCTTCAGGCGTTCTACGAGCATAAATGACAATGACACTCATTTCTCAACCACCTATTACACTTTTGAAGGCCCTGGAGCACCAGGAAAATGCAATTGCCCACAAAGTCACCCCATTTTGGAAAGCAAACACCCCAACATATATTCTATGAGGCATGGGCTGCAAATAGGTACTCGGGTATTCTGATGGGCTGGAGACAGTTACTCGGGTAACTTGATGAGCTGCAGACAGGTACTCAGGTACTCTGATGGGCTGGTGACAGGTACTTGGTTACTCTGATGGGCTGGTGACAGGTACTCGGGTACTCTGATGGGCTGGTGACAGATACTCGGGTACACTGATGGCCTGGTGACAGGTACTCGGGTACACTGATGGGCTACAGATAGGTACTTGGGTACTCTGATGGGCTGGTGACTGGTATTTGGGTACTCTGAAGGACGGTGACAGGTACTCGGTACTCATGTGGACTGTGACAGGTACTCATGGACTGTGACAGGTTCTCCGGTACTCGGGTACTCAGATGAACTGCGACAGGTACTCATATGCACTGTGACAGGTACTCGGGTACTCAGATGAACTGTGACAGGTACTCGGGTACTCTGATGGACTGTGACAGGTACCGGGTACTCTGATGGACTGTGACAGGTACTCGGGTACTCTGATGAACTGTGGCAGGTACTATGATGGGTGATGACAGGTCCTCTTTATTGGGGGGGGGGGGATCAGTGTGATTTTTGTACACTGTTAGCCCACGTACACACGGTCGGAGGTTTTGCCAACCAAATCCGTCGGATTTTGCCCGTCGGATTTAGTCCGACGGATTGTGTCCGAAACTGTTGCATACACACGGTCGGGCCAAGTTGGCGAAAAATCCGATCTTTCAGAACGTGATGACGTAATTTCGTTACGATGGGACTACATTCAGGCTAGTAGCCAATAGCTTTGATGTAGGAATTTTATCTGAGTGCGCGGCACTTGGTCCGATGAAAATGCTCTACACGTGATCGGATTAGGTCCGTCCGGCCCAGTTGGTCGGGAAATATTTCCAACATGTTGGAAAATTGGGTCGGACGGAGATTCGAACGGAATCAGTCTGATGCATACCACACACAGTCGTATTATCTGACGACACGGTCCGATAAGACTCATTCCCACAGATTTTACCGCAATCTCCTCCTCACACACAATTGATGTGTGAGGAGGAGAACCCAGCAACATCTGGTTGCCGCGGTTTGTTGACATTTAGTGATCGGCTGTGAAAGGATCATGTGTTAAACAGCTGCTGGCCAATGGCTGTTTACCAGCGTCGGTGATGAGCAGTGTTCCCAGGAACATGCCACCACTGACGTGCATCGCGCTCGCGCCCATGCGCCGTGCACAGTGGGCTGTTCACCCCTCTTGGTGGCAAACGGTGTCTCCGTGACACACCGCCACTGGAGGAACAGGGATGCGCACGCGATCGTGCGCATTCCCTGTTTAAATGGAGGGCCGTCATATGACACCCTCCCAGAATGAGAGCCGCGCCACCTGGCAGACCCCAGCAGGAGGTCTGTGTGTGACCAGGAGTGAGAGACTACAGCCTATACAGCGGAGAGCCAGATCGCCCGCCTCTGAGGGATCTCGCAGTACAGCCTTCTCATCCTAGCAAGAGAACTGGCTTGCACTGCAGAGAAACTGAAAGCCCCTGCACTTCAACCCATCGGGAGTTGCAGCACGAAGTAGTGAGAGGGCATCTGCCCATTGCATTAGAGAGTACAGCATTGCTCAATGAGTTCTTTTACAGACTGCTGGTGAGACTTGTAGTTCCATGGAGGTGAATCTATTTTTTCACGGGCATCATACAGCTGACTTTGGGGCCTTGTCTTTTCCCCTGTGCTGTAAGGTCAGTACTGTATTGCTCTCACATAGGAGGAATCTACAGGTGGTGGTATCTACAGGTGGTGTTATTTCTTCAGTTTAACAGCCATCAGCATATCTTTTGTTTTACAGTCATTTATTTTTCTTTGCCTTGGTGGATTACAAATACTGTAGTTTAACCACTTCAATACCAGGCACTTAGACACCTTCCTGCCCAGACCAATTTTCAGCTTTCAATGCTGTAGCAATTTGAATGACAATTACGCGGTCATACAACACTGTACCCAAACAAATTTTTTATCATTTTGTTTCCACAAATAGAGCTTTCTTTTGGTGGTATTTGATCACCTCTGCGATTTTTATTTTTTGCGCAACAAATAAAAAAGGCCGAACATTTTGCAAAAACAAGTTTTCGGTAAATAAGTAAGTTTTCTTCTTCAATGACGGGCACTGATATGACTGCACTGACAGGGCACTGATAAGGCGGCACTGATGGGCACCGATGAGGTAGCACCAATGAGGTGGTACTGATGAGGTGGCACTGACGGGGACTGATGATGGGCACTGATAGGTGGCACTGATGGACACTGATAGGTGGCACTGATATGCAGCACTGATGGGCACTCATAGTCTGCACTGATGGGTACTTATGGGTGGCACTGATGGGTACTTATGGGTGGCACTGATGGGTACTTATGGGTGGCACTGATAGGTGGCAAGGATAGGCACTGATGGGCACTGATAGGTGGGCACTGTCACACATGAGTTAGGAAAATCCGATCACCGGCTTTTCCTGTTTACATCGTGATTGGACACGGCTGATCATGTCAGGATAACATAACCACTTCCCGGACGTCAATTTGCTATTGACCAGGCGGGAAGTGGTTAAACATCAGGCTAGCTGAAGATATCCAGAGTTAAAGAACTTTCATCTCCTCTTTTACCAAGCAATGCTGTTACACTCATAAGTTCAACTCTGAATTACAACCTAGGGGGAGCCTTAGAGTACAGTGGTGTGAAAAAGTGTTTGCCCCCTTCCTCATTTCCTGTTCCTTTGCATGTTTGTCACACTTAAGTGTTTCGGAACATCAAACCAATTTAAACAATATTCAAGGACAACACAAGTAAACACAAAATGCAATTTGTAAATGAAGGTGTTTATTATTAAAGGTGAAAAAAAATCCAAACCATCATGGCCCTGTGTGAAAAAGTGATTGCCCCCTAAACCTAATAACTGGTTGGGCCACCCTTAGCAGCAACAACTGCAACCAAGCGTTTGCGATAACGTGCAATGAGGCTTTTACAGCGTCCTGGAGGAATTTTGGCCCACTCATCTTTGCAGAATTGTCCTAATTCAGTTACATTAGAGGGTTTTCGAGCATGAACGGCCTTTTTAAGGTCATACCACAACATCTCAATAGGATTCAGGTCAGGACTTTGGCTAGGCCACTCCAAAGTCTTCATTTTGTTTTTCTTCAGCCATTCGGTGGTGGACTTGCTGGTGTGTTTAGGATCATTGTCCTGCTGCAGAACCCAAGTTCGTTTCAGCTTGAGTACACGAACAGATGGTCGGACATTCTCCTTCAGGATCTCTTGGTAGACAACAGAATTCATAGTTCCTTTTATCACGGCAAGTCTTCCAGGTCCTGAAGCAGCAAAACAGCCCCAGACCATCACACTACCACCACCATATTTTACTGTTGGTATAATGTTCTTTTTATGAAATGCAGTGTTCCTTCTACGCCAGATATACTTGGACACACACCTTCCAAAGAGTTCCACTTTTGTCTCATCGGTCCACAGAATGTTGTCCCAAAAGTCTTGGGGATCATCAAGATGTGTTGTGGAGAAATTGAGACGAGCTTTGATGTTCTTTTTGCTCAGCAGTGGTTTTCTCCTTGGAACTCTGCCATGCAGGCCATTTTTGCCCAGTCTTTTCCTGATGGTGGAGGCATAAACGCTGACCTTAACTGAGGCAAGTGAGGCCTGCAGTTCCTTGGACGTTGTTGTGGGGTCTTTTGTGACCTCTTGGATGAGTCGTCGCTGCGCTCTTGGGGTAATTTTGGGCGGCCGGCCACTCCTGGGAAGGTTCACCACTGTTCCATGTCTTCGCCATTTGTGGATAATGGCTCTCACTGTGGTTCGCTGGATTCCCAAAGCTTTGGAAATGGCTTTATAACCCTTTCCAGACTGATAGATCTCAATTACTTTCTTTCTCAATTGTTCCTGAATTTCTTTGGGTCTCGGCATGATGTGTAGCTTTTAAGGATCTTCTGGTGGACCTTACTGTGTCAAGCAGCTCCTATTTAAGTGATGCCTTGATTGTGAACAGGTGTGGCAATAATCAGGCCTGGGTGTGGCTAGAGAAATTGAACTCAGGTGTGGACAACCACAGTTATAGTATGTTTTAACAAGGGGGGCAATCACTTTTTCACACAGGGCCATGATGGTTTGGATTTTTTTTCACCTTTAATAATAAACACCTTCATTTACAAATTGCATTTTGTGTTTACTTGTGTTGTCCTTGACTATTGTTTAAATTGGTTTGATGTTCCGAAACACTTAAGTGTGACAAACATGCAAAGGAACAGGAAATGAGGAAGGGGGCAAACACTTTTTCACACCACTGTATATGCTAGATTGTACACTGTGTTCTTGAATGTAAAGAATATATACTGCATTTTGGTCTGTGTGTTGAGGCCTCAGTGTGAAGGTATTTAATATATGTTTGGAAGATATTGAGTACCTATTCCTCTGTGCACTTGTTCACATATACTCCTTAAAGTGATTATAAGGGTATACATTCTGTATATGTGCATTAAAGAGGAAGTAAACCCTAAAGAGTTTACTTCCTCTTTCATTCCCTGCAAAGGAAAGCATAATGGACTACTATGCATGGCATAGTAGACAATTATGTGTCTTACCTAACACAGGAGCCAGCGAAGTCACCGCTGTCCCCTGTAGTTCGGCGCATCCATTTTCTCGGTGGGGTCTCGCAGCTCCGCCTCTGTCATGCATGCGCGCGGGAGCCGAGACGCACGGCATTGCGCGGCATCTTCGTCATCGAGGATGCCAGGCTTAGTGCGCCTGCGCGCTGCTGTCTACGGCGCATGCGCCGTAGACAGCGGTGCCCGTCTTCGGGCAAATATCTCCTAAACTGTATAGGTTTGGGAGATATTTCTTGGACCTACAGGTAAGCCTTAATCTAGGCTTACCTGTAGGTCAAAGTGGTTTGTAAGGGTTTAGAACCACTTTAAGTGATAACACTTCCCAACATAATCTGTGTTCATTCATGCCCTTCATTGTGTTTCATTAGTTATTTCTGTAAACTTTTCTAAGTGGTTCAGTGATATTGTGTGAGTTTTTCATTACTAATGTCACATTGCAGAATGGAACCCAAGGTGTCAGAGGTAAGAGAGGATCTGCAGAGTCGGAGAAGCCAGTGGGATATAGAGTCAATCAGCAGTCCTCATGGGGGTACAGCTACATTTGAAGGTCCCACCGAGATATCCCATTTGGGGTACCCGAGCAGATCAGTTGAGGCATCCAGGGTGGTAGAAGTCATGGACCGCCAGGAGTATGGGAATTGGTGGGAACAAACTACAATTCTGAGGCTACAAGGAGTCCGGTGGTTTGAAAGAGAGGTGCGGCAGTTGATGAGAAAGGCAGTCCCAGAACAGGGGTCCTACCTCTTGGACCCGAAACATGACTTGGAGGAAGATTGTGCCTATGACCTTCTATAGTGGAAAGAGAGTATTCTGGCAGAGTTCCAGAAGAAGGTTGTGAGCCTAGCCAAAGGCCTGAATGGTAATGCGATCCCAGTACAATTGCCGGAGGAGACTGGCGAGAAGTCCCCTGGGTCACCACCAGGGAGCCCTGTTGCAGGCAGTCCAAGAGTTTAGTCAGGCTAAACTCTCCTAATCTTGACCAAATGTAGGCCTCAATCTATAAGCAGTATAGGCCACTGATGCAAGTTAAAATTCTACCTTCGTTATAACGATCATAGCTTTCGTTACTCTGTCCTCCGCTCACAGATTGTACGTACGACACAAGCGTGTTACACTTTACACAGCGTATGCGTGAAACTCCGCCCGCCCCTGACGTTCTTTCTAGTCTATTCCCTGCCCCTTCTCTTTCGGCACAGTGGGAGAGCATATGGCGGAGAGAAAACAGCTGCAAAGACAAAAGGCCGGAGCACCGAACCTCCCGTTCTCGGAGGAGATTGAAGGCCTCAGTTATGGCCTTTATAGAGATGGTGGAGACGTCTCTACTTTATAGAGATGTGGAGACTATGATGGCAAGTATGTGAGAAAGGCCAAGATCATGCCTAAAGTTGTGAAGAGTCTGCACAGGAATTTTTGGGTACGACGATCCAAGGATCAATTGAGGAAACGATGTTCAGATCTCAAATTGAGGGAGCATGATCAGTACAAAAAGATCAGGAAACTGCTTCTAAAAAGTAAGTATTTTGTTGTGTGTTCCTATTCTTCGTCTTACGTTCATGCTGCTCCATGTGCTTTTCTTTACTGTTGTACAATTTAAAATGGCAGCTTTCATGTTCATATGCATAGTAATCGGTCGTAGGAAACATTGTTCGCTCACCCACCTATAAGATGTTTTAGGCAGATACAGGTTAACTACATTTGTTCAGACCTATTTGTATTAAAATAAGTTTGTTGTCTAGATGGGTTTGTAACTAGAATAGTTTACACATCTGGATGCAGGAGCACTAGTGTGGGACACCAGAATCAAACTTTTTAGGTTGTCCCACACAGGTGCTTCAGTGGATACTAGGGGTCTCTAAATGTGTGATACTTTAACAACAAAAATAAGCATTCCAGCTTTAGAAAGGAGATAAAATGTTCTTCAGCTTGGAACTCTGCCAAAACAGACAATTTTACGACACTTCCAAGTAATGTTTCATATTCCTATTTCTGCCCTCCAATATCTGTGTGCTACCTAATTTTATCTATTTTTTTCACATGGGGAGAAAAGACTTGGGAGATCTGAGAACACCAGGGACCCCCCACCCACTAAAGAAAGGAAAATCACAAAACCACAAGTAGAGGATGAGGAAGGGGAGGTTTATGAAGTGGGTGAAATTGTCACCAGAACAGGAGAGTGTCTGAGACCACAGCTTCAGGTAAGAGATCTATTCCTGCATATTTCTAATACAAGGTGTTTTTTTTTCTTTTAGGTGATATGGATGTTGTGGAAGAAGAATCTCATTTCACCAGTGAAAGTGCCCAGATACTCATCAGGGAGAGAATGGGGTGCAACCGTGATTTGAAAATATAAAGGAAAACATCAATGATGTTAAAAAAAAAATGAAGAACATATTTGATGTTTTAGGCAGAATATAAAACACACAATTGCACAGTTTTATCGTGTATTTTTGAATAGAAAAAAATGTGTAAAGTATTTTAAAAGCCAAATTTTGAATATGCACACGGTGTGTCAACAAGTGCTATCTGTCATCACGGGATATCAATGTATGCATTTTGTGGGTGCAACCCCTTCCTCGCAACTCAATTAGGTGAGAGGAAGGGGTTGCACCCCCAAAACACATTCATTGATCCCCCATGATGGGAGCTAGCACATGTTGACATTAGCCATAGGATCAGGAGGGAAATCCCCAGTTTGAATCCCAATTTGTGTGCATCTTCAAAATTTGGCTTTTATAGGGGTGACATTGTCAGGCTGGCACTTACCGAACCGATGAGTCCGCTTGGGCAGAGGGTGGTCTCCCGTACGTCCGACTTACAACCCCTGATAGAGCAGACAGGTGGCTGAGAGTGCGGAGTGGTAAGAGAGCCTGTGATATGGCTCCAGGAGCAGGAACTTGCAGGAAGCTTCCGGCAGCAGGTGTGTAGGTAGGACACAGGCAAACTGGGTACAGAACAGGAGCAGAGCAGGCAAGTCCGGGTGCAGGCAGGGTACGGCAACAGGCGGGCAGCAGAGGCACAGAAGGAGCAGGCAAAAGAGAGGTCAAACAGGCCGAGGTCGGATGCAGGCAGAGGTCAGCGGTGTCAAGGGAAAGCCGGGTCGTCAGGAGATAAGCAAACAGGAACACAGGATACGAACAACGGGACAGGAACCGAGAAGCTGTTGATCAGGCAGCACCTGGGAGATGTCAGTGGCAAACCTAAATAGGCCGTTTGGCGCCAAGCACCGCGCACACGCGCGCGCGCGCGCACCCGAACGCCGGCAGACACACCAGCGGTACCCGAAGTGCCCACCACAGCGCGCTGACGCGCACCAGCGCCAGCAGGGGCACGTGAGGGCACACACCGACGCGCACCAGCGCCCACAGGAGCGTGCAACACCGCACGCACAGGAACACGCACCCCAGCACACACCGCAGGACATCGGCGCGCACCAACACGGGCAACACCACGACCATCCAGGTAACGACCCTGACAGTGCCCCCTCCCTAAGGGCAGACTCCGGCTGCCCAGGTGAGCCGATCTAGAAACCTGACGGTTCTTGAAGGTCCGCAAAAGTTCCTGAGCATGTAGATTGTCCTCGGGTTCCCAGGAGTTGTCCTCAGGTCCATAACCCTTCCACTTGATGAGGTACTGGGTTACATTACCCCTCTTCCTGCAATCAAGGATTGCTTCAACCTCAAACTCCTCTTCATTGTCCACTATAACAGGTTCGGGTGGGTCAGTGGTGCGGTCAGCAAAGGGGTTTGGGGTAACGGGCTTCAGTAAGGTCACGTGAAAGACCGGGTGCACTCTAAAAGAGTCAGGCAGGTTAAGTTCATATGCCACTTCGTTTATCTTCCTCTTTACTAAAAAGGGGCCCATGAATTTAGGGCCTAACTTCTTGGAAGGACAGGCCATCTTAAGGTTGACTGTAGATAACCATACTTGGCTGCCGGGAGCCAGAACGAGTTCTCCCCGTCTCCTTTTGTCAAACGCCCGTTTATAACATTCCTGGGACCGGGCCATGGTTTCCTTTAGGAGTTGGTTGTTTTTAGAAAAGAAGTCCAATGTCTCGGAAACTGCCGGAACAAGGCATTCTGGGACTGAGCTGGGCAAGAAGGCTGGGTGGAAGCCGTAATTGGCAAAGAACGGTGTCTGATTGATGGCGGAGTGCAAGGAGTTGTTATAAGCAAACTCCGCCATGGGTAGTAGCGAGACCCAGTCATCTTGCGAGAAAGAAGAAAAACAGCGGATGTACTGCTCCAGGGACTGATTGGTTCTCTCCGTTTGTCCGTTTGTCTGGGGGTGATAAGCGGAGGAAAAGGCCAGTTCAATTTCAAGAGACCCGCAGAGCGCTCTCCAAAACCTCGAGGTGAATTGGGCGCCTCGGTCGGAAACAATACTTGCCGGGATCCCATGCAGCCTTACAACTTCTTTGACAAAGATCTTGGCCGTCTCCATAGCCGAGGGAGTGCCCCTCATCGGGAGGAAGTGGGCCATCTTGGACAGCCTATCTACGACAACAAAGATAGTAGAGAACCCCTCGGAAAGGGGGAGTTCCACGATAAAGTCCATCGAAATCATTTTCCACGGTCTCTCAGGGACAGGTAAAGGTTTCAGTAGGCCCCAAGCCCGTGTCCGGCTGTTTTTATTTCGGGAGCAAGTGCTACACGAGTCCACATAGTCCTTGCAGTCCTTAAGAAGTTGAGGCCACCAAAAGGTGCGCTGAATCAGTTCGGCAGTCTTCCGGGTACCAAAGTGTCCGGCCATCTTATGGTCGTGGCAGAGTTCCAACACGTTTACCTTCAAGGCTTCAGGGACCACAATCTTGCCTTTATGCCAGAACAACCCCTCACTACAGCTGACCTCGGGGCTCGGGGGCATTCCAACAGAAGCCTGTCTGATCCGGGAGATAAGGTCCCCTTGGAGGAGCAAGAAGTTCCCAGAAGGGAGAATAGTATCAGGAGGCCGAGTCTCTTCAGGGATAGAAAACATACGTGACAGGGCATCTGGCTTGACATTCTTAGAACCAGGTCTATAGGTGATATGAAATTGAAACCGGGAAAAAAAAAGAGCCCATCTGGCTTGCCGTGGTCTAAGTCTTTTGGCAGTTCTCAAATATTCCAGGTTTTTGTGGTCGGTGTAAACCAGGATGGGATGTGCAGCACCTTCCAATAGGTAACGCCACTCCTCCAGAGCCGCCTTAATGGCCAGAAGTTCTCGGTCCCCAACATCATAGTTCCTTTCGGATGATGACAGTTTGCGAGAAAAGAACGCCACCGGGAAAAGAAGGGCCTTGGCACCCTGCCGTTGGGATAACACCGCCCCCACAGCGATTTCCGAAGCATCCACTTCAAGAACGAAGGGTAAGGCTGGGTCCGGATGTTTTAGAATAGAGGCAGAGGTGAACAGCATCTTAAGTTTTTCGAAGGCCAGCTGTGCCTCAGGGGTCCAAGAGAATCGGGTACCCTGCCTGGTCAGCTCGGTGATGGGAGCAATAATCGCAGAGAAACCCCTGATAAATTTCCGGTAGAAGTTGGAAAAACCGACGAAACGTTGTACGCCCTTCCTGTCCACAGGTGCAGGCCAGTCCAGGATGGCAGATACTTTTTGGGGATCCATCTTGATGCCCTCCACAGATATAACCAGGCCCAGGAATTGGATGGACTGGCGTTCAAACTCGCATTTTTCGAGTTTCGCGTAAAGCCCGTGTACCCTGAGACGAGCTAGCACACTACGGACATGTCTACGATGGTCTTCCAAAGATGAGGAAAAGATTAGGATATCGTCCAGGTATGCAATTACGTATAGATCCAGGTAGTCGCGAAAGATGTCGTTGACAAAATGTTGAAAGGTTGCGGGTGCATTACACAGCCCGAAGGGCATGACAAGGTACTCGTAGTGCCCAAAACGAGTACGAAACGCTGTCTTCCACTCGTCTCTTTCTCGGATACGGATTAAATTGTAAGCTCCGCGAAGATCCAATTTCGAAAAGATGACTGCAGACCCCAGCCTCTGGAACAACTCGGGTACTAGGGGTAAAGGGTAACGGTTTTTGACAGTTATCTTATTCAATTCCCGATAGTCAATGCAGGGACGTAAGGAACGGTCCTTTTTTTCGACGAAAAAGATGCCAGCACCGGCAGGGGAAGTAGACGGACGGATAAACCCTTTTTTTAGGTTTTCGTCAATATACTCCTTCAGCGTGCCTAACTCCTGTTCCGTTAATGGAAAAATTCTCCCAAAGGGGACTTCGGTACCTGGTAACAGTTCAATAGGGCAGTCATAAGGCCTGTGGGGGGGGAGAATGTCTGCGCCTTTTTTGCTGAAAACATCCACAAAGTCCTTGTAGGGTTCCGGAACGGTCTGAAGCAATTTCGGATCGACATCCAAACAGAGAAGTTGAGAGGAGTTGCATGTCGGTCGGGCCAAGCAGTGTTGTTGACAGTAATCGGAAAGAAACTTGATTTCTCCTGTGGCCCAGTTAATGCTTGGATTGTGGGCCTGCAACCAGGGTATCCCCAGGATAATTGGAAACAAGGGGGGGGAGATGGCATCCAGACGTAGGTGCTCCTGGTGACAGGTGCCCATAGTAGCCAGCAAAGGAACAGTCTCTTGAGTGACAGGACCGTAACTAAGAGCGGAGCCATCGGCTAGATGTACAGCAAGCCCCTGAGCCTTGGGTATGAGCGAGATGTGATGGTTGGCAGCGAAAGTCAGATCGATAAAGCAGCTGCATGCTCCGGAGTCAATGATGGCTGACACTGGAAAACTCCCTCCTGGAAGCTGCAAAGTGAGGAGAAGGGCAAGGTGAGAACTGGGTTTTCGTAGAACAGAGGCACACATGAAGGAAGAGGAAACACACTTACGTGTCTTGTTGGGGCAAGCCCTGACATAGTGCCCAGGTTCACCACAGTAGAGACATAAGTTAAGGGTACGTCTGCGCTGCTTTTCTTCAGGGGTCAACGAGGGCCGGAGTAACACGAGCTGCATTGGTTCCGGAGCTTCCAGAGCGGGAGCAGAAGAGGTAGAAGAGAACTGACCAGCAGAACTGGGAACCTTGGGGAGCACCCAGGTGGGACGGAAGTGGCTGGAGGACCTCTCCGACCGGCGTTCCCTTAACCGGCGGTCAATCTGAATGGAGAGGTTGACTAACTCATCCAGGGTTTGTGGTATTCCTACCCGTGCCAACTCATCCTTAAGGGGGTCAGAAAGTCCCATCCGGAATTGGTGGCGCAAGGCGGCGTCATTCCAATCCGTGTCGGAGCTCCAACGGCGAAACTCCACTGCATAGTCCTCGGCCGCTCTGCGACCTTGCTGGAGAGAGTGTAGTGCGGCTTCTGCAGTCGCAGTCAACTGAGGGTCCTCATAAAGCTGAGACATGGCCAAGAAGAAGTTGTCAAGGCTATCCAGGGTTCCAGATTTCTGCTCCAGTAAACGATGGGCCCAGGTTTGAGGCTCGCCGGACAACAGGGATATTACAATGCCCACCTTGGTTGCCTCTAGAGAGAATGTCCGGGGCTGCAGTGCGAAGTACAGTTCGCAGGAGTTGCGAAACGCACGATACTTGGTGCGATCGCCGGAAAACCTCTCGGGTGTAGGTACCCTTGGCTCTGGAGGAAGCATTACTACGGAGGGTGCAGATGAAAGACCGGTGGGGGAGGTTCCTTGAGGGTTAGATGAGGAGGACAAGGCTTGGACTTGCTCCTCCAACCTTGAGTAGCCATCCTGGAGACTCTTCACGGCTTGGGTCAGACCGGCCAAATGTCTGCATAACTCATCCATAGGGGAGGCCCCCTGCCCGGACTCAGTCATGGCTGCCTGATACTGTCAGGCTGGCACTTACCGAACCGATGAGTCCGCTTGGGCAGAGGGTGGTCTCCCGTACGTCCGACTTACAACCCCTGATAGAGCAGACAGGTGGCTGAGAGTGCGGAGTGGTAAGAGAGCCTGTGATATGGCTCCAGGAGCAGGAACTTGCAGGAAGCTTCCGGCAGCAGGTGTGTAGGTAGGACACAGGCAAACTGGGTACAGAACAGGAGCAGAGCAGGCAAGTCCGGGTGCAGGCAGGGTACGGCAACAGGCGGGCAGCAGAGGCACAGAAGGAGCAGGCAAAAGAGAGGTCAAACAGGCCGAGGTCGGATGCAGGCAGAGGTCAGCGGTGTCAAGGGAAAGCCGGGTCGTCAGGAGATAAGCAAACAGGAACACAGGATACGAACAACGGGACAGGAACCGAGAAGCTGTTGATCAGGCAGCACCTGGGAGATGTCAGTGGCAAACCTAAATAGGCCGTTTGGCGCCAAGCACCGCGTACACGCGCGCGCGCGCGCACCCGAACGCCGGCAGACACACCAGCGGTACCCGAAGTGCCCACCACAGCGCGCTGACGCGCACCAGCGCCAGCAGGGGCACGTGAGGGCACACACCGACGCGCACCAGCGCCCACAGGAGCGCGCAACACCGCACGCACAGGAACACGCACCCCAGCACGCACCGCAGGACATCGGCGCGCACCAACACGGGCAGCACCGCGACCATCCAGGTAACGACCCTGACAGACATCACCCCATCTGATGAAGGCAATATCAACACAGTTTGACATACTCATGTCTGATATTGCCTTCACTTTATCAAAGTTTAACTTTGTAAGTTCCTGAGTTGTGTATGTTATGCTTTGAAACATGCCTGTTTAACCAAAAAAAAGGATATTTACAATGTGGAAAAAAGAAAAGTTATATACCAAAGATGTTGGTTTGTTCCAAAATCCTTTTCTAACACAGATGTGAATGTGCTTTGAGTAAAATGTTTACTACTCAACAACGTGTGACTTCTTCTTTCAATGCTAAATAGGAAAATTTGTAGTAAGTTGGTTTTTACACTGACAATGGGGGTTAGTTACTAAAGGCAAATCCCCTTTACACTACAAGTGCAATTTCAGTGCAGTTTCAAGTGCACTTTTGCAGTGCAAAGTGGAATTTCCTTTAGTAAATACCACCCACAGTGCTTTCTAATTTGCCACAATCAGGCCATTTTTGTGACTCCACAAAATTCATTCATGGTGCTGAAAATAATGAATATTTTTGTCAGTAATGCATTACATACATTAACAACAAAATCAAGGTGCGTGTAGCAGACATACAACATAATAATGGTTTGCTAAAGAACAGATCGTCACCTCATGTATCAAATAAATTACATTTGCACTATTGAAGAACATGTCCAAAAAGAAAAGCCCACTGAAGAACCTAGGAGACAGCTACAAGAAATCCAGGCAGTAAATCAAAGGAAATCTTCTTTCAGTTTAAGTTAAAAAATTTAGGATAAAATATTTCTTAAACAGTTCCTGGCATATAAATGGCCCCCCACCCGCAAAGTACTCGACATACTTCTGTCTTACTTCGTGGGCGCTTTGGGGGGGCAAGCCAGGATGGCCAGCTTCAAGCGCTGTCAGGGTTTGTTGTTAAGTCAGGCCTCAGGCCCAACTGAGGCAACCTAGTTCATTGAATTTCTCCTTAAAGAGTTGTGTAGAATGCAGCATGCAAGGTCAAGGTTATCTGGTTAAGTTTATATTCCTGAAAGTGTAATTAAACGTACAGTATGAATGAAATCATACAATATAGTGCACAAAAAATATCAGTGTAAAACAAAAAAGAAGAGGAAACTATATAAACATGATTCAAAATTAAGGAACTCAATCCAATGTGTCCTATGGCTGTAATAGTCCACAAATTGTGCAAAAAAATTGAATATTCCTGTGAGGTGTTGCCAAAACACGGATTCAGTTTGAATATGGTGCTGGAAACTTAAAACCGGTTGTCTGAAGACACATCTATATTGACCATTCAAAGATGAAAAGATGGGTACTCTTACCGGTATGGTTGGACACACATGCCATACAGCAGTGGGTCATAAAGGCTTAGAGTCTCAGTCTGGTGCTGTATGTGGACAGTGGTTGAATGGATCCTGATGGGGGGTCCTCACCTCTCCGCCTTGGGACTCCAAAGGAGCCGGCACTTAGATTGTAAGCGTACCCAGAACTGACTCTCTTTCTCCTCCAAAACTCAGGATGAAAAAAAAATTTTGTATATGGAAAAAGAAAACACAAAAAGGGCTCCAAATGGTGCAGGTCAAACAAAGACCAGTAAATTTATTGCTATTTATTGCTATATGTCACAAATCACAGATGACACAAAAAACATGGATTTTGTTGTCAGAATGTGCGATCGTGTGTACTCGCCATAAGACACAATTTCTCTGTGTTGATCAAAAGATGATGCCTGCGATCTTTAAATGGGGTAACGTTGGGCCAATAACTTCTAAACCTTTCACTTTTTTCTGCTACTACTCTTTTCAATAATTAACTATTATATTGTCACACAAAGATGGCAAGATCTATCAGGAAAGATACCCAACCAAAAGTCAAACTCAATCTTGATACAAAATGACAGTTGTTTGATTTACAATATCTATATAATTTTACATTATTTGCTTTGGAACGGATTTTTATTGCCATCGGTATTTCACTATTTGAATACCGGACGAGTTGTTTGCTTTTGTATCTATTTTTTCTTGCCAGAATTGTGGCCTGTGTTATTGTCTTGCTTGTTTGTTAATTTCAGCTCACCAATAGCAAAAAAAAAAATATTTATTCTGGCACGTAATTGTCAAATTGTTCATCATAGAGTTCAGTCAAAAGTTAATCTTGTTCTACTTTTGTTTACTTTCACACCACTAGGATGACAAATACATGCATTATAATTTTAATATGAATAATATCACATTCAGATTTATACAAGATAGAGCTCACAAGGTGAAGATATTTCCACTATTTGAAATAAATATAGAAATGTGTTACACATGTTATTTGTATAAACAGTTGCATTGGAAACCTCAGGCCTTGACAAATCCCAGGCGTTAGGTTGCCATGGCGACTAAAAATTGTGTCCTGGCACTTGGGCTTTTCTCAGCCCATTCACTGTTGCAGGGCTGCACAATTTGTATTGCCCGCCGCCCGACACATGCAGTTCCAGGCAGCGGGCAGGTAGTTTATTTCTACATTTAATAATAATAATAATAATACATTTTTTTTATGATGCTCTTTTCATCAACAGATCTCAAAGTGCTACAGGTTAAAACAAAAAATAAAATAAAAATAGCAACTTACATAATGAAACGAAAAACTAAAATGGACAAAAGGCTTTGCTAAAAAGAAATGTCTTAAGACCTTTTTTAAAAAAATCAGTAGATTGAGGAGCCCTTAAGGTGTCAGGTAGGGCATTCCACAGGCGCGGGGCAGCTGCACAAAAGGCCCTGTCTCCCATTGTCCTGAGTCTAGTTTTTGGTATATGAAGAAGAAGAAGGTTTGAGTGATTGGAGCGGAGGGGACATGTTGTGTTTTGTGGTTTGAGAAGTTCTTTAAGATAGATGTCCATGGATAAATTGGTATGTGAGGAGAGAAACCTTATACTCAATCCTGCTGGAGACAGGAAGCCAGTGGAGAGACTGAAGAATGGGGGTAATGTGCTCATGTTTCCGCACTCTCATCAGGATCCTTGCTGCAGTTTTGTATGTACTGAAGCCTCTTCAGACTCTTTCTAGGAATCCCAATGAGAAGTGCGTTACAGTAGTCCAATCTGGAGGAGGCAAACGCATGAACCAGCTTTTTGCCATCTGAGGGGGAGAGAATGGGACGAAGTTTAGAGATGTTGCGGAGATGATAGAAAGAGATCTTATATAGGTGATTTATATGGGCCTCAAAACTGAGTTCGGAGTCCATTTTTACACCAAGATTTGTGACTATAGATGAAAAAGGGATGTTAGAACCAGAAAAAGTAATGCTGGTTATGGATGATGATTTGGTCTGGTGAGGAGTACCAATCAAGATAACTTCCGTTTTGGAACTGTTTAGTTGAAGAAAGTTGTGCTCCATTCAAAGCTTTATTTCCTCCAGATGGGTAGTGAGTGCTGATAGGGATGACTGTGAAGGTGGAGTTTCAGCTGTTGCATTTACATAAAGCTGTGTAGCATCAGCATAGTAATGAAATTACATTTTGTGACAGCTAATAATTTGGCCAAGGGGGGCAAGATAAAGGATGAAAAGGATGGGGCCAAGAACTGACCCCTGGGGTACACCTCAAGTAACTGTATGTGGATTTGATTTGAAGTGACCCAGGGAGATGTATTCTACCGGCTTGTGAGGTATGATTTGAACCAACTGAGAGCTGTGTCATTTAGTCCAGTAGTAAGATGAAGCCGGTTTAAAAGAATTCCTTGGTCGACAGTATCAAATGCACCAGAAAGGTCCAGGAGGATGAGGAGGGAGGGAAAATCAGCATCGGATGATATAAAGAGTCGTT
The DNA here is from genome assembly GCF_037356315.1 of Lithobates pipiens. Taxonomy (NCBI): domain Eukaryota; kingdom Metazoa; phylum Chordata; class Amphibia; order Anura; family Ranidae; genus Lithobates; species Lithobates pipiens. Next base: position 146,853,799 of record NW_027507790.1, on the reverse strand, counting down.
TGTAACTCTAACGAGGGCAGTCTCTGTACTGTGAGCAAAGCGGAAACCTGACTGAAATTTTGCAAAAAAGGTAAAAAAAAAAAAAAGGGAGATTGGGAATGGGTTGGATAGGACTTCCGGATCAAGAGTGGGTTTTTTGAGCAATGGTCTGATAATGACATTTTTTAAAACAGGGGGAACGTGACCAGTTTGAAGGGAATGATTTATAACAGTGGTGATCAGGGAACTTAGAACAGTGACATGAGTTTTTACCAGGGAGGTTGGAAGAGGGTCCAGAGGACAAGTGGAGGATTTCATCTTCCTGACAATTTTCTGATAACACCTAATGACACCTCAGGAAAGCAGTTTAGGGGTTGGGAAACAATATATGTTCAAGAAACAATTTGGGTGGGAGGACCAGAAAGGACAGAACAAATATGTGCGATTTTTGGTGTGAAAAAAAACAAAAAAAAAACAAGTTTATTACACTGCTCTTCTGTAAGGGCAGTAAGTAGAGGGGATTTTGGTTTAGGAAGTGGTTTAAAGTGGAGAAAAACTGCTGTTTCTGATGATATTGGAGTAAAACTGCAACCTTGCCTCTTTAAGGGACTGTGCATATTTTTGCTGTTGCTCACCTAGCAGCCTGTCCATTCATAGCCTGGAGGTGGGGAGGTGACCAAACTCTTAGCTGCAGTTGAAAAGTCAGGTCACCAAGCTCGCTTTGCTGTTTGGCAGGGCTGTGTATGGATTGGATAGACAGAATTACAAAAGAGCTCCCTTATATAATGTTATCAGTGTATTTAGCTGTTTACATGAAGTTCAGCTTTAAACCACTCAATGATTTCCTATGTTTTTGAGCGCTATTGGAAAGATCTCAGTGTTTGAGTTTCTGGATCTGCCACCTACTATGGCCATTAGAGGGGTTTGATTCTTTTTTTTTTCCTTTCTACTTCTACTACTAATTGAATCACCCTATTTTAAAATCTATAAAAATGGGTATTCAAAGAGGAGAGCATGTGCTGAAAACTGCAGTAGAGGGTTCCTTTTCAATGGCAGTTGAGAACAGTGGTAAATTGTATACAAATTTCAAACTTGTGTGATCGATTCTCACAGTGTGGTCCCTGGTTCTGGTACATTCTACCTAATGAACTGCCTAATTCTCAGCTGAGTTTATCATAGTTGCAGGTAACAAATGACAGCAATGAAACGTCTATTGATATCTTTATTAACACAGTTACACAATTATACCTTCATACAGTACATAAAAATAAATAGAGCTAAGCAGTTTGAAAGTCATATATCTAGAAACCTGTGGCTGGGTTCCCAAGAAAACCATCATTCATTTGGGGGTTAATGGCAGTTTCAGGAGAAATATGATGCACAAAGGCATAGCGTAAATAACGTAATAATATTACATGTGAATTATGATGCTCATTCACACTGGATGTCAGTTGTTCAATAGCTACTTCTTCAGCCGAATGTGAACAATCTATGTATGACCAAGGTCTGAACATAGTTAAAAGAGACAGGTTTGATATTTTCCCATAATGTGGCTTTTTATCTATTGTTAGAAAAGGAATTATACGTTCCTAAATTGATGTTTTAGATTTGCTAGAAAAATTAATAAAATATGGGATGAGTAACTGGCAATAACTTATTCAGTTATGTGTGCAAATTTCACTTTGAGCTATTGATCTCGGTAAATGACAGACTTTTTTCTATACGTTGTAAATAGTGAATGTGGACAGAAGATTGCTGTCAAATACAGTAGTCCATTCCCCCTATGGGGCAGATTGGCTAAACAGGAGTTAGTTGTAGCAGCTGGGGCTAGGGAATAGTATGGCCATGAAGAAGATACATAAAGGAATGCTATGAGGGTTCTTGGATAGACAAGATACCCATTGGTACCAGTGTTAGAGGCCAGCATGCCCACAAATACAATGAAAACAAGAGCTCTTAGAAGGGTGGAGATGTAGAGTCTACAGAGCTGCCTTGCTTTCACCAGAGCTCATGCAGGCGGAGATGGGCTTTTCTCTATTGGCTCCCAGGTTTAGGTCCTCATACTCATCTGAATGGGCAGCTACTGGGAGTACTGATATGCAGGTAAGAGTCTTTTGCAGCGTTGATCACAGGCCACTAGGTAATACATCCCAATCTGGCAGGTGTACATTGAAACTGTTTGTGGGTAGGAGTGCATGGAATCACACAGGATCACTGGAAGCAAGCTGGAGTGCATGGGGGCACAAAGCAGGAAGCAGACTAGGAGTGCTGGTGATGAATGGCGGGATGAAATACAAATTGGAATCACAGAGGTGCAGGAAGGCTGGAAGTTGGCTGAGGTACACAAGGAAGTCAGAGGTGCAGATACACTGGAGTGCTAATAAAAAAATCACAGGTGGTGGGATTCAGGTTGCAGATACACAGAGTCACTAGGCACTTGCGGCCAATGACTGGCTAGACGCTGACTAAAAAAGTGCATATATAGTATAAAAAGAAACATGGAAGCAACTGTAAAACATTAAAGGCTGTCTCTAAAACCCATAAAAAGTCATCTGAAACCACTGTCCTTGTGGTTTCCCTTCCAGTTGCATGGGTTCCTCTCTTTGCTCTACTCTGCTCAGGTGATTGGTGTTTACCCCTTACCGTGATGTCATCCTGTAATGCTTCAGGATCCTTTAAGAACCTGGTGATTGACACTTATGGCAGACAATTGGACAGTGCCTATGTTGCCAAAAAAAGAAGAAAAGAAGATCTGGAACTTAGTGTGTCATGTGACTGGAGGTTTAATCAAGTAAATGGACCTTTTAAAAACAAAATAATAGATTAGGTAAAAGAGCATGGATATGAATGTCAACACCAGATAACATTATTTATACTTGGAGTCTTTATGAAAGTTCGAGTAAGAAACATGATAAAGGAAAACATAAGAAGTGACCTGGGGTGTGCCAAAAGTCACGTGGTCAGTACGCCTAAAGGGGCATACTCAAATATGAAATGAAAAGGAAAAGATAAGAATAAAAGGGACCAGGAGGGTGGGATACGAGAGGGAAGGCTGACAGGAGAAAGGAGGAGGAGGGCGGGTTTAAGTACAGACCGACTCCTCCTACAAATTTAGGCTAACCTAAGGCCAGCCTTCTCATTTGTACTTGGAGGCTTTATGAAAGATTGAGTAAGAAATATGATAAAGGAAAACATAAGAAGTGACCTGGGGTGTGCCAAAAGTCACGTGGTTAGTATGCTTAAAGGGGGCACAAATAGAGACAGTAGGATAAATCAGCAAACAGATTTATTTGAAGTAAACATAACATCAGTCAGCTAAATGCCTGAAAGCCGGAGACATCTCAACATGTGGATCCGGGACATATCTGGAGAAACATGCTGAGTTCCATCTATCCAACTTCTTAATTATGTGAGCTCGTATCCCCTGGCAAGAAGCTGCGAAAGCCGCCCCAATTCTGAAAGAGTGACCACAAAAAACTGCAGGGTTTAACCCCAGGTTGGTCAATAATGTGCAGCAATGCTTGATAAACTGTACCGCCGTGAGGGGAGCATGAGGAAAGGGTAACAAGGGACTGTCCCAAGGTGTTTCTATGACCAGCGTCATAAGCTGGTCCAAAACTGCCATGGGACACCAAGCACTGCCAGTCTCGAAAAACCCGACGTCCGTAAAGGCCCCAAAACTGCTGTGTCTTGTACGCAACAAAATGTAACCAGAAATGATCTGGATGTCTAACCAACTGGCTAATTGTGAGTACACCGGAACTCGAGCCGGTACGAATGAACTTGCCCGGCCTGAGGAACCCATAGAATGCCAAATATATAGCTGCTTTGAGGACCACGCTGAGCAGCCTCCCGAAAGTTGACCTGATCAGAAAATCAGACATGCCCCGGAAGATATGACCCGGAGTCTGCTGATAGAAGGAGGACTACTCCTCCGATTACCCCTCAGAATGGCCTTGACGAAATGGGCTGAAAAGATGGATGGTCTATTCGGGTCCTGTAAGCACAGAAAATGCTGAACCCCTGCTAGATACTCAGCTTCAGTTGAGTGGAAAAAAGCCACAAACGGCAGCAGGTATCGAACATCATGACTATTAAACCAAGGATAACGGGACTGGAAAACTTGGAAGGTTTTCCAGGCCGTGACATAAGCCTTCCTAGTGTAGACCGATAAAGATTTATCAATCAAAGCTGCTGCATTAACCCAATGGGAAACAAGTCCATCATCAGTAGCGAGGACTGCGGTGATGGCGTGGCGCAGGCATCTGCTTCTGGGATCTGTCGAAAAAAAATGGGTAATTAAGCCGTGACAGAGCATCTGCTATTACATTCTCTGCCCCACTGATAAACCTCCAATGCATATGAAAATGAAACTGCAGGGACATCCAAATCAGCCTGCGTAAGAAGGACATGATGATTAATGACCTAGATCTGCCTTTGTTGATAATCTCCATGGCAGCTTGATTGTCCGTTGAGAAAACAACTGAGAAGAGGACACGTACTTCGTGGGGATAAACATGGCAATCCCATTCCAACGCTGGAACTCGTCTAACATGCACAGGTCAGCCAGAGCAGCAGTATCCAGCTTGACCCGAGAGTCTGATTCAGGGGCTGATGACAACAAAGCCAATAACCTTGAAATAAATGACCTACCCTGAGGAATGATTCTCATGGCGAAGTTTAAAATGCCCAAAAATTGCAACTCCACTCTGTAACAAACATGAGAGCCAGTAAAAGTATGAATACAATCTCTGATTCTAACAAGCTTATCTGCCAGTAGACTGGCCTGCAAGGCCTGTGTATAAAGAGTGATCCTCAAAAAGGTAAGTGTCAGCACTGGCCCTTTCATCTTCTTGACTGCCAACAGGACGTTGAGCCCTGTAAAAACTGACAATAACTTCTGTAGATCAGCAGGGCCCTGCTTGGAACTCTCTATGAGGAGGAAATCATCCAAATAGTGAATGACTTCATGACAGCCTTCCACATAAGTAAGAATCCAACTGAGTGCCTGCGCAAAGGTATCAAACAGCCAGGGGCTGCTCTTAGAACCAAATGTGAGCTTGGTGGCAAAATAATACAGCCCCCTCCACTTCCCCTCATGCCACTGCCAGAGTGATGTTATGATTGGAAGGAGTTTAAAAGCATCTGCTATATTCACTGTGAACAGCCAAGCGCCCTCCCCAACCCTGATGATTGTTGGATTGCCTGAACCACAGATGCATATTTTAATGAAAATTCTTCAGACGGAATTAAGGAATTTAAGCTAGGTACCTTAGAGCAATGGGGGGTAGACAAATTTATAAATTAAACATAGTTTATTTGAAAAATTCCCTTTAAACAACCCAAGAGGATTGACCCTCTAATACCAGAGAGGTGATGAGGAAACTGGACCAAGGACAAACCCTTTATCCAGTTCAGACTGGAGCAGTGCATCTACTGCCTTCAAATCTGCCACTGATGATCTCAAATTTGGACTTTCAAATGTGCCTGAAGGCAAAGTGATGAACCCTGTGTGGAAGCCCCTCATGAAACCCTCCACCAGAAACAGACACAAACTAGAAGAAGGGTGAGAGGTCAAACAAGCCTGTAAGTATGCCACGTTGATGCGGCTTAGTCAACTGCCCTTACCCTGTTTAAGAGAACAGGCCGACTTCGGTTGGGCCCTGAAACAGCTGGAGCATATGTTCAAAAGATGGTACTGCCTGTAATTGCACACGCCATTATTAAAATTATTGCAAATCTGAAATTTCCCCAGATACCGAATAGGTCAACCCAACTTATCAAAAGCAGCCACCTGAGCTGGGCCGGTAGGGAACTAAGGAAAGCCCTGGACGTGCCTGGAAGAACACGAAGTTCAGTATTAGGGCACCAATATGCAGTATGCGAGGATGACTGGCATATTGCACAAACCGGTCACCTCAGCCAGAAAAATTTCATCAAAATAGCTCAGTATCCACCCTACTCCAAACTGTTACCACCTGATGCTGAGCAAACATGGCAGTGGCTTTGGCGGAAAACGATTGATGATAATTGTAGAGCCCCCAAGCTTATGTCCCAACTCCACCACCGCAAAAAGATAATGGTCCAGCTCCTCCCTCCTATGGGGACTCACCAAGCATACAATAGCCCTGAACATGCTGAAAGGAAAATTCCGGGATAGAGAGCTGGTCTTTGCAATCACTGACATATCACCAAAGGCATAAAACTTATTATCGGCCACATCATGGGTGGCAATCAACAAAGATGCCAGATTTACATCCTTGTCTTCTAAAATGTCTTTCCTAATACCCCCAGGGATAAAATAAGCTGGGGTAACAGAGGGGACACCAACGCTTGTACCTGAAGACAATGACATGAGCTTGAAAACATGGGGACTCCAGAACCTGCTGAAATCCCAGAAATCGCAAAATCCAATGGAGCCAGACTTGGACGGCTCTCCAAAACCTCTACCCTGGCCCATAATTTCTGAAATTAGTTTGACAGAGAGCTTAGGGTGGAGTGAATCTGCGTGAGAGACAAAGCGACTGTACGCAGGGTATCCTGCTCAGCACTGGAACCTGAAGTACTGGGAAATAATAGTCTAAAAAGTTCCACCTTGCGGGCGGATGCTGGATATGAAATACTCCTAAGACGTAACTCCGCCATCAGTCTCAGGACAGTCCAGGACCTCAGAGAAGACATGCTGTCATGTTCCTAGCTGGAGAAGGAGGGATGGCGGCAAAGTCCACAATGTCCGCCGCTTGAGACATGACCTAAATAACAAACCATCATAAGCAAACATCACATACAAACTGACTCTACAGCGACCCTAAATAACCCTCTTTAACCCCTCCAGCTGCCTCCCGTTCCTACCAGAAACATGCCCTCATGCACCCAAGAAAGCATACACCTTACCAAACCGAGGAGGCCGAATACCCTGCGGTGCAACAGGCCAAATAAAAACGTTCACTCAGGCCTATAGAAACCTGAAAACGTGTCAGATTCAACATGACTAGTAGCGGAATGAATCGTGATGAATAAAAATGGCCTAACGCAAGCTGACAGAGAAACGGGTGAGGTGACTTGCCACTGCACAAGCCAATTAAAAACGATCTTCTCAACCCGCTGTAACCTAACGTAATAGGTAAATACTGCAGTGGCGAAACGTGACCTGAAGCGTGAGGTTAAAGTACGATGAAGTGAATAATGCATAAGCAAACATGACTTACCTTTTAACCGTGAATACTTCTCCCTAAATGTATGATGCCTGCGCCTGGCAACAAATGCCCACCCTGAAATATAATGTAAGAGTGGGACTGGAAACGTGTCAGACCCCTGAAACAGCGACAGAGCAACCTGAAGCATAGCAGGCCAAAATACATAATTTTCACCCACGAAAACCCTGCAGACGTGTCGGGAATTGTAACGAGTGGTGCAATGTGAAGATGTATGAACACAACATGAATGTATGAGAAACGGATGAGGAGACTTGCCACTGCACAAGTCAATTAGCAAACGAAACATCTCACCCCGTAAACACCCAAAAACGTGATGGGTGACCCCGCAGTGGTACGACTCGTAAGGCCTAAAAGGACCCCCACCCATGTATGTGCTAAGACAGCCGATAAAATGACCCAACAAACACCTACCTGAGCTGCTCTGAAACTGGAAGAATGATACCTCAAGACCCTTGTTGCTAAGCAGAAATAACGACTACAGGAAAAAAGGAACAAACATACCAGAGCTAACACTTGGAATGACGCATGGCTGTATAAACTCAGGTAGTGAATAAAACATCCTCATGATAACAAATCACACAACTAAAGTATAACCCAGTGAGTGACCCTAAAGACCAGACGTAACGAATGCCCTGGCCACCGACCTGTGAGATACCTAGTTACCCCTGGCAGGTAACCTCCACTGGCCAACTCCCCATGATGTGGTGGGATATGGTTGTGCCGATGGTACAAGCTGCTCTGCAATATATTATAAGTGAAACTGTGAACACAGACAGTAAAACCAAGACATGTCACTCACTGAGCACTTCTGCACTGAACAAAGATTGGTGGAACGTGTACACACTCCTATCAGTGTCCTAAAGAAAAATATATGACAGATGTGTGAGCAAAAACATTTAAAGTTGACCCAAGATAACTGCTGAACATGGCATACCTGTAAGTAAAATGCATGAACAAACGAGTGAAACCAATGGATGCAAAAATCACAGAAATATGATGAGCGTATGACACGCACAGCCAACATAGAACAGCTATATGAAGGTAACTACATGAAAACAACAAACCAGTTATTAGAACAACAGGGAGACATGGACTATGAAAAAATGCATACATACATACATACATGCATGATTAAAGTGTAAAAAATGATCTTGACTTTCCTGATTATTAATAATAAAAAGCCTTCAATCATGCAGCTGCAGACCATTGGTCCGAAAGTGAAATTGCGGTAGCTTCCAGACCAGGATAATGCCGCGGTTCTAGTCATCAATCTAATAGCAAGTACTGAGCAGAGAGGCAAAATTGGACATGATTTTGCTGCAAACTTGTTAGTACAATTATTTGGGGGCACAGGCCTGAACTGAATCTAGATTCCATGCGATAAGTGCCCCTTCATCTCTCTGTCTTTCAATACCTTCCATGCCATACCTTGGAGTGAGTGTGACAATGTACCCCTACCTCTGGATGGCCTGAGGAGCACCCCCCGCGACAATTGCTGTGATGACGGACCCCCCCGCAGGTAGCCTAGCGCTGGCTATAGACCCCCCCACCAGACGATACCTGAGCCCTGAAAGGGAGACACCTGTCTCCTGCTGCCACCTCACGTCCAGCTTGCAGCAGCGAAAACCGGAAATTACGTCAGCTGGTTGCCCGGAAATGACGCAAAGTGTCCAAAGCGTCACTACGAGAGGGAAGGCCAACCAGAGAAAGGAGGAGGAGGGTGGGTTTAAGTACAGCCCAACTCCTCCTACAAATTCAGGCTAACCTGCAGCCAACCTTTTCATTTATATCATGCTGTTATCTATTAAATGTATATCTAAAACAATATTTAAAAAGACTATATAGGCCTGTTAAAGATAAGAAAAACTTATGAAATCATACGGAATTGAGACTTCCTCAGTTTTGACAGTCCAATATCTATAAAGCGTGTGTGAAGTTTTTAAAGGTACTCTAGACCCGCATTGAGTTTTTGACATGTCAGTATGTACAAAGCTTGTGTGTTTTCATTTTTTCATAAGGATGCTTGTCAAAACAGTAAAAGTATTCAGTATTTTGCCCCAGGGCCAATTTGCCAGTAAACTATTCCCACTGGAATGTTTTACACTCAAATAGCCTTTGGAAAAATGAATATATTCTCTCTTCAACTTCAGGACATTTATCCTTTAGGCAATGACAATACATTAACACATAATAAGTTCTTTATGTATATTCTACAGATTATAACTATCAGTGATAAGATGAGTTTGTAGAGTAATTAAATAGATTTGCCTCTTTACCTGTATTTAAATTGGACCTATGTTCAGATGTTTATTAAAAGCAGTTTTAGGTTGGAATTCCAAGCTGCCACCTAACTAGCCTTTAGGCTCGATTCACACTGCGGCGACCTGTAAGTCGTGCAACTTGCGATGCGACTTTGCCAGGCGACTTTCTGGCGATTTGCTGGTGACTTGATTACTACTTTGATGCAACTTAGAAGTGATTTTCATTAAAGTCTATGGGCACGTCAGATAAAAATCACCTTGAAAGCAACTTCAGTAGTGCTAATTAAGACAGCTCTCATTGACTAACATGGGATTTCAAATGTCATGCGACTTGGGGTCTCCCAAGTTGGATCCCAAGTCGTGGCAGTGTGAACTGAGCTTAAAACTGTTCCCTCCCAGATCCTAACACCTATGCTAACTAACCTAAGAAAGATGTAAACACCTATTTAAGCTCTTGTACATACGGTCGGAGATTCCGTCGGAATGTGTCCAATCGGAGCGTTTTGTCGGATATTCCAACTGTGTGTGGTCTGCATCGGACTGTTTCCGTTGGAATATCCGTTAGACCAAATTTTCCAACTTGCCGGAAATTCTTTCCGACAAAATGCTCCGATCGGACATATTCCGATCATGTGTAGCCTACTTCGACGGACAAGGTGCCACGCATGCTCACATTCAAATTCCGACATGGAAGCGCTCGTTCAGATAAAACTACTGCTCGTAATCGATATAGCACATTCGTCACGTTGCAATGTTAAAAATTCATCCATGAAGCGCATTCTCTTGTTCTTTACAATGCTGCAAGAAGAAACTTCTTTTGATGCTCATAGTCACACACACTTCTCCCGAACGTGTTTCCTGACTCTTTTTTAACCATTTCGGCAATACAATTTGTGAATTCGTCACATCTACACAATTTTTTTTTTTTGGGCTGTATTTTTTTTTTTTTTGGTTTTCCTAAACATCTCCTTTTTTGACAGTTTACTCATCTTTCCATTTTTTGGGGTGTGTTTTGTGTGTAAACTTACCACAACAACATTATTATATTTTTTTGATTTTCTTTTTTAATCTACAGGAGGTTGTTTACTGTTGGTACCCCTTGTTATTCATTTCACTTTTTTGGGGGAAATGTACCTGCCTGCTCACAAATAAACTGTCCTTTTGGAAGGAAAACACATACGCAAGTATTTCACCAAACAAAAAAAAACGTTATTTAAAAAAGAGGAAGGCAGTGCTGGAGAAACTTGTTACTTTGGTGCAGCCTTTGGCCCCCAGGGCAGACATGAACAAATTAGAATACGAAAAATTGGTGGCCTGAGGAGTACATATCTCAGGGAGAGAAGTCTGGTCCAGAAGTCATAGAGATCAGGAAAATCAGATGCCATATATGTCCCCAGGATGTGGTTCTTCAAGAGGCTGCATCTTCTGGCAGAGCAGACTGAACCCAGGCCATCACTCTCTCGTCTTCCTTAGGCACTTCCCACCAGGCATCCTTCCAGGCTGTGGCTGGGCTCCTGTAGTTGGGGCAGGAGGAGGAGAAGGAGGGCGTTGGTCGACCTCCTGGCTGCCACTTGCCACAGCCTCCCCCCGACTGAGGTCTTCCTGTGTATGAAAATGGGACATAGTTTTACCGTATATACTCGAGTATAGGCCGACCCGAGTATAAGCCGAGGCCCCCAATTTACCCCCAAAAAACTGGAAAACTTATTGACTCGTGTATAAGCCGAGGGTGAGACATGGCTGTCCATCCCTGTGTGTCCGTCCATCCCTGTGTGTGTGTCCGTCCATCCATCCCTGTGTGTGTGTCCATCCATCCATCCATCCCTGTGTGTGTATCCATCCATCCATCCATCCCTGTGTGTGTATCCATCCATCCATCCATCCCTGTGTGTGTGTGTGTGTGTGTGTGTATCCATCCATCCATCCATCCCTGTGTGTGTGTGTATCCATCCATGTGTGTGTGTGTGTGTGTGTGTGTGTGTGTGTGTGTGTGTGTGTGTGTGTGTGTGTGTGTGTGTGTGTGTGTGTGTGTGTGTGTGTGTGTGTGTGTGTGTGTGTGTGTGTGTGTGTGTGTCCGTGCAGCCTTGTGTGTGTGTCCAGCCTACCTGTGTCCCAAGCCTCCGTCCCGAGCCGCCGTCGTCCCGAGCCTCCTCCGTCCCGTGCCGTGCCTCCTCCGTCCCGTGCCGTGCCTCCCCCGTGCCGTGCCTCCTCCGTCCCGTGTCTCCTCCGTCCCGTGCCGTGCCGTGCCTCCTCCGTCCCGTGCCGATGGATCGCCGCTCTTCTCGGCGGCCATTCTACAATTGAAAATTCCGCCTCCGCCTGTGATAGGCGGAACACTCAATTTCCCAGCAGCCTGTGTTCCGCCTATCACGGACATCCTCTCATACTCGTCCGTAGTATGAGAATGAGCGGATGTCCGTGATAGGCGGAACACTGCCTGCTGGGAAATTCAGTGTTCCGCCTATCACAGGCGGAGGCGGAGAAGGAGGCGCGGCTTTTGAAAATTAATGTCCGCCGTCTGTCTGCTCGATACGCTGATCGAGCAGTCAGACAGCGGTGACTCGAGTATAAGCCGAGGGGGCACTTTCAGCCTCAAAAAAGAGGCTGAAAATCTCGGCTTATACTCGAGTATATACGGTAGTTTTTTGCTCATCAATAACACCATTTTGAGCTCATGACTTTTGCAAATTGAATGTTACCGAATAAAACAGACTATCATTCTGAGCCCAGCATTTTTCATTCCCGTCCTAATCATTTTTGGTCACTACTGTCTATTGAGATGTAAACCACTTTGTTAAATCACAACTTACTGATCAATAAGAGCATCTAGTTAACATCAATAAATGTACCACAAGAAATATATTGCAATGCAATGCAATACAATGCAATACCTGTCTCAAGCTGGGCCCCACCACATGTTGCTGCCTGGAAGGCCCAGGTTGGACGTTGGAAGCCTCAGCTGGGGGTGAAGGATGCCTTGAAGGAAGACTGGAGAGTGGTGGCCTGGGTACCCCCTGGTCTACAAGAAAATGCAGCCTCTGGAATTAAACCATCCTGGGGTAATAAACGGCATCTGGATCTCCTGATCTCAAGGACTCCAGGTGCTTCTTTCTCTCCCTGAGATATATACTCTTCATTACACCAATTTTCCTAGTCACATAGGCCATGTCTGCCGTGGGGACCATGATCCGCACCAAAGAAAGAAGTTTCTCCAGCGCTGCCTTCCTCTTTCTTCTGTCGTAATAAAAAAACTGGTTGTTGATCTGCCACAGGCAGGGCATCTCCTTGTACAGTTCGAGGAATAGCCCCATAAAATTGGGGTTTTGGAATGGATCCATCTTGTCTGCAAGACACAACACAAGACAAACCCTAAAATACTAATAATGCCATGAAAAACCCTCTTAATCTTGTCCCAACATCGGCCTAGATAGAAGCAGTCTAGCCTAGTGATGCACCAAATTTTACCTTCGTTTGCACGATCGTCACGTCCGCGCCTCACTCTGTTCCCAGATCGTATGGACGACACATGAGTGTTGCGTTTTATATACAGTGCGCATGCGTGAAACTCCACCCGCCCCTGACGTTCTTTCTAGACTATTCCCGCCCCCTTCACTTTCGGCACAGTGGGGAGAGCACATAGCGGAGAGAACGCAGGTGCGCAATCAGAGTTCCACTAACGAGGAGGAAGGTGAGGAAAGCCCGGAGCCTGAAATGTCCCAATCCAGGAAGAGAAGATTTAAGGCCTCAAATATGTCTTTTGGAGAGATGTTGGAGATGGTGGACATATTGAACAGGACCGACTATGATGGGAAGTATGGACCTTACCCAAACCCAAATATCAGAAAGGCCAAGATCATGACTAAAGTTGTGAAGAGTCTTCATAAGAATTTTGGGTTACGCCAATCCAAGGATCAACTGAGAAAACGCTGGTCATGGTTTCATTCGTTTGTAAGAAACATCGTTCTGCAGGTAAGTATTCCAGCTGAACAAAGTCTCCACAATAATGTTCTCACCTTGGAGCTCGGCCCAAAAAATCAATTGTACAACACTTCCAAGCAATGTTTCATATTCCGAATTCTGCCCTCTGTGTGCTAATTATACTGTTTTTACATTCTCATAGGGGAGAGAAGACTCGGCAAGTATGAGGACACCAGGGACCACACCCCTCCCAAAGAAGGCCAAATACCAAAACCAGAAGCAGAGGAGCAGGAGGAGGAGGAGGAGGAAGGAGGGATCGTTGAAGTTGGACAAATTGTCACCACAACAGGTGCGTGTCGGAGAACACAGCTTCCGGTAAGCTCATCAATGTATATCACCATATTTTTAATACATGGTGTGTTTTTTTGATTTGTTTTGTAGGTGATGTGGAAGAAGATTCCCATTTTACCAGTGAAAGTGCCCAGATCCTGATTAGGGAGATAATGGGGTGCAATTGGGATTTGGAAAATATACAGCAAAACATCAATGATGTTAAAAATAAAATGAAGAACATCATTGATGTTTTGGGGAGAGTGTGAAACAGCCCAAACTAGCTAGGGTTTTAGTTTTGCTATTTTAAAACACAACATTTGTATTTTTAGAAAATCCAAATTTGGAAGATGCACAGAGTGTGTAAACATGCGCTATCTCCCATCATGGGGGATCAATGTACGTGTTTTGTGGAAAGTGGCTGAGATGAAGGGGTTGCAGCCCCAAAACATGTACATTGATCCCCCATGATGGGAGATAGCACATGTTGACACACTGTGTGCATCTTCCAAATTTGGATTTTGATGAAGGCAATATCAGCCCAGTTTGTACATACTCATGTCTGATATTGTCTTCACTTTTCAAAGTTGAACTTTGTAAGTTCCTGTGCTCTGTATTTTACGCTTTGATACATGCCTGTTTACACAAAAACACCAAGTAAACAAAAATTAGCTGAAAGACTGTTTTTGATAAACACAAATTCTTGGTTTGTTGTAAAAACCTTTTCTAAATGCACATGTGAATGTGCTTGTATTAAAAAGTTACATTTTTTATCAATGTGTGGCTTCCTTTTTCATTGCGCCAAAGATGTATTTGGAGTAAAATTTTAGATTGCGGTGAGATTGGGTGTTATTTACTAAAGGAAACTCCACTTTGCACTCCAAGTGCAGTTTCAGGTGTACCTTTGCAGTGCACTTGTAGTGCATAGTGGATGTGCCTTTACTAAAAAAAACACCCACAGTGATGTGTTAATTTGGACAATCATGGCATTTTCTTGCCATGGTGCTGAAAATGAGCACGATTTTGGTCAGTAATGCACTACATGCATTAGTTAACAAAAACAAGGTGTGTGTGTAGCAGACCCACAACATAATAAGATTATCTGAAGAAGAGACTGTTCCCTCATCTCGCTCTGAACTTGGGTTTGCACTGTTGGTAAAAAAGGCACAACAAGAAAAAAACTAAATTTACCTAGGAGACACCTAAAACCAAGCCAAGCAGTAAATGAAAAAGTTATTGAGAAAATGCCTCTCAGACATTGTCTGGCATGTCAATGGCCCCCCTACCTACAAAGTAGTCCATGTATTGGGTTCTAACCTCACGGGCGCTTTGGGGGGGCAAGCCAGGATGAGCAGGTTCAAGGCCCGTGAGGTTATCATCATTTTCAAGCAAGTCTGCTTCTTGTTGGCCAACTGAGACGGCATAGTTCGCAGAAACTTTTTTAAGAAAATTGTGCAGAACACAGCATGGCCAGTATACCAAAATTGTTCTCCACCACTCTTTGGGCTCTGGACAGGCGGAAATTAAAAATCCTCTGGTCTGGGGTGAGGGTCCTCATCGGGAAAGGCAGCATCAGATCGTTCGCCAGGGCAAACGCCTCATCCGCGACAAAGACGAACGGGAGTCCTTCCTGATTCTCCTCTGGGGGTGGCAAGCCCAGACTGCCACTCATGAGACGCTAGTAGAACTCTGTCCATGCGAACACTCCACCATCCGACATCCGTCCATTTTGCCCCACGTCCACATACAAAAACTCATATGTCGCAGACACCACCGCCAACATAACGATTCTATGAAACCCCTTATAATTACAATAGTACGACCCCGAGTTGGGTGGTGGGACGATGCGGACGTGATTCCCATCAATTGCTCCTCCACAATTGGGAAAGTCCCAACGACTGGCAAAGTGGGAGGCCACAGTCTGCCATTCCTGTGGCATTGAAGGACACTGTGGAGTGAAACAAGAACCAAAATTAGTAATTTAAAAAATCAACATTGCAAGCAGATTAGACACAACATTTTTTGGCCAAAATTAGTCTAACATTTTGGGAAATTAGTATTTAAACAAAAAAACGTTCCCTATAACACTGCGCTATCCAAAAAAAAACAGAAAACAGCTGCTAACACAATCACCAGGATAAAACAGTGAATAATTAACAAATATCAAATCATAGTGTAGCGCTTAAAGAAATTCTGAATGACCCAATTAGTGGGAAATTGGGAAATTAGTATTTAAAGCCTAAAGTCTAAGGTCCCCTTATGAGAGTTATCACCCCCCCATCCCTTCCCCTCCCCCATCCCCCCATCTGATGGGCCCTTGCTAAAAAATTAGGGGGGGGATGTTTTGGACAGGTAACCCTCTCCACTTGATTGAGAGCTGAATGCCTAAATAATGTGTGATACTTTGGGAAGCCCCTCCTTAGTTACACTATTGGCAGCCCACCGGACAGGTAAGAAGTGTCATAATACCAAAAAGAAACCAAAATGGAAGCACATTTTGACATTCTGCTATCACATATCAAGATAATTAATAGGTGAAAAAAAAATAGCATTTGAAAGTATTGAGGCAGGCCCTTGCACTACATGCTTAGGTGAATTCATCCATAAATGTGAGCATCAAAAAGGTAGGTAGAGTGTGTATTGGGTTTGGTAAAGTCAGCAGATAGAGGATTGCTATCAGCTGAGCTAGCAGTTGGGGGGAGGGGTGTTCCTAATGAGTTTGGCACAACCAAAAAAATTAAAAAAAAGTCACTCTGCATGAATTGAAGCACACACATAACATTTGTAGACATTTTAGGGGGTGTTTAGGGGAAAGCAATACTATGGAGCTGACAAAAGACATTGGTAAGTGACTAGACTATAGTTTTATGGGCCAAGAAGAGCATGGTGGGGAAGTTAGTGAGGCAAATATGCCTGAGGACAAATGGGCAGAGCATATGAATTAGAGCATATTGCAATGATGGTAATTAGGGAATGAGGAAAGAAATGCAAGACATTAGCAATCATGAAATACATAGAATGTGATGTTAAAGGATAAAACTTACCTTCATATGGTCCTTCTGCAGGACCTGAATGATGGCAGAACAGGTCTCTGGAATAATGATCCTCAGAGCCTGGGGGGAGATGCCTGTAGAGAACTTGAGTTCCTGAAGGCTTCTCCCTATCGCCAAGTAGCACAACGTGGCGATGAGCCTCTGCTCCAGAGTGATGGCTTGCCGCATGCAGGTATCCTGCCTGGTGATATAAGGGGTCAGCAAAGCCAACAGGCGGTGAAAAACGGGGTCCGTCATCCGGAGATAATTCCTGAAATCATCAGGATTATTCTCCCGGATCTCACGGAGCAAAGGCATGTGCGAGAACTGGTCACGCTGGCGCAACCAATTCTTGGTCCACAAACGCCTCCCCTCCCTGTTCATGGACCGGGCTTGTGTCAAAGTAAGAACCCCAACATGAAGCCCCTGCACAGCACAAACTCTATGACGAGTACGTAGACAAAACATGGTTTCAAAACGGTCGGCTGGTCAGAAAGGACAACAGAAAGCACTGATAAACAGCAAGGCATGAAAGGACGAACTGAATAGCAGAAGCAAGCAGACAATAAGAAATGCAAATGAAAGCGTACTATACCAAGATATAGTCCACAATGAGAAACAAATACTTACTGACTGCACGCACTGATTATCAGATATGCAAAGACAAGCAGAAACTGAAGAGCAGTAGCGATCTGAATCACTAATCTGATAAGCGCGAATTGTCTCTCACCAAACTTCTACTAACACGCGATACACACGAGACCAGCAGAAGGAGCCCAAAGGGTGCCGGACGTGGTGCTGAACTTCCCTTTTGTAGGCCCGCCGTACACGGCTTACGTCACCGTGTTCTTGGCAACCGGAAATTCCGACAACTTGGTCCGATCGTGTGTATGCAAAATCACTTCCGGACCTGGTCCGGAATTAATCCGTCGGAATAACTCCGACGGATTTGGTCGTCGGAATCTCCGATCGTGTGTACAAGGGCTTAGACCGCTCCAGTCTGGTCACGTGGTCTACCATGTGTCAGCCAGCTGACGAGATAAGAGTGTTCCAACAATGGCTAGTAAAGCCTGCAGCGGTAATGTCACCCACAGGTTTCAATAGCCAATCCATTGTCAGCGCTTCCTCTTTTAACCTGCAGCCGCCTGAAAATAGGTTCAGTGGTTGATTTAGTAATGGCAAATAGGCTGTTCACTTTTAAAAGGGAATTTTCCCCAGATCTTACCAAATGTGGATAGGTTACAGGTTAGTTTAACCACTTGACCACTGGGCACTTAAACCCCCTTCCTAAACAGACCAATTTTCAGCTTTCGGTGCTCTCACATTTTGAATGACAATTACTCAGTCATGCAACACTGTACCTATATGACATTTTTGTCCTTTTTTTCACACAAATAGAGCTTTCTTTTGGTGGTGTTTAATCACCGCTGGGTTTTTTATTTTTTGCGCTATAAATGAAAAAAGACCGAAAATTCTGTAAAAAAATGAATTTTTCTTAATTTCTGTTATAAAATTTAGCAAATTTGTAATTTTTCTTCATACATTTTCACCAAAATGTATACTGCTACATATCTTTGGTAAAAATAAGTACAAATTGGTGTATATTATTTGGTCTTTGTGAAAGTTATAGAGTCCACAAGCTATGGTGCCCAAAGCTGAAAATTGATCACACCTGAAGTACTGACGGCCTATCTCAATTCTTGAGACCCTAACAAGCCAGAAAAGTACAAATACCCCCCAAATGACCCCTTTTTGGAAAGAAGACATTCCAAGGTATTTAGAAAGATGCATGGTGAGGTTTTTGAATTTGTCATTTTTTCCCACGATTCTTTGCAAAATCAAGATTTATTTATTTTTGTTCACAAAATTGTCATATTAGCAGGTTATTTCTCACACACAGCATATGCATACCACAAATTACACCCCAAAACACATTCTGCTATTACTCCTGAGTATGGTGATACCACATGTGTGAGGGAGCATCTTCAGGCATTGTGGAGGACCCAGGCCAATTCTGACATTTCTCTCCTACATGTAAATATCGTCATATATTTGCTAGAAAATTACATAGAACCCCAAAACATTATATATATATATTTTTTTTTAGCAAAGACCCTAGAGAATACAATGGCGGTCATTGCAACTTTTTATCTCACACGGTATTTGCGCAGAAATTTTTCGAACGCATTTTTTTTTTTAAACTGTTTTATGCTTTAAAAAAAACCCAGTAAAAATAGCCCAGTGTTTTTGCATAATGTGAAAGATGAAGTTACGCCGAGTAAATAGATACCTAACATGTCACCCCTTAAAATTGCACACACTCTGGAATGGCGCCAAACTTCGCTACTTAAAAATACGCATAGGTGATGCTTTACATTTTTTTACTGGTTACATGTTTTGAGTTAAAGAGGAGGTCTAGGGCCATAATTATTGCTCTCGCTCTAATGTTCGCAGCAATACCTCACATGTGTCAGGTAGGTCAGTTTATGTCAGGTAGGTCAGTGTGGGTCAGTGTCAAGTAGGTCAGTGTGTGTCAATGTAGGTCAGTATGTGTCAGGTAGGTCAGTGTATGTCAGGTAGGTCAGTGTAGGTCAGGTAGGTCAGTGTGTATCGGGTATGTCAGTGTGTGTCAAGTAGGTGAGTGTGGGTCAGTGTATGTTAGGTAGGTCAGGTTGGTCAGTGTGGGTCAGCGTCAAGTAGGTGAGTGTGGGTCAGTGTATGTTAGGTAGGTCAGTGTCAAGTAGGTCAGCGTGTCTCAGGTAGGTACGTGCTGGGCTCGGACTTCAGGCTGAAGCCCCTGGTGTTTTTGCCACCCAGTAATGCCCCTGGTACATGCACACACATCCTTTTTGGTAACAGTCCTTTTAGTCAGCAGACTTCAGTTCACTGCAATCACACACACCAAATATCACCTTAAAGCGGAGGTCCACCCTAAAATGGACCTCCGCTCATCGGAATCCCCCCCCCCTCCGGCGCCACAATTGGCACCTTTCAGGGGGGAGGGGGGTGCAGTTACCTGGATAATCCAGGTAACTGCACCCACTTCCGGGATAGCTGTCTGCGGAAAGGGGCGTAGATTACGCCCTTTTCCGCAACTGCCCGCCCCTTTGCGCAAGTCCCCCGCTGCCTGCTGGGAAACACACAGTTCCCAGAGGCAGTGGGGACCGTCCGGATTGCGCCGCACGGCTCGCGCATGCGCAGTAGGGAACCGGGAAATGAAGCCTGAAAGGCTCCATTTCCTGATTCCCATACCCAAGATGGCGGCGGCAGGACCCGACAGACGACCTAGCGATCGGCTTCGGGTGCCGACATCGCGGGCGCGCTGGACAGGTAAGTGTCACGATTTTAAAAGTCAGCAGCTGCAGTATTTGTAGCTGCTGGCTTTAAAAAAAAAAACAAAAACGTGGAGTCCCGGTGGACTCCCGCTTTAACTTAGTCACTGGTATAGGTTCACCTTATGAACAGTTCATTCACCTCACATGGTCTCATTTACATATCCTTGCAGAGCAGTGTGGGTTCAAGCACACACACGATTCACATGGTGGTGATATGTTGCCTGGTCATCACCTGGCTGCTGTTCCCGGTTTGGATGGGATTCCTCACCTCAGCCTCGGGGGGGGATCATCATCCTGTCGAGTACACTTTGAACTGACGCCCAGACAAGTTTGGCTCACTAAGAACAATTGCTTATGTTTATTATTAATGGATGAATGATCTATGAAATTGTATCGCTAATCATGTTGTATTTTACTTTGTATAATATTTGTATGTGTATACAAGTGAACTGTTATTTACAGTATATCATGTCTTTGACCAAAGATTACTGATACTTTTTAACTTGATTTGGATATAATAAACAATCTAATGATCAATATAAACTAGATATTTATTCAGTAACATGCCTCATGTAAAGTCTCATTCTTTCCTCTTCCTTTTTTGTTTAAACATATATTAGGGATGGAAGTTTTCCACTGCTATGATTAGGTTGTGTCAGGTCACATTATTAGGCTACGGGTTAGTCAGCATATACAGCAGGGCCGGACTGGCCTACCGGGAAAGGAGGAACTTTCTGCCCTGGGGCCACTTTGATCTGTGGCTGCAGGCTACAGCTCTGCCCTCCAGGCTCCCGCCTCCTCCTCCTGTTTGTCACACACAGCGGGAGCGCTGTGTGTCACGGAGCTGAGTCTGTGTTCAGCGGCGCTGTAACAAGGTCCTACCCCCCAGACCGGCTCGCATGAAGACCGGCGGGCACTTTTAAGCCATGCTAGCAGCCGATAAGGGGTTAAAATGACCCACAAAGCGCTGCTGCAGCCGGCGGTTTGGCGGAGCTGCCCATTCATTTCAATAGGCAGGAGAGGAGCGGTGTCCTTCACCACTCCAAAGATGCTGCTTGCAAGAGTTTTTTGAATGTCCTGTCAGCACATCGCTTCAGTGTGAAAGCAGGCTTTCACACTGAGACTGCAGGGGAGACATTTTCCAGGCGCTTTACAGGCGCCATTTTTAGCTCAAAAGCACCTGAAATACACCTCAGTGTGAAAAGGGTCATAGTAATTCAACCCCTTTACTTCTAAATTTTATTAACCACTTCAGCGCTGGAAGAATTTGCCCCCTTCCTGACCAGAGCACTTTTTGCGTTTTGGCACTGCAGCGCTTTAACTGACAATTGCGCAGTCATGCAACATTGCACCCAAACAAAATTTGACGTCCTTTTTTCCCCCAGAAATAGAGCTTTCTTTTGGTGGTATTTGTTTTATTTTAAAAAAAAATTTTACGCTATAAACAAAAAAAGAGCGACAATTTTGAAAAAAAAAAATCATTATTTTATACTTTTTGCTATAATAAATATCTTCATTTTTTTTTTTTTTTTTAAAAGCTATTTTTTTCTCAGTTTAGGCTGATATGTATTCTTCTACATATTTTTGATTAAAAAAAAAAAATCGCAATAAGCGTATATTGATTGGTTTGCGCAAAAGATATAGCGTCCACAAAATAGGTGATAGATTTATAGCATTTTTATTATTATTTTTTTTACTAGTAATGGCAGCGATCTGTGATTTTTATCGTGACGTTGACATTATGGCGGACACAATTTTGACAAATTTTTGGGACCATTGGCCTTAATACAGCGATCAATGCAATACAAATGCATTGATTACTGTACAAAATGTCACTGGCAGTGAAGGGGATTAACACTAGGGGGCGATCAAGGGGTTAACTGTGTTCCCTGGGAGGTGATTCTAACTGAAGGGGAGGAGACTGACTGGAGGAAGTGACGGATCGTGGCTCCCAGCTAATAGGAACACACGATCTGTCACTTCTGTCAGAACAGAACAGGGAAGTGCGTGTTTACTCATCCCTGTTCTGTGTTTTCTGCTCACATTCGCTCGTCATCGTGACCGCCGGCCACGAGCATCGGCACACCCTAAGTGCAGCAGGCGCGCGCACGTGCCTGCTATCCCGTCCCCGCAAGGTGGTGTATAGCTATGATGGCTTGCGCAGGGGAGCCAATCGGTCGCAGTATAACTGCAGCGGTTGGTCGGGAAGTGGTTAAATGTTCTCATTTTGATATTTATATTTGACAAATATAAAATGTCTTACCTTTCCAACATTCAAATGCATCTCTTTGACTACTTTAATCTGGATAGTTTTGTTCTTTGACAAACAATGCCTTTAGTTAAATATTGTCATGAAACTCCTACAGACCTATTTGCTTATAGGATTTGTCTTGTTTTATAGATGGCTACAGATAGGGCATCTATCATTAACAAGAATGACAATGTCAGCACTCTGAATATGGAAGATTATGAGATTTTGTTTCAAATCAGAGAAACTGGCAAATCCAGCTTGGAGTCACGTATATGTTTTTAGTCCTAAAATGCAAGCTTTATAGCACTCCTGTTATATTTCTGAGTCATGTATGGGAGATTTTCTGGCACACCCCATTTCTGTTTCATCTTGCAGGCTCGAAACCATTTCAATCCTGCTTTTCTCATGTATCATCAGCTCTATGTATTTTAACTGTTCTTCTGATAATTGAATTGTGGCCTGTCAGCACACTTTACCTAAAGTTTGAGGTCATCAGATCCAAGCTACCACACAATTGAAAATATAGATATACACTATATTACCAAAAGTATTGGGACACCTACCTTTACATGCATGTGAACTTTAATGACGTCTTAGTCCGTAGGTTTCAATATTGAGTTGGCCCACCCTTTGCAGCTATAACATCTTCAATTCTTCTGGGAAGGCTGTCCACAAGGTTTAGGAGTGTGTCTATGGGAATGTTTAACCATTCTTCCAGAAGTGTATTTGGGAGGTCAGGCACTGATGTTGGACAAGAAGAGCTGGCTGGCAGTCTCCGCTCTATTCCATCTCAAAGGTGTTCTATCGGGTTGAGGTCAGGACTCTGTGCAGGACACCTAATTTCCTCCACCCCAAACTCTCTCATCCATGTCTTTATGGACCTTGCTTTGTGCACTGGTGTGCAATCGTGTTGGAACAGGAAGGGGCCATCTCCAAACTGTTCCCACAAATTTGGGAGCATGAAATTGTCCAAAATGTCTTGGTATGCTGACGCCTTAAGAGTTCCCTTCACTGGAGCTAAAGGGCCAAGCCCAACCCCTGAAAAACAACCCCACACCATAATCACCCCCCACCAAATGATTTGGACCAGTGTACAAAGCAAGGTCCATGAAGACATAGATGAGCAATGTCCCTGCACTCTATGCAATGCACTCCTGAACCCTTCACTCTTGCTCTTGAAATCTGATATATGTGTGGGGAGGGGGGGGGGATCAGGGTTGCCACCTCATCCCTTTAAAACCGAACACATATTAATTACACAGGTTCTCTGGCTTATTAAGGTGGTAATTAAACTCACTTGGTGCATTATCGGCATTAAATTGGCCTCAGAATCTGTGTAATTCATATGTGTTTGGGTGTAAAGGGATGAGGTGGCAACCCTAGGGGGGATGCTCTGGATGTCTGCTTATAATTATTATGAGACTAATACAGTTCCATGCCAGTTGAAAAGGAAGGTTGCACACAGCTGGTATCATCCACAAGAAAACTTTATTGGAGACTGCTCAGACCGAACACCATGGTGGAGTGCAGATACAACCAAACTGCTGGTGCGGCCCCAATAAATTTGAGTTTGACACCCCTGCTCTAGACTGACTAGATGTGAGTATTGAAACCTTTTTGTAAAATATTTTGTCACCAATAATATATTCATCTGGAAAATTGAAACCATAATGCTTTTCACATACTGTACATAATGCTCGTTGCTTTATCAATAGATGCTGCAGAAATAGTTGCTGTAGAAAGTAAAAGGATATATGGGTTTGGTCTGGGACTAAATTCAGGTAGGCCACATAAAAGAAGAGATGTAGATTTTTGTGACTACCTACAGCAGCATATCCCACTTCTGATTTGCTGCTGAATTTATAAAATATTGTGCACGTGAGGCCAAACAATGTAAGGTTTAAAGATAATGAAAGTATATGTGAATCATTGTCTTGAAAAACAGCCCACTTTTTTTCTTGATCAAATGACCTCTGTTCTTATTCTTAGCTGGATTCAGAGAGGTGGGGTGAAGAAACAGGGAGTCCTGGAGAAGAGTAGCAGCAGAGGGACAGCATGACATGTGCCGACTGCACAGCCACGCTGTTAAGGGGGTTTATGCCTGCTCCTTTAAGAGTAGGGGAGGGGCCGCAGCAAGCGACGCAGGGGAAGGAAGGGGAGGAAGTGAGGTCAGTCGAGAGCGGCAGGGAGAACCCTCCCTTGTGTAGGGCTAATTTGAAAGGGTGAGGCAGAAACAGGCTGGGCAGTGGTTTGGGTCTGTGAGGAGGAGGAGGAGAGGTATGTTATATGGAGATATAACATGGTTGTTACCCATCTGTGGTATGGGGTATCAGGTATCTTCTGGTTACAAGGGTTAACCAGGAAGGGGTAAAAAGGTAGGTCACTGCGAAGGTTGTGTACCGTTTCACAGTCCGGGGGTTGCGACTGGAGGCCAAAAGTTGATACGAAGTTTGTCGCAGTGACCAGTGGTGTATGTTCCCCTCCAAGACCCCATAAAAGTACAGAGAACGTTATTATAAAAGTTATTTTAAATGTTATTTATTTAAGTTTATGTTAATCTGCCATTTACTCCAATACCTTGTCGTGTTTTTTGTGGGGAGGAATTTGGAGGGATTAGAGATTATGTTTATGGGGTGGTAGTGACTGGGGGGGATAAGTCTTTTACACGTCAAGCAGTACACTGTTGTACCCAGTAATTAGCTGTGTGAGGGGGGTGGGGGGTGGGGGGTGGGGGGAGGTGTCAAGACAAGTCTGATCATTGGAGGACAGGCAGGTTGTTCTCCCAACACAGCTAGAAAACTGACCACACTGGGATGTGCTCTCAAGCCTATCAGTTTCAATATGAAATAGTAAAGCAGGGAGACTGGCAGAATCACCAGGTTTTTCATAAAAAGGATGCAATGCAAAGAAAGCTGGAAACTTTTTAGCACAAGTAAATAGTATAACATACACTTATCAGGAATATAAAATGTTGGGGTAACAAACATTTTAAACACAAGTTTTGAATGTTGTTTGATGCTGACCTTTTATATGCATAGAACCATGTGTTCTTCATGGTAATAAACCGGGCTTTTTTTTCAGCGGGAATGTGGGGGAATGCAGTCTCGGCACCTTCACCACTGAATGTATGCAAGGGGTGCTGGAGGGTCTTATTGATGATGGCTGGTGGGGGATCTAAGTTTGCTGGTGGGATTTATTTTTGCTGGGGAGGTCTATTGTTGCTAGGAGGTCTTATATTGCTGGGGGGTCAATTGTTGCTGAGAGGGATCTACTGTTGAGGAAGAGGTCTGTTTTTGTTGGCTGCTAGAGGGTCTATTGATACTGGGAGATCTATTATAGCTGCAGGGGGTCTTTTGTTGCTGGGGTGATTTTATATATATTATATATATATATATATATTTTTTTTTGCGAGCCTGGTGCCTCTGCTATCTGCATGACTCATTTCTGACAGGATGTGCCGAATCCAAGAGAGAGGGGAGCTTCAGCACACAGCAGGTGATTGAAAGCCTCAGCTGTGTATGCATGTTTCCCTATGAGATTGTATAGCGGGGTGTGGATTTGTTTCACCTCTGTGTATCACCGAGGATAGTCTCTTCACTGGGTATATGTAAGGTTTAATAACCACTTTAACCACTTAAGACACAGACTATTTGGCTGGCAAAAGACCAGAACTTTTTTTGCGACACTGCGCCGCTTTAACTGATGATTGTGCAGTTGTGCGATGTGGCTCCCAAACAAAATTGACGTCATTTCTTCCCACAAATAGAGCTTTGTTTTGGTGGTATTTGATCACCTCTGTGGTTTTACCTTTTTGCACTATAAACAAAAAAATAGCGCCAATTTTGAAAAAAACGCATTATTTTATATTTTTGCTATAGTGATTATCCCCAAAAAATACATTTTTTTTTTCCTCAGTTTAGGCCGATACGTATTCTTCTACATATTATTAGTAAAAAAAAAAAAAATCGCAATAATCATGTATTGATTGGTTCTGCAAAAGTTATAACGTCTACAAAATAGGGGATAGTTTTATGGCATTTTTATTAATATTTTTTTTTTACTAGTAATGGTGGGGATCAGCAATTTTTATCATGAATGCAACATTATGGTGGACAGATCAGACACTTTTGGTGCTATTTTGGGACCATTCACATTTATACAGCGATCAGTGCGATTAAAAATGCATTGATTACTGTGTAAATGTGACTGGCAGTAAATGGGTTAACCAATTGGTGGCACTGTAGGGGTTAAGTGTTTCCTAGGGAGCAGGGAGGAGCTTTATGTTTCAGTCAAACTCATGTTCGACTCGAACATTGGCTGTTCGCCAATTTGCCGAACAGCGAACAATTTTGGGTGTTCGCGGAAAATTCGAAAGCCGCGGGACACCCTTCAAAAGTCTATGGGAGAAAAGTGCTAATTTTAACCACTTCCCGACCAGCGCACGTGATGTACATCGGCAGAATGGCACGGACAGGCAAATTGGAGTACAGGTACTTCCCTTTAAATTTGCCGCCATGCCAACACGTGCACGCCGCTGGTCGAGACCTCCGTGCGTCCGATCACAGGTCCCTCGGACTCAATTGCCACGGGGATACCCGCGATCGTCTCACGGGGAGGAAGAATGGGGAGATGCTAAAGTAAACAAGCATCTCCCTGTTCTGCCTAGCAACAGTGACACTGATCTCTTCTCCCTGTGACTGGAGCAGAGATCAGTGATGTGCAAAACACAGCCACGCCCCCCACAGTTAGTAACACGCCCTTAGGACACATTTAACCCCTTCACTGCCAGTGTCATTTACACAGGAATCAGTGCATTTGTATAGCATCGCTTGGGGGGGGGGGGTATGGGCCACACCCAGGTGGCACCGGCCAGAGGGCTGACACCTGTGGGTAGCGGCACCGCTAACATCGCCCACTGCCCTGATCTGCGTCTCTCAGGTCTCGCGCTGTGTCGCTCAGCGGAGCAGACTGAAGCCGCCATCTCCTCCTCTTTGTTTACTTCCACACAGGAGGAGGAGAAGCCAGAGGCACACACAACGCTGTGTGTATCCATCTGTGCTGTTCTGAGGTCTGTACACTTTACTACCATATATGTAGATGGACATGTGCAGGGGGGGCACTATATATGGGAGGGGAGAGGGGTGTCTCTATTGATAGAGGGGGGTCTGCATTGAGGGAGGGAGTGTCTATACTGATGGGGGTCTGCACTGAGAGGGGGAGTGTCTATACTGATGGGAGGGGTCTGCACTGAGGGGGGAGTGTCTATACTGATGGGGGTCTGCACTTAGGGGGGACTTTATATTGATGGGGTGTCTGCATTAAGAGGGGGGATTCTATACCAATGGGGGGGTCTATACTGAGGAAGGGGGGTCTGTACTGAGGGGGGGTCTATACTGACAGAGAGGAGTCTATGCTGATGGAGGGGGGTCTGTACTGAGGGGAGAGGTCTTTATTGATGGAGCGGTGGTCCGTACTGAGGAAAGGAGGTTTGTACTGAGGGGGCAGGTCTATACTGATGAATGAGGATCTGTGCTGAGGGGGGAGGTCTATACTGATGGAGGGGGGGTCTGTACTGAGGAAGGGGGGGTCTGTACTTAGTTTGGGGGTCTATATCGATGGAGGGGGTCTGTACTTAGAGGGGGGTCTATAATGATGGAGAAGGGGTTGTACTTAGTGGTGGGGTCTATACTGAGGAAGAGGGGTCTGTAGTTAGTGGAGGGAGGTCTGTACTGAGGGGGGACTATAGTTGGTGGAGGGGGGGTGACACCATTTTTTTTTCAGCACCGGGTGACACCAACCCTAGTGACACCACTGACCTTATGGACATTCTTCAGGGGACCAGTTTTACAGATGGAGGGAGCCTGCCAATGTGAGGAGTATGGTAAATATTACACCTTATTCCTCATCCCCTAGAGTTAATGAGCAGGTGACTGTCACGTACCTGGCGGTAGAGCCTGATATGCAGCGGGCGGCCTCTCTTACACATCTGACTCGAGGCCCCCTGGTAGAGCAGACAGGAGGTGCAGGAGTGCAGAGTCGCACGAGTGCCTGATGGGTCGCAGGCCGTGGAATCAGAAGCAGCTGCAGGAGGAACGGCAGTCCAGCAGGATTCTCCAGGCAGAAGAGAGGGAAGGTGCAGGTAGGCCGGGTCATACACTGGCGGACACGTCAGGAGCAGGTGTGGTAGGAAGAAGAGTAGTCAGGATACAAGCCGGGTCGGTGATGGGCTGGCAGCGAGGTAGCAGAAGGAGCAGGCAGATACGGTGGTCAAACAAGCCGGGTCAGGTGTGGGCAGATAGCAGGAATAGTCAGAGGAAAGCCGGGTCGGGTAACAGGAACAGGTACCAGATACAAGCAACAGGAACACACGGGAACGTTGTAGAGCAGACAACACAGAGTCTGTGCACTGGCAGAGTTTAAATAGCCTGTTGGGCGCCAAAAGCTGTCACAGGGTGCGCATGTGTGCGTGTTGATGCATGCAAAGATGCGTGCAGGCGCACTGGCGGCAATCTGACTGAGGAAATCTGACTTGAGTACTGGCATGCCCTTTTTGACAATGCGCACGTGTGCGCACACCTGCAAGCACAGGCTCGTGCAGATGCACCAGAGGACTTCTGACAGGAGCTGAGGTCACAGGTCGCCCTCTTCTGCCGCCATCTTGGGTACTGGCTAGCCCTTCCTGACAGTGACCCTTGCACTACAGGGGGAACTACTCCCAGGTATAATTTTTTTGTGTAGCACTGACTTTACATGCACACTTCTCAGCGCTACTCTTTCTCTTGCCACTGTGCCAACACAGTGGTGGTGGTGGGGGTGAGCAGGAGATGAGTGAGCAGGTACACGCACTGGCGGGTACCAGCTCTACCCATTCAGTTCAGCAGTCCACCCGGAGGTGGAAGGTAGGTGAAATGAGCAGGTGATCACATATCCGGCAGCACCCTTCTACATTGTAATCCACAGAGAGGAGTTTTTATTACAATTTTAAAAGGCATTAGTGTACAGTATGTACATGAATTTGATAAACTAAGATGGATCAGTAACCATTGCTTGCTATTCAAGCCTTCGGCTTAACTAATGGAGTAAAACTATAATTGCTGGGAGCTGTTTTACCTGCCAAAGAATTTGTTTCTGTCCGTTCATTCCAGAGATTTACACATTGTTATCACTCAGTATGGCGAGATCAATGACCTGACATAATTCTGCTGCAGTTATATAGCACAGCTTGGTTATCACCCTGCCCCCAGCCTTTGATTGGACAGTGAAGGACTAATGATTTGATGCTATGTGCTCTTCCCTCCTATCAACACGTTCCTTTCAGCACATGTAAACACAGGACGCCCCAACAACTGTCCGTCCCTATCGAGTACCACCATACAGAAGATTATAAAAGGCTGTAACACAGTAAATTTCAGGTATTTATATTAGCTGCATTTAACATGCATTTGATTTTTAACAAATGCAACTAAATCAGTTTGTTTGTTTAAGAAGTGTATTTTTTTTCTTTTATCTACTGTACATTCTAGGAAAAATGGAAATCATGGAATACCCCAACTTCTCAAACAATTAAAATGTTTCTTCGGCGTTTTAAACAATAATAGGAAATGGTGTAAATACTTTATAAATAATTCCCAGCAATCTGGGAGTGATTACTAATTCAGAATTGTCAGGAAATGTGATTATTCTTGTATATATACAGGGACTGAAAGGTAGTTATCTCTTCATTCCGATCAGTCTGCCAGCTGAGAGTTCCCATCAATTAAAATGTCACCCGAGGCTCTGATTCTTCTACTACGTGTCACAGTAAGCATTATTACCAAATCATTTGCCATGTATTCACTTCAGGCTAGACTGTGCTGCCCATTAACTGCCATAATATGCATACTGTCTGTGATAATGGTTCTTTGTATTTTCTATAGTCATTAAAAAGGAACTGTAGCTAAATGACCAGTGACTACACGTGAATGTCATATGTCCAGAGGAGTGAAGAACGTTACTTATTCCTAATCATTTATAAATGTAAAATTTACTTTCGGAGATACGAAGTAAAAACTTTTACAGTAATAAGGACAGGAGGGTCTGGTCACTGTATAGACATGCACGCTAAGACTGGATGAATATGCATGTCTGTCTATGTACACATCTTTCTGCAATAAAGTGGCTGAAGTGTACATTGCATTCATTACGGGTCAGTTTTAGAGCTGAACTCTCGACACAAAAACTAAACTTTTATGTTTTAATGGCCACAGGGGATATTTGGTCCTTTGATGATGCCCTGTAGAAGGGCGAAATGCATTGACGCAGCTTCCAGTATGATTGACGTCACTTCCGGTCTTATGGAAAAGAACACCAGGAATGCCGTTTGCTGTATTACTGTCTCCATTTTATGTCTGTTTTTAACTTACGTCTGCAAGTATGCATTTTCATGTGCGATTAACCACTTAAGGACCAGGCCTCTTTTTCAGATTTGGTGTTTACCGTATATACTCGAGTATAAGCCGAGATTTTCAGCCTCTTTTTTGAGGCTGAAAGTGCCCCCTCGGCTTATACTCGAGTCGCCGCTGTCTGACTGCTCGATCAGCGTATCGAGCAGACAGACGGCGGACATTAATTTTCAAAAGCCGCGCCTCCTTCTCCGCCTCCGCCTGTGATAGGCGGAACACTGAATTTCCCAGCAGTCAGTGTTCCGCCTATCACGGACATCCGCTCATTCTCATACTACGGACGAGTATGAGAGGATGTCCGTGATAGGCGGAACACAGGCTGCTGGGAAATTGAGTGTTCCGCCTATCACAGGCAGAGGCGGAATTTTGAATTGTAGAATGGCCGCCGAGAAGAGCGGCGATCCATCGGCACGGGACGGAGGAGGCACGGGACGGAGGAGGCACGGCACGGGACGGAGGAGACACGGGACGGAGGAGGCACGGCACGGGACGGAGGAGGCACGGCACGGGACGGAGGAGGCACGGCACGGGACGGAGGAGGCTCGGGACGACGGCGGCTCGGGACGGAGGCTTGGGACACAGGTAGGCTGGACACACACACAAGGCTGCACGGACACACACACACACACACACACACACACACACACACACACACACACACACACACACACACACACACACAGGGATGGATGGATGGATACACACACACACACACACACACACACACACAGGGATGGATGGATGGATGGATGGATACACACACACACACACACACACACACACACACACAGGGATGGATGGATGGATGGATGGATACACACACACACACACACACACACACACAGGGATGGATGGATGGATGGATACACACACAGGGATGGATGGATGGATGGACACACACACAGGGATGGATGGACGGACACACACACAGGGATGGACGGACACACAGGGATGGACAGCCATGTCTCACCCTCGGCTTATACACGAGTCAATAAGTTTTCCAGTTTTTTGGGGGTAAATTGGGGGCCTCGGCTTATACTCGGGTCGGCCTATACTCGAGTATATACGGTACATGTTTAAAACAGGTTTTTTTGCTAGAAAATTACTTAGAACCCCCAAACATTTTATATTGTTTTTTTCTAACACCCTAGAGAATAAAATGGCGGTCATTGAAATACTTTTTTTCACACCGTATTTGCGCAGCGGTCTTACAAGCGCACTTTTTTGGGAAAAAATTAACTTTTTTGAATAAAAAAATAAGACAACAGTAAAATTAGCCCAATTGTTTTATATTGTGAAAGATAAGGGTACGCCGAGTAAATTGATACCCAACATGTCACGCTTCAAAATTGCGCCCGCTCGTGGAATGGCATCAAACTTTTAGCCTCAAAAATCTCCATGAGCGTCATTTAAAAAATTCTACATGTTGCATTTTTTGCGTTACAATGGAGGTCTAGGGCTAGAATTATTGCTCTCGCTCTACCGATTGACCATAAAAGCAGGGGAAAATCGTGGGTGCGTGTTATACGCCGATCCCCCGAAATTCTGAGTCTCTGGGTGGCTTTCAGCCGCCTTCGGCTCTTCAAGGCGACTTTCGGCCGCCTTCGGCCATCATCGGCGGCTTTCGGCCATCTTCGGCCGTTCTCGGCAGCTTTCGGCTGCCTTCGGCTCTTCTCGGCAGCTTTCGGCCGCTCTCGGCAGCTTTCGGCCGCCTTCGGCTCTTCTCGGCGGCCGAAAGCTGCCGAGAATGGCCGAAGGCGGCCGAAAGCTGGCGAGAAGAGCCGAAGGCGGGCGAAAAGCTGACGAGAAGAGCCAGAGGCCAGCCGAGAACTACCTCACGCCGCCGAGATACACATCCGGCTCTGTGTCTCGGCGGCGGCATTTTAAAAAAAGAAAATACAAATGGCAAATAAAATAGACACGGCTGCAATGGGGGACAAGAATGCATAAGGCTGCAATGGGGGACAAGACTGCATAAGGCTGCAATGGGGGACAAGACTGCATAAGGCTGCAATGGGGGACAAGACTGCATAAGGCTGCAATGGGGGACAAGATTGCAATGGTGGACAAGGCTGCATAAGGCTGCATTGGTGGACAAGGCTGCATAAGGCTTCAATGGTGGACAAGGCTGCATAAGACTGCAATGGTGGACAAGGCTGCAATGGTGGACAAGGCTGCAGATGACACTGATGGGCATAAAAGTTTTTTTCCTTAAAATTTCCTCCTAAACTTGGGGTGCGTGTTATACGCTGGCATGTGTTATACGCCGATAAATACGGTATATTTTATTTTTATTTTTTTTTCACAAGGGATATATACCCATTTTGTGTGCATCAAATGCTTTTACCAAACCAGTTATTACCTTATAAAGTAGCAGTGGCATCACTGTGCTGTACATAGCCTATGCCAGTGTTTGTCAACCCTTTTCCATTTAGGTCACCTGTTAAAATTCTGCACAATCTTGAGGCACCGCAGTTGAAAATGTAAAAAACTAAACTAAACTAATAGTTTTACATAACGCAGCAACATCTACACAGGTAGGACACCCAACTTCAGAGGTGATTTATTCTTCCAAATGTACCTTTGCACACTGGTACTGACTATTATTCCAATGTTTCTCTTCTTCAGTATCTCTCCATCACTCAGCTAATGTGACCCCAGTGCTGACGGAGAGGGACAAACAAGGACATCCTCAGGTTCCCAATGTCCTCCTTATCAACCAATGATATAATTCGTTGTTAGGGCACCAGCGGTTTGATGGTTGTAATGGTGCACAATGAAAAACTGTGGCTTTGTAACTAAAAAGCAGGCTTCATCCACTCGCTCGCTGGCTGGTGTACAATTTTTGGGCAATTTTTAGACATTTTGCCCATGCACCCCTGAAGCAACCTGAAGGCACCCTGGTTGAAAAAGGCTGGCCTATGCAGGGAGCACAGCTGTAGGAGGGGTAAAACGGCTCCACTACAGCCTGCCTGCAGAAAACTACAGGAGGAGGTGCAGACAAGACCAATCACTCTGCACAAGGTTAGAGGGCAACAGTAGCTCCTGCACAAAGGAAACATTTCACACACACAGACCTGGAAGAGATATACAAAGCACGTCAAGATTCATGTAAAATACACATGACTAATATATTTAGACAATATCAGCTTTGGTAGCCAGTTCACACCTCCTGTGATTCCTGCGCAATTCAGTGCTGTGTGATTTTCAGTCCATTTAATTGGATGGGTTGATTTTGCACTAGAACACACAAAAAGTAGTGGATGCACTACTTTAAAAAATGCACTACAACAGGTGTGCGTGTTACTGCGGTACCATGTGATCCAGTGCAGGCAAAGCCTTAATTTGTGTTCTCTGTGCTTCAATTTTTAAATGATCACTACACTGACGGTATCTGAACTGTTCCTACTCTAGCTATACACTAATGTCAAGATTACTGACACGGTCTCACTACACTACACTGAAACTATTTGAGCTGTTCCTACTCTAGCGGCGCACTATGCAAAGCTGAATGATGGTCCTCCTCACTACACTCACACTATCCCTAGACTGACACTAAACTAATATTCTACACTGACAATTGAAGCAAAATAGCACAGTATGGCACACTAACTATTAGCACTGTTCTATCTCTCTCCACCCCAAAATCGCACTGAAAATGGCTGCCATTGAAAGAATACTTTTATACTGTGGGGCAGGAATGAGCCATGATTGGATAAAGTCATGATAACAGCATCCAATCATGACTCTGACAGTGCTCTGTGCCCTGATTGGCTGAAGCTTTCATTGCTTCAGCCAATCAGGGCTTGCAATGCACTGTTCAGTGCCGCAATGCATTGTGGTCAGTTCGGGGGGCCGTACAAATGGTTGAATGACCTGTTTGTTCGGCTGTTCACTGTACGTCCGAACAATGAAAGTTCCACCCCGAACTTATGCTTGGGCCAAACTATTCGCCCATCCCTAGTGCCCACCCCTGGAGAGGCTACTGGACGTATACAAGTCTCCCTTACTAGTTCAGAGGATGCCAACCCTCGTACCAGCAAAAGAAGCACACTGACAAGGTTCAGGCTCGGTCTAGGGGTGCGTTTTGAAGATGTATTGCAGATCCTGCATCTAGGCACTAAGGAAGGAAGAGGGTGCAGGAAACTCAAGTCACATGCAGGTTTTGGAGGAAAAATCCTGTTTCAGTAGTATAGTGTGACTATAGTCACAGCCTGATATGCTGATAGTGGAGGGTACAGCCAGTCAATCTGAGACCCTATGCAAGCAGCCAACCTCTGGTATCTAACTCTTTAACACTTCCACACCTGGAGCTATAGGCGAAAGATCCTACTCACATTGTCCAGAGGGAGCTTCTCCTAAGCTCCCCTGCAACACTCTTCAGTAAAAGGGTTACCTCTCTAGCCCAGCTTCCAAAGGTAATGTCTTCCAGCAAGTTACCTTAAGTCCAGCTTCTTTCAGGCCCTCAGCCATAGCACATGATGAGGCCTAGCAGCAGTAGCTCTTCTGTATCACAATTCAAATGCCAGTGACTGACCTTCCTACACTATTCCTGTAACATTCTTCAAGAGGCAGGCAGACGTAATCGGCCACTAGGTTTAGAGATGAACCTGATCAGACCTAAAAAATAAATTGCAGCTCAACTGGTTACATCATCCCATGCACAAAATTTTGTCAGCCAAGGACAATGGCACTGTACTCGATTTATCCTGGTGGAATAATATCAGTTTAACAGGATAATCCAAACTGGGTGATTTATTTCAGCTCAGCAAATAGTAAAAAGTGTCTGCTAAAATCTGATGGTTCCTATACATTACAATTGTTGTCCAATGAAGCTGTGATTGGTCTCATCAGGCCATTGCCCTCTAATATCTATGTATACCTTTCACTCTACTGTTTCTACTCATCCTGCTTTTTGCTTACTGACTACAGTTTCTCAACTAATCCATTTGCTTTGCACTCTAAAAATATATTAAACAAAACTAAAAAAGAAAAGAAAAATACAACACTGTTTCATAAAGTGACAGTTTCAGGCCAAATAACAGCGGTCTCTTCCTCAAGCAGAAACACAAGTAACAATTAAATAGATACAAACATAATACATACCATCAGTTAGGACCCAAACACATTATTATTATTATAAAACATGATTTATCTAGCGTCAACAGTTTACGCAGCGCTTTACAACTTGAGGGTAGACAGTACAAATACAATAAACTTTAACCACTTCACTTTTCCCCCTTCCTGCCCAAACCAATTTTCAGCTTTCAGCACTGCCGCATTTTAAATGACAATTGCGTGGTCATGCAACACTGTGCCACGTACCCAAACAAAATTGTTATCATTTTGTTCCCACAAATAGAGCTTTCCTTTGGTGGTATTTGATCACCACTGGGGTTTTAATTTTTTGCTAAAACATAAAATGAAAAAATAAAAATAACGTTTTTCTTTTGTTTCTGTTAGAAAATGTTGTAAAATAAGTACGTTTTCTCCTTCACTGATGGGCACTGATGAGGATGCACTGATGGGCACGGATAATGCAGCACTGATGAGGTGGCACTAATGAAGTGGCACTGATAGGTGGCACTGATAAGGCGGCACTGATGGGTGGTACTGATGGGCAGGAAAATATAAATAAAACAGTTTTTCAGAAATAAAAAACTGGTAATTGGCATGTGAGTATGCCTTTGTTATGAAGCCCAGAAAAAGCTCTGGTGCAACCATTCACCTTCAGAAGTCACAATGTCCACCTGTGTGCAATCTAAGTGTCACATGATCTGTCATTACATATACACACCTTTTTGAAAGGCCCCAGAGGCTGCAACACTTAAGCAAGAGCCACCGCTAACCAAACACTGCCATGAAGATCAAGGAACCCCCAAACAAGTAAGGGACAATGTTGTTGAGAAGTGCAAGTCAGGGTTAGGTTATAAAAAGATATCCAAATCTTTGATGATCCCTAGGAGCACCATCAAATCTATCATAACCAAATGGAAAGAACATGGCACAACAGCAAACCTGCCAAGAGATGGCTTTAATCAGAGAGGCAGCACAGAGACCTAAGGAAACCAAGGAGGAGCTGAATAGTTCCACAGCAGAGACTGGAGTATCTGTACATAGGATGACAATAAGCCGCATGCTCCATAGAGGTGGGCTTTATGGCAGAGTGGCTTTATGGCAGAGTGGCCAGAAGAAAGCCATTACTTTCAGAAAAAAACAAAATGGCATGTTTTGAGTTTGCGAAAAGGCATGTGGAGACTCCCAAAATGTATGGAGGAAGGTGCTCTGGTCTGATGAGCCTGAAATTTAATTTTTTAGCCATCAAAGAAAACATTATGTCTGGAGCAAACTCAACATATCACATAACCCAAAGAACACCATCCCCACAGTGAAACATGGTGGTGGCAGCATCATGCTGTCAGGATGTTTTTCAGCACTCGGGACTAGGAAACTGGTCAGAGTTGAGGGAAAGATGGATGGCGCTAAATACAGGGATATTCTTGAGCAAAACCTGTACCACTCTGTGTGTGATTTGAGGCTAGGATGGAGGTTCACCTTCCAGCAGGACAATGACCCCAAATACACTGCTAAAGCAACACTTGAGTGGTTTAAGGGGAAAAATATAAATCTGTTGGAATGGCCTAGTCCAAGCCCAGACCTCAATCCAAAAGAAAATCTGTGGCCAGACTTAAAGATTGCTGTTCACAAGCACAAACCATCCAACTTGAAGGAACTGGAGCAGTTTTGCAAGGAGGAATGGGCAAAAATCCCAGTAGTAAGATGTGGCAAGCTCATGGAGACTTATCCAAAGCGACTTGTAGCTGTGATAGCCGCAAAAAGTGGCTCTACAAAGTACTGACTTTAGGGGGTTGAATAGTTATTCACATTGACTTTTTCTGTTATTTTGTCCTATTTGTTGTTTGCTTCACAGTAAAAAACACATCTTCAAAGTTGTGGACATGTTCTGTAAATTAAATGATGCAAATCCTCAAACAATCCATGTTAATTCCAGGTTGTGAGGCAACAAAACACAAAAAATGCCAAGGGGGTGAATACTTTTGCAAAGCACTGTACATGAGTTTGCACTTTAAAAATGTAGGGAGCCGGTTCTCTTTAGTGTCTGTTGCTTGAGAATTATCACAGAATTCGTTGGTTATAGATGGGTACCTCACATCCCTGCTAGCTGGGTCAGAAACCCCAATTGGAGGACTGTGTAAAGTGGAGTTTCCAGGAAATAAAGACAAAATTAGACCACATGATGTTCCACACAGCAGCTACTGCTGCAATTGTATTTGATCCAGTCCAGAAGCAGGGACTGTTATGCCCCGTACACACGAGCGGACTTTTCGACATCCAAACTCCGACGGACTGAGTCCGGCGGACTATCCGCTCGTGTGTGGGCTGCAACGGACTTTAGCTTCGCAAAAGTCTGACGGACTTTAGAAATGAAGCATGCTTCAAATTTTCCCGACGGAACTCCGCCGGACCCGGTCCCCTTCGAAAAATTTGCTCGTGTGTGTGCTACTCCGACGGACTAAAACCGACGCTAGGGCAGCTATTGGCTACTGTCTATGAACTTCCTACGTCGAATCCAGTCGTACGTCATCACGTTCGACTCCGTCGGAGTTTGGTGTGATGGTGTGTGGTCAAGTCCGTTCGGTCGAAAAGTCCGCCAGAACTCCGGCGGAACTCCGCTAGAACTCCGTCGGAAGTCTGTCAGACTTAATCCCTCTCGTGTGTACGGGGCATTAGGCATGTTTTTTTTTCTCAATCTCTGTGTGTATCTGAAGCCTGGTGACAGACGTATCTCTGTCCCTTTGTTATTAACACACACACACACACACACACAGTGCCATATAGATAAATGTGTAGTAGTTACCTTGAAGTATATTATTAGGTCTTTATTAAAACCACATTTATTTGCAGCTCCTGTTACTTTAGGTAACTGCTGTCCCCTCTAGTCTGGGATTCTCTAACTAGCTTTAGCTCAGGCCCCAGTAAAAAGCACGGAGTACAGCCAGGTTAGGCAACCAACAACTCATAAGTAGCTAGTGGTTCGGTTGCATGGCACATTAGAAACTTTTAGGGAGAGTAGATAGACTGACACTGAGTTCCAGTGTTGCACCACAGACTATAGTATATTTGAAGGCCGGTTGGAGGATTTCTGCAGCATTACTGGCCCACTATTCAACTTTTGTCAACCAGAATGGAAGTCACATCTACAATCATCTCACAGGGGCCCCTACACCTGGACTTTGCTGAGAATCTTTGCTAAATGACTGTATATACACTGGGTTTATTTGCTAATGTTCTATGTTTGTATAGTGCAGAGGTACTAAATTAAAATTCACGGACGTCCAGTTGGTAACATTTTCTCTCAGCAGAGGTCCGAATCGCATTTTTCTTCTATGACTCAGGTCTTTCACAGTCTTTCACTGGTATAGTGGTTGTACTATACATACTATTATATGCTGGTTGCAGTAGTTCCCCTTCTCCCAACTACTTTAATTAGATTACTGGTTAACTTTCCAGGATGGAAATTCCCTCTGCTAACAGAGGCCCTGTTTTTTTTATTATATCCATTCTTCCACTTGGCTCTGGCCCTTTTACTTACCTACATGTTTAGCGCCACAGCATTTATGGAGAAGACAGTTTCCCATAACCACTCAAAAGAAGGCTACAGCAAATTTCTCATTGGTCTCAATGGTCCCTTGTTAGTTTCTTGCCACCTTTTGTGATGTTAACTTTGTGAACTGTACATGTTTTTGAGAAAATTGTGTGGTAAAATATGAACAAAGTTAAAGAAACTCATACATCTTAGTAAACTGAATAGAGGTGGGGATGCAGACCAAGGTCAATGGTAAGGCAGAGGCATAATCAAGTCAGGAGGCAAGCTGGATTGGTAATGGAATAGCAAGAAAAAAGGTCAGAGTTGCAGATCACAGGTGAGTAGTTGAAGACAATTCAGTTGTTTCCAGCCACAAAGCTAAACCTTAAATAGGCCTTTTGACACCAGGTATGCCCACCCATAAGCACAGAGCTACCTGCCAGAACACAGTCATGTGCCTACATTGTCACATGCAATGGCCAATGGAAGCATCTTGACAATAACCTATGAATGTCATGATACAAAACCCTTCAGTGGATGCCAAGTCCTGTTAGGTTTGGCAACAAACAGGACAGTATATTTAACTGCACAAAACTAGGGATGAGCTCAGTGTTCGACTCGAACGCATGTTCGACATGAACATCGGCCGTTCGTATGTTCGGCGAATTCAGAACTTTGTGGACCATTCACACCATTGCAGTGCATTGCTGGCTCATGATTGGCCAAGTATGCACTGTGACCCCGCATGCTTGGCCAATCACAGCGCCGGCAGTGAGGAGAGCCATAATTGGCCACAGGCAGGATGCCTGTGGCCAATTATAGCTCAGGGGGTTTAGTACATGCCCCACACTATATAAGGCCGCCAGCGCGGCGGCCTTGTGTAGTGTGTTTCGGCATGCAGGGAAAGAGCAAGATAGGCAGGGACAGTGTTCTTTTCTCAGGCATCTGCAGGAGTTAAAGTGGGTGTTGTGTGCCTCCAGCACAGTATACACCTGTATCTACCCTTTTTTTGCTGGTGTTCTCTAATACAGGCATCTGTAGGAGTTAGTGGGTGTTGTGTGCCTCCAGCACAGTATACACCTGTAGCTACCCTTTTTTGCTGGTGTTCGCTAATACAGGCATCTGCAGGAGTTAGTGGGTGTTGTGTGCCTCCAGCACAGTATACACCTGTATCTACCCTTTATTGCTGGTGTTCTCTAATACAAGCATCTGCAGGAGCTAAAGTAGGTGTGGTGTGCCTCTTGCATATTAGCCTTAAAAATTAGTACTTTAGATTTTGAACGTTCGAGTCCCATAGACTTTAATAGGGTTCTAAATTTCGTACGAATGTTTGGTCCGTTCAAAGGTTCTGGTGCAAACCGAACCGGGGGTGTTCGGCTCATCCCTACACAAAACTATAAGACCAATGTTTTATGAATTGAAAGCGCGTTTACATTTGTTTTAATTATAGGAATCATGATAAGTCACTACAAAACTTCTTAAAGTCCCTTATAATTACTTTTACTTAGGTGATCTGTCATACTGAATGCATTCTTAATCACCATTTTTGATTTATAGTTGTCAAGAGGCAACATGTTGTTGCACTTATTACTGGCTGCTGATTAAGAAACAGAAAGATAATGTTACCAAAATAGTGTGTGTTATATGAGGATTGTCACAGTTTGATCTGCTCCTGATTGTTTGTGTATGCTGCATAGGCTGTACTGTGACAGGACATGCCAAAATGTCTGCATGTCAATCGATGCAAATATGATTCTAAATCACAGTAAACATGCACACACTAGTTTAAAACTTAATCTATTACTGTTATATTTAAAGTGTCATTCTACTTTCTTCAACTTATTTATTATTATAGGCTTTTTTTAAATTTAAAGTAGATGTAAACCTCAACTGATTTACTCTTAGTTTGTTAAAGCAATAAGTATCCTAAAGTAGAAGTCCACTCTAATTCCAGCCTATCTAGCACAGTAAAGAAGAAATCAGTATACATACAGTACCTTTTTTGAAGTCGATCTGGTCTCCAGTGGCAGAAGCTCTGCAAAGGACCAGTGGCTGCTGGTGCTCAAGATGGACCTGACCCCCCCCCCCCCCCCCCCCCCCCGTCGCTCTAGACTAAGCCCCTGTACACACGGTCGGAGATTTCCACAACCAAATCCGTCGGATTTTGCGTGTCGGATTTTGTCCGTCGGATCTTGTCCGAAACTGTTGCATACACACGGTCGGAGAAAGTTGTCGAAAAATCTGATCTTTCAGAACGTGATGACGTAATTTCGTTACGATGGGACTACATTCAGGCTAGTAGCCAATAGCTTTGATGTAGGAATTTGATTTGAGCATGCGTGGCACTTGGTCCGATCAAAATTCCCTACACATGATCGGATTACGTCCGACCGGCCCAGTTGGTCAGGAAATATTTCCAACATGTTGGAAAATATGGTCAGACGGATATTCCGATGGAATCAGTCCGATGCATACCACACACAGTCGGATTATCCGACGGCACGGTCCGATAGGACACACTCTGATGGATTCTCCGACCGTGTGTACAAGGGCTTATAGGATCTCTTCTGTTTTTGGCAGATTGGGAATAAGTATGACAATAGCAAATATTCATTTGCTATTGTCACACAACTGGGTGGGCTCAGGGCGCAGTGCCCCAAGCCCACCCTTTTTTGAAGCCTATTAGAGACTCTTGCTCTAATCACCTGCTTCAAAACAAAAAAAACATTGGAATCCATGCGTCCAGTGCCCCACATGTAGATTAGGGAGCCGGATTAATTTATTGGGGGGGGGGGGCAGTGCACCTGCACCCCTAATGGAGCGGCCGCCACTGCAGAGGACACGGCTGACAATGGCTGTGAAATGAATGGGAAGTGACGTCACCCATACAGTTACTACAGGGCTTCCATTGTCAGCTGCCTACTCTGCACCCGCCTACACAGCGAAGCCGCTGCTGACAGCTCAGCGTGGGATCAGGTCAGATCGGCTTAAAAAAAGGTATGGTTACTAATTTCTTCTTTACAGGGCTATATAGGTTCTTGTTCGATCATGGATGTCTGTAGATGCAGGGATTTTAGTGTTAGGGTAGATTTCTACTTTAACCATTTGTGGACTTTGAGCATGCTCTGCCCCCCTCTCCCTATTGTGTCTCTGATTGCCATTCTTCCCAGAAAACCCCAGGTGCTAATAACAGCCAGGTCTTGCTCTGTATTACAATGCAGTTTAATGCAATAGAAGCATTTAGCTCATGTTCAAAACAGGTTTTAGCAGCTTAAAACTGAACTCAGAGATAGGAAAATATTTTTATGCATACGAGGCTTGTGTATTCATATGATAATCTGTTTGCTTTGTGTATTTCTTCCAGATCTGTGCACTAATCCAGCATGAACTGTTCAAGAACTTTTTACGATAAAGACTGTTTCCTTGTGCATGGTCACTGGTCTTGTATCGGCCCCCTCCTGTAGATTTCTGCAGGGAGCCTGTATTAGGTGGTTCCTTCCACAGCTCTTCTGTCTGCACAGTATTAAAGTGGTATTAAACCCAAGAGCAAAAATGTATTATATTGCAGCATCCCAAGTCTTAGATGTGATGGCTGCGTTTGTTTTCTTTTTAGGCTTTCCTTCTTTTATTTTCACCTGGTGATCTGGCCATTAAGTCTGTTGGTTTTCAACAGAACAAGCTCTTTTCCAAGTGTATCAGTTAACCTGGGTTCACACTAGAGCATGCAGCGGCTCACAGCAGGAGTCCGGTGCATCTCCATTCACTGTTTCAGGTCCCATTTCAGACAATATTTGGGCTGAATTCAGACCTGAATGGGAACAAAAGACACACAGGACTCCCGCACAATTCGCACCGGAGCCGCTGCAGGGATGTTTGAACCGGCTCCATAGGGCTATCTCCTGCTATGTGAATTGGATGCGGGGAAACCGGCCTTCAAATCGCAATAATGTGAACCCAGACTTAAGAGTGTTTAGACAAACAATTTAACACTTTCAGGGGTGCTTACAATGATCAGAACTTATTTATTCATGTAAAACCTGTATACCAAAAGTGGAAAAAAAAACAGTTTGCTGTAATTACTGCTTGTGTAACTGCAGTGTGAGCTGGAGTTTGGCTTCAGTTTGTTAGTGTATCCAAAGCTAGTCCATCCCCCACTACCCTAGCCCCAGATTACCAATGCTGCTGTCTGTTGTGCCCCCTATGCTCCTTCATCCAGAGTGTAGGCACTCTAATGTTACTGGCCAGATCATCAGGTGAAAACAGAGGGGGAATAAAAGCCAAAAAAAAAAAGACAAATACAGCCACCACATCTAAGGATTGGTAAATTTCAATAAATTACATAGTTTCACTTTTAATACTCCTGATGATGCACGTATGCGTGAAACAGCTGTAGAGGTTTATTACTGTACAATGCCTGAGGTCCTGGCTGCCACTCTGTTTCAGAATGGCGGCGCTTCATGTAAGTGCAAGCTTACATATGATGTTTTGCA
Source organism: Lithobates pipiens (assembly GCF_037356315.1). Lineage (NCBI taxonomy): Eukaryota > Metazoa > Chordata > Amphibia > Anura > Ranidae > Lithobates > Lithobates pipiens. Next base: position 146,809,937 of record NW_027507790.1, on the reverse strand, counting down.
AAGTTTGAGGTCCTGCTGCCATTGTCCCTGGTTGGATTGGGGTTTTATATGACCCAATATGCTGGTTCACCAATAAATACCGCACCATGAGATAGATTCTTCTTTGTCATAGGGGACTTATTACTATGGATGGATATGCTGAGGTGTTTTTACCATGAGAAATAAAACTTCCTGGTCATGATCCATGCACTTGGATACATTCTGAAGCGGGTCCTGTGATTCGGTCAAAGGGGATAAATGCGAGCTAATGATGACTACATACTGTACCTCTGATGACCTGGATCTTACACTATGCAACTTTTGCTGTTCTATTAATTAGACAGCAACTATATCTGGTGAGTGCATTTTTCTGACATTGGTGGAGGTCGCACTGGGTGATTGAAGCACTAGAGGAGGAAAATCGCCTGAATCGTATCACTTGATACTTCTTAACCACTTGCTTACAGGGCACTATCTAGACCAATTTTCAGCTTTTACCGATGACGCACTTTAAATGGCAGTTGCACGGTCATACAACACTGTACCCAAATTATATTTTTATAATTTTGTTCCCACAAATAGAGCTTTCTTTTGGTGGTATTTAATCACAGCTGGGATTTTTATTTTTTGCTAAACAAACCAAAATTTGGAAATTTTGAAAAAAAAAATCATGTTTCATAGTTTGTTATAAAATTTTGCAAACATGTAATTTTTCTCCTTCATTGATGTGCACTGATAGGCTGCACTGATAAGCACTGTTAAGATGCCACTGATAGGCACAGATAAGGCGGTACTGATGGACACAGATAAGGCGGAAGTGATGGCCACTGATAAGATGGCACTAATGGGGACTGATAGGTGGCACTGATGGGTGCTGATGGGTACTGGTAGGTGACAATGATGGGCACTGATAGGTGGCACTGATGTGCAGCACTGTTGTTGAGGCACTGATTGTGGGCACTGATAGATGGCACTGTGGGCACTGATGGGTGGCGCTGGTGTGCACTGGTAGGAGGCATTGTTGCCTACTGCTAGGTGGCACTGGCAGGGGGCACAGGTGGGCACTGAAGAGCTGGCGGCAGCTCGCCGTGATCGGAACTGATGTCCCTCTCACAAGCGCTGGAGATTGGCTTTTTTTTCACGCTGTCAGCACAAGGAGAAAAAATAGCCAATTACCGGCTCTGTTGATATTACATTATCAGCTGTCTTGGCTGCCAAATGATCACGTGGTAAGGGGTCGGGATCGACCCCTTACTCTGATCTGTGATCCAGCGAGCCTTATAGGCTTGCTGATCACAGAGCGCGCCACGCGCGCCCTGCAGGGGGCGTGCAGGCCTCTCGGGCATGGGAAGACATCAATAGAAATACTCCTGGCAAAGCAGGTCCGCTCTGTAGCCATCATTCCGCTATAGCGCGGATCTGAAGAAGTTAATAAGAACTATTCTATGTTTGATTCTTTTGAAAAGTTTCAGTGTTGGACACACAATCATAACACTTCAGATGTTTTGGGTTTTTTGATATGCTGAGCGTTGCAATTTTTTTTGTTATTATTATCACAGTGTTTTGTATATCTACACTAATTGCTAGCAGCTATATACCATGAAATGCTGACAACATTTTTTCTTATATTACATTTTTGGTTTTGAGTTCAATACTGCTTTAACCCTTAAGCCCCGTACACACTATCAGATTGTCTGCTGAGTTTTTCCTTCAGATTTACCAAAACCATGTAGTAGAAGGGCCTGCCTGATTGCATACACATTGAAACTCCTAAGGTTTGACCTCATATTATATAGTTTTGGTAAATCTGAAGGAAAAACTCAGCAGACAATCTGATAGTGTGTACGGGACTTTAGGTTTACACTGCTGCGACTTCCTTCGGGCTTAATTCAACTTTGTTGCAACTTTGACGAATTGTGATCTGATTTTGATGCGGCTTTGATATAGTGTGACTTGGGCTTTGACCAATCACATCAATACCTATTGTAAAATAATTTGTTTTCTTGCCATTGTGGATTCCTTTTCCTACTTCCTACTTTCGGTCTTTGCTGTTGGTCAGCAATAATGTCAGCAATAATGTTCTCTCTGTCGTATGCAGTGTCAGTCTTCATCACAGCAGGTTTGTCAGTATTGATGGAAGCACAACAGGAGGAAGAGAGGAGGAGCAGGAAGAGGAGGCGCAGATACTGGATCCATCCTGTCATCTCAAACATAGAAGAAAGAGGACAGTTCTGGGTCATCTATGGAGGTGCACATGAGGACAGGTTCTTCAATTAGACACACATGTCAAAATTAAGGTGAGAACATATGTTTGCTCTTGCAGTCTGTCATCACAACTAATTGATATTTATTATTTGCTTCATACTTGATTTTACAGGCATGAATGTAGTTAACCACTACAATACAGGGCACTTTCACCCCCTTCCTTCCCAGCCCAATTTTCAGCTTTCATCGCTCTCGCGCTTTCAGTGACAATTGCGCGGTCATGCTACACTGTACCCAAATGAAATTGTTATCATTTTGTTCGCACAAATAGAGCTTTATTTTGGTGTTATTTATTCACGACTCCGTTTTTTATTTTTTGCGATATAAGCGCAAAAAAAGCGGAAATTTGGAAAAAAAACAATATTTTCTTTTTTCTATTTGAAAAGAAATCCAATAAAATCAAATTTTGTCATAAATTTAAGCCAAAATGTATTCTGCTACATGTTTTTGGTAAAAAAAATTCCGTTAACTGTATAATAATTGGTTTGTGTGATCACGGACATATGTACGCAAATGATCATGTACATATGTGTGCAGGTGATCACGTACATATGTGTGCAGATAATCATTGGGACATGTGATTTTAGTGGGACATATGTGGGGGACATGTTTTTATTATTAGGGACATGTGTTTTTATTATTTGGGGACATGTATGTTTTGGGGACATGTGTGGTTTGGGGACATATGTGGGGACTGTGTTTGTACTGTGTGGTGTGTTGTGTGTTGACACTAGACTGATGATCAGTGAGTAAAAAGCTGTAAAAAGCAGCCCATACTCACTGATCATCAGCCGGCTGCAGCGTTCTGCTCTCCTCTCCTCAGCGATGACTTCCGTGTGAGGAGAGGAGAGCCGATTGCCTAGCAACCGGCTGTTTGTTTACATCACATGACGGCCGTGATTGGACACGGCCGTCATGTGATCAGGAGGGCCAATCACAGAGCCCTCCTGCCGATCTCAGATGTGCCGTGTCCGGGTGACACGAGCACATCGGGATCGCGCCGCTGCGCGGGCACGCGCGCGCGCGATCCCGCTACTTCTGAATGACGTTCAGGAACGTCCTATCAGGAGTAGACGGCTCCCACCCGGCCGTATATATGCATTGGCCGGGTGGGAAGTGGTTAATAATCACTTTTTATTTTTTGCACAGTTTTGAAGAAATGCTGGGCTTAGTTTCCAGCCAGCTAGAGCAAAAGAACATATGCTTCCGAAAGAGTATTCCGCCTGTGGAAAGACTACTAATAACCTTGAGATAACCTACTGATATACCTGTTTCATAATTCCCTTGTGGCATTTTTACAAAAATCGCACCCTTGCTATCAGGCATGTACTGCCCATTGGGACTACAGGGAGTTTCCCGGTGGGCCGATGGCTCAGTGGGCCGGTTTCAGTGACAAAGTAATGGCTGCGCGGCTCGCCCTCAACTTCACGCAGTGATGTGAGAAAGATGAGAAAAATACAGAGGAGAATAAGTGAAATAATAAAAGGGGTTAGTGAGGACTCCTTATGTTGTGCTACTTATGTTTTTTTTTTTTTTTTACACAATTGCCTGTAGTTTTATATACTGTTTTTGTGCTTGTTTGAAAAATTAAAGTGGGCTGGTCTGGGTTAAGTCCAGAGCCACATTTTCGTCCCAGTCCAGCCCTGCTTGCTATACTGGCTTACTATAAGCAAAACATTTTTTCTCGTTTTGGATGGAGTAATGCCGCGTACACATGACCGGACTTTCTGGCAGAAAAGGTCTGACGGAATAATTTTGTCGGATATTATTATTGTGTATGGGCTTCATCTGCCTTTTTTCTTCAAAAATTCTGACGGACCTAGAAATAGAACATGTTTCAAATCTGTCCGACGGAATCAATTTCTATCGGGAAAACCATTCGTCTGTATGCTGGTGCGACGGACCAAATACGGCGCAAGGGAAGCTATTGGCTACTGGCTATTGAACTACCCTTTCTAGTCCTGTTGTACGTCATCACATTCAAAACAAACGGCCTTTGGTCCATTCATGTGTGGGCAAGTCCGTTCGGTCGGAAGTCCGTTGGAACTGCATCAGAACTCCGTCTGGAAAACCGTTGGATCTTTTCTGCCGGAATGTCCGGTCGTGTGTATGCGGCATAAGGGAGGTTTATAACCACTGTCAGTTTATTTTTCACCATCTCTGTCCCATTGTGGAGATTTATCTTCATATCCTGTCCCATAGCCAAAACAGGAAGTTAGAAAATCTTTGCAAATGAAGGGAATTCTTTGGGGACCCCCAGGTTAACTGAACTAGTTACATTATTGAAAGATTTCCCCTCTATTGCTTTTCTGTGGACAACCCAAAATTCTGTATTTTCTTTTTCTTTCATTATCGATGATAATGGTAAACAGGACAAATGGAGAGGCTGAATCTGCCTAACAGGGGGCACACACAGCAGTAAAAACCTGACTGGTGTTCCTATCCCTCTCCACTCTGTCCAAAAAAGGTCTGCCTTCAGATATACTTTTTTTAAAAAGACAAACAACATGGACAGAAATTTTTTTTATTACAAATTCTGTTGTAACAGCAAATTTTTTTAAAAATAAATAAAAAAAACAACCTTTCCTCAGGCTCCAAATTTTTTTTATAAATATATGGTCTATCAGAGAACTGTCCGTTATCTGGAACAAATGAATCTTCTCTACCCTACATGTTCATAGGAGATGAGGAGTTTGCGTTGGGCGAACACTGATGAGGCCATACTCTAATAGCAATCTGAGTTTAGACAAGAAGATTTTCAATTATAGTCTAACCAGGGCAAGAAGGGTTGTGGAGTATACTTATGGTATTCTTGCCAATAATTGGCATTTGCTGCATACGCCAATTAATTTAAACCTAGAGAATGCTATATATGCTGTTAAAGTGCCATAAACCATGAAATCAGACTGAGACAGAAGTACAGTTAAATCACACTTGTTTAATAATAAAAGTAAAAAGAACAAACTTAGTCAAAACAGCCAAAGTTCAGTAACCGGAAAGGATAGTCAGCCAAGCCAGAAGTCAGGGATCAATGTAGTGAAACAGCAAGCAGGATCTGGAGCCAGAAGGGATGTCAGTAAAGCCAGTCTTTAAACAGGACTGCAGGAGATCGTCTCTGCGGCGCAAACAAACTGAAAAATACTGAAGAGAAACATCAATTGTAGCCTCACTGTGTCCATCAATTGTAGCCACTGTGCCCATTAAATGCAGCCACTGTGCCCATTAAATGCAGCCACTGTGCCCATCAAATGCAGCCACTGTGCCATCAAATGCAGCCACTGTGCCATCAAATGCTGCCACTGTGCCCATTAAATGCAGCCACTGTGCCATCAAATGCAGCCACTGTGCCATCAAATGCCGCCACTGTGCCCATAAAATGCCGCCACTGTGCCCATCATTTGCAGCCACTGTGCCCATCAAATGCCGCCACTGTGCCCATCAAATGCCGTCACTGTGCCCATCAAATGCCGTCACTGTGCCCATCAAATGTCGCCATTGTGCCCATCAAATGCCACCACTGTGTCATCAGTTGCAGCCACTGTGCCCATCAAATGCAGCCACTCTGCCACCAAGTGCAGCCGCTATCCAATGAAATGCCACCACCGTGCCCAATAAATGCTGCCACTGTGCCATCAAATGCAGCCACTGTGCCCATCAATTGCAGACACTGTTCCCATCAAATGCTGTCACTGTGTCCATGAAATGTATTTGTGGATCTCTCTTACCTTCAGGATCCCGTCCATCCCCGTCGATCCTCCTTGGCACAGGCTCATGGCAGATCCTCCGATCACACCAGCTGAGCAGCAGAGGCTGCCTGGCTCCCTCTCCAACGAGCCAGCCACCTTCCCGGTCACATGGGGCTCTGGCTGGGGGCCCTCAGTATCTTCTCTGCCCGATCCATCGCAAGCCCATCCCCAATGTCAACCCCAGACCCCTCGGGTATGGCAAGGGGGCGGAGCACCGACAAAACAGCACCGCACCCCGCACCGAGCCTCTGTCTGACCGTCCTCCCATTCGCCGGTACCGACACCAACCTCCGTCACCCAGAGTACACAGCAGTCAGCCGGGAAACCAGAAGAGGTGCCCCAAAAAGCACCTGTCACGTACCTAGTAGTTGAGCCTGGAATGCAGGGAGCGGCCCCTCGTATCCCCTGGTTAAAGAACCCCTGGAGGTGGAGACAGGTATTCAATAGCTCAGGGGGCACAAGTGCCTGGCAGGTAGTACTGGTCCGGAGAATCAGCTGGGCACCGACAGCAGGTTGGCAGAGCAGGAGGTGCTTGGCTGTAGCGGGCAGGCACAAGTGCGGAGACTGGCTGGAGAGCAGACGTCCGGTAACACAGGAACTCAGACAGGCAACAGGAACAGCGGAGTCGGGTACAGGCGGGGTCAGCAGGAATCGGTCAGCAAGGTACAGAGGATGAGGCAGAGACGTGGTCAGACAAGCAGAGGTCGTAGGCAGGCAACAACGGATCAGGGTCAAGGAACAAGCCGGATATCAGGAACCAAGGTAACGGGTACAGATACTGGAAGCAAGATCACGGACACGCTGTAGACTGGACAGCACGGGTAGAAGGGAGCCAGTGACTAAAGAAGGCCTTAGGGCGCCAAACGGACGTACGACGGGTCAGCGCGCCCTTGCACGTACACGTGCACCCGTTCGTGACCTGCGTGCGTGTGTGTGCGCGTTCGCGTCGACGCGAAAGCGTTCGTTCGCTTTAGCGCGCGTCCAAGGGGAACGACGGACTCTCCACGACGGGTTCCGACGGGTAAGACTCCTGTGTTTGGCCGAAACGTCAGAGTGGTCGTGACATTGCCCCCCCCCAAGGGGCAGCCCCCGGATGCCCAACCGAGCCCACTTGTCCGGGTGGGAATTCTTGAAGGCACGGATGAGTCTCTTGGCATGGATATTAGCCTCTGGCTCCCAGGAATTCTCTTCGGGTCCGTACCCCTTCCACTTGACTAAGAATTGGACCTGGTTTCTTCTCTTTCTACAGTCCAGGATGGCCTCGATTTCGAACTCCATCTCCCCATCGACCAACACAGGTTCCGGAGGACGGGAAATCCTGTCAGAGAAGGGGTCCTTGACTGCAGGCTTGAGAAGCGATACGTGGAAGACCGGATGAATTCGGAAGGACTCAGGGAGTTCTAGCTCAAAAGCCACGTCATTTAGCTTCCTTTTGACCGGAAAGGGACCCAGGAATCTTGGGCCCAATTTCTTGGAGGGACAGGATAGTCTGAGGTTTACGGTGGACAACCAGACCCGATCCCCGGCCTTAAGGTCCAGCTCCCCTCTTCTCCTTCTGTCGAAGACTTCCTTGTTATGTTCTTGTGACCTAGCCAAGGTTTCCTGTAAGAGCTTATTATTCTCTTCAAAGAAATTAAGCCTCTTCTGAACCGCTGGTACCGAACATTCGGGAAGATTGCCAGACAAAAACAACGGGTGGTACCCGAAGTTCGCATAGAAAGGAGACTGCTTGGTAGCTGAATGGGCTGTGTTATTATAGGCGAACTCGGCCATGGGTAGCAGGGAGACCCAATCGTCTTGTGAGAAGGACGAGAAGCAGCGAAGATACTGTTCTAAGGTCTGATTCGTCCTCTCGGTCTGACCGTTGGTCTGCGGGTGGTAGGCCGAGGACATGCAGAGGTCGATCTTCAGAGTTCCACAGAGTGCCTTCCAGAATCTGGAGGTAAACTGCACCCCCCTATCAGATGTGATGTTGGCGGGGATGCCATGAAGTCTTACTATTTCCTTTATGAAAGCGTTAGCTGTCTCCGTGGCTGAGGGGGTGCCCTTCATGGGCAAGAAATGAGCCATTTTAGTGAGCCTATCGACTACGACAAAGATCGTTGTATGGTTCTCTGAAGGGGGAAGTTCAACGATAAAATCCATGGAGATCATTCTCCATGGTCTATCAGGAACAGGTAGTGGTCTTAGTAAGCCCCAGGCTCTAGACTTGTCGCCCTTACTCCGAATGCAGGTAGTGCAGGCCTGTATGTAACTCTTGCAGTCTTCCTTCATCCGCGGCCACCAGAAATTGCGCCTGAGCAATTCTAGTGTCTTGAATATTCCGAAGTGGCCAGCCATGGGATGGTCATGACAGGAGGCCAGAACCAGGGTCCGAACTGCCTGGGGGATAAAGATCCTGTTCCCATGCCACATAAGGTCATCGTTGGAAGACAGCAGAATGCCGGGTGGAGGTAAGGCGCCCCTGGAGGCTTGCTTGACTTGAGAGATCACATCTCCTTGGAGTAAGAGAAAGTTTCCAGCAGGGAGAATGGTGTCGATGGGAGACGAATCTTCCGGCTGGCTAAACATGCGAGACAACGCGTCAGGCTTCGTATTCTTGGATCCGGGACGGTAAGTTATATGGAATACGAACCTCGAGAAAAAGAGTGCCCACCTGGCTTGACGAGGTTTCAACCTTTTAGCTGTCTTCAGGTATTCTAAGTTTTTGTGGTCCGTGTAGACCAGAATTGGATGGATAGCCCCCTCTAGCAGATAGCGCCACTCCTCAAGTGCAGACTTAATTGCTAAAAGCTCGCGATCACCAACGTCGTAATTTTTTTCGGCTTCAGCTAATTTGCGGGAAAAAAAGGCGACTGGGTGAAGTAAGGACTTGGGTCCCTGCCTCTGGGAGAGTATAGCTCCGACTGCTACTTCCGAAGCGTCAACTTCAAGGGTATACGGCAGAGTGGGATCAGGGTGCTTCAGGATTGAAGCAGAGACGAACAATTTCTTCAGGGTCTTGAAGGCCTCTTGTGCCTCAGGGGTCCAGCGGAACTTAGAGCCCTGCTTGGTTAGCCCGGTAATGGGGGCGATGATAGAGGAGAATCCTTTTATGAACTTGCGATAAAAGTTCGCGAAGCCCACGAATCGCTGAACTCCCTTCCTATCGGAGGGGGCAGGCCAGTCCTGGATTGCAGAGATCTTCTGGGGATCCATCTCTACCCCTCGAACTGAGATAATCAGGCCGAGGAACTGAATACTCTCTTTTTCAAAAACGCATTTTTCGGGCTTGGCGTACAGGCCGTGGAAACGGAGGCGGGTCAGAACCTTCTTGACATGTTCTCTGTGGATGGCTAAAGTGGAGGAAAAAATTAGTATGTCATCCAAGTAAATAATCACAAACAAATCAAGAAAGTCTCTAAAAATGTCGTTGACAAAATGCTGGAACGTAGCCGGGGCGTTACACAGCCCGAATGGCATCACTAAGTATTCGTAGTGTCCGAAGCGGGTACGAAAGGCTGTTTTCCACTCGTCGCCCTTTCTGATACGGACGAGGTTGTAGGCACCCCGAAGATCCAGTTTTGTGAACAGCTTAGCGGAACCCAGTCTCTGGAAAAGTTCAGGTACTAATGGCAGAGGGTAGCGATTTTTAACGGTGATCTTGTTTAGCGCCCGATAATCCACGCATGGGCGCAGAGAATGGTCCTTCTTTTCCACGAAGAAGATCCCAGCGCCGGCTGGAGAGGTAGAAGGTCGGATGAACCCCTTTTCGAGATTATCGTCCAAATAGGTCTTTAGGGTATTCAGTTCGGATTCGGATAGGGGGAAGATCCTTCCGAAGGGGATTTCCGCCCCCGGGAGCAGTTCAATAGGGCAATCATAAGGCCTATGAGGCGGGAGAGTTTCTGCTCCCTTCTTACTGAAGACGTCCAGAAAAGCGTGGTATTGCTCAGGCACGGCTTGTCGGGTTTCCTCATCAGAATCCAAACAGAGAAGGACAGAAGAGTCCCCGTTGGGGGTCGGGCAGCAATGCCGGTGGCAGTAGTCCGAGGAAAATTCAATTACTCCGGTGGCCCAATCAATGCGTGGGTTGTGTGCCTTCAACCAGGGCATGCCTAGGATGATGGGGAACAGAGGAGACTGGATGACATCTAGGCAAAGGAGTTCTTGGTGAGTCCCGGCGATGACAACGGGTAGAGGACTGGTCTCCTGGGTTACTGGTCCTGATTCCAAGGTAGACCCGTCGGCCAGGTATACCGAGAGCCCCTTCTCCCTTGGTCTAAGAGGGATCCTGTTCTTTCGGGCGAAGGACGAATCTACAAAGCCACTGCATGCCCCGGAATCAATAACCGCGTGGGTTGAGACAGTCCTTCCTGGAAGCTGTAAGAGAACAGGAACAGCTAGATGGGAGATGTTATCAGGCAACACAGGTGAGGGAACAGGTGGGACAAGGAGGCACTTACGCGTCTTGGCTGGGCAGGAACGAACAAAGTGCCCTGGTTCTCCACAGTATAGGCAGAGATTGTTGACCCGACGACGCTGGCGTTCTTCTGGAGTCAAAGATGGGCGGAGTAGCCCCAGCTGCATGGGCTCCGGGGTGTCCAATGTGGATGCGACTGGAGCAGGCGGAGTTGGGTGACTAGGCACCCGTGGTAGCATCCAAATCGGACGGGAAGTTGCGGAAGATCGTTCTTGGCGGCGCTCCCTCAAACGCCTGTCAATCTGGATAGAAGCGTCTATCAGGGCCTCCAGGGTCTCGGGAACACCCACACGTGCCAGCTCGTCCTTCAGAGCCTCGGAGAGACCCGTGCGGAACTGGTACCGCAAGGCCGCGTTGTTCCAATCTGTGTCTGCACTCCATCGTCTGAACTCTGAGACGTAGTCCTCCACAGGTCTGCGACCTTGTTGCAGGGCATGTAGGGCTGCTTCTGCAGTTGCGGCTAACTGGGGGTCCTCATAGAGCCTGGACATTGCCTGGAAGAAGATGTCCATGGAGTCTAAAGATGAGTCCTTCCGTTCCAACAGACGGTGTGCCCAGGCCTGGGGTTCGTTGCTTAGCAGGGAGATGACAAATCCCACTTTCGTCGCTTCAAGAGAGAATGTTCTGGGTTGTAGGGCGAAATAGAGTTCGCAAGAGTTGCGGAACGCCCTGAACTTGCTCCGGTCTCCTGCGAATCGTTCCGGAGTTGGGACCCTGGGCTCAGGTGGGAGCATCACGACTGACGGTGGGGCATGGACCCCAGGAGCCACTGGTGCAGAGGCGGATAGCGCCTGGATTTGTTCCTCCAGTCTACCGTAGCCCTCTTGAAGGTTCTTAACTGCCTGGGTAAGGCCGGCCAGATGGTGGCAGAGCTCGTCCATGGGGGAGGCTCCCTGCGCAGGCTCGGACATGGCTGTCCAGTGCTGTCACGTACCTAGTAGTTGAGCCTGGAATGCAGGGAGCGGCCCCTCGTATCCCCTGGTTAAAGAACCCCTGGAGGTGGAGACAGGTATTCAATAGCTCAGGGGGCACAAGTGCCTGGCAGGTAGTACTGGTCCGGAGAATCAGCTGGGCATCGACAGCAGGTTGGCAGAGCAGGAGGTGCTTGGCTGTAGCGGGCAGGCACAAGTGCGGAGACTGGCTGGAGAGCAGACGTCCGGTAACACAGGAACTCAGACAGGCAACAGGAACAGCGGAGTCGGGTACAGGCCGGGTCAGCAGCAATCGGTCAGCAAGGTACAGAGGATGAGGCAGAGACGTGGTCAGACAAGCAGAGGTCGTAGGCAGGCAGCAACGGATCAGGGTCAAGGAACAAGCCGGATATCAGGAACCAAGGTAACGGGTACAGATACTGGAAGCAAGATCACGGACACGCTGTAGACTGGACAGCACGGGTAGAAGGGAGCCAGTGACTAAAGAAGGCCTTAGGGCGCCAAACGGACGTACGACGGGTCAGCGCGCCCTTGCACGTACACGTGCACCCGTTCGTGACCTGCGTGCGTGTGTGTGCGCGTTCGCGTCGACGCGAAAGCGTTCGTTCGCTTTAGCGCGCGTCCAAGGGGAACGACGGACTCTCCACGACGGGTTCCGACGGGTAAGACTCCTGTGTTTGGCCAAAACGTCAGAGTGGTCGTGACAGCACCACTCAATGTCTTCCTGTCCCGGCCAATAAAAAGATAGGAAAGTACTGGCCAGACAAATGACAGTGAGTGGGGAGTGTACTGGGCGCATCGGTTGCGCTCAGACCACACCCTAAACATGGGCAAATCGGCTTCCCATCCTACAATCAGCTGATTGCAGGCTGGGAAGCTTCCCATAGACTGCTGCATGTCCGCCGCCTGCTCACTCTTAAAGTGACCTTTTTTTTTGGGTGGGGGAGCGCCTGAGCACCCCCTATGGATGGGCCGCCACTGCGCAGACGTGTGTACACACCCAGAGTCAGCATTGGCACCAGGCAGCCTATTTAAAGGATGCTCTAACTGGTCATCAGCGTGGTTCTTGCTCCCTGACTTGTGTTCTGTGTGTAATTCCTTTTATTGACCAGCTTTCTCCTGGCCTAATTTGGATCCTGCTCGGTACTTCTGTTCTATCCATACTTGACCTCAACCTCATTTCTGACCTTGATCCAGCTCCTGATTTGGAAACTCCTTGCCCACTCATTGCTGACCTTGGCTTCTGCCTCTGTTTCTGCTCTATGCTAGTGTCAAGTGGCTACTTATCTTACATGCTGATGCAGCTACCTGCTTCTATGCATAGTCCTGCTACATGTTTGCTGACATCATATGTGAGCTCTGCCATCCTGAACCTTTGGACAAGCCAGAGTTCCTGTCTAAATTTTAATAATAAAACTGATATAACTGATACTTGTGCTCGCATGTTCTGCTGGAATGTCCTAGTCGGCATCTCCAGTTTGAGGTTTTGCAAGCTATGTCCTCTGGCACTTTTGTTCCTCCGTCCTGTCCATCAGGGCCGTTTTTAAGGCAGGGCAAAAGGGGCAGCTGCCCTGGGCCCTGTCATTGTTGTGGGGCCCAAAGCAGCTGCCTCATACTTGCCAACTATCCTGGTTTAAATTCTCTCGTCCCTTGAGGTATTGGTCCTGTGCTGTGTCCCAATATCTGAGTGTGAAGTGCTGCTACTCATGCTGCCCAGCTCTGCCCTATTGCCCTATTGTTGTGTACAGATGACTCACCTGCTTACCCTATGTTTACATGTATATTACCGGCATTCTTATGTGATTAGCAGCGGCATTCATATGTAAATAGCGGCGGCCGGCGGACTAGATATGTCTATCATGCCCCCTGAGGTCATATCCACAGTAATCTCTAGCAACCAATCAACAAGCAGAAATCATGTGCTGTAACCTGTAGTAACCAGTCAGTGAGCGGTAATGATACACTGTAACCTAAGCAAACAATCGCAATAGCTGCCTGATCTGATTCAGTAAATTTATTTTGAGACTAGCTGCTATTTATTGTATGTCTCAAAGCAGGTGGAGAGCAAAACTGCATGGGGGGGGCCCGCCAAGAAAAGTTTTGCCCAGGGTCCAATCAGTATTAAAGACGGCCCTGCTGTCCATTTGCAACCTCTGTTTCACATTCAGAGTTGCTTGAGCAGAAGATACAAAGGGCTAATTTTGGGCTTCTATAAGGTACGTGAGACTACTTATTATAAATTAATTAACTGGCCTTACTTGTTTGACTGGACTAATGAATGTTTAGACCACACCATCTCCAACAATGAAATCACAAAAGGATGCTTATTTGTTCCCATTTGTGGTACTGTTGTTTCTCTTATCACTATACCACTTGATATTAAATCCACCTTTGTCCTACATGCAGTGAATTCAGTAAATGGAGTAAAAAAAGGATGGGGTTCAGGGACAATAAATATGTTGTGTCACCTGTCTAGGCTTGGATTTGCAGAGAAGATACATAGGCCTGAGCTTGGGGTAGCATCAATTTACAGTGAAAATAGCCATTGCTAAGGCAAGTAAACAAAGCTGTATGCTCTTAATTGACTCAATTGGCTGATTTACATACACTCCTCCTTTCCAAAAGAAATGAAGAGAAAACCAGACAGTGTTTATATACAAATTTTGACTTTTGGACTTTTGGAAAGTCAGCAGCTAAACCACCATCTCCGACTATCCACTCCTCCTGACATATGCACAGAAGAGTAATATGTAGCTATCACAGGGACGGGAAAGGAGTTTTTGATCATTCAGACTTTAGTTGGCTGGCTTCACCTTCTATATTCTATATGAAAGGCAAGATATTAGAATGTAAATATATATTTATATTATTCTACTTATACATTACATGGGCCATGGAGGATTGCAGATAATACATTTAAAAATTTTAAGTTAAGCCTATGATGCATATTCTGAAAAACTCTTGGAAATTAATTGTTTTATTATCATCATATAAGGAGTTTTAAACAAATTCTTATATTTTTTTTTATCACAGAGGAACTTCCTTTACAGATGGGATTCAATTCCCTTAATCCTATTTCTGGTTCCACCAGTCCTGCGGGTTCATAGACTGCAGGAGCAATCAGCCTGAGATCCTGTGAATTATCTGATAAACAGCACCTGTGACATTTAGAAAAATAAGACATGGGTGATTTACTAAGAGGTGTAATGTTCCTCCAGGATGTCTAGTCTATACTTATCATAAACCAAGTAAACATGCAGTAGAGAAAAGTTAATAAAATCATATATTAACCACTTGCTTACTGGGCAATAAAACCCCCCTCCTGCCCAGACCAATTTTTAGCTTTCAGCGCTGTCACACTTTGAATGACAATTGTGCGGTCATGCTACATTGTACTCAAATTAAATTTTTATCATTTTTTTCACACAAATCAAGCTTTCTTTTGGTGGTAGTTAATCACCACTTGGGTTTTTTTTGTTTGCTAAACAAACTAAAAAAGATAGAAAAAAAAAAAAATATTTTTTTTATAGTTTGTTATAAAATTTTGCAAATGGGAAATTTTTATCCTTCATTGATATTCGCTGATGAGGCTGCACTGATGGGCACTGATGAGCTGCACTGATAGGCACAGATAAGGCGACACTGATAGGCACTGATAACACGGCACTGATGGGCCCTGATGGGTGGTACTCATGAGTAGCACTGATGGGTGGCACTGATGTCACTGGTAGGTAGTATTGATAGGCAGCACTGGTTATGAGGCACTGATTGGTGACATTTATATTTGGCACTGTGGGCACTGATAGGTGACACTGTGGGCACTGATCAGTGGTACTGTGGGCAATGGTAGGGTACACTGGTGGGCACTGGTAGGTGGCGCTGGTGGACACAGAATCCTCTGCTGAGGCTCTCCACGATCATGACTGATGTCCCTCTCACAGCTGCCAGTGATTGACTTTTTTATTTTTACTCACGCTACCAGCTACCAATAGCTGATTACTGGCTCTGTTTACGTCACATGATCTGCTGTCATTGGCTGACAGCTGATCATGTGGTAAGGGGTCGAGATTGACCCATTACTCAGATCAACCGAGTCTCATAAACTCGCTGATCACAGAGCGTGCCCTGCAGGAAGCACGCAGGCCGCTCGAGCATGGAAGGACGTCTATGGACGCCCTCCTGGCAAATTAGGTCTGTAGCTGTCTTTCGCTTATAGTGTGGATGGGAGGTGATTAAATTGTAATCCCAGTTCTGGATAGAGTGTGGAAAGATTAGAATACTTGTAAAGTTTTTACTGCAATCTGAGGCTCTGTTGGAGGGATTTACGTTCTTGGCCTGAATATTTACAATATGGGGGTCTCTTCCAATTCCTGGGTGAGAATGGCCCAGAAAGTGGAACGATAACCTTTAAGTATTCTGGAGCCTGGCCATGTGAGAGCGGAGTTCAGGGTTCAGTAGCCTGGGAGGGGACCCCTGTGTTTTGGTGCTCTGCCTCCAGGCAGAAGGGGCCAGAAGGAAGGAGCCATAGCTGAAGAGAGAGCGAGAGTGAGCAGCAGTTGAGAAGCCTCAAATCCTTTCAGCCCCAGCTAGGCTTAGTTGAGTCACCCTGAGAGCCATTGGGACCTGTTCAGCAGTCAACATACGAGCTACAGGATGTTTGCAAGAAACTGAATGAGTAGCTCCAATCCTACACCCCAGAGTCTATAGAGGAGAAGTAGCCATGTGCAATACCCAGCTAGTTATCTGCAAAGGCCAGCTTATAGCCAGCTTATAGCCATCACAGCTATCGTACACCTCTGCTTGGGTGTTTGGGGATTCTAGTGAGGAGCCTGGTACTTTTCCATTACTCTGAGGAGGGAGAGTACCTGCAGTCAGAAGTTCAGAATTGATCTTTGCCAGTTGGGCTAGAGGAACACAGTTTTATGTTATTTTTTTGGAAGCCAGAGACAGTTTGTTTCATGTCCTATAAGTTCTATTATACTACAGTTCTGGGCATCCCATACCACCCTTTCCCCATCCAAGTTGATTTCCCTAACAGTGGCGACCGGTGGTAATTTCTTGGGGGGGCGGCAGTCAGGTGTACTTACCCCATCTATGCAGTGCTTCACCGGCTGCTTCCCTTACTCCTTGGCAGCTGCGGCGACAGCTCTCCCTTCCCCTGCTCTCCAAAGGCATCAGCGGCTTTCTTTTCCTCCCTCCTCCTCTGCGGCCAATTGGGACTCTTCTCTTTTTGGCCAATTGGAAAAGGATTCTCAGACCTGCTTCTGATTGGTCAGATTGAGGATCAGTGTTACAATAGCGAATATTAATTCGCTGTTGTAAAACCTAGGTGGGCTCATGGCGCAATTCTCTGTGCTCCGAGCCCATCCTATTTTGAAGCCTATTAGAGCCCAAGACTCTAATCAGGTTCTTAAAAAAACATCCCTGCCACTGTAGTATGTACCGTATTTATCGGCGTATAACACGCACTTTTTTCCCCTTAAAATCAGGGGAAAATTGCGGGTGCGTGTTATACACCGATCCTCCGCGATTTCTGGGCTCTGGGCGAGAAGGGCCGAGAGCGTCCGAAAGCCGCCGAGTACGGCCGAAGGCAGTAAAAGCCGCCGAGTATGGCCGAAGGTGGCCGAAAGCTGCCGAGAACTACCGGACGCCGCTGAGATACACAGGACATCTCGGCGGCGCCATTTTTAAAAATAAAAGCTGACATCACTGAGGGGACAACGATGCACAAGGCTGCAATGACAGACAGGCTGCATGACAAGGCTGCAATGATGGACAGGCTGCATGACAAGGCTGCAATGACGGACAGGCTGCATGACAAGGCTGCAATGACAAGGCTGCAATGATGGACAGGCTGCATGACAAGGCTGCAATGATGGACAGGCTGCATGACAAGGCTGCAAATGACACTGACAAGGCTGCATTGATGGGCATTTAAATGTAATTTTTTTTTTCCTTAAATTTCCCTCCTAAAAGTTTTTTTCCTTAAAATTCCCTCCTAAACTTGGGGTGCGTGTTATACGCCAATAAATATGGTAATTATAGGCCAGAGGCCGCCACTGTCCCCTAATAAACTAAAAACAAAACAAAGCCCTTGGCTGGTTTCTGTCTACAGAGTGTGTGAGGAAATTACCTGTTGCCTTGCTGTGCATGCAAATAGGGGCCCAAAATCCAGCCCCACCTAAGGGGGTAGCGCTGCATCTGTAACCCTGTTATTGCTCTTGCCCTTAAATTTCCCCTAACAATGAAACTGTGACTTGAAATGTGTGCTAAGTCTTATGTTAAACAAGTTGCTCAGATTTAGGAGCTGCCCAATACACTAACATGCATGTAAATGACAAGAGATACCATTAATATCTGTTCTTCCAGCATAAAATTACTGCAATAAATGATATCAAAACCTTTTAACTTTCTTTATTGCCTAAACATACAGAAACTACAGCATATCATTACTATCAATGATAAATAATATAATATACGTTCCTTATTTTGTTCAGTTATGATTGTTAGGACCCTTTCACACCAGCTGTGTCTGTTCTGACCAGCATGGGACCCATGAACAGATCCACTGCTCAATTGGAGCCAAACAGTATGGATTTCACTTGTTACGTCTATGGGCAAACAGATGTAAAAGAAACGTTCATGATTTACATCCAACTTCCTTCAATCCATCACATTTATGTCCAAAAAAAAAAAAAGGAAAAGAATGCAGACTTATTCCATTTTTTTGGAACTGGATGGAGCTTCCATTCAGATCAACTAAAAAAACTGACAGCAGATCTGATTGGTCCACCTTTGTGAATGGGCCCTATTCTTATTTTGCGTGTTGTTAAGTTTACAGCTGTATAGTAGCTATCTTTGGCCATGAATATACTACTACGGTATCATAATATCTTGGCTGGCATACAGTTGGCAAAGAATAGACTCACCCCCCTTAAAATATCACATTTTGTTGCCTTGCAGCCTGAAATGAAGACAGACAAATTTATATTTTATCCAGCTATTTTTTCAACTTATAACATCCAAGTGAAAGATGTAACATCGACATTTAAGAAAAAAAGTAAAAAACAAAAAACAAAATACGTGAGTTGTAAAAAGGATTACTCCCCCTCCTAAAAATGACTTGTAAACTCAATCAGGTGTAGCTAATCACCTTCGCAATGGCACACAAAGCCATTTGACTTTGAACTGTGATTAGCTGTAGACATTTTGATTAGCTCAACATGAAAAGAGCTTTCCTGGAGCATTTCAGTCCCCGGTAATGAAACTCAAACAAACAATCAACTAAGGGTGGCAAGGCATTGTCAAAAGATCTCTGGGATAAAGTTGTGGATAGGCATAAGTCAGGAGAGGGATACAAAAAAAAAGTAAAGGTTTTATCAATGCCTAGAAGCACAGTGAAGTCTATTATTAAGAAGTGGAAGGTATTTGGTACAACACAATCCCTCCCTGGATCAGGAGGTCTCTCCAAACTGGATGAAAGAGCCAGGAGGAAACTGGTCAGAGAGGCTATCAAGAGGCCTACAGCAACTCTAACCCCTTGTACACACGATCGGAGATTCAGACGGAATGTGTCCGATCGGAGCGTTTTGTCGGATATTCCGACTGTGTGTGGTCTGCATCGGACTGTTTCCATCGGAATATCCGTCGGACCAAATTTTCCAACTTGCCGGAAATATTTTCCGACAAAATGCTCCGATCGGACATACTCCGATCATGTGTAGAGAATTCCGATCGGACAAAGTGCCACGCATGCTCAGATCAAATTCCTACATCAAAGCTATTGGCTACTGGCCCCCTCCGATAGAATTTTACGAGGGTCAGCATCATGACATAGGGACGCTCTAGTTGGAGGGAGGGGTTTCGAGGAGGCTTGGCCGGAGAAGGCGTGCGGAGGGGAAGCTGAGAGTGGAGACATGCCGGAGGGTGAGAGGCTCCAGCAGATTAAAACACGCTGCCGCATGATGCCACTCCGGAACCTGCCTACCCGCCGGCCAAGGGACAACGAGAACCGCAAGTAACGGCGGTTTATCCTCCTTCTCCCCCCCATCCCCCCCGTCCCCCCCAGGCGCATAGGCACACCAGCAGGACGCTGAGGCAATATACGGGCATCAAGGCGATTGGAGACACGGATTCTTAAGAAGACTTACATACGGAGGAACAGATAAGTTGGGCAGAAATCCTGCAAGTTATTGCTATATACATAAGAAGTTTGTTTAAATATTGATTGCTAAAACCAGAAAAGGAATAAAGGTGCAGCATGAATGTCTAAAAAGCTGGAGAGCTGGAGAGCTTCCCCAGGAGTTTGCAACTTAGAAAAATGCAGTGATTGCCAGCAAAGAAATACCAGGCTGTATGTGAAAACGCTGGGGGAAATTGTCTGAAACATATATAAACTCATTCATGGTCACGGCTCTATACTGTGCATTCCTTATTTTCCCATAGATCTGTGCATGAACTAAAGCAAGCTGACGGACTTTTTTTTTTTTTGTCATTTTTTTTTCTCTCTTTCTCCTTTATCAACACAGTAGCAGCTGGTAGGAGACTGCATGAATGATATCACATGTTTGGGAAAGCACCCAGTCGCTTCCTTGCAGCTTGCTAGGAGTTCATCATATTGGTCACAACCTTATACACTGTACCTGTATTAATAAGAAATACATTGATGGCTTGTTAAAATAATGGTAATAGGCTGGTTGACAGGAAAGATATGATAACAGGGGAAACCTATTATATTTTCCTACGGCGGGACTCAAATGCGGTTATCAATCGGATAACGAGGGAGGAATAATTGCCCTGGAATAGATAAGTTCGATCGCTGCACTATATTGCCTCGGTTTTTCCTCTAATACCCGTCTGTCCATAAAATATTTCTCACTGACTGATTATTAATACGGAGGAGAATTATGTAGAGGAGTATACGCTCTACCTGGGATATATAACTCAGACGTGTTTATTGCTGAAACTGTCTGCAAACAGATATAAGATATAACATACTAGGCTGCAATGAAGGAAATGCCCAGGGAAAGTGTATGAAATATTATCAACGTATTGAAAGCGGTTAGTGGGAACGAAATAAGCAGGATACGTGGTATAAAGGAATGAATGACTATTTTTTAAGCTGCTCACTTCCATACGATCAGGGGAGGGCTGGGCCAGGGGGAAGGGATGCAATTGCTCCCTGGGCTGCTCTGATATGCGGTGGCAAAGGCTGCTGTGTCGTCAGCTCAAAACCGCAACATGCACAGTTCTTGAGCTGGCCGAGTCCAGTACTGTGAGCCAGCGATGTCTTCATGTCAGGGCTGACAGTCTGTGTTACACAGCACAGCCCCGCCCAGCCCTCCCTACTCCACACCATTGGCTGGCAGAGGCTGGACCTGCTCTCTGCTCAATGCTCTCTGCTCAATCTGAGCAGTTGGCTGGAATCCAGTGAGGCTCCTGGGAGGCTGGGACCATCCAAGTAAGTGAGCTCCTCCTCTCTCCTCCTCCCTGCAGCCAAAGAGTTTTTTTCTAGCAGCCTGTGCCAGTACCTTGCCCTCCTAGGGCTAGGTGGTATGATGAGGGCTCTCACTGACATGCTGCAGTTTGGCTGCAGTGCTGGTATACTGGCAGTCATCCTGCATGTTGCCCCTGGAACATAGAGGATGCACATTTTTACTGCATGTTCTGAAAGTGCACAAAACGTCCTGCATGCTGCATGTTTGGTGCACTTTCAGAACATGCAGCAACAATGAGTAACCTAAAAGAAGTCTGAGGGGGTGTGACACCCGCCAGTACACCCGCACTGCAGCCAAACCGCAGCACACCAGTGTGAGCCTAAATGCTTGTATTCACTTGCAGCAGCCACTGCCACTCCTCTGAAAAGTGATCCATGCTCAGGTCACTTTTCAGAAGCATTTGACAGGCAGTGAATAGTTGATATCACATTTCATCCCTGCCTGCTTTAAGCCCCCTAAATGCCAATCCCTGCAGGTAATGACACAGTTCACTTTGAACTCCACCTTATTTCCATTACTCTCTGTAGGTATTAGATGTGGTCTCACCTTTTTGTTTGCACATCTAATACCAAAGGGTACTTTCACACTGGGGCGATGGGGGCGGTAGTGGTACAGCGCTGCTCGTTTTAGTGGCGTTTTATCATTGTTTTAGTGGCGCTAGCGGGGCACTTTTAACCCCCACTAGTGGCCAAAGAAAGTGTTAAAAAGGGCCGTGTTGCATTCATTTCAATAGGCTGGGCGAGGTGCCCCAATAATGCTGCTTGCTGGACTTTTCAGAATGTCCTTCAAGCGCACCTACCCAGTGCGAAACCTGGGGTGGCATAAGAAGCGCTTTACAGGTGCTATTTTTTAGCACTAAAACGCCTGTACAGCGCCTTCAGTGTTAAAGGACCCTAAAGAGAGTTCTGGAAATAAGGTGGAGTTCAAAGTGAATTTCTACACCTAAGTGGAGCCCCACTTTCAGAAGATTTGAGGATATTATTAAACCCAGAGACTGGTGGACTAGATTGAAATTCTGCCGGTTCAGCAGACATTTCAATCTATCTCTGTGCAGACTGGTTGTACAGAATTTGACTCCATCAACTGACACTACAACCAGCATGTCTTTATGTTTTTTTAGCGATCAGTGCTGGTTGCTATAGCTGCCAGCAGTGATCACTGTATTCTGATGGCTTGGAAACTTTCACCTCAGAGCACACACCGACACACGGCTCTTACGGAAGCTTGGTAATTCATGTTCTGGGCTTCCCTAACATTGCAGCCCTGTGGGGCTGTGACCAAGTCTGGGCAAGAGCTGGGATATGACATTACTTACCTCATATCCCTGCCACCCCTAAACCTGCTCCACTGCAGCACCAGGCCCATAATGCCCTTAATCTGGCCTGTGCTCCGGCATGCGCCTGCATGTGCATTTCTTACTATCCGCAATTGAGACAGGAGGAACCTGCACCCTGGTGAATCTGGTGTTAATGCCGGGGAGACAGCAGGACTTGCGTGTTTAGCCTGCTGCGCTCACTGTGACTCTCAGCTACTCTGCTTGCTTGGCTTGCCTAGTGGTGTGGTGCTCACTCACCAGAGAAGCTCCGGACTCCACAGGTAGTGCTTAGTGTGGTGGCAGTGACAGCACAGTCTTTAGTCTTCATCTTCCTGCAGTCTCATTGGTCTGTGTACTGGGTGTGGGGAAGGGGCCAGCTCTTTTTCTCAGTCTCTCTGGGGGAAATCATGCAGTCTCTTTCTGAGAGACTGCTCCATTCTCTGAGAGACTGCTCCACTTCACACTGCCTGTACAGAGACTGACTTCTTCACAGTGCCTGCACAGAAAGTGACTGCTCTCTCTGTGCAGACAGTGTGAAGTGAAGTCTGTGCAGGCTGTGTAAAGCAGGGTCTCTCTCTATGGAGGCAGTGTGAAGCGGGGTCTCTCTCTGTGCAGGCAGTGTGAAGCGGTCTCTCTCTGTGGAGGCAATGTGAAGCAGTCTCTATCTGTACAGGCAGTGTCAAGCAGTCTCTCTCTCTTTGGGGCAATGTGGAGCAGTCTCCCTCTCTCTCTGTACAGGGAATGTGGTGAGCTGATTCAGTGGTTCAATGGGCCACTTGACTGGACTTGCCCCCCAGGCCTAAGGCTGCCAGCCCTCCCCTGCATACGATCAATCTGGATCTTTAAAATGCAATGACAAGAGGATAACATTCCTGAATGAATTGTATGGTACCCCTGCATAGTTACTTCAAATCGCATATTTTTCAATATATAAGCAGCGGAGTAACTCTGCTGGGCAACATAGTAACAGCCTGCAGGAAACCGCACGAAGGATATCATATGCATAGAAAGCGATCCTATGTTCCATTTTTTTCATTTCCTACGGAGCCCAGCAGGAATTTATCAGAGTAAACATAATTATATTTAGTGCGTTTGCCCCTATAAAATTTGATGACCTGTTAGCATAAAGGTAAAACACCAGGAGAGGCACAATAGCGGGGGAAACCCACTGCTAACCCATAAATGAAATACCACGGTATGGGACCCATAGGTGTACATTAAGTATATGGGGACGGACGACATTATCGGGTAATAGATAAGTCTGATCGTGGCACCATACATTTTCTTATTGACTCTCTTTTTTTTTTGAGTCAGAAACGGTTTTGGACAGAAATTATTTGCTCCGGACTGACCACAAATTAGGAGGAGTAACACTGACAGAAACATAAGGCTGACAGACTTAGTGGAGAAAATCTCTCACCTATATTCAAGGGGTACTACCTCGGTAGATATACGCAAGGGGCTGATCGGAGGGAAGTTTTCGGCGTAAAATCACTAGTAGTGGAAAGAGGACGTGAGGAGATCAGCAAACTGGGGAGACGACCACGGGAAACAAAAAAAAGCAAAATGAGTAGAGCCTCAAAGCAAACTGCTAAGGGGGGCCTTAAGACCCCAAAAAATGCCACCACCGAAAGCACCATAAAACAATATATGACTCAAGGGGCGAGCCCAAGAGGAGGAGGGATGGAAAAGGCAGCTCCAAATCATGGGAAAAATAAAGGGGCGGAAAAAATAGTAGGGGAGACCCCGGATCAATCCAGAGAGGAATTGACAACGGAGAGCGAATTGGAACTAAGTAAAAGTGAAGATCACAGGATGGATGAACTAGGAATAACAAAAGGGGCCATGAGGGAGATGCTCCAAAAATTGGAGAACTCTATAAAATCAGATATTAGTATGCTAAGGAGTGATCTTGGTCAAATGCTAACGCGGGTCGAAGCAGTGGAAGAAAGAACTGAGAATCAAGAACAGAAGTTAAACAAAGTACAGACGCAAGTCAAATTAATCTTGCAGAATCAGAGAAAAATTCTTTATCGACTCGAAGATCAGGAAAACAGAAATAGAAGACAAAATCTGAGAATAAGAAATGTCCCAGAGAATAAGAAAGAAGACTTAAGGGATATTATGAAAGAAATATTTTGCCCCATACTAGATAATGGAGAGGAGACACCCCCTACAATAGAGAGGGTGCATCGGGCCGGGAAGATAGGACCTGAAGAAACAGGAAGGGGAAGATCTCGTGATATTATTGTAAGGTTTGAACACTATGGAGATAAAGCGGAGATCTGGAGGAAACTAAGGGGAAAACCCCCACTAAAATATGCAGAAACAGAAATACAAATCTTCCCGGACCTAGCACCTGAGACCTTATCTAGAAGGCGTCTTTTGAAACCTCTTTTGGAACAGATGAGAGTACGGAATATTAGATATAGATGGGGTTTCCCGGCTTGCCTGTTGGCATTTAAAGATGGAATAACAGCTAAATTAAGTTTCCCTGAAGAATTAAGAGAATTTTGTGGAAAACTGGAGATTCAAATTCCAAATATACCCGGCTGGACAGACGGGCCTGAGGAAATATTGGGAGAAATTAAATGATAAAATAGAGGAGGAAGAGATAAAAATCTCGGGGGGGGGGGAGGGGTGGAGAGGGAGGGGGAAGTATGATGTTTTGACCGGTTGAGGGGCAGTCCCATTCCCCCCCTGTGAGGAGATATATCAAAGAAGGGAGGGAAAGGAGGCAAAAGGCGAACCCCACCTTAGAGCATTAAGACTTAGAAATGGCCAGAGATTTGAGGCCAATTGATAAGTCGAGGGCCGTATGGTGGCCAAAACAAGAGGGGGGGGAGGGGGTGGGGAAGATAGGGAGGTGGGAGGGAAGGAGGGCTACAGGATGGAAAAGGAGGGAGGGAAATGTCAGTAGTGAAACCCTGAGGGGAAAAAAAAAAAGAGAAACGATGGCTATGACAGAGAATACGGATAAAAAGAAAATGGAATTAAATTTCCTGTCTTATAACGTCAGGGGGCTTAACACAGCAAAAAAGAGGCACAAAATCCTGGTAGAATTAAAACAGCTAAAGGCAGATGTGATCTTTCTTCAGGAGACGCATATATTACATACGTCAAGGAGCAGGCTCTATTCTAAAGACCATCCGAAATGGTACTACGGGGATACGATCTCAAAGAGGGCAAGAGGAGTAGCGATAGGATTTGGAAAAGATATCCGATTTACTGTAGAAGGAAGAGAAACAGACCCAGAAGGAAGATACTTACTATTGAAAGGAAAACTAGGAAACATTGGGTATACACTGGCTAACATCTACTCCCCAAATAAAAACCCTATTAACTTTTTGAGGGGAATACTGGCCAAAATACAAGAACTTAAAAGTGGGCATGTAGTCATAATGGGAGATCTGAATTTTTGTCTGGATCCCGGACTTGACAGTACGTCCCGGGCACCGGGAAGGAGTAGTACCCAATTAAAAAAATTTATTCAAAACTTAAATAAAAACCAATTAGTGGATGTATGGACGGCACAACACCCCAAAATATTGGACTATACATTTTTCTCCCCGGTGCACGGGACGTACTCAAGGATTGATTATATTTTTGTAGAGCACAGAGCCTTAGAGATGGTACTGTAAACAAGCATAGAAATAACAACACAGTCAGATCATGCGCCTATAAGAATGAAAATGCAGATTCCCGGACAAAGTAAATGTGCCTCTAGGTGGCGTCTAAACGATACGTTGATTCTTGATAAGGAGGGGGGAGAAGCAGTGAGTAAGGAGTTAGAGAAGTACTTTCTGATTAATGAGACCTAAGGAATCTCCGGGCAGGCTCTGTGGGACGCCCACAAGGCGTATATTCGAGGGATCTTGATCGCACGAGGCTCGCGGAAAAAAAAAGAACGGGTAGAAAGGGGTAATAAACTCAGAGAGGAAATCTTTCGAATAGAACAACAACATAAACTGGGGATTGTAGATAAGAAGTTATACCAAAAATGAATGTCCAGGAGAGAAGAATTACGTGGGCTATTGGAACAAGAAACTAAAAAATATTATAACCAACTTAATAAAGTGAGGTATCAAGAAAAAAAAAAAAACCTACTAAATATCTAGCTAAGATGCTTCAAAAGAAAAAAGCCATGAATTATATAGAGAAAATTCAAACAGAATCCGGGGACATGGTATACTCCTCAAAAGAAATAGCTGAATCATTTAAAATATATTACGGGAAATTATATGCGGTAAAAAACAACTTGATAAATAAGGAAGGCAAACCAAAAGAAATTGATAAATATCTAATTAAGGCGAGACTCCCCAGGATTAGTGAAATTGACAAAGAACATCTAGAAAATCCCATAACGGAAGTAGAAATAAATGAGGAAAAAATGTGTAAACTGCGCTTGGATGCAGGATGATTAAAATAAACAACAATACTAAAAATAAATAAATAATAGGCAGCGGCTCAAAGTGAGATACAGACACTCAAATGCAAATATAAAAAATAAAAAAGAGCAGCGCCAATAGTGCTAAATAAATGATGGGAAAATAAATGACATAAATAACTATAATAAAAAATAAATAAAAATAAATGACCATACATATAGTGTTCACAAAGAAAGTATCACCAATCTCTGAAAGATGGGGACCTTATATCTAATAAAATAAACATAACTAAAAATTAATATAAATAAAGTCCATTAAGATGATCCGAAAATCCAGGCGTTCAACATATCACCACCGTGATCACACACAATTCTTGGAAAATCTTGTGCCCGTCACCAGATAAGTGATGCGCTTACCAGATGAATGGATAATTAAAGCCTTGGAGATATTTAAATCGAAGTAGAAAGACTAGAGCTCCAATCAAGCCTCCTGTATCCAGATACCCTCAATATGGAGAAATAGCCAAATCCCAATCTCTGGAGCTCCAATGGGTAAATCATCAGCAACACCATTTTTGGGGTTCCCCATTGAAAACGTCATCTATGACGAAACGCGTCTGGGAAGGTACGCAGTGACCGGCCGGCGTGCTTTTACTCTGTCTCAACGCTTGATAGAAAGCTGCTATTTGTAAGTGTGATTCTTCTTTTTTAAATAAATTTGTTTGACGATTTTACGCTATGGAGGCATTTCTTTTTCTCTAAAAACGGTGTTGCTGATGATTTACCCATTGGAGCTCCAGAGATTGGGATTTGGCTATTTCTCCATATTGAGGGTATCTGGATACAGGAGGCTTGATTGGAGCTCTAGTCTTTCTACTTCGATTTAAATATCTCCAAGGCTTTAATTATCCATTCATCTGGTAAGCGCATCACTTATCTGGTGACAGGCACAAGATTTTCCAAGAATTGTGTGTGATCCCGGTGGTGATATGTTGAACGCCTGGATTTTCGGATCATCTTAATGGACTTTATTTATATTAATTTTTAGTTATGTTTATTTTATTAGATATAAGGTCCCCATCTTTCAGAGATTGGTGATACTTTCTTTGTGAACACTATATGTATGGTCATTTATTTTTATTTATTTTTTAGTATAGTTATTTATGTCATTTATTTTCCCATCATTTATTTAGCACTATTGGCGCTGCTCTTTTTTATTTTTAATTTTTTAATTTTTAGAAATAAATGAGGCATTAGCAGAATCAGCCCCTGGGAAAAGTCCTGGACCTGATGGTCTGACAATTAGTTATTATAAAAGGTTTAAGAATATTCTGATACCGAAACTCTGTAAGTATATGAACGGGATTGGGACAGAGTACGCCATGAGTAAAGAGGTGCTATCTGCCTCAATAACGGTCATACGAAAAGAAGGAAAAGATGAGACCAAATGCGCCAGTTTTAGACCAATATCACTCCTAAATGAGGACACTAAACTTTTTGCTAAGGTATTAGCAAATAGAATGAAAAAAGTAATGAATATACTGGTACACCCAGATCAGACTGGGTTTGTCCCCGGGAGGGAGG
Organism: Lithobates pipiens; assembly: GCF_037356315.1. Classification (NCBI taxonomy): domain Eukaryota; kingdom Metazoa; phylum Chordata; class Amphibia; order Anura; family Ranidae; genus Lithobates; species Lithobates pipiens. Next base: position 146,781,770 of record NW_027507790.1, on the reverse strand, counting down.
GAAAGGACAATGGGGTGAGAACCTTATTGATTCTATCCCAAAGGAAGAGGATGGAACCCTCGGCTTTATTACTGTCAACAGATGCCCAAAAGGCCTTTGACAGGGTCGATTGGGGATTTATGTTTCAGACAATGGACAAAATGGGCATTGGTCCAAGGATGGTCAGATGGATTAAAACGATGTATGACCACCCTACAGCGACTGTAAACATTAATGGGTTGCCTTCCTCTTCCTTTGAAATGGAAAATGGGACCAGACAGGGATGCCCATTGTCACCCCTTCTTTTTGTGCTCTCATTGGAACCCCTACTTGCGACAATTAGAAATAACCCAGAAATAATCGGAATTAAGGCGGGACAGGGGGAACATAAACTTGCAGCATACGCAGATGACGTATTGTTTTATATGAGTAATCCTGAAGATTCATTGTCTAAGATAATAAAGGCCCTAGACGATTATGGGAAATTATCAAATTTCAAAATCAACCAAACAAAATCTGAAATCCTTAATATAAATGTAGGTAGGATGGAAGTACAACGAATTCAAGAACAAAGTAAATTTAAGTGGACTAAAGATTTGAAATATCTTGGAATAAAATTAGCAAATACTCTGGATAAGATATACCGCTTAAATTTTATCCCTTTATTAAATGAAATAAAAACTGAACTTAGAAGAGCAAGTAATAGACCGATCTCTTGGATAGGTCGAATAAATGTGTTCAAAATGTTTATCCTTCCAAAAATTTTATATAAATTCCAGATGCTGCCGATAGAAATTCCACCTAGTTATTTTCAAAAATTAAAATCATTAATAAGTAAATATATATGGAATAACAAAAAACCTAGGATCTCCCATGGGGTACTAAAACAAGAAAAGGGAAGGGGAGGACTGGCGGTCCCTGATTTACAATACTACTACCAGGCGGTAGTCCTATCAAGAATTGTCGAATGGGTGAAAGTTAAAAAAAAAGAGGAAAAAAGATGGGTTAATTTAGAATATATATATAGTAAAGCACAATTAGGTAAAATAATTTGGAACCCCCCAAAAAATAGGTCACTAGACATAGACACAAATGAGTTAACACAGACTGCACTGAAGATATGGGATAAGGTATAAAAGATTAAATGGGCACTATAATTCACCGTTGATAACCTTAAAAGATAATGAATACTTCCCCCCAGGTAGAAGGGTGATAGGAGGGAATTGGATAAAACTTGAGGGGTCACAAATAAAAGATATAATTAAAAAAGGGAAACTCCTTTCACATGAAGAGTTAGTGCACAAGGGATTTATGAGAAGGGATAGATGGCGTTATCTCCAGCTGACCCGTTTTATAGAAAAACGACCCCAGCCGATTAGATCTGAAGATGTATTGACCGGGGTGGAACAACTATGTACAGCCGACGAAGTGAAGGGTATAATCTCAAAGCTATATGGGCTGTTGATACGGGCCAGCTGGAAAGAGGCGCCGCCATATATAAATAAGTGGGAAAAGGAATTGGGGTCACATAAGGGGAAAGAAACAATAAATAAAATATTGAAAATGATACACTGCTCGGCAAGGGACAATAAAACAGCTGAGATGAACTACAAACTTATCTCCCGCTGGTATAATACCCCGGATAAATTATCTAAATACCAACAAGGCGGGACCGCCGAGTGCTGGCGGGGTTGTGGGAAAACAGGTACCATGACACATATTTGGTGGGAGTGCGCCAAAATTAGGATATATTGGGAAAAGACCCTTCAAATGATAAAGGAAATAACTCAAATAACATTGAAACCTGACCCCTGGATAGTACTCTTCCATGGTACGGAAGGTGGGGTTAAACAATATCAGGACACAATTATCCCGCATCTATTAAACGCAGCGAAAAAACTGATCCCCAAAAAATGGCAAGAGGTAGATTGCCCAACAACATGGGAGTGGGTAGATGCGGTAGAGGAAATATATAATATGGAAAGTCTATCTCTGAGAGAAGAAAAGGAAAGGGAAACATTTATAAAAAAATGGAAAGGTTGGAAACAATTCAAACGAGACTGGAGTTACTTTGCACAATTAAGACCATAAAGACTAAGCTATTAGAAGTAGGGACACTACTGACATGGGGATAGGGGAGGGGGGGGGGGCTGTAAAAATTTAGTGAATAACGTAAGTAAGACGTAAGAATAGTTTTAAGAATGTGAAATAAAAGCTTTATAAATACTTTTCTTTTATATAAGTAATCAACAAGAAAACCGCCACAATGATGTGAAGATTAATATTAAGAGACAATGATGAACGTCAAGTTAATTTTGGTCTCGGGTGAAGATTCGCTGATGTGGCAAAAAAAAAAAAAAAAAAAAAAAAAGCTATTGGCTACTAGCCTGAACGTAGTCCCATCGTAACGAAATTACGTCATCACGTTCTGAAAGATCGGATTTTCCGACAACTTTGTCCGACCGTGTGTATGCAACAGTTTCGGACAAGATCCGTCGGACAAAATCCGATGGACGAAAACCATTCCTACAGTAATTGGGGATAATTTTGCAGTGCTCCCTAAGGGATTTAATCCTATGTAAAACCCAATATGTGCTTAAAACAAACATAAAACCAAACCACAAGATAGAAAGTCCAAATCCAAACTAAAAATCGCAAGATAATCAATAATATAGTGCAAGTCCGTGAAATACAGTAGTTATTTTAGTCCCAATACAAAGTATTGTCCCAGAAATATGAGTTAAGGTGTCTAAATGATATCTTCCTCTACTATGTGCTCAAATAATGACACACATTAACACCAACATGCAAGTGGGTCCCGCCACCTTCAATCCAATGCGCTCACCTTATGATAAGGACCTAAGAACATACGTTTTAGGTCAGATGAGCTTTTTTTCCCTTCTGGAGTATGGGTATTAGGGATGGGCTTTATGTTCGGCTCGAACATTGGCTGTTCGCCAAATAGCGAACAATTTGGGGTGTTCGCGGCAAATTCGAAAACCCTTTAAAAGTCTATGGGAGAAATCAAAAGTGCTAATTATAAAGCTTAATTGCAAGTTATTGTCATAAAAAGTGTTTGGGGACCTGGGTCCTGTCCAGGGGAGTTTTAAAACAATTGTTTCGGGAGTAGGGATTTTAATAAGGCTTAAAGTGAAACAATAAAAATGTAATATTCCTTTAAATTTCATACCTGGGGGTGTCTATAGTATGCCTGTAACAGTCTGACAGCAAAAATTACATTTCTAAAGGAAAAAAAGTAATTTAAAACTACTTGTGACTATAATGAATTGTCGGTCCCGGCAATACACATAAAAGTTCATTGATAAAAACGGCATGGGATTCCCCCACAGGGGATCCCCGAACCAAAATTTATAAAAAAAAATGTGTGGGGGTCCCCCCAAATTCCATACCAGACCCTTCAGGTCTGGTATGGATATCAAGGAGAACCCGTGCCAAAATAAAAAAAATGGTGTGGGGGTCCCCCTCAAAATCTATACCAGACCCTTCAGGTCTGGTATGGATTTAAAGGGGAACCCCACGGCAAAATAAAAAAATGGCATGGGGTCCCCCCAAAAATCCGTACCAGACCCTTATCCGAGCACGCAACCTGGCAGCCTGCAGGAAAATAGGGGGGGGGGGGGCGAGAGAGCACCCCCCTCATGAACTGTACCAGGCCACATGTCCTTAACATTGGGAGAGTGCTTTGGGGTAGCCCCCCAAAGCACCTTGTCCCCATGTTGATGGGGAGAAGGGCCACATCCCCACAACCCTTGCCCGGTGGTTGTGGGGGTCTGCGGGCGGGGGGCTTATCGGATTCTGGAAGCCCTCTTTAACAAGGATATCCCCAGATCCCACCCCCCCTGTATGATTTGGTAATGGGGTACAAATGTACCCCTACATTTCACAAACAATGTGTAAAAAAATGTTAAAAAAGACAATAGACAGTTTTTCTTCTTTCCCGATTCTTTTTCCGTCTTCTTCTGGTCTTCCTTCAGGGGTTCTTCTTCTTCCTCCATCTTGTTCTTCCCCCACTTCTTCCTGTCAGGATGCACCCACCAGAATACTCCTGAGGTGCAGAAGAACGTGCATTCCTGTTGCGCACAGAAACCAGGCTATGGCGCATAGATGTGCGCATGCGCGAACGGGAGTGCAAACAGAAGCCGCCACACATCCTCATGCGCGACAGCGCTTGCGTGCACTGGCGCCAAGCGAATATATTTAAGTCCAGCCAGTACTTTGCCCAGTGCTGCTTTGTTGTCAGCTCCTCAGTATCCTGTCTCCTGTGAACCTGTGTCCTGATTCCTGCTATCTACCCGGCTCGCCTTGACCACCCCTTGAACTCTGCCTGTACCAACCTCGGCTTGTCCTGTGACCAATCTCCTGTCTTCTCCCTGGCACCTGCACTACTGATCCGGCTTGGCCTGGCTTGTTCCTGACTACGATCCTGCCTGAACCCAGTACCCGATTCGGCCTGCCGTGTATAACCCTGCCTGCCTGACCTTGCTACTTGCCGCTGTCATCTGCACCTGTTACCACCTGTTGGTCTTCTGCTGAAGCTTTCCTGTGTCTTCACTAGCAATATCGAGACTAGCCGCCTTGCCACAACCAAAGACTTCTTGGCACTCGTGCAACTCTGCGCTTTTCTGTTTGCTCTATTAGGGGCCCTGAGTCAGAGTGGTAAGGGTGGCTGCTGGGTACACACGGGTGCGTGCAAGCGCCGTCGCGCATGAGGATGCACGATGGCTTCTGTTTGTGGTCCAGTTCGCGCATGCACAAATCAATGCCTGGTTTCTGTGTGAAACAGGAATGCGCGTTCTTCTGTGCCTCAGGAGTCTTCTGGGGGGACAAGACTGTCCGTTGGTGGGTGCATCCTGACACTTCATCTATCTTCCTCCGCGTCTTCCTCCGGTCTTCTCGTCCAGCATCTTCCTCTGGCTTCTTCTTCTCCGCTTCATCCTCCGGATGATCTGCCTCAATGGGAGTCTCCTGCTGTGTGACGCTTCTGTTCAGGTGACAGCTCTTGTATAACGGAGGGTGGACTTCTCTATGGCTTTCCCTGTGTTGTCAGAGGGGGGCGGGGTCACCTGTTTACGTAAGGCGGAGGCGGGGAAAGAAGAAGACATTAATAAAGGAATTGTCAAAAACCGTCTATTGTCTTTTTTTAAAATTTTAAAACTTTTTCTGTAAAATGGTAGGGGTACATTTTGTACCCCATTACTAATTCACACAGGGGGGCAGGATCTGGGTGTCCCCTTGTTAAAGATGGCTTCCAGATTTCAATAATTCCCCCACCCACATACCCCCACAACCACCGGGCAAGGGTTGTGGGGATGAGGCCCTTCTCCCCATCAACATTTTTTTTTACATTTTGGTGCGGGGTTCTCCTTAATATCCATACCAGACCTGAAGGGCCTGGTATGGAATTTGGGGGGGACCCCACGCATTTTTTTAAAATTTTGGTTCAGGGTTCCCCTATGTGTATTGCCGGCACCGTCAATGCATTATAGCCACGAGTAGTTTTAAATGACTTTTTTTCCTTTAGAAATGTAATTTTGCTGTCAGACTGTTGTAAACACGGGAAACATGCGCCACATGCACCACTTTACAGGCATACTATAGACACTACCAGGTACCAGGTACGAAATGTAAAGGAATATTACACTTTTATTGTTTCACTTTAAGCATTATTAAAATCACTGCTCCCGTAAAAACGGCTGTTTTTTAAAACTTTTTTTGCATTGATACAATACATGTCCCCTGGGGCAGGACCCGGGTCCACAAACACTTTTAAAGACAATACCATGCATATAAGCCTTTAAAATTAGCACTTTAAATTTTTCCTGTTCGTGTCCCATAGACTTTAACGGTGTTCGCGTGTTCAAACAAATTTTTTTGCGTGTTTGGCCCATCCCTAATGGGTATGGTGACCTCTCTTCCTAGGTGTTCTTAGGGATGATACCTTCCTTAATGGTACACTTGGTGAGTGTCTCTTTAAGAGACCATCAGTCTCTGTCTCCTCTGCTGCCAGTGAGCTTAAAAGAACACAGTGTGGCCTCCCATAGTGTAGTAGATAATATGATCAAAATTAATTAAAGATAATTGCACTTGCTACAACTTTGAAGTGTTTGTGCCTGTAAAACCTCTATGCACAGCCGAGATACAGCACTCTTGCGGCACCCAGCTTTTCCTATGTGTTACGTCACTGACCTCATGACTTCATCAGAGTAACTTGGAAAAGGGTGTTATATTCAGATGAAACTAAAATTTAATTATTTGGCCTCAACACCAAACAATATATCTGGCGGAAATAGAATACAGCTCACCATCCAAATACCACCCTTACTACAGTAATGCCCAGTACACACGATCTGATTATCGGACGAATGATCATCCGTTTTTTTTTTGCATGCTAATCTCAAGTCGAATCTGATGAGTTTACTGAAGTCACGAAAATTCTTGTACGACAGAATAAAAAATTCGGAAGTGATGTCATGTGTTGTAATGCATTTGTATTGCATTTTCGTACGACAGCTGTACTGAAACGAAAATTTCGTACGATCTGGCATCGTACGAAAAAAATTTCCATGCATGTCCGATAGAATAATATCGGATGAACGGTCCTGATCGGCTCTCGAAAGCTCTGCACTAATGATCCGATTATCTTATGATCGGTTCAAAAGAGGAATTTTTCGTACGATTTTTGGATCGTGTGTACGGGGCTTAAAGGGATTGTAAAGTAAAAAAAATTTTTTTTTTAAATAACAAACATGTTATACTTACCTCCACTGTGCAGCTCGTTTTGCACAGAGTGACCCCGAACCTCCTCTTCTGGGGTCCCTCGGCGGCTGTCTCTGCTTCCTCCCGCAGGTACTTCTCACGTTCATGCAACGTCATCCCACTCGCTGTATCACATGGCCCCGCCCTGGCGCTCCGCATCAGTGGATGTGATTGACAGCAGCGCGAGCCAATGGCTGCGCTGCTTTCCATCCATCCACTCCAGCCAATCAGTGGCCAGGCTGAGAGGTGAAGAGGACGGTGGGGGCGAGCGCAGGATTTTCGAGGGGTGAGGTAAGTAAAACAGGGGGGACTGGGGGCGCAGGCAGTGTCAGATGTTTTTTCACCTTAATGCATAGAATGCATTAAGGTGAAAAAACATTTACCTTTACAACCCCTTTAAAGCATGGAGGTGGTAATATGCTGTTATGGGGGTGTTTCTCTGCAGCAGGGACTGGAGCACTTGTCAGGATAGCAGAAAAATGGATGGGGCAAAATACCATCAAACTCTCAAGGAAAATTTGCTGCCCTCTGCCAGAAAGTTGTCAGTGGGAAGAAGGTTTACCTTCCAACATGACAATGACCCGAAGCACACAACAAACATGACCACACCGTGAATGAAGGAGAAAAAGGTGAATGTCCTTGCATGGCCTATTCAGAGCCCAGACTTTTAAACCCCATTGAAAATCTGTGGAATGACTTGAAAACTGCAGTCCAAAAACAGTCACCATCAAATATAACTGAACTTGAAGAGTGGGAAAATATTGAAAAGTCAGTAGAGACATAGCCCAACAGACTAAAGGCTGTAATTAACCACTTCCTGCCTGAAAGATGGCTACAGCACAGGTTCACATTACCAGGAGGGTGTCCATAAACATCCTCCCCTGCAGCGCGTATCGCACAGATCTGTGTTTGCTGTGTCCTTGGGACACAGCTGATCACAGATTGGGGTAAAGAGGCAATTACAGGGGCTCTTTACCATGTGATCAGCTGTGTCCAATCACAGCTGATCACAATGTAAACAGGATTTGCCGGTTATCGCAAATCCACACAGGGGACATCTACACTGATAATCAGGGCACTGATCATCAGTGTCCTGATGATCAGTTCAGCCCTAACAGTGCCCAATAGTGCTGCCAATCTGTGCGCATCAATGCTGCCAATCAGTGCCCATTAGTGCTTCTAATCAGTGCTGCCTGTCAATGCTCATCAGTGTCGTCTATCTGTGCCACCTATCAGTGGCCCTCAGTGCTGCTTATCAGTGCCAAATATCAGTGCAGCCTCACCAGTGCCTCCTCATCAGTGCCCATCAGGGCAGCCAATCAGTGCCCATTAGTGCAGCCTCATCAACGCACATAAGTGAAGGAGAAAAATTACTTATTTAGAAAATGTTATAACAGAAGGTTTTCTTTTTTAGTTTAATTTTTAGACTCTTTTCTTTTGTTTCAGCAAAAAATAAAAAACACAGTGATGATTAAATACAAACGAAAGAAAACTCCGTCTGTCACAAAAAAATGCAAAAAAAAAATTGTATGGGTACAGTGTTGGATGACCGCGCAACTGTCATTCAAAGTGTGACCGCTCTGAAAGCTGAACATTTACCTGGGCAGGAAGGGGGTGAAAGTGCCCAGTAGGCAAATGGTTAAAGCAAAAGGTGGTTCAAAAAAATATTAACACAAGGGGATAATCCTTTCTCCGACTCACTGGTTCAGTTTTTTATTTTATTTTCTACACAGTGTTTGTTATATCCATTATATCTTTTGCTTGGATGTTATAAGTTGCACTGAGTAAACACAGCTAGATAAAACAAAGCAGTGTCTGTCTTCATTTCAGGCTGCAAAGCAACAAAATGTGATTTAATGTGATTTAATGTGGCCGGGGGGGGGGGGGATTCTTTTCTATACCCACTGTACATCAGGTTTTTTTTTTTTTTATAAACAATAAAGAATATTATATGTCTATAGCCTCTGCTCTAAGGGGCATGAAAATGTGAGCAGTGATTTTTCCTAAAATTAGCTTGTAGCAATCTATGCACAGTAATGCCGCGTACACACGGGCGGACTGTATGGCGTACTTAGTTCGTCATACAATCCGACGGACAGTCCGTCGTACTTTCGACTGAACAGACTTGACCACACACGGATGCACAAACAGTCCGTCAAAAGCTTGCGCGATGACGTGTACAGCACGTATGACGGGACTAGAAATAGGAAGTCCAATACACAGCAAAGCACCCTTCCGCCGTGTAAATCCTTTCTGGGCATGCGACATTCTTAGTCCGTCGAACTAGCATACTGACGAGCGGATTGTCCGCTGAAACCAAAGTACGACGGACAGAATTTCGAAAAATCCGAAATTCTTAGTACGCCGGACTGCACGCTGAAAAAGTCAGCTGAAGCCCACACACGAGCGGACTGTCCGCTGAAATGTGTTTAGACGGACTAAGTACGCCATACAGTCCGCCCGTGTGTACGCGGCATTATAGAAGCTAGCCAGATGGTAACCAGGCAAAAGGTGTGAACAGGTCTATAAGAAAGGTGCACTATATAGACAGAAGTAAACTTTTCAAAGTTTTTTCTTTGCTTTAAATTGAACAGTCATATATCTAAATACAGAGTTGAAATATAATATGTGTTTAGTGTTATTTTTATCAAAATATTTGTGATGTATACCAGCCATTCTTATGATAAACACACCTTTGCTCGTTAGAACCCTTTCACATGGAAGCCCGGCTAAAACAGCGCTAAAGCACCTGAAAACGACCTCAGTGTAAAATGGGTCTTAGTGAGCTCACTCTGCTGTTTTTTTTTTTTTTTTGTAGTTTAGGATTGTTGGGTTAGCTTTACAACATTCTAGATCAGCGCTGTGTTCACTGGACAAAGGTAATTATGCTCATGAAGGTTATCGGGTTTTGAAATTTGGTAACCTTCTTAAGCACTATCGCCTTTGTCCCTTGAACATAACAAGCATCAATCAGCTACTGAACATGCCCACTTTTAAAGCATAACCACAAAACTAAACACCCATTTGTAGCCACATCCACAAAATCACACCCTCATTATTATGATTATTTATTTTTAGGCTTTCACCATCAGTCCCTGTTTGTTTCCAAGGTTATACAGTAAAACCTTGGTTTGAGAGCGTTTTGCAAGACAAGCAAAATTCTTTCATAAATTTTGACTTGATATACAAGCGATGTCTTGATATACAAGTAGATGTCACAACTGAGTATAAAAGAAAAGGGAGGCACCTCTAAGTGTAGCAATATGGTTACATTTAATGAAGTTACAACATTTAGCAACTCACATGGTTGATGATTAAAACAGGCACATCAAAGTATGCAGACATCTGGGGTAAAGCTGTCCACATAAACTGTCCTCCATACCACCATCAACATCATGCCTTCCAGGCTGTGCCCCACGAACGATTCAAGCCTCACTTTCAGATTACTCTACTGCAGGATAGTGTTCCCGGTCACAATTGCAGATTGACAGCGATGAGAGCCGGCGGTGCAGAGGACAGTTTTACCCCGGTTGCCTGCATACTTAGATGTGCCAGTTTGAATCTTCAACCATGTGAGTTGCTAAATGTTGTACTTTCATTAAATGTAATCATTTTGCTACACTTAAAGGCACCGCTCTTCTCTTTTATACTCTGTAACTCCTGCTGGATTTTGCTTCTAATCCCCTTGTGGAGGCTGCCATTTGTAATAGACATTTTATGGTTACACAGCAAAGGGAAAACACACTAGGAAGAGATACAGGTGCTGATCACCCCAATGTGGGCAGAAAAAATGGAAACGGTCCCTCTGGGTTTTTTTTTTTAGGCAGCTATATATAAATGATGAGAAAAATAACCGCGCAGAATGATCTGACAGCTGTGTCGGAGGTTCTGACCGAGGGGTATCTCCAAATGCAGTGGTAATTATGTGCACCTTGTTACCAAACATTTTTGCATATATTATGTAGCACTAACCCCGAAGGAGCTGCTGGTTTGATTGGGCTTACCACCTTCTTCTCCTCGATTTACGTCTAGGGGTTTCCCGTGGTAAATGACCCAGTAACTTTAGAGACTGACGACAGATCCGCATAAAGGGATTTTTATTTGCAAAAACGTAGTTAACGAACAGTCTCTTAAAATAGGATCAGAGGGTTAGGAGGAAAGTTCAAGTGCTCTTGGTGTCAGTCAATAATGAAGAACTCTCTTACTTTGACTAAATCCAGAGAATAGCCATTCACAGCTGGCTGTTCACTCAAGTTGTATAGTCCCTCTCTCACAAGGCCTAGCAACCAACAATGTGCTTAAATCAGGAACAAGTCTCTGCCACAGATGTTGTAGAACATGTAGGAATAAGTCTCTGCCACAGACGTTGTTGTAGAACATGTAGGAAACTAGGACTTGTAGAACACTCGTGTAATACCTGGATCTGTCAGCCGGTTTGGCGATCCCCGCGAGATTGGATTCACTTAGGTCCCTCAGCCTCACCAGGCTCTTGCTAAGAAGCTAACCCGTATGTGGCCTTCTTCTGAAGAGTCCTCCCCTGGATATCTACAAAGTTGCTGGGCCTCTTCACAACCAGAGATGGCACCGGACCACCTCGGAATCCTTCCTTTAGTTTCCTTGCCTCGGGCTAGCCAGCCCCGAGACATAAAGTCGGGTGGATCCGCACCCCAGGCCATAGCCTTCCTGGGGGCTGGTCAGGAGGACCAGGACTATTGAGTCAGAATATACTTTCTGGACCGGAAGCCCGAACCATGTGACATCCGCATCTTAAGTACCCTCTCCCAGAAAGTACAGCAAGAGTGACACTCCCACTGGGCAGGCTCTGAGAGAAAGTAACCTTAAAGCACCCAACCAGACTGTGGTTCCATGCTTGCCAGAAGACACAGTGCCCCCGGTGGCCAGGCTGAACACCCTATAGTTCAGTCAGACTGATGCTGAGGTCAAAATTTGGAATAATTATACCCAAACCAAACTGCAGTTCAGGTTTAACCTTAAATTTCAAAAAACATAGTGCGTGCTCTTCAGGAGCCGGCGCTACATTATATCTTGTTGTTTAAATAAATTTGATATAATATTATAAATTTTCTTATTCCTAGCAAACTCATCCTCTGAAGAGACCCCAAACACTATGGGTCGAAATGCATCAAGAACTGTTATGCAACAGTCATTATTATATGCTGTGTATAACCCTTATGTTTGCTACCTCCTGTATTTGGCATGGGTATATCCCCATTCAAGCTCATATTTTGACACTCATGTAATAAACCACCTTATCTTCCAATAAAGAATTTTTATTCTTTACTTAATGGTTATTTTTCTCATTATCTATATATAGCTGCCTAATGCCCACCCCCCTCCCCCGAGGGACTGTTTCCATTTTCTTTTTTTATGGTTACACAACCTATCGCATTGCTACGATCTTTTTATATGGACTATAAACTAAAAGACCTATAGAGGGAATCATCTGAGTTTCTATTATTTCTTATGGGGAAATTTGCTTTGATATAGAAGTGCTTTGGATTGCAAGCATGTTTCCGGAACTAATTATGCAATACAAGGTTTTACTGTATGCTGTTTTTTTGGGGGGGGGGCTTTCAGTGTTGCTAGGTTTCCCCCAAAATAATAATTTTAAATCATGTTTATTTTAGCAGGTTTATGTGATTTTTCTATATCTATGTATGGTCAATAATTTTGTTTACCTTGCTTTGAACGCTCCCTCACAAAGTTCATTGCAGACTATTTTTTTATTTTATTTATTTTTTCATTGTTTTTTGTTGTTTTAGATGCGCAGGTGATTTGCTGAATTGATAAATATGCCCCATTTTTTTCTTAAATTTTTGCTTCGTTTTTTGGGCACTTTTTTAGTCTACTCAAATATGACCTATGGATCCGGCCTCAAAAATAAATCTGCATTACCATGCACCTGTGATGAGCCTAGGCTACATATAGATGGCGGACGTAGACACTAGAGGACCCCTTAATAATGTCAGATTGGACAAAATGCACTGGGACACCGTTTCTAGTGCTGACGTCATGCCGCTGCACGTGCTCGGGTCAGCAGTTGCTTTCTATCCAGTTGCCTACCTTTGGCATCTAACACATGTACATAAACCCCCTCCTCTTTACACAAGGCAGCTCCTGTATGCCTAACAACTGCTCATCTCTCTTGCTCCCTCCTATGCACAGCCAGTGAGACCTGGTGTCTGTAGAAAGATGAGCTCCCTACCCTATCACTGGGAGCCAGTCAGAAGCCTTCCTCATTGAATGACCACTCTGACAGCCAATCACAGTGAGCATTCAGTGTAACATGTGTAAACCAAATCAAAAGTAATACAGTAGCTGTCTTATCTCTTCAGTTCCCTGTCAGACAGCTTTGGGTGAAAAAGCTGCAGCTGACACAGAGAAATGTTTAGTGTGTGCACAGGGAGTTAGTTAACTCTTAATTAACCAGGACATTATTTTACTACTTAACCCATTAATTTCAACATGTATAAGCACTATTTAACAGTTTCATCTCCTGTTCCATGTTTCTATCTTAAATTATTTGTTAGAAAATAATATTATAAATCACATACAGTAAAAAAATCACAATAAACGTATATTGATTGGTTTGCGCAAAAGTTATAGTGTCTAAAAATAGGAGATAGATTTTTGCCATTTTAATTATAATTAGTATTTTTTTTTTTTTACTACTAAAGGCGGTGATCTGCGATTTCTATCAGGGCTGCAACATTATGGCAGACAGATTGGACACTTTTGGCACTATTTTGGGACCATTGAAATTTATACAGCGATCAGAGCTAAAAATAGCCACTGATTACTGTATAAATGTCACTGCCAGGGAAGGGGTTAAACACTAGGGGGAGATCAAGGGGTTAACTGTGTTCCCTCAGTGTGTTTTAACTGTGGGGGGGATGGGCTACCTCTGCCTCTCCTTACCGCGATCGCTGGCCCCTGGTGGACATCGAGCCTGCTGGCAAGCTCCCGCGGAAGGTACGCGCTCCCGCTAGGCAGCTTACACGGAGGGACATACGCCCTTTTGCCCACTCATGTCATTCTACAGACGTATAACGGCAGAATGGTACTTGTGTTCAAAATATTACTTGATTATTATCAAACTTGAAAAAATTAATTTTTCCTAGACTTTTACTCTTTTTTTTCCCCTAAAATGCAAATAAATTAACAACAAAAAATTAACAAACAATTCTCAGAGGATTTTAGGGTCACAAGAAAGCCCTGTTTGTTCACCCATAAACAATATATGTATCAATTCTTTATCATAAGCAATTACAAAGTTATAGACTGTCAAAGCTGGTCTCAGCCCTTCCTTCTCTGAGCTGGCCGCTCAGTTGTCGGCTAATTGCCATCTCCTATCTCTCCATAGTGACTCACCTGTTGATGATATCCTGCTTGTAAGTCCTGCTTAGTTAAGCCGTCCAGCCCAGATGATCTCTGCCTTCACCTTGGTCAACATCACAGACACTTTCTCCTGTGCTCCTGTTAAAGACTTGCTTGGCTGACATTCCTTCTAGCTCCAGACCCTGCTTGCTGTTCCACTACGCTGATTCCTGGCTTCCTGACTTTGTAGCTTGTCTGACTATCCATTCCGGTTAACAAACTTTGGCTATGTTTTGACTTTGTTGTATTTACTTTTATTATTAAACAAGTGTGGTTTAACTGTACTTCTGACTCAGCCTGATTCATGGTTTCTGACATAGACTCATGAACAGATACATAACAGAAATTCGAAAATATGGTCTGATCCATAGGTGTAAATGGGTTTGAGAGCCAAAGTAGCTATGTGAGTGTTTTTAAATTTATGCTTGTCTACTTGTGATTTTTATAATTTTACTAAAACGACTGCACTTTTTAACATCATTTCTGGCGCGTGGGAGCTTTATTTGTCCTTAGTTGGAGTTTACCAGAAGGTGCCATAAAATGTGTATCACTGCATTTGTTCCAGAGGATACTCTTGAGTCACAGGCGGTTTAGCTGTTGTAATGGCAGCCCAGATGATTATCTGGAAACAGACCAGCTGTCTCTGATTGCTCATTAATAGTAGCAGGGATCTTTCCGCTGCGGTTCAGTCTCTGGCTCTACAGATGACAGACTGCACACGTTTGCTCCACTCATACAGGCAAGTCTTATATGTGTTTTTTCAACCAGTTATATTGTTATGGTTGTAAACCCAGTACCATCTAGGGTGTTTTTGCTGGGACTATCCACCTTTTGGCTTTTTATGGATGCCAATTGATATATAATCCCTTCTTTAGGCTATTGCCCACGAGACAAGAACATTAGGGTGTGTTTTTTCCATCCGACTTCCTGTGGACACTGTTCCATTGTAGAAGACGGGTACCCCGCTTTGGTCAACCTTTTCCTTCAGGGGTTAAATGATACACTCATCTTTTCCTAAACAAGGTAGGATCCTCAACATTAGTATACCTGTGTGAACACATTCTTTTTACTTCCTTTTATTTTATTTTTTTTATTTTCATTTAATGTGTGGTTTTATATGCCAAGCCTTACAGGTATTGCCGCATATAGCTGGACATTATCCCTTGTAGCCAGCTCCTCTTTAAAGTGGGGTGCCCCTAAAAAAAAAAAAATTAAAAGTCAGCAGCTACAAATACTGCAGCTGCTGACTTTTAATAATCGGACACTTACCTGTCCCTGGGTCCAGCGATGCGGGGAACAAAGCCCCCCCTCGTTCCCTGCTCCGCTCGCGGCGCCGTCATTTGTACTGTGGGCACACGGCTGTGGCTTCACAGCTGGGCACACTCACCTGGGACATGTGACAGGTCCCAGATGACTGTGTGGCGTGAGGAGAAGTTATGTCACCAGCCTGGGCAAGGAAGAAGGCAGACTACGAGGGACCCCCTAGCAACAGGTATTTAGAAGTGAGTAAACATTTTTTTTTCCAATTTTTTTTTCTTTTTTTTAAGAATTTTAAACATTTTTTTATTTTTTGGTGGCAACACCACTTTAATATCTACAAGCAATTCTAGGAGCACAGACTGGTCCATAATACCACGGGTGGCGCTCATGTTTGTGGCCTAGACTGATACATCAATCCGAGTATTTGAATGTGCTTTTTCAGCTGCTGGTGGAATAATTTTATGTTTGGGGTCAGTATTTCCAGCTATATAAAAAGGATTTTTTTTGCTGTATTTATGCAATATATATGTGGAATGTATTATTAAACTCTGTACAGACTTTTGATAGTAAACATTTTTATTATCCTCATAGAATTACAGCATTTTAAGTGGCAAAGGCCGCATGGTCCCTGAGGGAGATCAGCACTATTGATGCAATTGAAACACGTCGGAAATTCTGCTGCCAGCCCTCCGTCTTCCAATAGCTGGTCTTTTCCATCCTTTCCCCTACACATGGTTTTATCATTGGCTTCATGTTTTTGTATGATGTAATTTATGTATTGCATAATACATTTTGTTACTTTTATACGTCAACACTGCCTGACGTCCATTTAAAGTCCCACTTCTTGAGGAACCTTTTTCTATAATGATAGCCCCATGTTCCCGTGAGTGTTGAACTCACAAGGAGTCGGTGGTTAGTTTCTTGAGTACTTTGAGCAAGCATATTTTTTGTGGTGGATGGTCATTTCAACTACCTTATTTTACTGATTCACAATGTACTGAGATATTTGGACATCATTATGCTTTATTATCATTTATGGACTTCTCTTTTTTTGTACATTTTTGTTAGGCGCTACACGTTTTTTGTTTATATGTTCTTTGGGATTTGTTATACTGCCCTTATGTGAGAACAGGCGCATATTTTTTTATTGTATGTTTCACAGCACAGATTTTTATTTATTCACATCCTCTGTTAACCCATTATTAACATTCCCTGAAATTATTGATCACAGGCTTTGGGAATGAGAAGCAGACATTCAAGGAATAAAAACAATGTACCTTGGGCACTACTGATACAAATTATGCAGTGTTCTTAGCATAATTCCTGGTTAAATTCTAATAACAGTGGGAGAGGCTTAAAGGGTAGGGTTAAATAAAACTTGAGCCTAGCCCGAGGTCAGCAGTAGGCAATGGCAGAGGTCAGGTGAGCAGTAAGTAACAGTGAAGAGAGCAGAGGTCAGGTCAGGAATAAGTAATGCGGAGGACAGCAGTGCTCATCTGAGTGCAGTATATTAAAATGATTAATGATGAATTTATTAAGATAAAAAATTGAAATAAGAATTAACTCACAGGGTAAGGGTTAAAATGGCTAGTCACAAGGGGAAGCTTGCTGTGTAGTCCTGATCCAGGGGTGCTGCTGCTGTCTCACTAGCTGCAGGGGTTTTCAAGGCTCAGGGTCAAGCTGACAGTCGTCTCCCCGTCGGCTGTGACATGACTGGATGTGGGGCACAGGGCCAGCAGGCTAACCCCACATCTAATGACATCACAGCCGATGCAGAGACGTCTGCCAGCTTGACTCTGAGCCTTGGAAACCCCTGCAGCTAGCAAGACAGCAGCAGCACCCCACACCGCTGGCTATCTGGATCAGGACTACACAGCGAGCCTCCCCTTGCGACTAACCATCTTAACCCTTACCCTGTGAGTTGATGAATTTATTAAGATAACAAAATAAAATAAAAATTAACTCACAGGGTAAGGGCTAAAATGGTTAGTCACAAGGGTAGGCTCGCTGTGTAGTCCTGATCCAGATAGTCACACAGATGAGCGCCGCTGTTTTCCACATTATATATCTACAGAGCTGCATCCTCTTCTACAGCTGGCTGCACCTCTAGAGCGCTATATACATCTTTAACCCATCAAACTTGCTCCTACCACATTCTAGCCTGAACTGAACTTTGCAGGGTCCAAGCTACCTCCAACCACTGGATGAGTTTTGTTTCCCACCCATCGGTCTCTCTCCAAGTGCCACTATCCCCCATCCCCCTCTTCAGGAGTAAGTAACACATAGAGAGCAGAGGTCAGGTCAGGAGTAAGTAATGGCACAGAGAGCAAAGGTCATGTCAGGTGTAAGTAAAGCAGAGTCAGGACAGGAGTAAGTAATGCATAGAGAGCAGAGGTCAGGTCAGCAGTAAGTAATGCAGAGAGAGCAAGGGTCAGGTCAGAAGTAAGTAAAGCAAGGAGCGCAGAGGTCAGGTCAGCGGTAAGCAACGACAGAGAGAACAGAGATCAGGAGTAAGCAATGCAGAGAGATCAGAGGTCAGGTCAGCGGTAAGCAAGGGTAGAGAGAGCAGATGTCAGGTCAGGAGTCGGCTATGGCGAACAGAGCAGAGGTCAGGTCAGGAGAAAAGAATGCAGAGGCAGCAGAGGTCAAGTCAGGAGTAAGTAATCCAGAGAGAGCAGAGGTCAGGTCAGGAGTAAGTAATGCAGAGAGAGCAGAGGTCGGGTAAGAAGGGAGTAACACACAGGTTGCATTGTAAAAAATTCAGGTACAATATGTTAAAACCTCTCATGCTCCAGAGACCAAATGCCCATTAAATTACCTTGTCCACTGGGATCATGTCTTGGCACTCAGCAGTGTAGCATGCACCTTTCAAAGCACAAAAGCCAAATCTGGCGCCTGAACTCTGGGATGTTTATGCTATGCTGCTCGGTGCCATTGGCTTGACCAGTGTAGATAAGATGCCCCACCTTGTTTTGTGTCTGCCTGATCATTAGTATTCACCATCCCCTCTGCTATTAACTAAATTAATGAGACCACACATGAACTGGAGTACAAATGGCCATAGCAGCCTTTTATTAGCAACAACAACTTATCAGCCTGTTGGTCTATTGACGGCACACAGAATTCCAACGTTTTCCATTTGTAACACAGCAGGACCTTTTACCATACCAGGCCTCCAGCCGTGACACACCAGCTTGAAGACAACCCACACCCACAGTGCACCATTACCGTATTCCAGCTAACCTTAGTAACTGGAATACACCAGAGGGGCACATACCACCGATGAACCCCCCACACTTCCATCTCAACCGTATTTTCTTCTACCATCAAAAGACCAACCACCGCCTCATGATCAGCTGCCATGACGTCCTCTGCTCATATTGCACCTGCAAAGAGATAAAGCAAACCAACCAAACAAAAAAAAAACTGGGAGGGTGGGTGGTTAACTGCCTGCTTGTCACCTGTCCCTTCTCTGCTGCCCAGGAGACCCCACCTATCCCTTAAATCACTGCCACAAACCACTCCTCATACTGTTTCTCCAACCAATCCACCTCTCCCCCATTCTCCACCTACACTCCTTAACCCCATAGTTGCTTCCCCTTCTCACTTTGTCATGCCGGCCCTGCACTATCTTCAATTTTATTTTCTCTTGGTCCGGGCATTAATATTCTGAGACAGCTTATTTCATAGGGACAAACCAGTCTTAACAGGGACTGTCCCTGGGGCAGATGGTATCTCTATGCTGATCTGCTGTCCAAATGATGATAGAAATGACATAGGAATCTATCCAGCAAAGTCATTTGTCATTGATCCAGCTTTTCAGTGTCAAAATGTTTTTTTTTTTTGACAGATAAAATATTGGATCTCCCAGAATTTTGCCTAACTTCTACTGGAAAAAGTGTGCCAGTTTCCTGAACGGGATCACTACATCTGAATGATGTTGCTGTATCTGTCCAGATTTATGTGCAGCCACTGATACCAACTTCATTTGTCATATTATATCTCGTGTGCTTTGAACACAGAGCCTGTACTTGCACTATGAGAAAAAGCACGTTTTTTAAATGAATTTCTAGCTGCTGCATTTTATTTCTGAGAACTAAACATACCTAGAATAAGTTAATGGATTCTGCTTGGCAAAACTACAAACAGGATGAGCGACTTTACTCTTAAGAAGTGCATGTCACTGGTAATAAATATCAATTGCTTCACCATAGCTATCAGTAGAGCTTTAATACGTAGGACAAAAATATATATTTTAAATCTTTAAACCAAATATTAGATGTGATAGCTCTGGATTATGTTTACATATGTGAGTCTATACATTTTCCACATGGTTCACTGAGAAACAGCAATGCATACAGAAATCTGTATAGCAGATGAGGGTATTTTCTCAAATCTCAGTACAGTGTTTGGCCTTGGAAGTAACCCATTTGTGAGCAGCTAATTTCTTTGCTCTACTGAGGACTAAGGTTAAAAGATAAGCTTTTAAATTGTTATCTCAGAAAGCATTAAAGCAGAACTCCAGCCCAAACAAATTAATACACTATTAAAAGATGAAATTACTCCAAATTACTTTTTTACTACCACTAGATGTCCTCAGTCTGATGCCCAGCATCATTCAACTCACTTTCCATGAGCCCAGGTCATCTTGGAGACAGCCCTGCCTGTGACTTGACAGTAAAAGGCAAATGGCACATTGATGAGTTCATCTCCCTATCACTCGCCTTCTCTTCTTGTTCGCACATGAAATCATTGGCCCCTTGTGCTACTATTCTCTTTCATACTCCAGGTCTGCTGTACAGAGACTGATTCCAGGTCAAAATGAGGTACTTGCACTTCTTTTGTTTTTAAAAAAAAGCCATTAATGGTGTATTATTGAGCAGCATTAATCTGTGTATTTTATATCCCCCTAGAGTTCATCCTAAAGCTGAAATGTAACCATCCAGAAAATTCCATATACTGTAATGCCTTGGACTAGCATTTTTTCTAAAAGCATTATCAACATTACTTTCGTTCAGCAATTGGCTATGCTCCCTACATGGCTTATAAGTGTGCTGATAGGTGGGCATGTTGGTGGCTGCACTGGGGCTTCACCCACATATTACATTTTATATAAAATACAAATCCTTGAAATTCACAGTTAATAAACACAAATCACAATAAAAAGTGTAAATATAACTTTATCGGGGTGGCCAGTTGAAATGTTTATATCTTTAATGGTTAGCTATATAGCACAAATCACAACTAGTATTCAAGGCACAACTTTCTTTCATTAGGCTTTCTAGCTATGTTGACCAAAAGCATGACCGTAGATTCATTTGCATTTTTATATAATCCTAGCCTTCAATTTTAGGATAACATATTTGTTGATCCTTTTGTAAAAAGCTATATATTGCATCTACATTTATTGTCAATAAAAATATATTTAGGTGAATAGGACTTTATAACTATATAAACTTTATAAAATATAACTTTAAAGCTCCATACACACTATCAGTTTTTCTGTTGATTCTTTCCTTCAGATTTACCAAAACCATGTAGTGCAAGGGCCTGCCTGATTGCATACAAATTGAAACTCCTAAGGTTTGACCTCATATTATATGGTTTTGGTAAATCTGAAGGAAAAAATCAACAGAAAATCTGATAGCATGTATGGGGCTTTACACTTCTAAATGAGCAATGGTGCAAGCTCTCAAACACTTACAAGAGTTCACTACAAGAGTTCTCATAATGGTTATCTAGGCTGGTGAACATGATTTGCTAGCTAAATAATTGAGAAATAAGTTTAATTTAAAAACAAAAGTTGTCCTAATTTTTTTTAGGGCAGTAATGGGTGACCATCTTTACTTGTCTATAAACACTAGGGAATACTACAGGCATACCCCACTTTTAAGTACACAATGGGGTTTATTTACTAAAACTGAAAAGTGCAACATCAGGCTCTCTTCTGCATAGAAACCAATGAGCTTCTAGGTTTTATTGCCAAAGTTTAATTGAAAAAGCTGGGGTTAGAAGCTCATTGGTTTCTATGAAGAAGTGAGCCTGATTCTGAACTTTTCATTTTAAGTAAATAAACCCCATTGCGTGCTTAAAAGTGAGGTATGCCTGTATAGGATAAAAACACAGTAGTTTTTATGTAGTGCTCCTATAGTATGTAATCCTTCTATAAAGCCATGAACATAAAAGACATAACATAACAGATAAGTGTTGGTGGAAGATTCAGTACAACACATCATATGCACTTCTCATATGAGAATATGTATAACAATACAGCAGTATCATTTAACCATTATAGACGTTTTTGGATGCAGTACTTTATTTATACAGATACTTGTTAAAGTGAAAGAAATTTGTGCATTGAGGCCAACAGCTTAATGTTGAACACAATCATATATAGAAGGGTAAATTCCAAGGATGATTAAATGTCCAATTCGTTTATCAGCTGTGACTATATCTTTATGACCCCAAAGGCAGTCCTCAATAATGCAAAATTTGTTCAAATAAGGTTTTCCTTTTTCCACTATATATTAATGTGACACCCATTAAATCCGATTCTACCGATATCCACCAGGTGTTGAAATCTATTGTGAGGGTGGCAGCTCACCTCTGGGCATGATCTATTTTCTCCTATAGATCAAGCACACTTGTTAGCACGTCTCTCCTCCATGCTGGTTTCGCTGAAACTCTGCCTGTATGCGTTTGCTCCAAATACCCCTCTCCGATTACCTCCCAGGTTAGTTCATGTATGGGTAAAGAAATCTCCCATAGTGTAAAACCATAATTTATTTTATTTAAAAGCGAAAAGTAACACTTACATTTACCAATAGGTATAATCAGCAAGATATGATACAATGTAATCCACTGCAAAGAAAACTCCAGGCCTGGCTGTAACATAGGGGTTGACGTCACCCTGCTCCTTCATACGCGTTGCGTGACAACACGTGTGACTTCATCAGGGGTACCCCAGATACCAGGACGGAGGAGAAACATGCTAACATGCGTGCTTGATCCATATGAGAATATAGATCAAGCCCTGAGGTGAGCTGCCCACTTTACAATAGATTTCAACACGTAGTAGATATATCGGTGATATTGGATTTAATGGGTGACACATTAATATAAAGTGGAAAATGGAAAACATAATTTGAACAAATTTTGCATTATTAAGGACTGCCTTTGGGAACGTATAGATATACTCACAACGGATGAACTAATTGAACATTTAATTATCCTTGGGATTTTTTACCCTTCTATATATGATTGTGTTCACATTAAGCTGTTGGCTAGATGCATGGAGTTCTTGCACTAAAGCACAGAAAGCATAATTTATGTTTAGATGCTTTATCACTTGTGTATATATATATATATATATATATATATATATATATATATATATATATATATATATATATATATATATATATATATATATATATATATATATATGAATTTATATTTATGGATATAGAGGCACTTTATTTTATATGAATTTTTATACGTAGCACGGAGAGCACTTTATATATTGGAAGCATGGTATATGTACAGTGCCTTGCAAAAGTATTCATCCCCTTGGCATTTTTTGTGTTTTGTTGCCTCACAACCTGGAATTAACATGGATTGTTTGAGGATTTTTAGCAGTTAATTTACAGAACATGCCCACAACTTTGAAGATGTTTTTTTTATTGTGAAGCAAACAACAAATAAGACAAAATAACAAGAAAAGTCAATGTGCATAACTATTCACCCCCCTAAAGTCAATACTTTGTAGAACAACCTTTTGTGTATATCACAGCTCCAAGTCGCTTTGGATAAGTCTCTATAAGCTTACCACATCTTAGCACTGGGATTTTTGCCAATTCCTCCTTGCAAAACTGCTCCAACTCCTTCTAGTTGGATGGTTTGTACTTGTGAACAGCAATCTTTAAGTCTGACCACAGATTTTCTATTGGATTGAGGTTTGGGCTTTTACTACGCCATTCCAACACATTTACATGTTTCCCCTTAAAGCGGAGGTCCACCCTAAAATGGACCTCCGCTCATCGGAATCCCCCCCCCCTCCGGCGCCACAATCGGCACCTTTCAGGGGGGAGGGGGGTGCAGTTACCTGGATAATCCAGGTAACTGCACCCACTTCCGGGCTAGCTCTCTGCGGAACGGGGCGTACGTTACGCCCCGTTCCGCAAGCGCCCGCCCCCTTCAGCAAGTGCCCCGCTGCCTGCTGGGAAACACACAGCTCCCAGAGGCAGCGGGGACCGTCCGGATTGCGCCGCGCGGCTCGCGCATGCGCAGTAGGGAACCGGGAAATGAAGCCGAAAGGCTCCATTTCCTGATTCCCATACCCAAGATGGCGGCGGGACCCGGCAGCCGAGCGAGCGATCGGCTTCGGGTGCCGACATCGCGGGCGCGCTGGACAGGTAAGTGTCACTATTTAAAAGTCAGCAGCTGCAGTATTTGTAGCTGCTGGCTTTTAAAAAAAATAAAAAAAAACGCGGAGTCCCGGTGGACTCCCGCTTTAAATCACTCAAGTGTTGCTTTAGCAGTGTGTTTGGGGTCATTGTCCTACTGGAAGGTGAACCTCCATCCTAGCCTCAAATCACACACAGAGTGGTACGGGTTTTGCTCAAGTATATCCCTGTATTTAGCACCATCCATCTTTCCTCAACCCTGACCAGTTTTCCAGTCCTGACTGCTGAAAAACATTGCCACAGGATCATGTTGCCACCACCATCTTTCACTGTGGGGATGGTGTTCTTTGGGTGATGTGATGTGTTGGGTTTGCGCCAGACATAGCATTTTCTTTAATGGCCAAAAAGTTCAATCTTAGTCTCATCAGACCGGAACACCTTCCTCCATACATTTTGGGAGTCTCCCACATGCCTTTTCACAAACTCAAAGCGTGCCGTTTTTTGCTGAAAGTAATGGCTTTCTTCTGGCCACTCTGCCATAAAGCCCAACTCTATGGAGCGTACAGCTTATTGTCGTCCTATGTACAGATACTCCAATCTCTGCTGTGGAACTCTGCAGCTCCTCCAGGTTTACCTTAGGTCTTTGTGTTGCCTCTCTGATTAATGCCCTCTTTGCCCTTGTACACACGGTCAGAGAATCCATCGGAATGTGTCCTATCGGACCGTGTTGTCGGATAATCCGACTGTGTGTGGTATGCATCGGACTGATTCCGTCGGAATATCCGTCGGACCCAATTTTCCAACTTGTAAATATTTTTCGACCAACTGGTTCGATCGGACATACTCCGATCATGTGTAGAGAATTTTGATTGGACCAAGTGCCACGCATACTCAGATCAAATTCCTACATCAAAGTTATTGGCTACTAGCCTGAACGTAGTCCCATCATAACGAAATTACGTCATCACTTTCTAAATGATTGGATTTTTTGACAACTTAGTCCGACCGTGTGTATGCAACAGTTTCGGACAAGATCCGACGGACAAAATTCGATGGACAAAATCCGACGGATTTGGTTGTCGAAATCTCCGACCGTGTGTACAGCGGCTTTGCCTGGTCCGTGAGTTTTTATGTACGGCCATCTCTTGGCAGGTTGGCTGTTGTGCCATATTCTTTCCATTTGGTTATGATAGATTTTATGGTGCTCCTAGGGATCATCCAAGATTTGTTTTGTTTTTTATAATCTAACCCTGACTTGTACTTCTCAACAGCATTGTCCCTTACTTATTTGAAGAGTTCCTTGGTCTTCATGGCAGTGTTTGGTTAGTGGTGCCTCTTGCTTAGGTGTTGCAGCCTCTTGGACCTTTCAAAAAGGGATTGCACACAGGTGGACATCATTTCACTAATTATGTGACTTCTGAAGGTAATTGGTTACACTAGAGCTTTTTATGGTCTTCATAACAAAGGGGGTGAAAACATACTCACATGGCAATTATCATATTTTTATTTCTGAAAAATAGTTTTATGTATATATTTTTCAAATTTTACTTCACCAACTTAGACTACTTTGTTCTGATCCATCACATACAATTCAGATTAAAAAAACATTGAACTAAAGGCTGTAATGTAACAAAATAGGTAAAAAACCAAGGGGGTGAATACTTTTGCAAGGCACTGTATTTGAATTGAGTTGACATTATATCTATTCACCTTGTTTATTTAGACACTTATCCCAATTTTATTGTTATTTTATCTCACAGAATCATACACTGTAACTAATGAAGTAATATCATTTAATATTATGAATCCTATGTATACATGTGGGGACACATTGGGGATCATTTACTAAAGGCAAATCCACTTTGCACTACAAGTACCCTTGGAAATGAAGTTGCTGTAGATCTGAGGGGAAGATCTGAAATGAGGGGAGGCTTTGCTGATTTTATCATCTAATCATGTACAAGCAAAAATGCTGTTTTTCCTTTTTTCCTTGCATGTCCCCCTCAAATCTACAGCGAATGCACTTCTAAGTGCACTTGCAGTACACTTGTAGTGCAAAGTGGATTTGCCTTTAGTAAATAACCCCCACTATGTCCATGTGAGCAGCTGCTGCAGTTCCAAATAATTTTCCCCATTACTCATAAGTGGTAACGCATAGGAATCTTTGTTGTTTTATCTTGATCTTTCCATTGTTATTATCTCGCATGCACAATGACAGATACTGTAGCAAGGTCTGTGCTATTCTATGTGTGTAGTGGTCCCCTTCATATATATTAGTAGGTGAACCTGTTTATTGCAATAGAGTTTATTTACAGATTTTGTTATTTTAGTTAACAAAACTCTATAGCTAGTTTTAGCTCAAGGCTTAATACCCACCATAGGCTAGAGCCAGGTTAGGCATCCAGTGGTCACTTCTGGTAGTTAGAGCTCCAGTTGCATGACAGAATAGATGTTACTAAGTGTAGAGTAGATAGGCTGGCTGAGTTCTAGTGCCACACCACAGACTCTTCTGGTGAAAAGCTGCATTCCAGGCTGGTTGGACAACAATTGGAGGGTCTCCTCATCACCAGAGAGCTTGTGTTCAGGTCTCCAACACCAAGACAAACACTGTATTGTGATCATTCTCAGGGACTCATGCAACTGGACAACTGGCTGCAACATTCATCTGGAGGTACAGTATACCTAATAATGATATATATATATGGGTATAAGTACACAATTCCACCAGGGCTCTTGTTGGGATTTTTGCTGCTGATTCCCCTTTTTACATTAAATGTGTCAGGAAAGGTTCCCTCCGCTGGTAATATCAATCATTTGGCATGCAGTACTGCGATCCACCAGCAGGTGTCTCCTGCTGGAATTATGTCATCTTTGGTCCGCAGTACTGGTGTCCACCAGCGGAGGGATCCTGGCAGTATGGAGCAGGTATTGCCTTCTGCAGTCAGGCGTCACATGACTGACAGCAGCCATTATAAATACCCGGCAAGTTCATATACACTTCGCCTTGGTATTGTCCTTGAGCCCTGACCTGCAGCCTGTTTGTTACCTGTTACCTGTTACCTGTTACCTGTTACCTGTTACCTGTTACCTGTTACCTGTTACCTGTTACCTGTTACCTATTTCCTGTATCCTGCCTCTTGTACCTGTTCCCTCTCTCCTTGTCCCCCTATTCTGCTTACCTCCTATTTATGACCCCGGCCTGGCTTGACTACGATTCTGGTTCTCCCTTTTGTTACATTATACTGGTTTACTTGCTTATCTGCACTGTTTGGTTGTTAGTTTGTTCACTTAGTTTGTATTGGTGGTGTGTTCACATTTATATGCGTTTGCTTAATAAATTTACCTTCACTTATTTGTGTCTGGTTCACTTGTCGCAGTCACACAGTTCTGGTCACATCTGGTTCATGACAGAATACCAAGGCCATTCCTGACCAGAAGTGGCTGCACAGGGGAACCATTTGCTTTAGTTTAGTTGCAAACATGAATGCTGATGAGATCATTTATTTTTCTCTGCTGGCATCTGAGAGTGGTGATTATTGCCGCCAGGTTTTGAAAGAATGGTCTAGTGACCAGTTGTTTGCAGCTATGCGTTTGGCTCACTCCCTGGTCGATCAGGGTTATACATTGTTTGAGGAGGTGCAGCCTTTGATAAAGATCTGTACTGAGCTAGCCCTGCCCTGTATCCCAGATGGCCGTGATGATTTCACTCCTCCTTTTGATATGAATCAGGTTGTATCTTTAGTATGGCTTTTTGAAGATGATCCTTCTGATTTTTGTGAACACTACTCAGCCTGTTCCCCACAGGTGATTGCTGAGTGCATTGTATCTGCTCAGTCTTTGGTTAGACAGGGAGGCTTAAAACTTCAGTTTGTACAACCCATACTTTCAGCATGGTCTGACATGGTGCAATCAGCCCCTGCCAAACAATCCACCTCTGCCATCAGGTATGAGCCTACCCAAAAGTATGTTTCCCCATCAGCCATGTCAACCTCAGTTGCAGCCCAGTACACGCTGCTCCCAACCAAATACTCCTATCCAGTCTCTACTCCCTGTACTTATCCTGCATTCAACCCACCTG
The DNA here is from genome assembly GCF_037356315.1 of Lithobates pipiens. Classification (NCBI taxonomy): domain Eukaryota; kingdom Metazoa; phylum Chordata; class Amphibia; order Anura; family Ranidae; genus Lithobates; species Lithobates pipiens. Next base: position 146,753,873 of record NW_027507790.1, on the reverse strand, counting down.
TTTCCTCTCCACTGTCTACAAACCCACAAGTTCTTTCCCCAGCTACTGGTACCTCTTCTCTGCCATATCACAATCCTCCTTTCCAGTCTGCTGCACCCCTTATTTACAGTCCTGTAGTCACCTACAGAGCTTCAGTGGCTAAGCCAAAGAAAAAACTAAAGTTTTTCCCAACCAAAATGGTCTTACCATTAACCCAACCTGCCTCCACACCTACCAATCTGTCCCAGCCCGGAGTGCCAGAGCCAGAGCTCCAGCCCGGAGTGCCAGAGCCAGAGCTCCAGACCGGAGTGCCAGAGCCAGAGCTCCAGACCGGAGTGCCAGAGCCAGAGCTCCAGACCGGAGTGCCAGAGCCAGAGCTCCAGACCGGAGTGCCAGAGCCAGAGCTCCAGACCGGAGTGCCAGAGCCAGAGCTCCAGCCCGGAGTGCCAGAGCCAGAGCTCCAGCCCGGAGTGCCAGAGCCAGAGCTCCAGCCCGGAGTGCCAGAGCCAGAGCTCCAGCCCGGAGTGCCAGAGCCAGAGCTCCAGCCCGGAGTGCCAGAGCCAGAGTTCCAGCCAGATGCCTTCCAGCCTGATGTCCCGGCCTTCCAGCCAGACGCCTTCCAGCCTGATGTCCCGGCCTTCCAGCCAGACGCCTTCCAGCCTGATGTCCCGGCCTTCCAGCCAGACGCCTTCCAGCCTGATGTCCCGGCCTTCCAGCCAGACGCCTTCCAGCCTGATGTCCCGGCCTTCCAGCCAGACGCCTTCCAGCCTGATGTCCCGGCCTTCCAGCCAGATGCCTTCCAGCCTGACGTCTTGCAGTCTGATGTCCCGGCCTTCCAGTCTGACGTCTTGCAGTCTGATGTCCCGGCCTTCCAGTCTGGCGTCTTGCAGTCTGATGTCTCGGCCTTCCAGTCTGGCGTCTTGCAGTCTGATATCTCGGCCTTCCAGTCTGGCGTCTTGCAGTCTGATGTCTCGGCCTTCCAGTCTGGCGTCTTGCAGTCTGATGTCTCGGCCTTCCAGTCTGGCGTCTTGCAGTCTGATGTCTCGGCCTTCCAGTCTGGCGTCTTGCAGTCTGATGTCTCGGCCTTCCAGTCTGGCGTCTTGCAGTCTGATGTCTCGGCCTTCCAGTCTGACGTCTTGCAGTCCGATGTCCCGGCCTTCCAGTCTGACGTCTTGCAGTCCGATGTCCCAGCCTTCCAGTCTGATGTCTTGCAGTCCGATGTCCCGGCCTTCCAGTCTGATGTCTTGCAGTCCGATGTCCCGGCCTTCCAGTCTGATGTCTTGCAGTCTGATGTCCCGGCCTTCCAGTCTGATGTCTTGCAGTCTGATGTCTTGCAGTCTGATGTCCCGGCCTTCCAGTCTGATGTCTTGCAGTCTGATGTCCCAGCCTTCCAGTCTGATGTCTTGCAGCCTGATGTCCCGGCCTTCCAGTCTGATGTCTTGCAGTCTGATGTCCGGGCCTTTCAGTCTGATGTCTTGCAGTTTGATGTCCCGGCCTTCCAGTCTGATGTCTTGCAGTTTGATGCCCCGGCCTTCCAGTCTGATGCCTTCCAGTCTGATGCCCCGGCCTTCCAGTCTGATGCCTTCCAGTCTGATGCCCCGGCCTTCCAGTCTGATGCCTTCCAGTCTGATGCCCCGGCCTTCCAGTCTGATGCCCCGGCCTTCCAGTCTGATGCCCCGGCCTTCCAGTCCGATGCCTTCCAGTCTGATGCCCCGGCCTTCCAGTCTGATGCCTTCCAGTCTGATGCCCCGGCCTTCCAGTCTGATGCCTTCCAGTCTGATGCCCCGGCCTTCCAGTCTGATGCCTTCCAGTCTGATGCCCCGGCCTTCCAGTCTGATGCCCCGGCCTTCCAGTCTGATGCCCCGGCCTTCCAGTCTGATGCCTTCCAGTCTGATGCCCCGGCCTTCCAGTCTGATGCCTTCCAGTCTGATGCCCCGGCCTTCCAGTCTGATGCCTTCCAGTCTAATGTCCCGGCCTTGCAGTCTGATGCCTTCCAGTCTGATGTCCCGGCCTTGCAGTCTGATGCCTTCCAGTCTGATGTCCCGGCCTTGCAGTCTGATGCCTTCCAGTCTGATGTTCCGGCCTTGCAGTCTGATGCCTTCCAGTCTGATGTTCCGGCCTTGCAGTCTGATGCCTTCCAGTCTGATGTTCCGGCCTTGCAGTCTGATGCCTTCCAGTCTGATGTTCCGGCCTTGCAGTCTGATGCCTTCCAGTCTGATGTTCTGGCCTTGCAGTCTGATGCCTTCCAGTCTGATGTTCCGGCCTTGCAGTCTGATTCTTTCCAGTCTGATGTCCCGGCCTCGCAGTCCGACGCCTTCCAGTCTGATGTCCCGGCCTTGCAGTCTGATGCCTTCCAGTCTGATGTTCCGGCCTTGCAGTCTGATGCCTTCCAGTCTGATGTTCCGGCCTTGCAGTCTGATGCCTTCCAGTCTGATGTTCCAGCCTTGCAGTCTGATGCCTTCCAGTCTGATGTCCCGGCCTTGCAGTCTGATGCCTTCCAGTCTGATGTTCCGGCCTTGCAGTCTGATGCCTTCCAGTCTAATGTCCCGGCCTTGCAGTCTGATGCCTTCCAGTCTGATGTCCCGGCCTTGCAGTCTGATGCCTTCCAGTCTGATGTCCCGGCCTTGCAGTCTGATGCCTTCCAGTCTGATGTTCCGGCCTTGCAGTCTGATGCCTTCCAGTCTGATGTTCCGGCCTTGCAGTCTGATGCCTTCCAGTCTGATGTTCCGGCCTTGCAGTCTGATGCCTTCCAGTCTGATGTTCCGGCCTTGCAGTCTGATGCCTTCCAGTCTGATGTTCCGGCCTTGCAGTCTGATGCCTTCCAGTCTGATGTTCTGGCCTTGCAGTCTGATGCCTTCCAGTCTGATGTTCCGGCCTTGCAGTCTGATGCCTTCCAGTCTGATGTTCCGGCCTTGCAGTCCGATGCCTTCCAGTCTGATGTCCCGGCCTCGCAGTCTGATTCTTTCCAGTCTGATGTCCCGGCCTCGCAGTCCGACGCCTTCCAGTCTGATGTCCCGGCCTTGCAGTCTGATGCCTTCCAGTCTGATGTTCCGGCCTTGCAGTCTGATGCCTTCCAGTCTGATGTTCCGGCCTTGCAGTCTGATGCCTTCCAGTCTGATGTTCCAGCCTTGCAGTCCGATGCCTTCCAGTCTGATGTCCCGGCCTCGCAGTCTGATTCTTTCCAGTCTGATGTCCCGGCCTCGCAGTCCGACGCCTTCCAGTCTGATGTCCCGGCCTCGCAGTCTGACGCCTTCCAGTCTGATGTCCCGGCCTCGCAGTCCGACGCCTTCCAGTCTGATGTCCCGGCCTCGCAGTCCGACGCCTTCCAGTCTGATGTCCCGGCCTCGCAGTCCGACGCCTTCCAGTCTGATGTCCCGGCCTTGCAGTCCGACGCCTTCCAGTCTGATGTCCCGGCCTTGCAGTCCGACGCCTTCCAGTCTGATGTCCCGGCCTTGCAGTCCGACGCCTTCCAGTCTGATGTCCCGGCCTTGCAGTCCGACGCCTTCCAGTCTGATGTCCCGGCCTTGCAGTCCGACGCCTTCCAGTCTGATGTCCCGGCCTTGCAGTCCGACGCCTTCCAGTCTGATGTCCCGGCCTTGCAGTCCGACGCCTTCCAGTCTGATGTCCCGGCCTTGCAGTCCGACGCCTTCCAGTCTGATGTGCCTGCTGTCCAGCCTGACGTGCCGCTGCCCGCCTTCCAGCCTGACGTGCCGCTGCCCGCCTTCCAGCCTGACGTGCCGCTGCCCGCCTTCCAGCCTGATGTGCCGCTGCCCGCCTTCCAGCCTGACGTGCCAGCTTCCCGGCCCGATGTGGTTCTGTCTGCTGCCCTGCTTGAAGTGTCTGTTACCCAACCTAATGTGACTTTGCCCATAGCCCAGCTTGACGCAGTGGACTTTTCCCAGCAACTGCTAGTTGGAGCGTCCGGAGGTCGCTCCTTTGAGGGGGGGTACTGTCAGGAAAGGTTCCCTCCGCTGGTAATATCAATCATTTGGCATGCAGTACTGCGATCCACCAGCAGGTGTCTCCTGCTGGAATTATGTCATCTTTGGTCCGCAGTACTGGTGTCCACCAGCGGAGGGATCCTGGCAGTATGGAGCAGGTATTGCCCTCTGCAGTCAGGCGTCACATGACTGACAGCAGCCATTATAAATACCCGGCAAGTTCATATACACTTCGCCTTGGTATTGTCCTTGAGCCCTGACCTGCAGCCTGTTTGTTACCTGTTACCTGATCCCCGATCCCTGTTTCCTGTATCCTGCCTCTTGTACCTGTTCCCTCTCTCCTTGTCCCCCTATTCTGCTTACCTCCTATTTATGACCCCGGCCTGGCTTGACTACGATTCTGGTTCTCCCTTTTGTTACATTATACTGGTTTACTTGCTTATCTGCACTGTTTGGTTGTTAGTTTGTTCACTTAGTTTGTATTGGTGGTGTGTTCACATTTATATGCGTTTGCTTAATAAATTTACCTTCACTTATTTGTGTCTGGTTCACTTGTCGCAGTCACACAGTTCTGGTCACATCTGGTTCATGACAAAATGTGTGCACTATTATTAATATTTTCCTATATAAAGCTTGTATTATTTTTATACTAGTTTGCTTCTGTGTACTTATGATTAATGTTTTATGCTAGTTGTGGTAGGTTCTCTTATCCCAATGACCTTGGTTAGATTAGAAGGGAATCACCTCTGTTCAGAGATCGTGTGTTGGGTGGAGGTACTGCCAGCTTTATTATCTTATTATCAAACCAATCTTTCACTTGGCAAAGGTTCTGGTTCTCTTAATTACCTACAGGTTTAGCACAATATCTTGCCTGGGGAGGGACATTTCCACAGCCCCCCCAACACACACACACAAAAGAGGTCTACACTTATATACCTAAGGCATGTGTATTTTTACTTCAATTTTGAATCTTGAAGTTTGGTGTGCTTTGTGTATTTCTTCCAGATCTGTGTAGTAATCCAGGTTGAAACATTTCCCCTGTGCAGGAGATTATTGTATTAAAGATTGGTCACTGCTACAATCTCTCCTACAGGTGGGGCAACTGGTCATGTATTTGCCTCACCTGTAGTTATCTGCAGGCAGCCTGCACTGGAAGAACCTTGTAGGCAGGTTGGGTTGCTGATTATCCAGGCTGCTCAGTTGGGAAGGGTTTAAATCTTTTTTTGCATTTTCTGGGCGCTGTCCTCCACACTGCGCTTTATATATAAGGGGCATGGCTCTGCTTGGGGAGGTCGAAAGCCTGTATGGGAAGACTCGGGATGCCAAGCTTGAGGATGTAGCTGCCAACAACACTTGGATTGCACCTAGGAAATCCTCCTGAGCAAGGACTCTACTGAGCAAGGACTCTCACCACAGGGAAGGTATACACCGGGCAGCCTGAGTCTAGTTATTTCATAATCAACTGCATTGCATTGTTGGACTGTATTTTCCAAGTTGTCCAGAAAAGCCTGTTCAACTGATCCTTGCCTGATCTGCAGTTATTCAAAGGGGTGCATAGAGGTACATGGGATATCTAGAATAAAAGGTCTTGTAAAGCATGCATGGGGTGAAGAGAAAGGAATGGATGGAAGGCTGCCACAAAGGGTTAACTCACCAAGGAGCTGGTGGAAGAGTGTAGTTGCTACAGGTAACCATGGACTAATGATAATGTAATAGCAGCCAGACAACAAAGAGTGGTACCAGGCATGGATGAATGGTACTGGCCTCCTGTAGAGAGGAGGTTGGTGCTCTGACTCCCTCTCTAGCGGGGGGTTACAAAAAAGCAATCAGGACCAAGTCAACAGTACGGAGACCCCAAGGATCTCGCTGCATGGTTATGGGAGAGCTGAAGGAGTTATTTAAGTACATGCATGGGGTCCGTGCTTAGTGCATGAAGAGACCCCATTCTGTCACTGGGAGTGACAGAGGAAAGCTGGTGGAGCAGAACATTAGCTTAGCGGTGTTCCCCTCTAAAAGCTAAATTCTGGAAAACAAGGTGTTCAACGATATGGGACAGGGAGTTTCACAGAAGGGACCTCTATGTTGTTACACAGCTGCACAAGGTGTATGTCACTTCTTATCTCGGGGTTCTGCCTTAATGTTGAATTCACATGGCTGTGACCCCGCTTTGTCCCGGGAAATTATTTAGCATGTAAATAAGAAAAGTAACCCCATATGTAGGGTGGGTAGACCCCACCCACAATCTGTAAGTTCCCTCTTACAGATTTGCACACCACACTGATGATGTCACTATTACTTTTACCGGGTTTGCCAGGAATACCAGGATTTTCAGAGGCATCTGTGCACACAAAGTGGATTTATATTAAGGAAAATATGAAAATGAAAGTTTTTGCATCCAGTGTTCAGCTTTAAATATTTTCAAGTCATGGACCTGGCACACACATGCTGTAAATGGGTGCCAGAATTTCTTATTTCTATATTCGTTCCAGCTCAGAGAGTCTGAGAGCAATACAGCCAAAGCATATGCATGGCAGCCAGGAAATTAACATTCTGAAAGTGTAAGATCTGGACACAGACACTCCAGCCAGAGTAAATAGCGGGCGAGCGTAATGGTAACAGCCCCCTTCCCTTAAGGCAAGCAGGTCTATAAGTACTAGGTTGCCCCCAGGACCTAATACATGAGACTGTACCTGTAGAATTTTACCCATTGACATGCATTACAGATTACATTTTATGCATCTACAGTATATGCGTGTAATTGGTGACACTGGCTTTATGTATATAATGTATGGAGGCAATATAGTTGTGCTCATAAGTTTACATACACTGGCAGCATTTATAATTTCTTGCCCATATTTCAGAGAATATGAATGATAACACAAAAACTTTTCTTTCACTCATGGTAAGTGTTTGGCTGAAGCCAATTATTATCAGTCAATTGAGTTTACTCTTTTTAAATCATAATGGCAACAGAAACTACCCAAGTAACCCTGATCAAAAGTTTACATACCCCAGTTCTTAGTATCGTGTGTAGCCCCCTTTAGTATCAATGACAGCTTGAAGTCTTTTGTGGTATTTGTGGATGAGGCTCTTTATCTTCTCAGATGGTAAAGCTTCCTCTTGGCAAAAAGCCTCCAGTTCCTGTAAATTCTTGGGCTGTCTTGCATGAACTGCATATTTGAGATCTCCCCAGAGTAGCTCAATGATATTGAGTTCAGGAGACTGAGATGGCCACTCCAGAACCTTCAATTTATTCTGCTGTAGCCAATGACAGGTGGACTTGGCCTTGTGTTTTGGATCATTGCCATGTTGGAATGTCCAAGTACGTCCCATGCACAGCTTCCTGACTGATGAATGCAAATGTTCCTCCAATATTTTTTGATAACATATTGCATTCATCTTGCCATCAATTTTGACAAAATTTCTTGTGCTTTTGTAGCTCACACATCCACAAAACATCAGCGATCCACCTCTTTGTTTCACAGTAGGAATGGTGTACCTTTCATCACAGGTTTTTTTTTACGCTTCTCCAAATGTAGCGTTTATGGTTGTGGCCAAAAAGATAAATTTTGGTCTCATCACTCCAAAATTTTTGAGGTTTGAGGCTTGTCTCTGTGTTGTTTGGCATATTGCAAGCGGGGCATTTGCATAGTAATGGCTTTCTTCTGGCGACTCGACCATGCAGCCCATCTTTCTTCAAGTGCCTTCTTATTGTGCATCTTGAAACAGCCACACTACATGTTTTCAGAGAGTCCTTTATTTCAGATGAAGTTATTTGTGGATTTTTCTTTGCATCCTGAACAATTTTCCTAGCAGTTGTGGCTGAAATTTTAGTTCGTCTACCTGACCATGGTTTTGTTTCATCAGAACCCCTAATTTTGCACTTCTTGATTAGAGTTAGATTGAACACTGCTGATTGGCATTCTCAATCCCTTGGATATTTTTATATCCCTTTCCTGCTTTATACAGTTCAACTACCTTTTCCGGCAATCCTTTGACAATTCTTTTGCTTTCCCCATGACTCAGAATCCATAAATGTCAGTGCAGCAGTGGATGAAAGATGCAAGGGTCTTTTATCCACACACACTAATTACAAGCAAACAGATCACAGGTGAGGAAGGTTACCTTTAATAGCCATTCAAACCCCTTTGTGTCAACTTGTGTGCATGTTATCAGGCCAAAATCACCAGGGTATGTCAACTTATGATTAGGGTCATTTGGGTACTTTCTGTTGCCATTATGATTTAAAAAGAGTAAACACAGTTGATTGATAATAAATGTCTTCAGTCAAACACTAACCATGAGTGAAATAAATGTTTTTGTGTTATTGATATTCTCTGAAAAATGGCTAATAAATCATAAATTCTGCCAGGGTATGTAAACTTATGAGCACAACTGTATATAAAATGTATAACATAATATTTTGTAAATTATGCCCATACACGTGCATGTGCAAAATCAAGTGTTGGCAGTTATAAGTGTATAGCCATGCACAGTGTGCGCTGTAATGCATGTCAATGGGCACAATTACGCTGCAGCTGTGGCTCCTGGGTGCCCCAACAACAGGCCTACTTTACTCTGTACTGCCATATGCGCTAATGTACAGCCCTGTGCAAGAGCCCTAAAAATAGTGGACTGACACACAATAAAAGGGTCTGTGTTACCCATAGCAAACAATAATATTTCAACTCTCTAAATGTACACTAAATTGTGTACTAAGCTATTACCATGCAATTTTTTAAATTATTCATTTATATTAGCATGCTGAAATGTGATAACCTAACATTCACACTTACACCAGATACATTTCACAGTGTGATACAAAGTTATGTCTATCTGCTTCTATCTTCCATTTTTTTCTATTTGTTTGCACAATGTAATATAATTTTACCACTTGCTTTCGCACTCAGTTCACTTACTCTCAATTTTCACCTATTTTACAGGCGTCAGTCTATATCAAAATGAGCAGGAGAGAAATTAGTATAAGTGCTTTCTTCCCTTTTTGCTGCATTTGTTAAGTTTTGTAAACATTAAAATGTATCCAATAAGTAGCTTAAAGTGGAAGTAAACTCCCCTATCGTTTTCAGCCAAGGAAGCTGCCATCTTTGCCTCTGTTTAATCTTCAACTGCTATGGTGCTGCACATGTGATTCGTTATGACACCAGCCATTGGATGGTTTGATAGTTTGGCTGAGAGCACAGCCAATGTGCATTTAGCATTCCCGGCATGCCTTTTTTTAACTGTTTAAATTGATAGGTTTACTTCCACTTTAACTGTCATCTGGATTAAGATTTTTATTTTCCAACTTTTAAATAACGGTGAGATTAGTGGGCAAGAGATGTCAACAGACATGACTAATTAGATATAGAGGGGTTGTGACCTAAATGATAGGACAAATAAAACCAGGAAAAATGTATCATGCTAGAGGTTACCGATCCTTAGATGTGGTGGCTACGTCCATTTTGTTTTTTAATGATAAATACATTTTATGCAAGTACAAAAAAAAATACATTTGATCCTGTCAGAAATCCAATATGTTTGTAATTTCCTGTGAACTGAAATAAAATTGTAAAAAAAAAATCTTATTAACTCTCCAGTTCTCTTCTGTGAATCATCCTAACTTATCAAGTTGAAGAGAAGGGAAGGTGTTTGTAGTCCAAATCAGGACAGCAGCTAAGAATGGCAAGGCTGCTCCTCCATGGATATAGTGTGGTTGACATCCTAGAACAGGATTACCTGGTGCAGATAAAGGAAAAAGTCTGAAAAAAAAGAAAACTAATACAGCCATCACATCTAAGCCCTTGTACACACGGTCGGGCATTCCGACGAAAAATGTCCGATGGGACCATGTTGTCGGATAATCCGACTGTGTGTGTGCGCCATTGGACTGTTTCTGTCGGAATATCTGACGGACAAAGTTTTAGAGCTGGGCTATACAACTTTCCGACAACATGATCCGATCGGACTTTGTCCGATTGTGTGTAGAGAATTCCGATCAGACAAAGTGCCACGCATGCTCAGATCAAATTCCTAGACCAAAGCTATTGGCTACTAGCCTGAACGTAGTCCCGTCATAATGAAATAACATCATCACGTTACGTATGATCGGATTTTCCGACAACTTTGTCTGACCGTGTGTATGCAACACAAGTTTTGGTCAAAATCTGAAAGGGCTAAGCCCTTGTACACACGGTCGGAGAATCCGTTGGAATGTGTCCTATCGGACCGTGTTGTTGGATAATCCGACTGTGTGTGGTATGCATCGGACTGATTCCGTCGGAATATCCGTCGGACCCAATTTTCCAACATGTTGGAAATATTTTCCGACCAACTGGTTCGATCGGACATACCCCGATCATGTGTAGAGAATTTTGATCGGACCAAGTGCCACGCATGCTCAGATCAAATTCCTACATCAAAGCTATTGGCTACTAGTCCCATCGTAACGAAATTACATCATCACGTTCTGAATGATCGGATTTTTTGACAACTTAGTCCGACCGTGTGTATGCAACAGTTTCGGACAAGATCCGACAGGCAAAATCCGACGGACAAAATCCAACGGATTTGGTTGGCAGAATGTCTGACCGTGTGTACAGGGGCTAAGAGTTGGTGAGCTGCAATATGTTACATTCTTGGATTTAAATACGCTTTAACAAAACATAAAAATTTGGTTGCAACTGGGCCAGTCTTATTCCTGTTTGTTATCTCTAGTCATGATCAGACATACTTACAGGATCACTTAAAGGGTCAGTCTACTATAACTGAATGTTTATCATTTGGGTAGATGCTGGCATTCACGGGCTCTCTCAGGGGCTCTGATGCGACATATTTGCAACTAGATTGCCAAATCTGTTTATTTGATGTGACCCACTCTTTTTCTTTTTTCTATCTTGAATTTTTCATTTATCACGCATTTTGGAGATTGTAGTAGAAAAAGTGAAGGCCCATTCAAACTTACTGTGTATGTGCATTGAAGTGCATTTATTTTTATTAGGGTACATTCACACCTGTGTTTTGGCCATACAGTATGTAGATGCAAAATAATCAGTGGGGGGGTCCCAGAAATTAGCTGCGGTAGGCAGCCCCATCGAAAGCAATGGGAAGCCGCTGGCTCCTGCAGCTAATTGCAGCCACTTGAATGTAATCGCTATGCGGCGATTACTTGCAAGTGATTGGAAGCAGACTATCTACATACAGGGTCGATCACGCACAGGTAAACACTGCATAGCAATTACATGCGATGGGTTGTAATAAGCTGCAGGAAGCGGCAGCCTCCCATTACTTTCAATAGGATTGCCTTCCACGGCTATTTGCCAGTACCCCACTGATTTTCTTGAAATGACATGCTGTCACGCAGAAACGCAAGCGTGGCTTAATGGTACTCCAATGCACATATACAGAGAAAACTAATGCACCTGTCCTTCAGTGCATTACAATGTATGTATTAAAGAAAATATGCTTCGGCCTACATGTTTCATTTGCTTCACCTAGCTCTGTAATAGCAGCATCATGGTAGCATGTAAGTAAGACGAGTTGCAGTATATTTTTATTTTGTGGCATCAGTAAAACGAATTGTTACAACCATCGCTGGTCAAACCTAGCATAAAAGCATTTTTTTCCAATCTCTTTTTCATTTCTGTTTTTGACATTTCAGTATATAGAAAATTAAATAGTTAATGAAAGATAATACCAACCAAAGAAAGTCTTGTTCATTCCAGAGAAACAATGTATGCATCATGGTGAGGTTTCATAAATAATGATTAAGTTATTGCCAAATCAAAAGGCACTGAAATTGCAGAAATTGAGGTAGGGAGTGGTGTACCATTTGGCATAGAAGGATTGTGTCTACAGGTAACAGAGGCGAAGAGGAAAGTTTTCTCTTCATAATTATTGACCAATGACTACCCATTTCCTACATCATTAGATATGCATTATCTGATATAAGCTTTTTTTACTGTAGTGCTTAAGCTTGATCCCATGACTAGAAATTAAGAATCTCACCACTGCCACCATTGAAGTGTTTAGGGCTTAAGCTGGCCATAAGTGCTTCGACTCCTGGCCAGTTCAGCATGATTTGAATCATATATTTTTGTATTGTACTTTTGTATTGTACTGTAATTGTGTTGTCCCCCCTATACATTGTAAAACACTGCGTAAACTGTTGGTGCTATATAAATCGATAATAATAATAATAATATATGGGCAGGCTGAATGTACCCAACTAGCTTGTCAGATTGTTCATGTAATTATTGCTAGTGGCTGTTATAGCCGCTAACAATAATTACTGTGTTCTCCTGGCGAGAACAGCTTCCCCTGGGGTGAACAGGGTACCATCACCATAGGAGGGCATCTGGGGACCGACGATCTCGGGTAGCATTGCAGTGATAGATCAATGGTCCACCCACCTGGATCCAGCAATGCTGAAGGACCTGGAGGGGAGACATAGGTGATTGCATTTGGTTTCACAAAGTAAGGATAAAAAAAATTCATGCTAGCATGGGTTAAAGGGGAGTGAGAGGAAAGGGTTAGAAAAAAAAAGTAGCCTGGAATAACGATTTAAGCCTCTTAAAAAGAGCGAATAAAAAACATTTGCTTAACTGATAACTCATAAAAGAAATAGAAATATCAAGCCTCTCAGGTTCCATCCATCTCAGTAGAGAAAGGGGAAGGCAAACCTGCAAACATTTCGCACTGCAGGTTGCTGGGTTTTAATGGCCAAAATGGCATTTCTCCCAACAAACAGCCCTCTGACCAGGCAGGGTGTGTATTTCCTATTTATGCTCCAAAGTCCAACTCAGCAGCTTCCTCTCGGTCTTCCAAATATAGGAGGCAATCCAGAAGCTTAAAGCTGTAGTAAACCCCAGAACAAAAATGTAATATATTGAACCAATTCTTGGATCTAGTGGCTGCGTTGATTTTCTTTTTTTTTTTCCTTTATTTCACCTGGTGATCCTGCCAGTAATACACTTCCTGTCTTAGGGTGTCTGCATCCTGGATGAAGTAGTACAGCAGACACACTTGGACAGCAAAATTGTCAATTGAGGGTAGTATTAGACTTGCAAATTTAGATGGACTTGACTTAATTGAAGCTGAACTCCATCTAACACTTTATGAGCAGTTACAGCAACAGTTATTTTCATTTCAGATAAAGGTTTTACATAAAAATGACCATTGTAAGCACATCTGTCAGTAGTAAATGGCTTGTTTCAACCCTTTAGTTGCTGCTTTACTTGTTCAGCTTTGTGTGTTAAAGTAAGTTTAAAAATAACAGACTTACTGGCAGGATAAATAGGTTAAAATAAAGGCATGAAGCCCCCTGAAAACAAAACTAATGCAGCCATCACATCTTAGCCCTTGTACACACGGTCGGAGAATCCGTCGGAATGTGTCCTATCGGATCCTGTTGTCGGATAATCCGACTGTGTGTGGTATGCATCGGACTGATTCCGTCGGAATATCCGTCGGACCCAATTTTGCAACTTGTTGGAAATATTTTCCGACAAACTGGTCCGATCGAACATACTCCGATCATGTGTAGAGAATTCCGATCGGACAAAGTGCCACGCATGCTCAGATCAAATTCCTGCACCAAAGCTATTGGCTACTAGCCTGAATGTAGTCCCGTTGTAACGAAATAACGTCATCACGTTCTGAATGATCGGATTTTCCGACAACTTGGTCCGACCGTGTGTCACAATCCATCGGACAAAATCCAACGGATTTGGTTGGCAGAATGTCCAACCGTGTGTACAGGGGCTAAGAGTTGGTAAACTGCAATTTAATACATTTTTGGTTTTTGCTCTAATACTGCTTTAAATTGTATTTTCATTTTTTTCAATCAAATCAAAATAACACACACTTTACATTTGTTACATGTTCTCATTTTAAAATATTTTGAATTTGCTGCTTAGCGTTTTCTTGCTTTTACAAACAGCATTTTGCAGTGGAAATGCAAGGAGGTTGGAGAGTTAATGTGTATATAATTCGCCCTGTCCACACTTTGCTGGCAAATCTCCATTATCAGTTGTAAACTAGAACAACTTGAACACTGCTAATAAAAATGTAAAGTTTTAGAAGCTGGGCTTCTCCATGGTATGCCAATGGGGGACAGCTCAGGGTGTACCCAGTCTGTGTGAGGACAGAAATATTGTGGGACTGTTCAGAATTGCTTGAAGTCAGCCATAAGGCCTTTTCCTTATAAACATCTTAAAAGGTATTCTGTGTGAATGAGAGCACATAACACACATATAGTGGATTTCTCAAATATGACTGAAAAAGTGGAAGTACACTTTAATATATCACTGAACTGATTAGTCAGAGCAACTACTGCTGATATTGTTACTTCATAGCAAGCAAGAAAGTTACGTTGTGAATTAATATGCTGGCTTCAATGCAATCCAAGCTAATGGTTTGATGGGAAGATTAGAGATACATTTACACACTGTCACAATATTCTAAGCTGGGTAAATACTAGTTAAACAGGAAAAGGCTGAATAAAAAAGTTGATCCTAGAACAATAATGATGCTTTTGTCGCCAGGTTGAGTGTCTACATGCTCCAATCATGGAAATTCAGTTCTGCTAAGGGACAAACATCTGCAGCTCATGAAGTGGTTAAATATTTTATTCAATTTATTTTATTACTGCCAGAGATTAAAAAAAGCATTTTGATCCTTATTTCCATTACAACACATTGTGTCAGTATTATCTATAAATTAATAGGTAACTAGCATGCAAAAGTGATGGACAATGCAAGGATGGCTACATTATCATCTCAGTTCACGATTCATCTGCTATATATTATAGCCTTATGTGGCTACATGGAAAAATTAGAGAGGTTTTGAACTGTACTGTTTGCCATCTGCTAATTTTAATCTTGCAGGAGTTTCAGAGACATTTACATGTGCAAGCATTGTTGCTCTTTCTTGTAATTTCTTAGGGAACCTTGGCCAAATTTTACCATTAAATGAGTTTGAGATTCTGTTATCACTGTCGCCATGACATTAGGCTAAACTTTTATGGCTTTTTTGGAGAAATTGGCAGCAGCTCAGTGTAACTCCTTGAACACGTGAAAGGCAAATCAGACAAACCCAAATGAGATAGTACTTAGAGGTGTATAAGCTTAGATGCAATTTTAAGCTTACTCTCCTCACTGCTGGTGGTTGAGCGTGAAGGCAGGTGTCTAAAATGATGGTGTTCTTTTGCAGAGTTAAACTGCGGTTATGTAGGGGTTAATGGTATGCTGGAGTGTGCCTTCCACCTGCATGTGTTACTTCCTTTCCAAAGGGATATATGCAGAAAGAGGTGGGACCTTGTAGTGTTTAGTGAAGTTGAAAGTAAAACCATACACGTGAGATGTAATCACGTAAAGAGTGGGACTACCACTTAGCAGGACTCTGACACAGGACGAAAGGACTGAGTTTTTATTATTCACCTGATGGGAGTTGAGCTCAACTAAAGGTATGCACACAACAGCCACAGCCCTACAAAACACTTATGCCGCGTACACACGATTGGAATTTTCATCGGAAAAACCATCTGATAAGAAATATGCAAAGAATTACAGGTGATATCGACATTTGCCTTGTTCCTTATATGTACTTTTTGTATCTAAAAGGGCGCTGGCTTATTGTTTATGCAACTTTCTTAAGTTCCGACCAAAGCCTAAAGCAATACTTAAAGAACTAGCAGATGTTACCATAATAGGAAACCTTGTAAAGGCACTCTGGATTTGGCAATAAAGCTGACAATGCACCATGAGTCACCAGAGTGCCTTAGCCAATGGCAGGTTGCCAAATGCTGCTATAAAGTAACTGCATACGGGTTTACTGGTGTGATTCTGCTGTGGAACTCCTTGCTGTAAGGGCTCTGTCACCCACTTCTACTGTACATCTGTAATAAATCTGTCTTCCAATCAACATGACCGGAGTTGACTGATCAGTGAGAGAATGGAATTTTATTGACACCATCCAAGGCTTTTCCGATGAAAATTCTAATCGTGTGTAAGGGATTCCGCTCAAGCTTGTCTTGCATACACATGGTCACACCAAATTCCGACCATCAAGAAAATAAAACGGAAGTTCAATACCTAGTGTGCCACCCTTTGGGCTCCTTCTGCTAACCTCGTGTTTATCTAGTTTAGTAGGAGTTTGGTGAGAGATGATTCCCGCTTTTCACAATCGTTACTGCTCTTCAGTTTGTGCCTGTGAGTTTGTATCTGGTTTTCAGTGCGTGTAGTCAGTTCGTATCTGTTTTTCAGTGCGTTCTTGTCCACTCGTTTCTGATTTCAGCTCGCTCTTCACAGGACTTGCTATTTTTCAGTGCATTTTGTTAGTTCATTCTGACCAGCCAACCGTTTTTAAGCCATTTGCGACTACATCCTCGTTGTACAGTTCGTGCTGTGCGGGGGCTTGCTGTTGTGGTTCTTACTTTGACCCAAGCCCAGTCCATGAACATGTTGGGGAGGAGTTCATGGACCAAGAATTGTTTACTCCAGCGTGACCGATTCTCTCATATGCCTTTGCCGTGGGAGTTCCAGGAGAAGAATCCTGATGATTTCAGGAATTTTCTCCGGATGATGGACCACGTTTTTCGCCATCTGTTGGCTTTACTGTCCCCTTATATTATGAAGCAGGACACCTGCATGTGGCAAGCCATCACTCTCGAGCAGAGGCTAGTTGCCACCTTGTGGTACTTAGCGATGGGAAGAAGTCTGCAGGACCTCAAGTTCTCAACAGGCATCTCCCCCAGGCTCTGGGAATCATTATTCCAGAGACCTGTTCTGCCATCATTCAGGTCCTGCAGAAGGACTATATTAGGGCAAGTTTTCTCCTTTAACATCACATTCTATGTATTTCATGTATGCTAATGTTTTGTATTTCATCATTCCCTAATTACCATGATTGGAATATGCTGTTAATGTCCTCTGTCCTCATGCATGCTTTCACTAACCTCCCCAGCTATCCTGAGCCCATACACACCTAGCCTAGTGACTTAACAATTTATTTTGTCAGCTCCATTGTAGTACTTTACCCTAAACACCCCCTAAAATGTGTACAAATGTTATTGTTGTCCTTAAATTCAGGCAGAGTGCCAGAGGCTTTTTTGGGGATCCCAAACTCATTTATAACCCTCCCCTACTAAAATGTTTCCAATGGGCCATCAGAGGTGGTGAGGAATCTGATAAGTGGACCTTATATTTTGTCTTTAAATACTCCTTAAAATAAATGTTATACTGATGTTGGCCAAGAATCTTTGTGTCTAATCTACTTGCAATGTTATGTGCGAAAGTACTATTTTTTTTTTCTTTTTTGACTCCACAGTTTCCTACAACGCCACAGGAATGGCAAACTGTGGCCTCCCATTTTACTGAGCATTGGGACTTTCCTAACTGCGGAGGGGCAATCGATGGGAAACATGTCCACTTCACCTCACAAAATTTTAATTATAAGAGGTTTAATAATATTGTGTTGATTGAATGGCCGGATGTCGGATGGTGGAGTCTTTACCCAGACCGAGTTCTGCCGACGTCTCCAGAGGGGTGGCCTAGGATTGCTACCTGAGGAAGAAAATGTGGAAGGACTCCGAGTTTGTTTGTCACAGATGAAGCATTTGGTCTGAGTGATCACCTGATGAGGCCATTCTCCCAGAGGACCCTCACCCCGGAGAAGAGGGTTTTTAATTACCGGCTGGCCAGAGCCCGAAGAGTGGTGGGGAATGCCTTTGGGATAATGGCCAACTGGTTCCGCCTATTTCTTATGCCAATAAATATGGCGGAGTACAAACTGAACCACATTGTTTTAGCATGCTGCATACTTCACAACTTTTTAAAGAGAAATGCTCCTAATTATGTTGCCTCAGTTGGGCCTGAGACCGGACTTCCTGAAACTACCCTGACGGCCCTGGAAGCTGGCCATCCTGGCTTGCCCCCCCCCAAAGCACCCATGAAGTGTGGCAAAAATCTTTGGATTATGGGTAGGGGGGCCATTGCTATGCCAGCAAATTTGTAAATAAATGAATGAACACAAAGTGTAGCGCTAGTGATATTCAAAAAAACATATCAGGTGTAAAACCCAATATAAATCTCATCTAAAAAACTGATGAGGCCATCAAAAAATAAACAATGATGGTACAACCTATGTGAGAATATACATCAAGATACGTTCAATGTAAAAATAATGTAAGGATGGTGATATTACAACCTATATACATATATATGTTTAAAGTATAAACAATCTATTAAAATAGATATATGAAGTGAAGTTCAACAGCCAAATCACATCAAGTAAATATAATGTAATGTGATTCACAAACCACTAACGAATCTGATCCCAATTAAATAAAAAAAAGTGCAGTATCTAATAGATGTGCAAAAAATAAATAAATATATATGTGAGTAACAAATGAAGTCCACATAAATGTAAAGAAAGATTGTGTGCCTCAACCAGAGTGTTCAAATCTCTGCGTAGCTTGTAGATATATTCTAATAGGCATCCAGCATTCTAATGGACATCTTCATACTGTAATAAATAGGGTACTCTTACCAATGGTGGTGGACTCTAGACCAAGGGCCGTGAGTCAAACGAGCCTACCCCAACAAGGGGTGAACGGAGGTCAAATACACGCCAATGAGATGCTGCTAATAAGGCACCAGACCCGACCCAACACTTTTCCAAGGATGGTAAGCTGAGACTCCAACATGCGACTTCCGCGTTCACAGCCTCGCATGGACTCCTTGATAGCTCCAATATTTCTCCCAGTGGATCATTCAGATTTATCCAAAGTCTAATTCATACACCGACCCCCACAGCAACCCGCCTGAAAGAAGGAGCACAGGAGAAATTTGTAAATAATTTCAAATTTTCAAAAAAAAAGTTTATCGGATAAAATCTTGATTTTTATTTTCTGCTTGTGTTTCTTTTAGATGTCTCCTAGGTTCTCCTAGTGCACTTGTAGTGCCAAGTGTTTTTTACATTATTAACTAACCCCCATTGTCACTGTAAACGCCAACTTAATACAAAAACTGGTATTGCGCATTAAAAGAAGAAGCCACACATTGTTGAGTATAAAATCTTTTTACTCTGTGCACATGCACATGTGCGTTAGAAAACCTATTTTGACAAGAAAACACCATCTTGGTTTTATAAAGCTTTACCTTGAAATAGTTTTTTAAGTACAAAAACAGGCATGTTTAAAAACATAACATACAGGCATACCCCACTTTTAAGTACACAATGGGGTTTATTTACTAAAGCTGAAAAGTACAAAATCAGGCTCACTTCTGCATAGAAACCAATGAGCTTCCAGGTTTTATTACCAAAGCCTAATTGAACAAGCATTGTGTACTTGTGTACTTAAAAGTGGGGTATGCCTGTACACAACTCAGGTTCAAAAGTTCAACATTGAAAAACCGAAGGCAATATCACACATTATAGTGTCAAAAATGTGTTGATCTTGCCTACATCAGATGGGGTGATGTCACCCCTGTAAAAGCCAAATTTTGAAGATGCACACAAATTGGAAGTCAAACTGGGGATTTCCCTCCTGATTCCCATGCCCAATGTCAACATGTGCAATCCCCCATCATGGGGCATCAATGGACGTGTTTTGGGGGTGCAACCACTTCTTCACACATACTAGAGTTGGGAGGAAGGGATTGCACCCACAAAACGCAATGGCAGATAGCACATGTTGACACACTGTGTGCATCTTCAAAATTTGGCTTTTAAAATGCAAGAAAAATATTTAAAAAATGTTACAAAAACAAAAAAAAAATGGTGGCATTTTGTGGTTATTTATAATCTCCCTAATACATCAATCATGTTCTTCAGTTTTTGTTCAACCTCATATTTTTTTTCTTTATGATGTATAAATCCCGACTACACCACATATGTACTGGATTAGTCTTTGTGCACTGTCACTGGTGAAATTAGGAGATTGTTCTTCCGCAACCTGCACATCACCTAAAAGAAAAATACACACCATGTATTATAAATACGCAGGCATACCTCTATTACCTGAATCTGTGGTGTCTGACACTGATCTGTTGTGGTGTCAATTTCAACCACTTCTTCCACCTCTCCTTCCTCCACATCCTGAGGTTGTGGTGTCCTCTGTTACCTTTATTTCGGAGGTGGGGAGTTCCTGTTGTCCTCCGACGTCCCGAGTCTTTTCTCCCGTATGAGAATGAAACAAAAGGTATACTTAGCACACAAATATTTTAGGCCAGAAATAGGAATATGAAACATTGTTTAGGAGTGGGGTACAATTGTCTGTTTTGGCAGAGTTCCAAGCTGAAGACATGATCTTTTCCTTTAACAAAGCTGGAATACTTACCTTTTTTGAACAAGTTTCACACATGGAGACACCCCAAGTACCCACTGGAGCACCTGTGTGGGTCACCCTAAAACTTTTGCTCTGGTATCCCACACTAGTGCTCCTAAGTCTAGATGTGGAAACAGCTACCGAGTGTCCTCTCCTTACATTACACTTAATCAAGTTTGCAATTCATTCTAGTTTCAAAGACAACAATGTCCTAAACTTAGTTTCATAAAAATTAGCATGATCAAATGTACTTAACGCTGTATCTGCCAAATATTTAATATTTAGTTGGCAAATGAACAATGTTTCCTAAGACCGATTACTGTGCCCACGAACATGAAAGTAGGCATTTAAAACTGTACAACAGTACAGAAAAGCACATGGAGCAGCATGCAAGTAATAATAATAATAGGAACACACGACAAATACTTACTTTTTAGATGCACTTTCTTAATCCTTCTGTACTGATCCTGCTCCCTCAATTTCAGATCTGACCAGCATTTCCTCAATTGCTCCTTGGAATGTCGTACCCCAAAATTCCGCCGAAGACTTTTCACAACTTTAGTCATGATTTTGGCCTTTCTCACATTTGGGTTTGGGAATGGTCCATGCTTCCCATCATAGTCGGCCCTCTTCAAGATGTCCACCATATCCACCATCTCACCAAGGACATATTTGATGCCTTAATCTCCTCCTGGATCGGGATGTTTCTTGCTCCGGGCTTTCCACCTCCTCGTTACTGCTATTACGCACCTGCTGTGTCTCTGCCATTTTCCTCTCCCACTGCGACGAAAGAGATGGGGCCAGGAATAATCTATAAAGAACGTCAGGGGCGGTCGACTCGGGTGGAGTTTCATGCATGCGCAGTGTATATAAAGTTAACACATGTGTCGTACATACATTCTGTGTGCGGAGGAAGAAGGACGAACGTTCTAACGAAGGTAACATTTTAACTTTGGACATCAGCGGCCTGTACTGATTCGAGATTGAGGCCTATATTGAGATAAAATTAGGCCTCATTTAGCATGATATTAGTTTTTTTGTCTTCTGTTTTGTCTTGCAGCAAAGATGAAACAATTCAAAGACCCTGAATTCATGGGCCAGTTCATAGACAGATACAGTGATATGAGATATTTGTGGGAGGTTAAAAAATTGAAATAAACCAGCTAGGAGAGCATCGCTGGAGAAACTGCTGTGATTTGTAAAGATGCAGGTCCCCGACGCAGACATCGAGTTTGTGGATAAAAAAATTGGTAGCTTGAGAAGCACGTATAGGAAGGAGCTTAATAAGGTCCAGGCTTCCATGAAATTAGGAGCAGCAGCAAAGGATGTGTATTTACCCAGTCTGTGGTACTACAACAGGATGCGGTTT
The DNA here is from genome assembly GCF_037356315.1 of Lithobates pipiens. Lineage (NCBI taxonomy): Eukaryota > Metazoa > Chordata > Amphibia > Anura > Ranidae > Lithobates > Lithobates pipiens. Next base: position 146,732,260 of record NW_027507790.1, on the reverse strand, counting down.
CTGGAAGACCAGACTGAAGGCAGGGAATCACTTTCTACACTTCCATCCACCCTTCCCTCAACCCCAGCCAGTGGCGTAGCGAAGGGGGTGCAGGGGGTGCCGTGGCCCTGGGTGTGACATTTAGGGGGGTGCCAGTATGTGTCACTACTGGTTGCCTCCTAATTTCAAGTTCCTGTGTCCCCTGCGCTCTGGCCTCCATGTTAAGTGTCAGGCACCCTATGATTGGGTGTATGGGGGTCATGTGAGGCGTAGGGCTGGCCTGTTCGCAATCGCTCTTGAAGTCCTGCTTCCGCACATGACCCCTATATGCCCAATCACAGTGCGCCGGACACTGAACATGGCAGCTAGAGCGCAGGGGGGGAAGCAAAAATGTGAGCCACCATGGCCGCTGCCTTCTCCTTCTCCTCCGGAACGATGCAGGCCAGAACAAGAAGGTGAGTGAGAATCCCTCGTGAGAATCATGTTACTGGCCCCTGGGTGGGAGAGAGAGACTGTAGGCAGGACAGTATAGTGGTCAGTGTAATATAGTGGACAGTATAGTGTAGTATAGTGGTCAGTGTAGTGTAGTTTTTTGGTCAGTGTAGTGTAGTATGGTGGTCAGTGTAGTATAATGATCAGTGTAGTGTAGTATAGTGGTCAATGTAGTATGGTGATCAGTGTAGTGTAGTTTTTTGGTCAGTGTAGTTTAGTATGGTGGTCAGTGTAGTGTAGTTTTTTGGTCAGTGTAGTGTAGTGTAGTATAGTGGTCAGTGTAGTGTAGTATGGTGGTCAGTGTAGTGTAGTATGGTGGTCAGTGTAGTGGACAATATAGTGGTCAGTGTAGTGTAGTATGGTAGTCAGTGTAGTGTAGTATGGTGGTCAGTGTAGTGTAGTATAGTGGTCAGTGTAGTATGGTGGTCAGTGTAGTGTAGTATGGTGGTCAGTGTAGTATGGTGGTCAATGTATTGTAGTATAGTGGTCAGTGGAGTGTAGTATGGTGGTCAGTGTAGTGTAGTATGGTGGTCAGTATAGTATGGTGGTCAGTGTATTGTAGTATGGTGGTCAGTGTAGTGTAGTATGGTGGTCAGTGTAGCGTAGTATGGTGGTCAGTGTAGTGTAGTATGGTGGTCAGTGTAGTGTAGCATGGTGGTCAGTGTAGTATTGTATAGCGGTCAGTGTAGTGTAGTATGGTGGTCAGTGTAGTGTAGTATGGTGGTCAGTGTAGTGTTGTATGGTTCTCAGTGTAATGTTGTATTGTGGTCAGTGTAGTATAGTATGGTGGTTAGTGTAGTGTAGTATGGTGGTCAGTGTAGTGTAGTATGATGGTCAATGTAGTGGGCAATATTGTATAATGGTCAGTAAAGGAAACAGGTTGGTCAGTCTTGAAATCAAGTAGGTTAGTGTAGTGGTCAGTACAAGAATCAGGTAGGTCAGTACTATTGTATTTGAATGGACTCGGAGAGTGCTAAAAGGTTTGGGGCGCAAATTACTTGTCTTGCCCCAGGTGCTGACAACCCACGCTACGCCACTGACCCCAGCTGAGGCTTCCAAGAACCAACCTGGGCCTTCCACCTGGAAGAAGTTGAGGAGCCCAGCTTGAGCCAGGTATAGTATTTTTTTCACATATTTATTGTCCGAAAATTATTGTTGTTAACTAGATGTTATTATTGATAACAAATGAATGATTTAACAAAGTGTTTTACATATCAATAGACATTAGGGGCCAAAAAAGATTGTGACAAGAATGAAAAATGCTGGGGTCAGAATGATAGTCTTTTCTATTTATTAACATTCAATTTGCAACAGTCATGAGCTGAAAATTGTGTGTGATTGATGAACCAAAAACTAAAACTATGTCCCTTTTTCATACACAGGAAGACCTCAGCCAGGGCGAGGCTCTGGAATGTGGCAGACAGGAGGAGGCGGGGGGTAAGTGTCAGCCAGGAGGTGGGGGTAAGTGTCAGCCAGGAGGTGGGGCTAAGTGTCAGCCAGGAGGTGGCCAGGCCCAGTAGCTTCACCCAATCCCAGGTGCCTCTGCTCTGCCTTACAACAAAAGGGCCAGTAAGGGGAGTAACGTGGAGGAGGCAGCACCGGTCCTCATTAAGGACTCTAATGTGGCCCTGAAAAAAAAACTGACACTGAAGAGGCCTATGGCTGCTATGTAGCTGCAAAATTGCAACAAATGGAGGAGGCTGCAGCACTGCAGCTGCTAGCAAAGGCTGCTAGTACTGCAGCTACTGCCTTTTCAGCTGGTTGTATGCGAAAATGGCACCAATCTTCTCTCCGTCCTCCAACAGGGACACTTGACCCATGTCCCATGTTTGGCATACGTCCTGAATTTGGTGGTGCAGCGGTTCTTGAGCAGGTACCCAGGCTTACAGGATCTCCTGAGGGAGGCCAGAAAAGTCTGTGGTCATTTCCGCCAGTCCTACAATGCCAGTGCTTGGCTGGCTGATATTCAAAGGGAATGCAACCTGCCCACCAACCGCCTCATTTGTGACATGCCCACCAGGTGGAACTCAATGTTGACAATGCTGCAGTGGCTGCACTCGCAGAAGAGGGCCATCAATGAGTATCTGTGCGAGTATGGCACCAGGACAGGTTCAGGGGAACTTGGCTTTTTTTTCACTACGCCAGTGGCTACTGAGCAAGGATGCATGGACTGTCCTGGTACCATTTGAGCAGGCCACAAGGATGGTGAGCAGTGACAATGAATTCATCAGTGATACTGTCCCTCTTGTCTTCATGTTTGAGCACACGCTTTGTGGAATAATGGACAGGGCACTTGAGGGAGAACAGCGTGAAGAAGAGGAGGATTTCCTTACCTCTCAAGGCCCCCTTTACCCAGATAGCATTCCTGTGGGCCCGCCAAACACACAGGAAGAAGAGGAGGAGGAAGATTGGGTCAGCATGGATGTAGAGGATAACACTCAGCAGCAGTCTTCAAGGGATGATTTTCAGTCCCCAGAAACCCAAGAAATTGTTTGTGGTTGGGAGGAGGTAGTTTCTGACAACATCATCCTCGGTGACCCAGAGGACTCTCAATTGAAGGCGTCTGCAAACTTACGCTGCATGGCCTCCCTGATTTTACAAAGCCTGCGAAAGGACCCTAGGATCTGTGGTATAAAGGAGAGGGATCATTACTGGCTGGCAACCCTTCTTGATCCACATTACAAGGGTAAGGTTGCAGAACTCATCCTGCCTTTGCAGAGGGAGCAGAGGATGAAACATCTTCAGGAGGCCATGAAGAAAGGTTTGTGCAATGTGTTTCCGGACCCTGGGAGGTAACAATTTCCTGGTGCTGGACGTGTTGCTGAGGCTTCGTTCAGTCAGAGGAAGAACGGTGGAGAAGGTGGCCGGCTGACCAATGTCTTTAGACAATTTTTCAGTCCTCAGGTATGATCGGTTCAAGCAACCATTGCCAGCGTCTGCATTACATGGTGCAGGAATATCTAGGAGCAAGAGCAGACTTGGAGACCTTTCCAACAGAGCATCTACTGGATTACTGGGTCTTGAGGATGGACCACTGGCCAGAACTTGCTCAATATGCAACTGAGCTACTGGCCTGTCCTGCATCCAGCGTTCTTTCTGAACGCACATTCAGTGCTGCTGGAGGATTTGTAACAGATCATAGAGTGTGCCTGTACACAGACTCCGTTGATAGGCTCACGTTCATAAAAATGAATCAGTCTTGGATCAGCAGCAGCTATCAAACACCTGATGCTGATGTAACTGTTTGAATTTTCTATGGATGTGGAATCTGAGTGACTATCTTATTCCTCCTCAATCTTGATGATGTTAGCTTCCAACAATATTTTTGGTTTAGGGCACCACCACCACTGCCTAAGGACCAATTTTTCTGCCCCTGTTTAGCAGGGGCATGTAATTACAATTTTTGATTAAATATTTCACCCACCGAGGGCCTGGAACCAGAGTGTGCAAGGCCTCAAGAAGTAAGTGCAGTGGTTTCCCTCTTTGCCTTCATGTTGAACATGATCAAGTGTACAGTGTGAGAAGAGCTGGTGGAAGAAATTGTCTCTGTAGTCAGTGCTTGGACAGGTGTCACTGGCAGGTGAAAGTATGTTATCCTTCCACATGCGGGGCTCCCGGTGAAAAAGTTTTGACTCTGGAAATGATAGGGTGCTGAACTTGCATAAGAAACAATATAATCAGTATGTAGTTCCCCATGTGAACAAGCGTGGCTATGGGGGAGCGAAAATAAAGTATATAAAGTGAGGCAGAGCAGCATTTAAAAGCCTCTGTTACTGGAAGGGAAAAGGTGGGAAAAGAGTAGCGGGTATTAAAAACAGGCACCTAGTGGTACCGGCTGCAGCATCCAAATCAACATTCTGTTGCAGGAGAATGTTGGGTCATTCTGACAGGCAAATCTTCTGGGTAGTATGGAAGCTTGCCACTAAGTCCCATTCCCACACATTTCTATTGGTCCAGCACTATAATGGGCACCATTACTGGCAAGCAGAAGTGTACAGGAGCCATGAAGGACAGAGCAATCTTTGGCACTATCAGGAAATGCCTAAAATGTGTCCATCAGAATGAACTGTGATTTGGTCATGCCAGGAGGATTTGAAAGGCTTCCGCAGCTGCTAGGGGTGCCTGTACTTCATGCTTGCAACAGTGCACCCACCCTCCCCCTGGTCTCAGAGTCCCCTTAAAGTCAACACATCACTTTTCTGTACATGGGTGAAACCTGTTTTCAGGTAGAATTTTCAAATTTGCTTGGTAAGCTTACTCCAAAATGTGTTTGTCCTAAGCATGTTTGAGTCCACTTATTGTTGGCTGACTTAAAATCGTCTGGAAAAAGAAAAACGTGTACATGCAGGGGCGGACTGACCATTCGGCCACTCGGGCAGTGCCCGAGGGTCCCAGGACAAAAACCAGGGACAGTATGTAAAAATATGTGTTTTTTTATATCTGCCTCAGAAATGTCCCTTACTGACATCGTTTTGGTCTAAAAATCCCGAGATTATAGCTGCCCCACCTCTCCAGTACCTTCTCAGCCAATAGAAACATGTCTGTGTATACTGTGTGTGTGTGTGTTTGTGTATAATGTGTGGCCCCATAATCTCTGATTGCCTGGGGGCCCCATAATCTCCTATTGCCCGGGGGCCCCATGAGTTGTCAGTCCGCCCCTGTGTACATGTATACATTTTTAAAAAAAGGGGAAAGAAGTCACCACTTTTTTTTCTGCTGCCACTTCTCTGTTTCTCGGTTTTGAGAAGAGTGCTGTTCAGTGTGTACCGTGACTCAGCAAAGACTGCTGCAAAACATGACTAAGCAGCCTCCACCCATAGACAGATTTGAAAAATACATGTCACTGGAGATAGCACAGACACAAACTGACTTGTTCAATGTGTTATGATATGATATACAGCACACGATGGTGGTAAAGACAAGACATAATAAATAATGTACACCAAAATGCTACATGCCAGCCTGTAAATAATATTAATATTAGGTCTTAAGGGAGAATAAAACTTAAAATATTAGAAATATATAAGATAATAATACTACTACACAGTCATAAAAACACATGTTAAAGCCTGTATATTTTTGCAGGAAATATATAATGCATAATATATTATATGGCATTTATGTAACTTATTTTACATCTTTTCATCTTTTCATGGTTATGCTTTTGAGTTTCCTGTATCTACTGTATATCCCCTGGACATGAATAAGGGCATATCTCCCCAGAGAGACCACACACATGAAGAGCAAAAAAACTGACAGGGGATCCAACCCTTCTATACTAGTCTTTTCAGAGTAGAAAAACAAATAAACGTATTTCACGTACTGATCTTATATATATCTATATATATATATATCTATATATATAGATATATATATATCTATATATATATATATATATACATACACAGTGCCTTGCAAAATTATTCACCCCCTTGGCATTTTTCGTGTTTTGTTGCCTCAGAACCTGGAATTAACATGAATTGTTTGAGGATTTGCATCATTTAATTTACAGGACATGCCCACTACTTTGAAGACCTTTTTTTTATTGTGAAGCATATAACAAATAGGACAAAATAACAGAAAAAGTCAATGTGTATAACTATTCACCCTCACTAAAGTCAATACTTTGTAGAGCTACCTTTTGCGGCTATCACAGCCCCAAGTCGCTTTGGATGAGTTTCTATATGAGCTTGCCAAATCTTACCACTGGGATTTTTGCCCATTCTTCCTTGCAAAACTGCTCCAGCTCCTTCAAGTTGTATGGCCATTCCAACACATTTACATGTTTCCCCTTAAACCACTCAAGTGTTGCTTTAGCAGTGTGTTTGGGGTCATTGTCCTGCTGGAAGGTGAAGCTCCATCCTAGCCTCAAATCACACTCAGAGTGGTACAGGTTTTGCTCAAGAATTTCCCTGTATTTAGCACCATCCATCTTTCCCTCAACTCTGACCAGTTTCCTAGTCCCGAGTGCTGAAAAACCGATAGTGTTCTTTGGGTGATGTGATGTGTTGGATTTGCGTCAAACATATCGTTTTCTTTGATGGACAAAAAGTTCAGTTTTAGTCTCATCAGACTCCAGAGCACCTTTCTCCACACATTTTGGGAGTCTCCCACAGGCCTTTTCACAAACTCAAAACATGCCATTTTGTAATTTGCAAAGTAATTTGCAAAGTAATGGCTTTCTTCTGGCCACTCTGCCATAAAGCCCAACTCTATGGAGCGTACGGCTTATTGTCGCCCTATGTACAGATACTCCAGTCTCTGCTGTGGAACTCTGCAGTTACCTTAGGGATCTGTGCTGCCTCTCTGATTAATGCCTTTCTTGCCCGGACCGTGGGTTTTCGTGTGTGGTTGTCTCTTGGCAGGTTTGCTGTTGGGCCATGTTCTTTCCATTTGGTTATGATAGAGTTGATGGTGCTCCTAGGAATCAAAGATTTGGATATTTTTTTTATAACCTAACCCTGACTTGTACTTCTGAACAATTGTCCCTTACTTGTTGCGTTCCTTGGTCTTCATGGCAAATAGTTTTATGTATATATTCTTATTTTACTTCACCAACTTAGTCTATTGTGTTCTGATCCATCACATATAATTCAGATTAAAAAAACATTGAACTTAAGGCTGTAATGTAACATAGGTTAAAAGCCAAGGGGGGGAATACTTTTGCAAGGCACTGCATACAGTATCTCACAAAAGTGAGTACACCTCTCACATTTTTGTAAATATTTTATTATATCTTTTCATCTGACAACACTGAAGAAATTACACTTTGCTACAATGTAAAGTAGTGAATGCACAGCTTGTATAATAGTGTAAATTTTCTGTCCCCTCAAAATAACCAACACAAAGCCATTAATATCTAAACCGCTGGCAACCAAACTGAGTACACCCCTAAGTGAAAATGTCAAAATTGGACCCAATTAGCCATTTCTCTACCCAGAGTCATGTGACTCGTTAGTGTCACAAGGTCTCAGGTGTGAATGGGGGAGCAGGTGTGTTAAATTTGGTGTCATCGCTCTCACTCTCATACTGGTCACTGGAAGTTCAACATAGCACCTCATGACAAAGAACTCTCTGAGAATCTGAAAAAAAGAATTGTTGCTCTACATAAAGATGGCCTAGGCTATAAGAAGATTACCAAGACCCTGAAACTGAGCTGCAGCACGGTGGCCAAGACCATACAGCGATTTAACAGGATCCACTCGGAACAGGCCTCGCCATTGGTCGACCAAAGAAGTTGAGAGCATGTGCTCAGCGTCAAATCCAGAGGTTGTCTTTGAGAAATAGATGTATGAGTGCTGCCAGCATTGCTGCAGAGATTGAAAGGGTGGGGGGAGTCAGCCTGTCAATGCTCAGACCATACGCCGCACACTGCATCAAATTGGTGTGCATGGCTGTCGTCCCAGAAGGCAGCCTCTTCTAAAAGTTTGCTGTACAGTTTCTACTACTTTTCAGGTGGTGTACACAGTATCTAATACAGTGTGCACAGTTTCTACTACTTGCAATGTTACAGTGGTACAGTGTTCTGGTACCACCAACACCTATAGTATATATATATAATATATATATATATATATATATATATATATATATATATATATACGGCTTGAACTTTATATTAAGCAGAAAAACTGGGCCCGGTTACTCTTTTTGGGGGCAGGAATGGGCCCTGCTATGAAATAATATATCAAAAATTGAAATTACATGGCTCTGTTAAACAGGGGCAGAAAAATTGGGCCTTTGGTTTTGGTGGTGTCAGAACGCTGTAAGCCCTCACAGTTGTTCTTGGGTGCAGGAATGGCCCTGCTGTTAAGAGTATATAGTGCCTAGGGGACCATTTTTTTTATTTTTTTGGTGCAGGGTTCCCTTAATATCCATACCAGACCTGAAGGGCCTGGTATAGATTGTGGGGTAGTTTTGGTAGTTTTAGCTATTTTGCTGGGAACTGACAATACGTACAGCATTGCGAGCAGTTTTAAATGAAAGTTTTTCCTTTACAAATGTAATTTTGCTGTGGAACTGTTTTAAACATGGGAAAGATGCCCTACTTTACAGGCATACTAAGGACACCCCCAGGCATGATATTTAAAGGAATATTTAATTTTTGTTGTTTCACTTTAAACATTATTAAAATCACTGCTCCCGAAAAAACTGTTTATTTGTTTTTAAAACTTTTTTTGCATTGATACATATCCCCTGGGACAGGACCCGGGTCCCCCAACACTTATTATGGCAATAACTTGCATATAAACCTTTAAAATGAGCACTTTTGATTTTTCACGTTCACGTCTCATAGACTTTAACTGTGTTCGCACCAATTTTTTTCCTGTTCACATGTTCTGCTGCAAACTGAACCGGGGGGGGGGGGGGGGGGTTCGGCTCATCCCTACTATGGAGCCCATCAGCAGGGGTGAAGCTTGAGGGGTATCTGGAGTGCCAAGCTAGGGACCCAGAAAGGAAGCATGGGTGAATCTGGAGGGAGATACCACCGCAAAAGCCTTAAGGAGCTCACAGGATTCAGAGTCAGTGAATCAGAGAGTCCAGTGAGAGACCAGCAGCTCAAGGGGCTGAAAAACTACAAGGAGAAGTTGTAGTATATTTGGAAGAACTGTTACTTTGAGTTAGGAACTGTTTAAGTACTGTTGCCATAGGAGACAGCAATCCTGCACGTGCAGAAGTGGCACCTTGCTGGGGCCATTCCTTGTACGGCTGTTCACCAACGGAGTCTGCCATTTGCGATTGCAATTACTTAAGGCTGTCCTAGCCCTAACCCTCTTTCCTTTGCAAAATATAAAAAGGACTGTCAAAGAAATAAGACCTCTTTTACATCCAAGAAGTGTCTGGTGCCCAAAGACTTTTACCTCCTTTGCACCCACTATGCCTCACAACCCACCACATATTGAAGGGTGTCAGCTATCTTTGGCCTTGGAGGTTATCATTAGACTGGAAGAGGTCAGAGATTCTGCTATATATATATATATACAGTGGTGTGAAAAAGTGTTTGCCCCCTTCCTCATTTCCTGTGTCTTTGCATGTTTGTCACACTTAAGTGTTTCGGAACATCAAACCAATTTAAACAATAGTCAAGGACAACACAAGTAAACACAAAATGCAATTTGTAAATGAAGGTGTTTATTATTAAAGGTGAAAAAAAATCCAAACCATCATGGCCCTGTGTGAAAAAGTGATTGCCCCCCTTGTTAAAACATACTATAACTGTGGTTGTCCACACCTGAGTTAAATTTCTCTAGCCACACCCAGGCCTGATTATTGCCACACCTGTTCACAATGAAGGCATCACTTAAATAGGAGCTGCTTGACACAGTAAGGTCCACCAGAAGATCCTTAAAAGCTACACATCATGCCGAGACCCAAAGAAATTCAGGAACAATTGAGAAAGAAAGTAATTGAGATCTATCAGTCTGGAAAGGGTTATAAAGCCATTTCCAAAGCTTTGGGAATCCAGCGAACCACAGTGAGAGCCATTATCCACAAATGGCGAAGACATGGAACAGTGGTGAACCTTCCCAGGAGTGGTCGGCCGCCCAAAATTACCCCAAGAGCGCAGCGACGACTCATCCAAGAGGTCACAAAAGACCCCACAACAACGTCCAAGGAACTGCAGGCCTCACTTGCCTCAGTTAAGGTCAGCGTTCATGCCTCCACCATCAGGAAAAGACTGGGCCAAAATGGCCTGCATGGCAGAGTTCCAAGGAGAAAACCACTGCTGAGCAAAAAGAACATCAAAGCTCATCTCAATTTCTCCACAACACATCTTGATGATCCCCAAGACTTTTGGGACAACATTCTGTGGACCGATGAGACAAAAGTGGAACTCTTTGGAAGGTGTGTGTCCAAATATATCTGGCGTAGAAGGAACACTGCATTTCATAAAAAGAACATTATACCAACAGTAAAATATGGTGGTGGTAGTGTGATGGTCTGGGGCTGTTTTGCTGCTTCAGGACCTGGAAGACTTGCCGTGATAAAAGGAACTATGAATTCTGCTGTCTACCAAGAGATCCTGAAGGAGAATGTCCGACCATCTGTTCGTGTACTCAAGCTGAAACGAACTTGGGTTCTGCAGCAGGACAATGATCCTAAACACACCAGCAAGTCCACCACCGAATAGCTGAAGAAAAACAAAATGAAGACTTTGGAGTGGCCTAGCCAAAGTCCTGACCTGAATCCTATTGAGATGTTGTGGTATGACCTTAAAAAGGCCGTTCATGCTCGAAAACCCTCTAATGTAACTGAATTAGGACAATTCTGCAAAGATGAGTGGGCCAAAATTCCTCCAGGACGCTGTAAAAGCCTCATTGCACGTTATCGCAAACGCTTGGTTGCAGTTGTTGCTGCTAAGGGTGGCCCAACCAGTTATTAGGTTTAGGGGGCAATCACTTTTTCACACAGGGCCATGATGGTTTGGATTTTTTTTCATCTTTAATAATAAACACCTTCATTTACAAATTGCATTTTGTGTTTACTTGTGTTGTCCTTGACTATTGTTTAAATTGGTTTGATGTTCCGAAACACTTAAGTGTGACAAACATGCAAAGGAACAGGAAATGAGGAAGGGGGCAAACACTTTTTCACACAACTGCGTTAATACTTTGTAGAGCCACCTTTTGCTGCGATTACAGCTGCAAGTCGCTTGGGGTATGTCTCTATCAGTTTTGCACATTGAGAGACTGACATTCTTGCCCATTCTTCCTTGCAAAACAGCTCGAGCTCAGTGAGGTTGGATGGAGAGCGTTTGTGAACAGCAGTTTTCAGCTCTTTCCACAGATTCTCGATTGGATTCAGGTCTGGACTTTGACTTGGCCATTCTAACACCTGGATACGTTTATTTATGAACCATTCCTTTGTAGATTTTGCTGTATGTTTGGGATCATTGTCTTGTTGGAAGATAAATTTCCATCCCAGTTTCAGGTCTTTTGCAGACTCCAACAGGTTTTCATCCAGCATGGTCCTGTATTTGGCTGCATCCATCTTCCCCTCAATTTTAACCATCTTCCCTGTCCCTGCTGAAGAAAAGCAGGCCCAAACCATGATGCTGCCACCACCATGTTTGACAGTGGGGATGGTGTGTTGAGGGTGATGAGCTGTGTTGCTTTTACGCCAAACATATCGTTTTGCATTGTGGGCAAAACATTTTTTTGTTCAATTTTGGTTTCATCTGACCAGAGCACCTTCTTCCACATGTTTGGTGTGTCTCCCAGGTGGCTTGTGGCAAACTTTAGACAAGACTTTTTATGGATATCTTTGAGAAATGGCTTTCTTCTTGCCACTCTTCCATAAAGACCAGATTTGTGCAGTGTACGACTGATTGTTGTCCTATGGACAGAGTCTCCCACCTCAGCTGTAGTTCTCTGCAGTTCATCCAGAGTGATCATGGGCCTCTTGGCTGCATCTCTGATCAGTTTTCTCCTTGTCTGAGCTGAAAGTTTAGAGGGACGGCCAGGTCTTGGTAGATTTGCAGTGGTCTGATACTCCTTCCATTTCAAAATGATCGCTTGCACAGTGCTCCTTGGGATGTTTAAAGCTTGGGAAATCTTTTTGTATCCAAATCCAGCTTTAAACTTCTCCACAACAATATTACGGACCTGCCTGGTGTGTTCCTTGGTCTTCATGATGCTCTCTGTGCTTTCAACACAACCCTGAGACTATCACAGAGCAGGTGCATTTATACAGAGACTTGATTACACACAGGTGGATTCTATTTATCACCATCAGTCATTTAGGACAACATTGGATCATTCAGAGATCCTCGCTGAACTTCTGGAGTGAGTTTGCTGCACTGAAAGTAAAGGTGCCGAATAATTTTGCACGCACCACTTTTCAGTTTTTTATTTGCTAAAAAAGTTTAAAATATCCAATAGATTTCGTTCCACTTCACAATTGTGTCCCACTTGTTGGTGATTCTTCACAAAAAATTAAAATTTTATATCTTTATGTTTGAAGCCTGAAATGTGGCAAAAGTTTGAAAAGTTCAAGGGGGCCGAATACTTTCGCAAGGCACTGTATATAACATATAATTTAATAACTATAGAAATATGTGACATTTATGTAACTTTTTTGTACAGCTTTTAATTTTTAGGCCTTTACATGTGTTTGTTTTTATAATTTCTATAATTAATTTTATCAAAGATTTGAAAGACCTGTTTTGGATAAAACATTTTTTTTAAAGATTTAAATGGGGGGATACTTGTGTTGGGTGTTTATTCCTGTCTGTGTGATCTATTGCGATGATTCTCCATCATTTTCAATCTCTTTGGAACGAGGACAATTAAGGGAATGGGGGTCACCAAACAAAACAGATTGTAATCTTTCACTACACAACTAAATTAAAAAATTGTTGTTGCCCCTGTCCCCATCACTTTGTTTTCCTATATCCCTGATACAGTGGGCGAGGGGTAATCTCCCCAGCACAGTCACAGAGTGTAAGAAAAAAAACTGACAGGGGTCCAATCATTCCATGCTGTATTCAGAGCAGAAAAAAATATTTAGGAGACGTTTTGTCTGATGTTGGTCTTTAAATGAGCCAGTTTCTATTTTATATAAACTGGTTACTTCCTCACCAACTTTTTTTTTCTATATGGGGAATATTGTACTTCCTATTTTAAACTGTAAAGTTGCTAAAATTGTTTAAGAGGTTTAATGTTCTGTATTTAGCATTTTTGCTGTTCTTCTTCATGGAAACATACTAGACTGGGAGATTTTATGAGCTTTTCTGTTTGCCATCTGGTAACTTCTGAGGGGGTTTCAGAGTTCAGTGAGACTGAGTCATGTAAATGTGTAAATTGTTAGTGTTTCTTGCATTTTCTCATTTCTTTTGGAATGCTGACTGAATTCACTGCCATTGTAAATATGGTCTTGCATTTCACTTTCATGATCACAGTACTTATACATCCACAATCTCGTTTTTAATGCGTGATGTAATTGATAAATGATGACATCACACTGGCTACTATTCATTTAAAATTCTGATGATCTCCAAGATTTAGGGTTGAGGAAATAAATGTATTCTTATTGAAGACCCACCATACTTGCCCAAGTGCTTTTCTATTTGCCAAAACTTTAATGAAATCTCAATCTTAGTCCGTAGGGTTCCATATTAAGTTGACCCACCCTTTGCAGCCATAACAGCTTCAACTCTTCTGGAAGACTGTTCACGAGGTTTAGGAGTGTGTCTATGGGAATGTTTGACCATTCTTCCAGAAGTGCATTTGTGAGGTCAGGCACTGATGTTGAAGACCTGGCTCGCATTCTCTGCTCTAATTCATTCCAAAGGTCTTCTATCGGGTTAAGGTCAGGACTGTGTGGGCTAGTCAAATTCCTCCACCCCAACATCAACCATCCATGTCTTTATGGACCTTGCTTTGTGTACTGGTGCGCAGTCATGCTAAAACAGGAAGAGGCCACCCCCAAACTGTTCCTACTAAGTTGGGAGCATAAATTTGTCCACGATGTCTTGATATGCTGCCACCTTAAGAGTTCACTGGAACTAAGAGGCCAAGCCCAACCCCTGAAAAACAACCCCACACCATAATCCTCCCGCCACCAAATGATTTGGGGGGGTAGTCAAATTCTTTTGGCAATATAGTGTGGATGAGCGAGTTTGGGGTGAAGGAACTTGACTGGCCTGACCTCATTCTGATAGAACACCTTTGGGATGAATTGGAGCAGAGACTGCAAGCCAGGCCTTCTCATCCAACATCAGTGCCTGACCTCACAAATGCGCTTCTGGAAGAATGGTCAAACATTCCCATAGACACACTCCTAAACCTTGTGGACAGCCTTCCCAGAGAAGCTGTTATAGCTGCAAAGGACCAACTCAATATTGAACCCTACGGACTAAGACTGAAATGCCATTAAAGTTCATGTGCGTGTAAAGGCAGGCGCCCCAATACTTTTGGCAACATAGTGTATGCAGTTCTATTTTCTAAATCCTCAGATAAGCTTAAACATGTTAATGTATGTGCAAAAGTAATTTTTCTAAAATATCTTTAACCTGCACCTTTCATTAAAATAATACTTGTTGGCCCTGCCATGAAGGTTTTTTTGTTCAGACATATCTTGTTAAAGGGGGACAATGCTCTGTCCATTTCTCCCAGCTGTGCTGCTGCCTTGCTACCTTATCTTAAAGGCCTCCCATGGAGACTAGTGGCAAGTGGCAATTTCAACACATACAGTATAATGCAAGAATCAATCATCGTGAAAATCACCCTAAGGCTAGGTTCACACTATTGCGATGCGGGAACGCCGCAAATCCGCGGCGTTTTCCCACATCGCATACCTCCCGCCGGCAGTTCACACTGCCCTATGCGGACGGCTGGGGGTGTCAATGTTATGTTAATGACACCCCCAGATCCGTCGGCATATCGCAGTGCGATCTGCCGACTCGCACAGGAATCGGATCGCATGGTGTGAACCCCCATGCGATCCGATTCCGTTGCGGACCCAAAAAAGGGTCCTGTGCGAGTTTGCTGCGGGACAGCTGCGAGTTCAGCCATACTATCTGTATGGCTGAACTCGCAGTGCTACGGAGATCGGATGTGATTTGCTGTGCGAATCACATCCGGATCTCCCCCCGCAGCAGTGTGAACCCAGCCTAAAGGTTGGTTCACACTTGTAGAGAGTGCTGAGTTTTCCTGCAAGGGAAAACAAAGCTTATATATATATATATATATACATATACATACATACATGCATATATATATATATATATATATATATATATATATATATATATATTGTATATGTCAATTTTCAGTGGATAAATTCCTCCAAGAAATAGGTTGCTCTGGGATCTGGATATGTTCTCTAACCAGTCGCTCAGTATCCTCTGCTATCTTATACACAGATGCTTATTGTAGCTTTGTTAGACATGATGTGTATTCCATTGGGCTTGGAGTTATTATTTGATGGCTGCTTTTAATTTTGTGTTCAGTTGCTGTGTATTACTCAAACTATTCACCATGTCACCTATTAATTGGCTACAGATGATCATATTGCTCAGAATGTGAATACTTTTATCAAATGGAAACATCTTATAATAATGTGGGTAACTGTTAACAGTGGGGCAGTAATATGAACATTGTATGTTCTGTATTTCTTACATAGTATCCTAGGATCTAGGGCTCTCTGAAAATCATATGACTTCTTTTTTTCATTACATTTTTTTTCATAATTTTGGAATCATTTCCAGATTTAGCAAAGCTTTGCAAAATTACAACAATTTTATCAAGCTCTTGACTTCTCAGTAGGAGGGCCTGCATTATACCATCAACTCGATGCTGTAAGTGCACTTAAAGAGGATACCTTCAATTTGACTTCATAGTGAGGAAATCTAGGAAAACAGTGAGCCAATCAAATAGGAAATCACTGCTTTCAGGTTAACATATTGCAAGAAAGCATTCTTTTTTTATTTTTTTGACAGTTTTTGAAAATAACAGTGTCAGCAGATATAAATGCAGTAGAAAAGATAATATTTAATAAAATCAAATTACAATATGATTTATAGTAATTATATGTTTTATGTTAAATACAGTACTGTGCAATACTTTTAGGCCAGAGTGAAGAAATGCTGTAAAGTAATAATGCTTTTAAAAATATATATATGTTGTTTATTTTTATCAATTTAAAAATGCAAAGTCAATGAACAGAAGAAAAATCTAAATCAAATCAATATTTGGTGTGACTACCCTTTGGCTTCAAACCATTATCAATTATTACACGCGCACTCTTTGTACACTTGCACAAACTCATGAATTTTGTAGGATTATAGTCAGGTGCATTATTAACCAATTATACCAAGCAGGTGCTAATGATCATCAATGTCATATGTGGGCTGAAACAAAGTAAATAACTAAAACCGAAACAGCTGTGTAGGAGGCTTAAAACTGCGTGAGGAACAGCCTAACTCTGCTAATAAGGTAAGGCTGTAGAAGACAGTTTCTTGTCACAATCATACACAAAGACTGAGCACAGCAACAAGACACAAGGTAGTTATACTGTGTCAGCAAGGTCTCTCTGAAGCAATGATTTCAAAGGAGACTGGGCTTTCAAGACATGTTGTTCAAGCTCTTTTGAAGAAGAGCCAAGTAAACTTAATGCAGCAGATGAAAGACACATCATACTTACATCCCTTCGACATCTGAAGATGTTCAGTAGTACCACCAGAACAGAACTGGCAGAAACCAGTGGGACCCAGGTATACCATTCTACTGTGCAGAGAAATCTGGCCAGAAGTGGTCTTCATCGAAGATTTGAGGCCAAAAAGCCATACCTCTGATGTTGAAACAGGGCTAAGCAACTCAACTATGCATGAAAACATAAGAGCTGGGGTACAGAAAAAATGGCAGCAGGTGCTTTGGACTGCTGAGTGAAAATTTTAAATATTTGGCTATAATAAGAGGCAGTTTGTTCGCTAAAGGCCTGGAGAGAGGTACAATAATGAGTGTCTGCAGGCAACAGTGAAGCACTTTGTAGGTTCCTTGCAAGTTTGGGGCTGCATTTCTGCAAACGGAGTTGGGGTTTTGGTCAGGACCAATGGTTTCCTCAATGCTGAGAAATACAGGCAGATACTTATCCATTATGCCATAGCATCGGGGAGGCATGTGTCTGGTCGAAAAATGTATTCTGCAGCAGGACAATGACCCCAAACATATAGCCAAAGCAATTAAGAACTATCTTCAGTGTAAATAAGAACAAGGAGTCCTGGAAGTGATTGTTTGAGCCCCATGGCAGGGACGTGCGGTCAGGTGAGGCAGAGCCACGAACACTAAAAAAATAAAAATCGAGCTTCGAGTGTCATAGCTCGACAACGTGGGGAGGCCTACCCTACCACTGTTCAAAATATGGGTATCCTAGCACCTATGGTTCTGGAGATACGGGGCTCCTTGCATAACCTGTCAGAAGCTACATACAGTGTGGCCAATTTAAATACAAGCTGGCACTGTTTGCAGCAGACTGAAAGGATGAGCTCACAGTGCCTCTGACTTCTTATCACTGAGCTCAAACGACAGCTTGGAGCCTTAGACCAATGGTAAAGCGACATTGGTCCAAGCTGTCCAATGGTAAAGCACCATTGGTCCAAACATGCTGCAGTCGAGGCTCTCCTCTCACTGCAGTGTCATAGAAGGGGGCATGTGTCTAAAAGACACATACTCCCTTCCAGCCCAGCCCTCTTAACTACAAGGAAATACATGGGTTTATCGGTATAAGGTTTACCATAATCCCATGTTTGCTCACGCAGTTAAGAGGGAGAATCTGCTGCTGCTGAAAAGGTACTTTTTTAATCAAGCTAAATATTATATTATTATGCCATATGTTATAACATAATAATTTATTATTTATCTATTTACTGTGAACTTACTGGTTTGAAGTTATAACGACAATTCATTCATTGATAAAAAAAATAAAATAAAAAAAAGCGGGAACCCCGCGTCAAATAAAAAAAAATTGACGTGGGGGTCCCCCTAAAAATACATACCAGACCCTTTATCCGAGCACGCAACCTGGCAGGCCGCAGGAAAAGAGGGGGGATGAGAGAGCACCCCCCCTCCTGAGCCGTACCAGGCCACATGCCCTCAACATTGGGAGGATGCTTTGGGGGTCTGTGACCCCTCAAAGCACCATGTCCCCATGTTGATGGGGACAAGGGCCTCATCCCCACAACCCTGGCCAGTGGTTGTGGGGGTCTGCGGGCAGGGGGCTTATCAGAATCTGGAAGCCCCCTTTCACAAGGGGACCCCCAGATCCCCCCCTGTTTGAAATGGTAAGGGGGTACAAAAGTACCCCTACCATTTCACAAAGAAAGTGTAAAAAATGGTTAAATAAGACAAACACACTTTTGAAAAATTCGGATGATCATCTCTTCGGGGTCCAGCGATGGCTGATCTGATCCAGCGACGGGTGATTTTCAGTCCAGCGCAGTCCATCCATGCATCCGTCTTCTGTCTCCACTATGGAGACACTGCGGGGATCCCAGCGCTGACGTTTCTTATATTAGGAGGGCGGGGCCACCCATCACCTGACCCCGCCCCCTCTGACGCTGGTGAGGGAAGCCAGGGGTTCCTCAATGACGTATGGGTGACCCCACCCCCCTCTGATGTAACACAAGTTTCCGTTACACACACGCACATGCCAATTATTAGTTTTTTAATTCTGAAAAATCGTTTTATGTATATATTTTCCTAAATTTACTTCACCAACTTAGACTATTGTTTTCTGATCCATCACATATAATTAGTTATATAATTAGTTAATCAGATAAAAAAAAACATTGAACTAAAGGCTGTAATGTAACAAAATAGGTAAAACGCCAAGGGGGGTTAATACTTTTACAAGGCACTGCATATGTTACTGCACGTTTTCCTGTTATTAGTAGGAATGAGCAAAATTGAGAGAGTTTTGGTGAAAATCTTAACATTTTGTAGCAATTTCACCATTTTTGGCACCATTTGTACGAAAGGCCTAATTAAGGTGTTTTTTCTTCTAAGGTCACAATGACTCCCAAGGATTGTCTAAGCTTTCAACTATCATAGACCTGTTATTTTAGGAAATGATGGCCCTAATTAGCCTTATTGTTTTAGAGAGTGGAAAAAAGTAAATTGTGAAGTGATAGTTCATACATAACAATTAAATAGATAAAAACATGGGCAAAACTAAAATCCAAAAAAACTTAAGAACTACTGCTTTGGCAAAATGTCACCTACAATAAAATCACTCTTGTCATTCATACTGATTAGTAGTCCGCTCCCAAGAAATTCCCTTTCTTACAAATAGAGCATTGTAAAGGGGAATTAAAAACATTGAGATGTCAGGATAGCACTAGAGGTCAGGAAAATTGCATTAATCGTAACACTACAAAGGTGGTGCCTTAAGGGCTTGTTTTTCAACCATGGCCATGGTCAATATTTGCATACTAAGAAAATGCTTATGATTTTAATACAAATGAATGAATGGTAAACTATATTATTATTTATATCACCATAGTCTCAGCCTGCTTACTTTAAACTCCGTTGAGGGACACTTTTAAATCAAGAAAAAAACATACCTGTACATATAAATTCACTGCTTCACAACGCAATAATTGAATCCAGATCCAGGTTTTGTTTAACAGTTGCAAAGCTTGGAATATTGTAGTCATTTGTTAAAACAGGAAATTATGACATGGAAATAACAAGAAATAAAGATCTGAGTATTTGGCACAAAAATAAAAAAAGGTCCAATTGCGTTATTTAGTAACATTGCTTTGCTATATTTCTGCTCCCTCACCAATGTGTCACCTTTAGTTGACTCCTATTCGTTTTATGATAATGTTTATTTTCCTATCTCTCCTGTATTGGGAATGTTCATAAAGCACTTGAAAGGCAGTTTTGTTTTTCATTTTGATTATGTCACATGATTGGCATTTTGGCCTTCACTCTTACGTTCCAGACGTGAATACAGTCTCTGTGCTGCAAGTATGCAAATGAATTCATTTCCATTGGCTACAATAACAATATAGTTTCACAGTAAACTTTTTCCAGCTAAAATAAAAAAATCTGTGTAAATCTGGGATGTTGCAGAGTTACCTTAAACATTTTGCAGGGGGTGTTCATGCTGATGTGGCAGGAGTTGTGGATCCCTTTCATATATCAACTCCCGAGCAGTTTGCACAGATGTTGTTGTCAGTCTGCCATAATGAAACAATCAAAGGATCATTTATCATTGCTGCTCTATACATTTTCAGTTCCATGTAGGGATGTTATTGTAAGATAAAAGTGATATACTATATGCATTAACCCCTGTAATTTATCGCATCATAAAAAGTGCTTGACGTGGACCTTTCAGTAACTTTACAGGTCTGCATGAATAGCTTCTTGACATATATTTACAGTATCTCACAAAAGTGAGTACACCCCTCACATTTCTCTAATTATTTTATTATATATTTTCATGTGACAACACTGAAGAAATGACACTTTGCTACAATGTAAAGTAGTGAATGAACAGCTTGTATAACAGTGTAAATTCGCTGTCCCCTCAAAATAACTCAACACACAGCCATTAATGTCTAAACCGAGACATATTGTACATACAGCAACAATTCATTTTTATACATGAAAAGCTGTATTCTTTTTATTAAAAAGCAATCATTGGGCACCAGTCCAGTGACTTTGCCTGGGCCGAGATTTCGTCAGCCAGTTGTAGGCAATAAAAAGCATTTCCTCAGTCTCCTAATTATTATTATTCTCCAATAATAGGAATGCAGCACTGTAACATTGTAGCAAGTCACAAGGTGAGTAGTAGGGGGCTTATCTGTTTCCGACATTTGTGAACACAGCCAAGAACTGCATAGGCACTGTGATTTATCATCATTCTGGAAGTAGATGCCAACCCTGAATGATGCTTGAACAAAGATGGCTCTGTCCTTTTGGAGGGCAAAGCAGAAGGCATTATCAGTGGTAGAGGTAACAAATACCCAGTTGTGTATATTAATTGGTTTGTGTGAAAGTTATAATGTCTAAAAATAATGGTATATATATATATTATACTGGAATTTACGCAGCTATAAACACTACACTGGCAATGGCAGTTATTAGCGACTTTTAGTGGTACTGTGATAGTGTGCCAGACAATCTGGTGCTAACAAACACTGGCTGAGATGGTCACTAACTGACACTGACGTGATAATATTGTACACTGTAGTAATGACACTGGCTGGCAAGGGGTTATCATCAAGAGAAATGTGTGCTGCTTTTACTAACAGGTCTGGCTGCTTTTTTTCCTTAAACTTAGAGTTGATTTCAGGGAGAAGAAACAGCCAGATCAACCTCTTTGTACAGAGTTCTGTTTGTTTGTCAACCATGTGTTTGTACTGTGATTGGCCACAGCCGATCAGCAGGTGTATAGCCATAATCATTTGCACTGAGAAACTCATGCTGTGTCCAATCAGGAAGCACACCACAAAGTATGAGTATATCTATATATATCTACTGTGAGCTGGCGGTAAGTGGATAAACTGCATTAGACTGGTATTGCTTTGTAGTATGCTGACATACTGGTAGTTTTTGGGCCACCCCAACTTCTTTACTAATGTGATCGAGGTGTCTCCCTCTGTCCACCCCTCCTATTTACAGCTAGTTAGTTTAGTCCTAAGCTAGACCCTCCCTACTTCTTCCATGTTCCCTCAGTCAGTGTAAGTTATTCACAGACACAGGTGTTAGATAAGTCAGTGGAGTTGACTTACTAAAACTGGAGAGTTCAAAATCTGGTGCAGCTGTGCATAGAAACCAGCTTTCAGGTTTTATTGTCAAAGCTTAATTGAACAATCTGACGTTAGAAGCTGATTGGCTACCATGAACAGCTGCAACAGATTTGCACTCTCCAATTTTAGTAAGTCGACCCCATTGTCTTCTTACACTTCAAAAACTGGAAATCATCCTCTGTCCTGGAATTAGCTAAGGTAAAATTGCATTGGATTCAACTTTTGTGTCTTACTAAAGAGTTAAGCTGCCTATGGATGTTGCAAATCAACAGGTGACCATACTGTCCAGACAGACTAGGGTTCATTTACTAAAACTGGAGAGTGCAAAATCTGGTGCAGCCGTGCATTGTAGCCAATCATCTTCTAATTTCAGCTTGTTCAATTAAAGTTTTACTAGACCCACAATTAATATTTTACTAGACCCCTGACCCTTTTTTCTGGATAGTGCTGATTGGCTTTGTGCTGATCCCAAGAAAAAAAAAACTCTCTAGCAATACACACTAAATTGAGCATGTGCAGAGTGCCCCCAAGGCTCTGTTCTATCAGGAGATGGTTTGGGGACTGTGGAAGAAGGGGAGAATCAGAAAAACGGGATTAAACATGACAAAAAATGACAACTTCAAAAAACTCAGCATGCCTCTTATTAAATACCTTGGAATGTCTTCTTTCCAAAAAGGGGTCATTTGGGGGGTATTTGTACTTTTCTGGTATGTTAGGGTCTCAAGAATTGAAATAGGCCATCAGTACTTCAGGTGTGATCAATTTTCAGATATTGAAACCATAGCTTGTGGACTCTATAACTTTCACAGAGACCAAATAATATCCACCAAAATTACTAATCTGCTAAATTTTATAACAGAAACTAAGAAAAATTCATTTTTTTACAGAATTTTTGGTCTTTTTTATTTTATAGCACAAAAAATAAAAAACCCAGCGGTGATTAAATACCATCAAAAGAAAGCTCTATTTTTGTGAAAAAAAAGGATAAACATTTCATATGGGTACAGTGTTGCATGACTGAGTAATTGTCATTCAAAATGTGAGAGCACCGAAAGCTGAAAAATTAACCTGAAAATTAAGGGGGTTTAAGTGCCCAGTGGTCATGTGGTTAAAGAGGAAGTAAACCATGATGGGATGTTCCCCTGCAAACCCTGCAAAGTAAAAGCATAATGTGCTACTTACCTGTAAACTAAGCACACAGTGTCCCGCTGGTGGCTGCATCCATCTTCTGCCCTCTTCCTTCCAAGACTCTGGCTCTGTGACTGTCCGGAGCCGCATGACGTCACTCCCGTCAGTCATGGCACATACAAGCGAAGAAATGGCACAGAGGTCCGTTTCTTCACAGAGCATGCGCCAATGACATCATCCGCGCAGTATACAGGAAATATCGCACGTTTAGGAGATATTTTCACTACCTATAGGTAAGCCTTATTATAGGCTTACCTATAGGTAAACCGTACAAATGTGGGTTTACAACCACTTTAAGCTTTGACACATATAACCTGGAAGCTAATTGGTTTGTATGCAGAGCTGCACCCGATTTTGCACTCTGTGGTTTTAGTAAATCCACCCCACTGAGTTTAATGAATAAAATCATTGCATAAAGCAGCATTTGAAACAGAACAGGAATCTGGCTGTTTGGCATTTTTATATAAAACTGATAACAAAATTGCCATCAGTGCTTTCTCACCTCTAAAACCTAACTATACAAAATGTATATTGACTTGTGATGAAACTGATCCTAGTACTGCTAAAATGTATGGATCAAAAAATAAAGACTGGGAAGAGAGTAATTGTGCAATAGCAGCAGGCAGAGTTTCCAGCATTATTGTTAGTATTATCATCAGATTTGGGGATTTATTCTCTAAAGCATTTCTGTCACAATTTCTAATTGAAATCACTGTGTTATAATTAAAGAAAATGTAAAAATCACTTTTACTTATTACATTCCTATTGCTGCTGTTGAGTAATTGCCAGTGAAAAATCAGCTGTTTTTTATGTCTTAAATTCCTGGCATAGCAGAAAGCTGTATGGAATTAGGAAAGCTCAGCTCTGCTTCATGTCTGCACAATGCAGATTATTATTCACAGTGCTGACAGTCTCTCTGAGACTGAGTTCACACCATCGTCGCATGCGGCTCCCAGCAGGGGTCCAGTGCGTCCTGGTTCACTGTTTCAGGTCCAATGTCAGTTGGAATCGTTGCCTAAATTTGGACCTGGATTTTTTTGGACCAAAATGTGGACCAAAAGACGCACAGGACCCCTGTGCAAATTCGCACTGGAGCCACAGCAGAGATATGTGAGCCAGCTGCATAGAGAGGTGGTCAAAATCTCCTGCTATTGAAAATCGGATGCAGAGAAGTGTTAATAAAAAAAACACACTAGACAGGTTTTTATTAGGCAGCTCCGGGGGTCTCTTCCGACTTCTCCGCTCTATCCAGCCTCTTCTCCGCGCTCTCTGGCCTATTCTCCCGCTCTCCGGTGTCTTCTGCCGGGCTCCTCAGCTATCTTCTGCTCTTTTGCCGCTCTTTTGTTAGCGTTGGCCCGATCTTCTCAGTCGTCTTCTTCCCTCTTCCCTTCTTCCGATGTTGACACAATGCTCTCTCCCACTGTAATGCCGTGTGAGTGGTACGAGGTGTGCAACAACTTATGTAGGCATGGGGCATGGTCACCCGCTGACCCCGCCCCTTATGACATCACCGCCCCATCATGCCCCGGGCGGTGACATAATAAGGGATGGGGTCACTGGATGACATCACCCGTGACCACACCCCATGCCTATATAAGTTGTTGCGCACCACTCACACAAAGAGCGTCGTGTCAACATCGGAAGAAGACTGGAGGGAAAAATACGTCAGAGAAGACAGGGACAATGCTAGCAAAAAAGCCGGCAAAAGAGCAGAAGATAGCAGAGGAGCCCGCCAGAAGACACCGAAGAGCGGGAGAAGAACCGGAGATCGGGAGAAGAGGCCATGGAGTGGGAACAGAGGCCGGAGAGAGCGGAGAAGTTGGAAGAGACCCCCCAAGTCGAAAGAGACCCCCGGAGCTGCCTAATAAATTACTTTAAAAACCGGTCTAGTGTGTTTTTTTTATTTACACTTTTTTTCCCCCAGGTGAATGGGTAGGGGTACAATGTACCCCATACTCATTCACATAGGGTGGGGGACCGGGATCTTCAATAAGGGGGCCCCCGGATTCCAAAAAGCCCCCCACCCGCAGGCTCCAACAACCAATGACCAAGGTTGTCGGGAAGAGGCCCTTGTCCTCATCAACATGGGGACAAGGTGCTTTGGGGTGGGGGGCCACAGGGCACCTCCCCGGCCCCAAAGCACACACCCCCCATTACGAAGGCATGCGGCCTGGTATGGTTCAGGAGGTGGGGGGCGCTCGCTCGTCCCCATCCCCTTTCCTGACTGGCCGGGCTGCTTGCTCGCATAAAGGTCTGGTATGGATTTTGGGGGGACTCCCATGCCGTTTTTTCAGCGTAGGGAGTTCCCCTTAAAATCCATACCAGACCAAAGGACCTGGTATGCTCTTGGAGGAGGAGCCCATGCCAGTTTTTTATTTAATATTTGGTGTGGAGGGGAGGCACTGTGTCTGGTATCAATCTTTAGGGGGAAATATATATATTATACTGGAATTTACGCAGCTATAAACACTACACTGGCAATGGCAGTTATTAGCGACTTTTAGTGGTACTGTGATAGTGTGCCAGACAATCTGGTGCTAACAAACACTGGCTGAGATGGTCACTAACTGACACTGACGTGATAATATTGTACACTGTAGTAATGACACTGGCTGGCAAGGGGTTATCATCAAGAGAAATGTGTGCTGCTTTTACTAACAGGTCTGGCTGCTTTTTTTCCTTAAACTTAGAGTTGATTTCAGGGAGAAGAAACAGCCAGATCAACCTCTTTGTACAGAGTTCTGTTTGTTTGTCAACCATGTGTTTGTACTGTGATTGGCCACAGCCGATCAGCAGGTGTATAGCCATAATCATTTGCACTGAGAAACTCATGCTGTGTCCAATCAGGAAGCACACCACAAAGTATGAGTATATCTATATATATCTACTGTGAGCTGGCGGTAAGTGGATAAACTGCATTAGACTGGTATTGCTTTGTAGTATGCTGACATACTGGTAGTTTTTGGGCCACCCCAACTTCTTTACTAATGTGATCGAGGTGTCTCCCTCTGTCCACCCCTCCTATTTACAGCTAGTTAGTTTAGTCCTAAGCTAGACCCTCCCTACTTCTTCCATGTTCCCTCAGTCAGTGTAAGTTATTCACAGACACAGGTGTTAGATAAGTCAGTGGAGTTGACTTACTAAAACTGGAGAGTTCAAAATCTGGTGCAGCTGTGCATAGAAACCAGCTTTCAGGTTTTATTGTCAAAGCTTAATTGAACAATCTGACGTTAGAAGCTGATTGGCTACCATGAACAGCTGCAACAGATTTGCACTCTCCAATTTTAGTAAGTCGACCCCATTGTCTTCTTACACTTCAAAAACTGGAAATCATCCTCTGTCCTGGAATTAGCTAAGGTAAAATTGCATTGGATTCAACTTTTGTGTCTTACTAAAGAGTTAAGCTGCCTATGGATGTTGCAAATCAACAGGTGACCATACTGTCCAGACAGACTAGGGTTCATTTACTAAAACTGGAGAGTGCAAAATCTGGTGCAGCCGTGCATTGTAGCCAATCATCTTCTAATTTCAGCTTGTTCAATTAAAGTTTTACTAGACCCACAATTAATATTTTACTAGACCCCTGACCCTTTTTTCTGGATAGTGCTGATTGGCTTTGTGCTGATCCCAAGAAAAAAAAAACTCTCTAGCAATACACACTAAATTGAGCATGTGCAGAGTGCCCCCAAGGCTCTGTTCTATCAGGAGATGGTTTGGGGACTGTGGAAGAAGGGGAGAATCAGAAAAACGGGATTAAACATGACAAAAAATGACAACTTCAAAAAACTCAGCATGCCTCTTATTAAATACCTTGGAATGTCTTCTTTCCAAAAAGGGGTCATTTGGGGGGTATTTGTACTTTTCTGGTATGTTAGGGTCTCAAGAATTGAAATAGGCCATCAGTACTTCAGGTGTGATCAATTTTCAGATATTGAAACCATAGCTTGTGGACTCTATAACTTTCACAGAGACCAAATAATATCCACCAAAATTACTAATCTGCTAAATTTTATAACAGAAACTAAGAAAAATTCATTTTTTTACAGAATTTTTGGTCTTTTTTATTTTATAGCACAAAAAATAAAAAACCCAGCGGTGATTAAATACCATCAAAAGAAAGCTCTATTTTTGTGAAAAAAAAGGATAAACATTTCATATGGGTACAGTGTTGCATGACTGAGTAATTGTCATTCAAAATGTGAGAGCACCGAAAGCTGAAAAATTAACCTGAAAATTAAGGGGGTTTAAGTGCCCAGTGGTCATGTGGTTAAAGAGGAAGTAAACCATGATGGGATGTTCCCCTGCAAACCCTGCAAAGTAAAAGCATAATGTGCTACTTACCTGTAAACTAAGCAC
Source organism: Lithobates pipiens (assembly GCF_037356315.1). Lineage (NCBI taxonomy): Eukaryota > Metazoa > Chordata > Amphibia > Anura > Ranidae > Lithobates > Lithobates pipiens. The sequence goes on along the minus strand of NW_027507790.1, from coordinate 146,704,986 downwards.
ACAGTGTCCCGCTGGTGGCTGCATCCATCTTCTGCCCTCTTCCTTCCAAGACTCTGGCTCTGTGACTGTCCGGAGCCGCATGACGTCACTCCCGTCAGTCATGGCACATACAAGCGAAGAAATGGCACAGAGGTCCGTTTCTTCACAGAGCATGCGCCAATGACATCATCCGCGCAGTATACAGGAAATATCGCACGTTTAGGAGATATTTTCACTACCTATAGGTAAGCCTTATTATAGGCTTACCTATAGGTAAACCGTACAAATGTGGGTTTACAACCACTTTAAGCTTTGACACATATAACCTGGAAGCTAATTGGTTTGTATGCAGAGCTGCACCCGATTTTGCACTCTGTGGTTTTAGTAAATCCACCCCACTGAGTTTAATGAATAAAATCATTGCATAAAGCAGCATTTGAAACAGAACAGGAATCTGGCTGTTTGGCATTTTTATATAAAACTGATAACAAAATTGCCATCAGTGCTTTCTCACCTCTAAAACCTAACTATACAAAATGTATATTGACTTGTGATGAAACTGATCCTAGTACTGCTAAAATGTATGGATCAAAAAATAAAGACTGGGAAGAGAGTAATTGTGCAATAGCAGCAGGCAGAGTTTCCAGCATTATTGTTAGTATTATCATCAGATTTGGGGATTTATTCTCTAAAGCATTTCTGTCACAATTTCTAATTGAAATCACTGTGTTATAATTAAAGAAAATGTAAAAATCACTTTTACTTATTACATTCCTATTGCTGCTGTTGAGTAATTGCCAGTGAAAAATCAGCTGTTTTTTATGTCTTAAATTCCTGGCATAGCAGAAAGCTGTATGGAATTAGGAAAGCTCAGCTCTGCTTCATGTCTGCACAATGCAGATTATTATTCACAGTGCTGACAGTCTCTCTGAGACTGAGTTCACACCATCGTCGCATGCGGCTCCCAGCAGGGGTCCAGTGCGTCCTGGTTCACTGTTTCAGGTCCAATGTCAGTTGGAATCGTTGCCTAAATTTGGACCTGGATTTTTTTGGACCAAAATGTGGACCAAAAGACGCACAGGACCCCTGTGCAAATTCGCACTGGAGCCACAGCAGAGATATGTGAGCCAGCTGCATAGAGAGGTGGTCAAAATCTCCTGCTATTGAAAATCGGATGCAGAGAAGTGTTAATAAAAAAAACACACTAGACAGGTTTTTATTAGGCAGCTCCGGGGGTCTCTTCCGACTTCTCCGCTCTATCCAGCCTCTTCTCCGCGCTCTCTGGCCTATTCTCCCGCTCTCCGGTGTCTTCTGCCGGGCTCCTCAGCTATCTTCTGCTCTTTTGCCGCTCTTTTGTTAGCGTTGGCCCGATCTTCTCAGTCGTCTTCTTCCCTCTTCCCTTCTTCCGATGTTGACACAATGCTCTCTCCCACTGTAATGCCGTGTGAGTGGTACGAGGTGTGCAACAACTTATGTAGGCATGGGGCATGGTCACCCGCTGACCCCGCCCCTTATGACATCACCGCCCCATCATGCCCCGGGCGGTGACATAATAAGGGATGGGGTCACTGGATGACATCACCCGTGACCACACCCCATGCCTATATAAGTTGTTGCGCACCACTCACACAAAGAGCGTCGTGTCAACATCGGAAGAAGACTGGAGGGAAAAATACGTCAGAGAAGACAGGGACAATGCTAGCAAAAAAGCCGGCAAAAGAGCAGAAGATAGCAGAGGAGCCCGCCAGAAGACACCGAAGAGCGGGAGAAGAACCGGAGATCGGGAGAAGAGGCCATGGAGTGGGAACAGAGGCCGGAGAGAGCGGAGAAGTTGGAAGAGACCCCCCAAGTCGAAAGAGACCCCCGGAGCTGCCTAATAAATTACTTTAAAAACCGGTCTAGTGTGTTTTTTTTATTTACACTTTTTTTCCCCCAGGTGAATGGGTAGGGGTACAATGTACCCCATACTCATTCACATAGGGTGGGGGACCGGGATCTTCAATAAGGGGGCCCCCGGATTCCAAAAAGCCCCCCACCCGCAGGCTCCAACAACCAATGACCAAGGTTGTCGGGAAGAGGCCCTTGTCCTCATCAACATGGGGACAAGGTGCTTTGGGGTGGGGGGCCACAGGGCACCTCCCCGGCCCCAAAGCACACACCCCCCATTACGAAGGCATGCGGCCTGGTATGGTTCAGGAGGTGGGGGGCGCTCGCTCGTCCCCATCCCCTTTCCTGACTGGCCGGGCTGCTTGCTCGCATAAAGGTCTGGTATGGATTTTGGGGGGACTCCCATGCCGTTTTTTCAGCGTAGGGAGTTCCCCTTAAAATCCATACCAGACCAAAGGACCTGGTATGCTCTTGGAGGAGGAGCCCATGCCAGTTTTTTATTTAATATTTGGTGTGGAGGGGAGGCACTGTGTCTGGTATCAATCTTTAGGGGGAAATCCACGCAAAATGTAAAACAAAAACGGCATGGGTTCCTCCTCCAAGAGCATACCAGGCCCTTCAGTTTGGTATGGATTTTCAGGGGAACCCCCATGCCAAAAAAACAGCATTCGGGTCCCCCCAAAATCCATACCAGACCCTTATTCGAGCACACAGCCTGAGGGGGGTGGGTGTTTTGGGGCGGGGAGGCCCCAAAGCACCCACCCCCCATGTTGAAGGCATGCGGCCTGGTAGGGTTCAGGAGTGGGGGCGCTCGCTCATTCCCACCCCCTTTCCTGACCTGCTGGGCTGCATGCTCTGATAAGGGTATGGATTTTGGGGGGACCCCTACGCCATTTTTTTGGCGTAGGGGTTCCCCTTAAAATCCATACCAGATGAAAGGGCTTGGTATGCTCTTGGAGGGGGGAACCCATGCCGTTTTTTTTTTTTATTTGGGGTGGAGTTCCCCTTCAAGATCCGCAGAGCACAAATCACATGCCAAAGTTGGATCAGTCAAGACGGTGATCCGACTTCAGTGATATTCAATGGGCCTTACTGCTGTCGGATGTCACAAGTTGGATGGTTAGGACAAGGATCCTACTTTGTCAATGGGCTGAAGTAGGACCAAAGTTGTACCAAAGTAGTGCAGGGAGCATTTTCAAATTGACATATGTTTCCAAAGTCGGAGTGTATATCGTACCAGTGTGAACCCAGCCTGAAAGGGAAAAATGTATTTTAACCTCCCTAGCGGCAATCCCGAGTCTGGCTCGGGTTGGGATTTTACTGACAGGAGCGGTAACCCAGAGCCAGACTCGGGATCACTTCGCTGGATGCAGGGGAGGACACAGGGAGAGTTACTTACCTTGTCCCCTGGATCCAGCGATGTCCTCCGCACTGTGTGAGCGAGCTGTCCTCGGCTCGATTCACAGTGCCGAATGCCGACGAGCTCCGTTCCCTGCAACGTTACGGCGCACGGGAGCGGAGAACGGTGGCAAATTCAAATAAGTAAAAAGACACAAAACACACACAGCACTGTAATCTTACAGATTACAGTACTGTATTAAAAAATACACACCCCCTTTGTCCCTAGTGGTCTGTGCAATGCCCTGCATGCACTTTTATATTATAAATACTGTTTTTTCTGCCTGAAATTTGGAGATTGTCCATAGCAACCAAAAAGTGTCCCTTTTTCAGTGTTTTAGGCTTTGATTACATTATTGAATAATTTTTATTATTTATATTATATATCTATATATTAACAAATTCCAGTTAAAAGTGGTAAAAGTGGTCAATCATCAAGGGGGACCCCAGGAACCCTGGAAACGTGGGGGGGGGGGGCTCTGGTGACAAGAGGGAGGTTACTGATATAAAGGGGATATTTCAGCCCTCTTACATTATTGTATTCACGCCCCTTTACATCAGTGACCCCCCCCCCCAGACTGACCTGTCGCTGACCTTTTCTCAGGTGCATCGTGTAGGGCTCCATCAGTCGGCTGCAGTTTGGTGGCTCTGGTTTTATTCTATAGTCTCCTCTTCACAGTCCACACATGTCTGACTTCTCCCATGACCCCCATCCTGGTGGCACTCTTGACTCCTCTCCAGGCTCCCTCAGAGACTGCAGACATGATATAAGACAAGAGATGGTTAGAGGCTGAGGACATCATACTAAAGATGGTCAGAGACTGCAGACATGATACAGGAGATGGTCAGCGACTGCAGACATGTTAAAGGAGACGGTCAGAGACTGCATACATGATACAGGAGATGGTCAGAGACTGCAAACATGGTACAAGAGATGGTCAGAGACTGCAGACACGGTACAGAAGATCAATGCAGTCTCACCAGTGCCCATCAAATGCAGCCTACCACTGTGCCCGCAATCGCAGCCTCACTGTGCCTCACTGTGCCCATAGTCGCAGCCTCACTGTGCCCATGAATGCAGCCTCACTGTGCCCATAATTGCGGCCTCACTATGCCCATCAATGCGGCCTCACTGTGCCCATAATTGCAGCCTCACTGTGCCCATGAATGCATACTCACCATAGCCTGCCCTGGATCACACACACCCAGTGGACATTTCCCGCTGTGTGTCACGGAGTTGGTTCTGTGTTCGACAGTGCTCTAACATGGTCCCTCCCCCCTAGACCAGCTCGTGTGATAGGCGGGACACTGAGTCAATCAGTGTTCCATCTACTATCACATGAGCTGGTCTAGAGGGGGCAGGATTTTATTACAGCGGCACTGAACACAGACCCAGCTCCGTGACACGCAGCTCTCTCGCTGTGTGTTACAAACAAGAGGAGGAGGTGGGAGCCTGGAAGGGAGTGCTGTAGCCTGTAGCCACAGATCAAAGCGGCCCCAGGGCAGGCAGCCTACCTGCACATTTTCCGGTATCCCCGTAGGCCAGTCCGGCCCTGATGTGAATGTATTAACGCTTCTGTGTTTAGTACCATGTTTATACTTGTGGTTGGAGGTAGTTAAAACACATGGTTGAGCTGCAAGCTGCAAAAGCATTGGACAAGCGTGTCTGTGAAGCTTTTCATTGTGGCACTGAAAAATTATTTTTGTCCTATTAAGCAGGAAGTACCATCTGCCAAAGGTGACCCATTCAACTGAAATGGGACACCCCACCCACAAATATGTGCAATGTTCATGAACTGGTCATGCCATTTGGGCTGTTCACCTGTGCAAATGTATTTATTTTTTGGCGGTATTACTATTGCTAAAAAAGCTCTTCCCTCTGTATGGACCACTAGTGTTATTGCTTGCCAAGATGCTAGCAGTCACCTAACATCATTGGAGGCAGGAACCTACTGGCATCCTTCCTAGCAACCATTATCCCACTACCTGCTAGCTTGTTACATTTTGTAAATAAGCCGGCAGGCATCCTGGGTAATATTATTGACTAAATATGTCAGCCACCTACCAGCACCTTTGCTTACTTTACAGCTGCAGGGCCAGAAGCTGCCATTTAGGAGAAGTTCATGTGGATAACATTGTTGCACTGGGACTGGGTTTACTCTTTCAACAGGTCATCAAGTGCCATCCTTCCAGAGGGAATATGTACTCTTTACTCAATCAGGTGGGAGGAGGTTGGATGTCTGAGGCTTCCAGATTCTGATAAGTCTTCCCCCAAAGACCCCCACAGGGGCAGCCCATCCAAATAAGGGCTCACAGAAGCCACGCCTCTATCCATGCCACCCCCCTATATGGTTAATGGATAGATTCATGCATAGCATAGCTATCCAGGCCGCTGTGGCCACCCATTATTGATACATAGGTCCCTTTCTAGGTGCCAGGTGCCTGAATTTTTGAAGCACCTGATTAGAGTCTTAATCGAGTAGAGTCTAGTAGGCTTCAAAATAGGGTGGACTCGGAGTGCAGAGCATTGCGCTCCGAGTCCACAGAGGTGTGTTAGAAAAGAAAATGACTATTCATTTTTCTAACACTGAATCTCCGCCAATCAGGAAGCGTGGGTCTGTTACCCATTTCCTGATTGGCTAAAAGGTCTGGCGATCCTATTGGATGCCTAGGAGGAGATGCATGGCGGTAGCCGCTGTGATTTCAGAAGAGGACACAGGAGACGTTGCCAGATGCTTGCCGCAGCCTGATCCCCCGACTGATGTGCCCGCTGATCCCTGCTGCAGTGTGCCCGCCGATCCCCGATGTGCACACCGATCCCCAATATGCCCGCCAATCCCCGCCGCCGATGGGGTAAGCGCCGGTGGACCAGTAGACAGCAAGCCACTGGACCCCCATATACACCTGGCCAGAGATGTGGCGAAGAGGCCCTTATGTTCATTAAGGACAAAATAGCCTCCCCATGTTGAGGGCAATGATATGGTTCAGGGAGGACGGAAGCTGATTGACCCCTTTTTCCTGGCCAGTCAAGCTGGATTCTCAGAGGGTCCCCATGACTAAGCTCCAGGGGGCGAAGTGAAACGTGTTGGGGGCGTTGCCAGGTGGGAGCCCAGTTTGAGGTTGTCTCTCTCATACCACCATTGGACTCCATGGATGTGCAGCACCAGGGATCTTTCGTCTCTTCCTTCCAGTGGATGTTCAGAGGGTCAGGTTAGGTATGCATTTAAAGGGGAATCCAATGCAAAACTCATTAGGAGCAGATGTGTTGTTTTTTTTCAGTTACTGGGCATCGTTAATCGTGCTTGATGTTGATCTACATTGCTGGGTGATCTAGATTTCTTGGATTTAGATCATGGAATTTGTGTGTGTGTGTATTTATTTACTTTTCGTTTTTTTATTTTTGTGAAAGCAGGGTTTCTCCATAACCCTTACACATTCACATAGGGATGGGCCAAATATCTGGGGACCACCCTATTTTGAAGGGGCTGCCAGATCCTGATGTCTTCTCCTACAGATCCCTAGAATCACCCTTCCCATGTTGAGTTTAGTAGGAATTTTGAGTTGAACCTCACGTTTTTTTCGTATAAGCACTATTTATTGGTTGTGTAACACTGTGCAATATTACTGTTATGTAGAACGGCATTTGGCCACAAGATGGCAGTGTTCCACAAGTTATCACAGAACCTATACAGGAATGCTAGGGGATGCTGGGATTTGTATGCTGTAAACATGATTCTTCCATTCAGATTAGCTGAAGCTGAACTACACTGTCCAAGAGGACTGGCAGAGAGAGCAGGGGAGCATTTGAAAAGCATACCTCTTTTTGAGATGGGAATGAATGAAACCCATTAGCAAAAGTATGTAGGCATAGGACACACCCCCTTCCAATCCCCTTTAAAGGAAAATTAAACAAAAAAAATATTAGTTAAAACCACAAGTGTTTTTTTTTTTATTATTCACGACTTTTCCTTTATATTGGCTTTTGCCATGTCCAAATCAGTAGTTTTAGAAAATGGATGGAAAAATCAGGGACAGTTGGGAGCTATGAAAAAGAGAAAAAGCCAGGAACACAGGGGAGATGGGAGAGACTGTGTTGGAGGCTGAACATGAGAGAAAGAGAGTGCAGAGTGGACCCACGTGGGCCCAGGTTGGAGCAGGACGAGCCAGAAGGTTTCAGAGCCTACAAGAAGACTGACAAAGGTGACCACCTTCAAATGGAAGGTAATCGTTTTGTCCTGCTGTGCTGAAAGCCCGCGTGAGAGGGTTCTTAACCCACACAATGCTGCCATTGCCGTTAAGCCTGTTGTTTGCATTCAGTTGTTAGAGTCTAGAACAGTTTACAGTACAGGCTTATATCTTTAGATGTTTTAACCTATCCAGTGCTGCAATCTAACCTCCTTACTGTATTTATTAGCATTGCCTGCAGGATACCAGGGTTAACTTCTTTGCTTCCCTGCTAGGTAGGAATTCTACACACATCACACTTCAGATTTGAGCTATCCAAGGAAGAAATAAGCGTTTCAAGTGCTGGTTTCCATTTAAAGGGACATACTTCAGCCAAAATATGTTTAACTCCTTTTTTACTTCCAAAGCAATTTATGTTCCCATCTGATATCCTTAAAGTGACTCTTCACCCTACCAATGTTTATTAAAGGAAAACTCCCTTAGCTATTTTACCATCGCTTTGGCAAATCAAAGACTACATCTCTATTGTGTGCCAACATGAGGGCCCCAACTAGCCACCAGAGGAGTTCTTTATGTGCTTGGAGAATCTTCTGAAAATGTACTTATCTAAATTCCTGAGAGTTAAACCCTGCCTCTTCTCACTGAGAGCCCACAAGTGAGCTAGCCCAGTGTTAGTTCTTTCTTTCGCATTTGTTTTGCTGACTTGGGGACAAGTTCTCAGTTTGGGAGCTCATGTTTAAATCTTTAGTTCTGCAGGACGGTTGGGAGTGGCTTAAAGTGGTACTGTATTGTGTTATATTGCCTTTTCTTGTTTGTGTTTTGCCATTTGGAAGACTTAACCCATTGCTTTCTTTTGCCTGTTTTGCCTTTTTCCATGACATTATACAAGCTAAACATTTATCTCACCAGTGTATATGTGTTTATCCTTTGTGTGACAGTCAGGAAGTCAACTGGTCAAGGTATTTCGGTGGTGTCAGCAGGTGCAACACTCTGCTCAGGGCTCAGTAGTGAAAAAGGTTGCCCAGAATACTGAGTGGGTCCTGAAGGGGTAGCGCTACAGCTGTTATGGTGCATCATATCTACCAGTGATGACATGGCTGCTGGTATCTTATCAACCATCACCATTTGCTAGGACCAGTGGCGGGCGTGCATTGTAGGTGCACGAGCGCCGCCCCCCCCCCCATCCCTGCTGCCGCCTCCCTATCCAATGCACCCAGCCCCTTTTGGGACGCAGGACACATAAATTCCTATGGCAGGGGCGGGAGGGGGTGTATTTTTTTTGAAGCACCTGATTAGAGCCAGCGGCTCAAATAGACTTCAAAAAGGGTGGCGAATTCATTCATTGTGTGATCATGAGTATACGCTATCTTCACACTGCATTGCCTCCCACCATTCGGGGGCAGGTCAGTGAGATCTATTGGATGCTCAGCACTTGAACAGAAGTGGGACAGAGGAAGGGAGAGGAGAGGAGATGCCGGAGAAGAGGACAAGGTAAGCGGCGATCCAACCGCGGAGAGGGGGGTTGTGTCCCGCGATCCACCACTCGCGGTGGAGCTGTGTCAGCGGTGTGTCCTGCGATCCATCCATGTGGGGGGGTGTGAGCGGGGACACTGGCAGAATTTGATTGGCACACTGGGAGCATATGATGGGCACACTGGCAGCATATGATGGGCAGACTGGCAGCATTTGATGGGCACACTGCCAGCATATGATGAGCACACTGGCAGCGTTTGATGGGCACACTGGCAGCATAGGATGGACACACTGGCAGCGTTTAATGGGCACATTGGCAGCGTTTGATGGGCACACTGGCAGTGTTTGATGGGCACAGTGACAAGGTTTTATGGGCACAGTGGCAGCGATTAATGGGCACAGTGGCAGCGTTTGAGGGCACAGTAGAAGCATTTGATGGCACAGTGGCTGCAATTGATGATTTTTTTTTTCAAAATGTATTTGTGGCCCCCCAAAAAATTTTGAGCACCAGAGGCCACTGGCAAGGACCAACACAGCATTCTCAGTTGCTAGAACCCAGGCAGGTTCTGTGGATGCATGTGTCTGGCCCCAAACACAAACAGTGTGCATTTGGGGCACCTCACCCACACTTGTACACCTATCAAATTATGATGTTTGTGCAGTTTTTGTGTCCTCATAGAGTAACTGGCAGCTCCAGCCACATTTTTTGTTATTCATTTTTAATTTTTATTCTTACATTTTTATTATTAATATTATTATTTTTTTTACAATACTTTTGGGGGTGGGGGAGCTTTGGTGAATATCGGGGGTCTTAACAGACCCCTGGTGCCTCATTTTTGAGACAGAATAAAGGGCTGATAATATAAATTCCTCAGTCTCTTTCTCTGCAGCCTCAGCTGCTGTGGACAGTGAATGAACAGAAGGCTCTGTACAGAGGCTCCTGTTCATTCACAAACTGAAGCATAGTAAACATATTTTCAATGCTGCAGTTATGAATGAGCACAGTGTGTGATCGGTACCTATCACTAACTTTATCCATTCACAAAAGGAAGGGGCCGGTAAATGACTCTCTCCATCCCCCACCCTGTGAGCCTGCAGCAGCCGGCAGGAAAAGAGTGGAGGGAATCTGGAAGTGCTGCAAGAGTTATGGGGAGCACATGTGTGGTCCATGCACCTCGTCCTCACTCCAGGTTACGATCTGCAGAGATCCCAGCCATACCAATCTTAGGCTCTCTCTTTCCAGCCACAGTGCTTTTCAGAGGGCATTTAAAGCAAGCCATCATGGCCACAGCATGTGAACAGCCTCATCCAGCTGTTATTTTACAGTTCAGAGGAGCCAGGGAGCAGTAAAACCAAGGCTCATCTGGCTGTGTTTACCATCCTCTGCTTACCTTAAAGGGCCTATTTTATTAGCAGTTGTACCTATTCCTAGCAACAGGTGCTTGTTTTCTATAGGTTTACAGACTTACTGACCCACACATGTCTAGTAAAATGAAAGCAAAACTTCATTCACTTTCCATCTTTTAAATCTTCTGCCCTTGTTGTTTTAACTTTGGATAATACAACTTTTTTTCTGCCAGTATATACCTTATACAGCCCAGTTTCTGTTTCTGTTTCTGGTAAAAAGCTTAGGTTTTTGACATTATGCACAGCTCCTTCTCTCACTCTCATAAGAGTTTGCCAGGAAGGGAGGGGAGTCATAAGTGGGCCAATGAGAGCTGCAGAGCAGGAGGTGTGCCTCTGTGTGTCTGTGTAAATCCAGGAAGTGAACAGACAGCAGCTTCAACTGTCCACAGTTAAAATGGGTGTAGCCAGACTCAGTGGAGGGAGATTTCTGCAGCATATTTGGCAAGTACAGAATCACTGTATATATACAATTATATGCAAAGTGGTTGGAGGGAAGCTTCAGAATGGCAAAGATGTTTTTATTACAAATTATGTGAGCAGACTGCAGTTCCTCTTTAAGTTCAGCCCAGTACAGTCCCTGTTACTCATGTGCTCCCTTGGGAAAATTTTAATCGCTTACTCCTGCAATAAATGTTTGCAATTTGCAGATTTTTAAATGTGTTCACCAAACCTGCCCCTTGAAACAAATCCAAGCAGATTTGCTCACCACTAGCAGTGGTAGTAAACGAATGGCATCGAGTGCAGTAAAGATTGTATTGTTTTTTTTGTTTTTATGATAAAAATTTTTTAGCAATGTGTTATGGTTCTGCATCATTACCAGCATTCTTCTCTTGTATACGTCAAACAATACCATGCTTCATTTATTTTTGAAGATACTTTATTTAAAACGCCATCTAAAGAAACAAATACAAAAATAAATAAATACCAAAGACAATAATTAGCATTAATTGTAAAGGGTTTGAATATTTTCACTTTAACTTTAACCAGTAATACACATTTGTGTAATTGAACTCAATAAAAAAGTTCTGGTTTCTGACAGGATTTACCTCAGTGCTGTAAAGTGAGTGCTGTAAATATGTTCAGTTTCAGTTGAGCTCAACACTTAAGGCAAAGCATATTCATGTCCGTCATGGTCATGCAAAAATCATATGTATCATCCCTTTTTAATGCTTTTGGCATGTTCTCATTTATCATTAGAAATACTTAGTTGCTTATTCAGGATTATGAGAGCTGACATCCTTTCCTCTATGGGATATTTAGTCACAAGCATGGCCTAAGACAGTGGTTGTCAATTTATGAGCTATAGAGGGCCTCTTCTGTTGAGCCTATCACCAAAAGGCCACACATAATGTTCAATATGTGTAATACTTGAGAGGACTGCCAGACAGTAGGCCTAATAGAGAAAATGATGGGCAGAGACTGTGCAAATGCTACATTTTTAGCCTGGAGACATGCTGCAGAAGATACAAAACCGGGAACATGTTACATGAGGCTAGTAGAGATCAGTGCTTATACTCATAATCTATGTTCCCACTACAGACTGCTAAGGTCAGAGGCCACACATCATATACCCAGGGTGGCACATCATATATGGAGGGCCACAGGTTGGACTAGGGGACTAAGATATTGGCTTTAACCACTTAAGCCCCGGACCATTTTGCTGGCTTAAGACCAGAGCACTTTTTGCGATTTGGCACTGCGACGCTTTAACTGACAATTGCGCAGTCGTGCGACATGGCTCCCAAACAAAATTGACGTCCTTTTTTTCCCACAAATAGAGCTTTCTTTTGGTGGTATTTGATCACCTCTGTGGTTTTTATTTTTTGCGCTATAAACAAAAAAAGAGCAACAATTTTGAAAAAAAAACACATTATTTTTTACTTTTTGCTATAATAAATATCCCCAAAAAATATATATAAAAAACATTTTTTTTTTTTCAGTTTAGGCCGATACGTATTCTTCTACATATTTTTGGTAAAAAATAAATTGCAATAATTTTTTGATTTGATTGGTTGCCACAAAAGTTATAGCGTTTACAAAATAGGGGATAGTTTTATGGCATTTTTATTAATACATTTTTTTTACTAGTAATGGCGGCGATGAGCGATTTTTATTGTGACTGTGACATTATGGTGGATACATCGGACATTTTTGACACATTTTTGGGACCATTGTCATTTATACAGCAATCAGTGCTATACAAATGCACTGATTCCTGTGTAAATGACACTGGCAATGAAGGGGTTAACCAGAGGTGGCAGTGTAGGAGTTAAGTGTGTCATAGGGGCGTGTTTATAACTGTGGGGGGCGTGGCTGTGATTTACAGAACACTGATCTCTGCTCCAATCACAGGGAGCAGAGATCAATGTCACTTGTTGCTAAGCAGAATGGGGAGATGCTGTTTACATCAGCATCTCCCCGTTCTCCCTCCCCGTGAGATGATCGCGGGTTTCCCCGTGGCGATCGAGGTTGGACTCACAGGGGTCCTGACCGGCGCGCACACGATGGCACAGGGCAATTTTGGAATTTGCCTGCCCGTGCCATTCTGCCGACGTACATCTTCATGCGCCGGTTGGGAAGCAGTTAAATACAGTACAATATTGTGTAGGGATCTGCTGCCCTCTACTGTCTGCATATGTAAAGAGCCAGTGCTTGTTAAAGCAGAGTTCCACCTCTTTAAAAGTCAGCAGCTACAAAAAGTGTAGCTGCTGACTTTTTATAATCAGACACTCACCTGTCCCATGGTCCAGTGATGTGGGTGCAGGAAGCCTTGCTCCTCTTCCCCTCCTCTCCGAGTCACCGGCATTCTAACTGCCGGGCGTGCAATGCGCATGCGCGAGCCACACTGTGAATGGCCATGCAATCTTCTGGGATCTGTGACGTGTCTCAGAAGATTGCAGGGAGGGAGGGGGGAGAGGTGAACTTCCTTCTGGCACTGTGGAATCAGGGGAGGTAGTGGGAGCTGGGTCCCTGTAAAAACAGGGTACCCGCTCCTCCCCCCAAAAAATTACATGCCAAATGTGACATGTCAGTGGGTCACCTGCACTTAAAGTGGAAGTTCAATTTTTTGGGTAAAACTCCGCTTTAAAGTGGTTCTAATGGCCCAAGTTTTTTTTTACCTTCATACATTCTATGTATAAAAGCAAAAATCCTTCTCTGTGCAGCAGATCCCCAGCCTGAGCCCCATCTCGATCCAGAGATGTGCACGAGGGCTTCAGCTCTCCAGGGACTCTCCCTCCTCATTGGCTGAGACAGCCAATCATAGCCACTGATCCAGTGAGGAAAGAGAGGGGGCAGGGCCAATTTGTGGCTCTGTGTGTGAATGGACACACACACACAGCCGTGGCTCGGGAATGAGCCTGCTTGGGTGCCTCCATTTCAAGCTGCTTGCTCTGGAAGCAACTGGCAGGAGGGAGGGGCCAAGAGCTCCAGTGAGGAACCCAAGAAGAGGAGGATGCTGGCTGCTCTGTGCAAAACCATTACACAGAGCAGGTGAGTATGACATGTTTGTTATTTTGTATTTTATTTTATTTTTTAATTAAAAAAACTTTAATATCACTTCAAATACTACATAGTTAGTTGCTTATAGACAGTCATATCCTGACCCTGCTAAGTGGGTCAGAAACCCCAATTGGAGGACTGTGATGTTTTATATCGGGGGTTTTCCAGGCAGTAGAGATAGAATTAGATGCATGACTATCCATGCAGAGGCTGCTGTTGCATTTTATCCAGACCAGAAGCATGAATTATTAAGAAAGTGTTCCTATATTTAGTAGTTTACTATTGTTGCCCATAACTTCTAGGTGTATACAGTTAGGTCCATATATATTTGAACAGTTTTCATACTTTTGGCTCTGTATGCCACCAGAATAAAATTAAAACAAAACAATCCAAATGAATTTGAAGCGCAGACTTTCGGCTTTAATCCAAGGGTTTGAACATAAATATCAAGCACAAATTTTAGGAACTACAACAATTTTTATACATTGTCCCCCCCCCCCCCCTCCCATTTTCAGGAGCACAAATGTAATTGGACACATTTTGTTCAGAATCCTTTACTGACAATGACTGCTTGAAGTCTGGAACCCATGGACATTACCAAAGACTGGGTTTCCTTTCTTTGCCAGGCTCTAACTGCAGCTGTCTTCAGTTGTTCTTTGTGGGTGTTTCTGTCCTTAGTTTTGCCTTCAGCAAGTGAAATGCATACTCAGTTGGGTTGAGATCAGGTGATTGACTCAGCCATTGCAGAATATTCCACTTCTTTTCCTTCAAAAACTTCTGGGTTGCGTTTGCAGCATGCTTTGGATCATTGTCCATCTTTACTGTGAAGCGATGTGCAATCAACTTTGCTGTATTTGGCTGAATCTGGGTTGACAGTATATCTCTAAACACTGCATAATTCATCCGGCTGTTTCTGTCTTTTGTCACATCATCAATAAACACCAATAACCCAGTGCCACTGGAAGCCATGCATGCCCATGCCATCACACTGCCTCCACCATGTTTAATCTTGAACGGTTTCTAACAAAGCTTCCTCTACAAACCCCTATTGTAGATCTTCACTCAACAGAGCTCCCAGTCTCTCTCACTAGACTTGCTGATCCACTGCCACTGGATCTCCTGAGCTCTCCAGCCTTCTCTCTCAGTATCTTCCTCAAGCGTCAACCCCGCTTCCCTTCTGGGTCCCTAGCTTGGCATCCAAGATACTCCTCAAGCATCACCCCACTGGCCTGCTCCATCCCTAGCTTGACACACAAGGCTGCTCTGCGAGCATCACCTCCGCTGGCTGGGTCCCTGGTTTGACTCTCCCTGAAGTTTCCCAATTCTTCATCGTTTCTGGGTGGTGAGAATACTGCTCTGGTACTTGCTTCAGCTACTCACAGTGGTCCCCAGTAACAAGGTGGGCGGTCCGTTCTTTGGCCGGCAGAACCGTCACTTCTGGTAGGAATGCAAGCCGCAGTACCAACCCTACACTGCTCTTCTTGCTTCTGGATAGGCCCTCAGATAGCATAGCACCCAGATGTCATTGGGATCCCTGGGCTCTGGCCTAGCAGCCTGGGGCAGTACAACACACGTCCCCCCAGACAGCTGTCCAGGTGGCACAGAACCCAGATCACCTGATCCCCACCCAAATAAACGGGCTCTCCCAGCAGGCCAAAGAACCCAAAAAGATCCCTGCCCATTGTCTGAGATACCCAATCTATTCCTAATCTATCCTTGCAATGCCCTTGCCTTATCTAATTCCACCAGATACCCAGTCATCTAGTGACAGAAGAGAGAAGTGAAGCAATTCCAGCATTAGGGTGGAATCAATTTATCCCCTCTCAATTGGCCAAGGCAACCATACTTGGCAGGTCAAATAACTAGCAACCCTTTCTAAACATCCGGGTGCTACATGAGTCATGTGAATAGTGGAGAGGGTAGAAGGGACGAGCGGGCAGCGCACCTTTTCTCAGTAGCAGCGGCCGCAGTAAATTCTCACAGCACTGGAAAACAGCCACTCAGGACAGAATTTGGTGGGGCTAAGGAGGTACAGCGGGAAAGATTTTTACAAGAAGTAGCAGCCTGCAGGTAATAGAATCCATACCATTCCACCCATCCATGCACATAACTCATGTGTGTGGTACTGTATCTCTCCCATCCCCCTTCTGAAAAAAGCCTCAAGTTCAGCTTTACCATAGCAAAAGAGAGTATAAAAATGGTCACTGTTAGGGCTCCCATATACTTTAACTGTAGTTAGCATGTTCCTTGCCAGCACACCCAATTAAGCAGAGCCTGACTGGCTCCTATTGCTGCCTCTTCCTCTTCGTGTCTGAGTAAAGCTGAGTACACATTATCAGTTTTTTTTTTTTGTTCAACCCACAGGGCTCAATAAAAAATAAATGAGTTGCTCAGGAGCATATCGCTGTGTTAACTATCGGATGTTAGTACAGCGATCTCCCCACTGAGCTATTGTGTTCTGACAGGGGGACGGCCCCCTGCCAGAACATTCCGGTCAGTGCTCTCAGCCATTGGCTGCCAAATTGGATGCGGATCAGATGCTGGTTTTCTAGCTTGCCGCGTCAACAGAAGCTGTCTCTTCAGCTGGCTTCTGTCAGACAGGCTGGTAAACACATGGGCCAGATACAGTTTGTAAGGGCGCTCTGAACTTCAGGACCAAGCAAAAACAGATGTCTTTATGAACCAGAAAGTCTATAATAGGGTATCTTCCACACTTAGGGCTGCACTTATGGAGAGAAGCAATCTCTGATTAGGAAACAGAAAAACAAAGAAAAGGCGCCTCTAAGTGTAGAATTAAAAGCTGTTTAATTTCCCCAAAAAGGGTTAAAAACACTTGCAAGATATGTAGACTGGCAGAGCATATCATTAATATCCATGTAGGTGGTCCAGCATGAATACAGTGGTCACTGGCATATACAAGTTCTTTAGGCTGTGTGTGTCCAGTAGCAGGGAGGTCCAGGGGATGCCAACGGGAAAAACAGCAGGGAGCTCCAAGAGAACTGATAGGCCAGCCCGCAATCACAGTCTCAAAACACCAGGATCCCGGGAAGTGACGTCAGCGGCAGGAGACAATAACCAGCAACCAGCGTGGACCACAAACAGGGAGCAAAACGGGAAGCAGTCAGCAAAGAGGGACGCGTTTCGGAACATCTCATTGGTTCCTTTATCAACCAAGGCTGATAAAGGAAACCAGTTAGCTCCACCGAAATCGGGGCATGGTCAGAAATTGCAATGTCCTAAATGCGGGGGTCGGTGATGTGTTTGAGTAGAGTGGAGTTAGAGAAAGTGTAATCTATCCTAGATAGTGTGCTGTGTGGGGGGGGGGGGCGAAAAAGCTTTATTGCCTTCCTTCCAGATGGGACAATCTCCAAGGGTCCACTAGGTGGAGGCCATCCGCAAAGTGATGTAGGGGGCTGTGAGGGAGAGACCCTGGAGGGGCGGCTACCTAGGGATTTATCTTCCTGAGGGGAGAGCACCAAGTTAAAGTCCCCACCTACTAAAAGGGGGAGGTGGATGAATGGAGCTAGTTTGGAGCTTAGCTTTTGGAAGAACTATTTAGAAGGGGAATTAGAGTCATAAACCTTAGATAAAACCCATTCCCGGGTGAAAGTTTTAAGTTTAGCTATAAGAATGCACCACTCATCATCCCCGTTCACAGAGAGAACCTCACAGGGCAGATTTTTGTGAATAAGGAGGACCCCAGATTTTCCTCTGACTGACGACGATCCAAAAACTTGTCTCACCTACAGTTTTCGCATATGGCTGAAGTCTTCAGCTGACAAGGGTGTCTCCTGAAGTATCGCTATGTCTGCCCTAGGGCGTTGAGGTGGTGAAGAATCGCCATACATTTATGAGGTGAACGTAGCCCTTTGACATTCCAAAAGACCACTTTTATGTCGGGGCGGTTGGGTGGGAGGGTCTATTACATTGATTCAGAACCACTGTAGGAGAATTGAGGAGCTACCTTTGTGACATCATTAATGTACTGCCTAAAAGCTGCGGACATGTTAGGGGTGGGTCTAAAAATACAAATGAAACTACATACCATGTGAAACCCGGACTTTGTTTTTTTCCATATGCTAACCTTCTACCACCAAACAGCATTACCGGGGAAATTAAGGCACTCGCTCACAGACTGATGCGATCCGTAGCCCAAGCAGGGGCGGATCCAGAGCCTAGTCTCGGGAGGGGCACTGCCAGAAAATAAGGTGTTGCTTATAGAACACGTTTGTATTAAAATATATGTATTTAACATATCATACAGTCATAACCTTGTTTAAAACAGTGACACTGTTTTAAAGTGTTAGATGCATCCCCATGCCGGCATCCCATTTATTTGTATTCTAACACATGGCTGCATGGACACAGCCACTATGTCCCAATATGACATGGTGGTGTGGGTACCTGAAGGCACCTGGCAAGCATTCTGAGACCCACGCAGGACATATTGGGACACAAAAGCTGTGTGTGACATTAGAAATAAATGGGATGCCAGCACAGGGATATGTAAAAAACTTTATTGGACATTCCTTTTAGTATATCCCACACTTTATCCATCCCCAAGTCAGTTAAAGACAGCCCGCATGTCTGCAGCATGCCCCCTGTGTGAATGAGGCCTAAAGATGAATTGCTGTGGCTCATGATGATGATGATGATTGGTAATTGTAATACACAGCATGGAGGGGGGTAATGTACCGACTGACGCATTTGTGACCAATGGCAATTAATTAATCCCTTTGTGCTGCATTAGTAGCATTGTTTTTTTTCAACCCCATCATGCTGCAGCATAAAAGGGGTTAATTAATAATGATGGTGCCACTGCCACTAATGCAGCACAAAGGGGTTAATTAATTGCCATTGGTCATGAATGCATCAGTGAGTACATTACCCCCCTCCATGCTGTGTATTACAATTACCATTCTAACTGCATTAACACCCCTCCCCCCTCCCCTTCCCTCCAAGTGTTAACCACTTCAGCAGTTCACACAGCTAACACACTGTTAAGGAGTTAAGGCAGTTAAGTGATCACTCACTTGCAGACAATGCAGATGGGCTCACAGGTCGGACAGCATCTTGTCTTGAATCTCGCGCTCCCGGCCTCTGAAATATGACGTCACGCCAGCCGGGACTAGGGAGCTCCTGTCGGGTGGAGATCACTCCGCCTGACTGGGAAGTAACACTGGGCACGTCCGCACCGCTCTGCAAATAATACTACACAGCGTGTAGCGGCGACCCCAGTTTTACCATGGTCTTTACCCCCATAAGGACACCACCGCCTGGGCCCCTCTAAATGAACGGATGGGGCACACTGACTATGTCTTAAGCCATCTTGGAGTGGGGGAAGCAGAAATAAAGTCCCTGCAACTGCATTTAGACGATTCCTCGCCAAACGTAAATAGGTGGCGGAGGGAGAAAGCCTTGAAGTGAAATATTTTCGGGGGGGGCAATTGACCCGTTGCCCCCCCCCCCCCTGGATCCGCCCCTGAGCCCAAGGGGGAACCCCATGAGAGTGATATGCCGGGGATAGCATGAGGCCTCAAACTCCTGAAAGGGCAAGGTGCCTATCCCACAGTAAGGTTGTGCGTACAGGCACAAACAGAACCTGCAGACAGGAAGAAAAACAAAAAAACAAAAAAATATATAAATAAGTATTAGCAACAAGTTGAACATCAAAAGAGCTAGCTTAGTAACTAAACCTGAATGAATGGACTACTCAGGAATGGAGGGGGAGGGACCAAGGGTGTGTGTGTCAGAGTCCAAATTTAGCATGAATTATTTCGGTTGGAGGAGTTGGCAAGTCGAAGTTTCTTTGCAGGGTCTTTCCTTGGGCTTCACTGATCCCTTGGTTCCACAAGTCGTGGTAGGGCCGACGAGGAGGAAGAGTCCATGGGAATATGTAGATATGCCTGATACTGATCCTCTGGGTGGGAAAGGAAGATTTAGAGTCACCGGAAGGATCAGTGAATCTAAGTATTGTGAATTTGGCCCCTTTCTGGTAGAGCGTGGATTGGTTGGAAAGCTTTGCCCCTGCGTGAAACCTCTTGGGAGTAATCTGCAAACATGAGTAGCTTGTGGCCATCCAGCTGAAGGTATTTGGAATTCTGGAAGGATATCAGGATATTTACTCTGTCAGAAAAGTTAAGGTAGTGAACTATAATGGGATGTGGAGTGCGTCCAATTTGAGACAGTGAGCCCTTTCCACTATGTAGGGAATTGATAAGCCCTGTCAGACTTTACGTACCTGACTGATAAGCCCGAGATAACAGGGGAAGGTCTCCCTTACGTGTCTGGTTCGCGGCCCCTGGTAGCATGGACAGGAAGCACGGGAGCACAGACTGGTATGAGAGCCTGGTGGGTTAGATGCAGGAGAAGAGGCCCAAGGGCCTGATACAGATGGGTTGGAGGTCTCCAGACAGCTGGACGTAGGCAGCGGATACAGAGCAAGAGCTGGTGAGGCAGGTCCAGTCACAGGCAGGGTCGGCAACAGGCGGGTGGTGCGGTACAAAGGATCAAGCAAGTTCAAAGTCCGGGTCACAGGCAGGGTTGGCAACAGGCGGGCAGCGCGGTACAGAGGAGCAGGCAGGTTCAAGGTCACAGACAGGCCGAGGTCAAGGGCAGGCAGCAAACAGTATGGTCCAAGGGTCAAGCCGGGCAGTCAGGTGATCAGGAATTCCAAGCAAGTTTACAGGTACTAGGGCACAGGGAGCTGCAGATCGGACAGCTCCGAGCACACTGTGGGGGAACCTAAATAGGCCGCTTGGCGCCAAACGCCATGCGCGCGCCCGCACACCAGCGTGCACAGGCGCGCGCCCGCGAACGCCAGCGCACCCCCGCACACCCCAGAGCGCCCAGTCGCATGTCCGTTACGGGCATCTCTCTGACAGTGCCCCTCCTCAAGGGCAGCCAACCGGGCCAATCTATCCGCATGGGTACTCTTAAAGGCACTTAGGAGTTCTTCCGCATGTAAATTTCTTTCTGGCTCCCAGGAGTTATCTTCCGGTCCGTACCCCCTCCACTTGATTAAATAGTGGATTTGGTTACCCCTTTTTCTACAGTCCATTATCGCTTCCGCCTCAAATTCCTCTTCATTGTTGATGATTTCGGGTTTCGGTGGGCCCGTATTTCGGCCGTTGAAAGGATTAGGGGTAACGGGTTTCAACAGGGATACGTGGAAGACTGGGTGAATCTTCAGCGAATTGGGTAGGTTGACCGCGTAAGTCACATCATTAATTTTCCTCCTGACCGAAAAGGGGCCCAAGAACTTAGGACCTAATTTTCTTGAAGGGCAGGCCATCTTTAGGTTAGCCGTAGAGAGCCAAACTTGGTTGCCAGGTACTAAGACGAGTTCTCCCCGCTTCTTCCTGTCAAACATCCTCTTGGTGTATTCCTGAGTTTTGGCCATAGTCTCTTCTAGCAATTTGTTGTTGGTCAGGAAAAAGTCCATTGTTTCGGACACTGCGGGAATGGCACACTCAGGTACAGAACCAGGCAGGAAAGATGGATGGTAACTGTAGTTTGCGAAGAATGGTGTCTGTTTGATAGCAGAATGCAACGAGTTGTTTTAGGCAAACTCGGCAATAGGCAGGAGAGAGACCCAGTCATTTTGTGAGAAGGCAGAGAAACAGCAGAGGTATTGTTACAAAGTTTGATTAGTTCTCTCTGTCTGCCCATTAGTCTGGGGGTGATAGGCAGATGAGAAAGCCAACTCAATTTCGAGAGAACCACAAAGAGCCTTCCAAAATCTGGAGGTGAATTGAACACCTCGGTCGGATGTGATGCTCGATGGGACCCCATGCAACCGCACTACCTCCTTGATGAACAACTTTGCGGTTTCCAAGGCCGAGGGTGTGCCCTTCATAGGCAGGAAGTGGGCCATTTTAGACAGCCTGTTGACCACCACGAAAATAGTAGGGAAGCCTTCTGCCTGAGGCAGCTCCATGATGAAATCCATTGATATCATCTTCCAGGGTCTTTCTGGAACAGGTAAGGGCCTCAGTAAACCCCAGGTTCTTGCCCGGCTAGTCTTGCTCTGGGCACATGTGGTGCAAGACTCCACATACTTCTTACAATCATCAGTCAGCTGTGGCCACCAGAATGCATGCTGCACCAACTCCGCCGTTTTCAGAAAGCCAAAGTGACTGGCCAGCTTGTGGTCGTGGCAGAGTTCCAGAATTGCCACCCTCAAATTATCCGGGACCAGAATTTTGTCCTTGTACCAGAACACACCATCCTGCAACCTTACATAATTTTCAACCGATGGGGTCCAACCCACAGAGGCTTGCTTAATTCGGGACAGGAGGTCCCCCTGGAGTAACAAGAAATTTCCAGCAGGAAGGATGGTATCTGGGAGTAAAGTTTCTTCAGTATCATGAAACATGTGGGAAAGAGCATCCGATTTGATGTTTTTGGAGCCAGGTCTGTAAGTAATGTGAAACTGAAATCTGGAGAAAAACAGGGCCCATCTCGCCTGCCGTGGTTTCAATCTCTTTGCTGTCCTCAGATACTCCAGGTTTTTGTGGTCGGTATAGACCAGGATTGGATGTGCAGCACCCTCTAGCAAGTAACACCATTCCTCCAAAGCTGCCTTTATGGCCAGTAGCTCCCGGTCTCCCACGTCGTCATTTTTCTCCGCTGTGGAGAGCTTACGTGAGAAGAAGGCCACTGTGTAGAGGAGGGTCTTGGCACTTTGCCGCTGGGAAAGCACAGCTCCCACCTCAATCTCCGATGCGTCCACCTCAAGGACAAAGGGCAAGGCAGGGTCTGGGTGCTTCATGATGGAAGCGGAGGTAAACAGCTTTTTCAATTTTTCGAAGGCGGCTTGGGCCTTAGGGGACCAACAGAAACGATTCCCCTGCTTGGTGAGTTCAGTGATGGGGGCAATTATTGCAGAGAAGCCCCTAATGAATTTCTGATAAAAATTGGCGAAGCCAATAAAATGCCAGACTCCTTTCTTATTGGTAGGTGCGGGCCAGTCCAGGATGGCTGACACCTTTTAGGGGGCCATCTTGATACCATCAACGGAAATGATTAGACCAAGAAACTGTATACACTGGAGCTCGAATTCACACTTCTCCAACTTGGCGTAGAGTCCGTGCTGCCTAAGTCGGGTCAGCACATTTCGGACGTGCCTGCGATGGTCTGTGACTGATGAGGAAAAGATTAGGATGTCATCCAGGTATTCTATGACATACAAGTCCAGAAGATCACGGAAGATATCATTTACGAAGTGTTGGAACGTTGCGTGTGTATTGCATAGACCGAAGGGCATGACAAGATATTCAAAGTGCCCGAATCGCGTGTGGAAAACTGTTTTCCATTCGTCCCCCTCTTGAATGCGGATCAAGTTGTAGGCACCACGTAGAGGTCTAACTTGGTGAAGCTGACAGCGGATCCCAGTCTTTGGAAGAGTTCGGGTACAAGAGGCAACGGGTAGCGATTCTTGATTGTTATTTTATTTAGCTCCCGATAGTTGATACAGGGCCGTAGAGAGTGGTCCTTTTTTTCGACGAAAAAGATGCCAGCTCCGGCCGGAGAAGTAGATGGATGAATAAAGCCTTTCTAGAGGTTTTCATCAATGTAAACCTTTAGAGTTTAAAGCTCTTGCTCTGTTAATTGGAAAATTCTCCCGACGGGAACTTCGGTTCCTGGTAGAAGCTCTATCGGGCAGTCGTAGGGCCTATGCGGGGGTAAAGTCTCTGCAACTTTCTTGCTGAATACGTCCATGAATTCCTGATAGGGTGCAGGAATCGCTTGTTGTAATTTGGGGTCGGTGTCCAGGCAAAGGAGCCATGTAGATATTGTAGGGACTTCATGCAAGCAGTGCTGCTGACAATATCCAGAAAGAAACTTGATTTCCCCTGTGGCCCAGTTGATGTTAGGATTGTGGGCCTGTAACCAAGGCATTCCCAGGATAATGGGAAAAAGAGGTGATGAGATGGCGTTCAGGCTTAAGAGTTCTTGATGATTAGGGCCCATGGTGGCCAGTAAGGGGATGGTTTCCTGAGTGACAGGACCAGAATTGAGGATGGAGCATCAGCAAGGTGCACCGCAAGGCTCTGAGGTTTCGGTCAGAGGGGAATGCGATGGTTAGCGGCAAAAGGCAGATCAATAAAACAGCCACAGGCACCGGAGTCAATTATGACTGGAACTGGGATATCCTTGTCGAGAAGCTGTAGGAGAGGGC
The DNA here is from genome assembly GCF_037356315.1 of Lithobates pipiens. Lineage (NCBI taxonomy): Eukaryota > Metazoa > Chordata > Amphibia > Anura > Ranidae > Lithobates > Lithobates pipiens. Next base: position 146,680,973 of record NW_027507790.1, on the reverse strand, counting down.
AAGGTGAGAAGCAGATTTAAGCAAGGTAGATGCATGCTTGGAAGGAATTGGAAAAGACTTACGTGTCTTGTTGGGACAAGATCTCACGTAGTGACCAGGTTCACCACAGTACATACATAGGTTACTGGCTCTTCGTCGTTGCCATTCTTATGGAGTGAGGGATGGACGGATGAGACCCAGCTGCATAGGTTCGGGGGAGTCGAGGCCCGGAGCCAGAGGGGCAAGAGTGGTCGGCCGAAAGGAGCGGGTAGCACTAGGGACCCTGGGGAGGACGCAAGTGCGCCGAAATTGGCTGGAGGACCTCTCAGAACGACGTTCCCTGAGGCATCGATCAATTTGAATGGAGAGATTTATGAGCTCTTCCAGGAACTGGGAAATACCGAACCGTGCCAGCTCGTCCTTGAGCGAGTCGGACAATCCCATGTGGAATTGGTAACGCAGGGCAGCATCATTCCATTCGGTATCAGAACTCCAACGCCTGAACTCCACCACATAATCTTCTACTGCCCTGCGCCTCTGCTGCAAGGCATGCAAGGCGGCCTCCTCAGTTGCTTTTAACTGGGGATCCTCATATAGCTGGGACATAGCAGTGAAGAAGGTATCCAGGTTATCAAAAGAGGTCAACTTCTGTCCCATGAGGCGGTGGACCCAGGTCTGTGGTTCTCCAGATAAGAGAGAAATTACAAAGCCCACTTTAGTCGCTTTCAAAGAGAAGGTGCGGGGTTGCAAGGCAAAGTAGAGCTTGCAAGCTTTGCGGAAGGACCGGAATTGACTGCGATCTCCAGAAAATCTCTCTGGGGTAGGTACCCTGGGCTCAGGAGGTAGCATTACTACTGAGGGTGCTGATGCTTGTCCGGCAGCGGAAACACCTTGTTGATGTGCGGGAGAAGACAGGACCTGGATTTGACCTTCCAGTCTGGTGTAGCCTTCTTGAAGGCTCTTTACGGCTTGTGTGAGACCCGCGAGGTGTCTGCACAATTCCTCCATGGGGGAGGCTCCCTGCTCGGGCTCAGACATGGCTGTCTGATACTGTCAGACTTTACGTACCTGACTGATGAGCCCAAGATAGCAGGGGAAGGTCTCCCTTATGTGTCTGGTTCGTGGCCCTGGTAGTATGGACAGGAAGCACGGGAGCACAGACTGGTATGAGAGCCTGGCGGGTTAGATACAGGAGAAGAGGCCCAAGGGGCTGATGCAGATGGGTTGGAGGTCTCCAGACAGCTGGACGTAGGCAGCGGATACAGAGCAAGAGCTGGTGAGGCAGGTCCAATCACAGGCAGGGTCGGCAACAGGCGGGTGGTGCGGTACAAAGGATCAAGCAAGTTCAAAGTCTGGGTCACAGGCAGGGTTGGCAACAGGCGGACAGCGCGGTACAGAGGAGCAGGCAGGTTCAAGGTCACAGACATGCCGAGGTCAAGGGCAGGCAGCAAACAGGACGGTCCAAAGGTCAAGCCGGGTAGTCAGGAGATCAGGAATTCCAAGCAAGGTTACGGGTACTAGGGCACAGGGAGCTGCAGATCGGACAGCACTGAGCACACTGCGGGGGACACCTATATAGGCCGCTTGGCGCCAAACGGTATGCGTGTGCACAAGCGCACGCACACCAGCATGCACAGGCGCGCGTCCGCAAGCGCCAGCGTGCACCAGCGCTGTCTGGCTTTGCTGAGCACTCTGCAACAAGTGTGAATATAGGCATGACACCCATTATTATTGTTCTTCCTGTCCTGACAATCCTGGTCTTTGCATTGGTGAATATTTTGAACACTACCATACACTAGTTGAGTATTAGCATAGGGTACAGCAATGCACAGATTAGGCACACTTTCACAGGGTCTCCCAAGATGCCATCGCATTTTGAGAGACCCGAACCTGGAACCGGTTACAGTTACAACAGTTACAGTTGCAAAAAAAAGGGTAAAAAAAGAAAAAACACAAAAAAAATTAGTTGTTGTTTTATTGTTCTCTCTCTCTATATATATATTCTCTCTCTCTATTGTTCTGCTCTTATATGCCCCCATGCTTTGGCATATATATATATATATATATATATATATATATATATATATATATATATATATATATATTTTTTAGGCACAGATTGCATTTTTTTTGTATTTGCTTTGCAGGTATGGTATGTCTTAGCCCCTGTACACACGGTCGGACATTCTACCAACCAAATCCGCCGGATTTTGTCCGTCGGATTTTGTCCATCGGATTGTGTCTGACGGATTGTGTCCGAAACTGTTGCATACACACGGTCAGGCCAAGTTGTCTGATTTAGCGGTTGCCAAGAACGCGGTGACGTAAGCCGTGTACGGCGGGACTAGAAAAGGGAAGTTCAGCTCCACGTCCGGCACCCTTTGGGCTCCTTCTGCTGATCTCGTGTCTATCGCGTGTTAGTAGAAGTTTGGTGAGAGACGATTCGCGCTTTTCAGATTTGTGATTCAGATCGCTACCGCTCTTCAGTTTGTGCTTGTCTTTGCGTATCTGATAATCAATGCGTGCAGTCAGTAAGTATTTGTTGATCATTGTGGACTATATCTTGGTATAGTACGCTTTGAAAGGCATTTCTTATTGTCTGCTTGCTTCTGCTATTCAGGTCGTTCTTTCAGGCCTTGCTGTTTATCGGTGCTTTCTGGTGTCCGCTCTGACGAGCCGACCGTTTTCAAACCATGTTTCCTCTACGTACTCGTCGTAGAGTTTATGCTGTGCAGGGGCTTCGTGTTGGGGTTGTTACTTTGACACAAGCCCGGTCCATGAACAGGGAGGGGAGGCGTTTGTGGACCAAGAATTGGTTGCGCCAGCGTGACCAGTTCTCGCACATGCCTTTGCTCCATGAGATCCAGGAGAATAATCCTGATGATTTCAGGAATTATCTCCGGATGACGGACCCCGTTTTTCACCGTCTGCTGGCTTTGCTGACCCCTTATATCAGCAGGCAGGATACCTGCATGCGGCAAGCTATCACTCCGGAGCAGAGGCTCATCGCCACGTTGCGCTACTTGGCGACTGGGAGAAGCTTTCAGGACCTCAAGTTCTCTACAGGCATCTCCCCCCAGGCTCTGGGGCTCATTATTCCAGAGACCTGTTCTGCCATCATTCATGTCCTGCAGAAGGACTATATGAAGGTAAGTTTTATCCTTTAACATCACATTCTATGTATTTCATGATTGCTAATGTCTTGCATTTCTTTCCTCATTCCCTAATTACCATCATTGCAATATGCTCTAATTCATATACTCTGCCCTTTTGTCATCAGGCATATTTGCCTCACTAACTTCCCCACCATGCTCTTCTTGACCCATAAAACTATAGTCTAGTCACTTATCAATGTCTTTTGTCAGCTCCATAGTATTGCTTTCCCCTAAAATGTCTACAAATGTGATGTATGTGCTTCAATTCATGCAGAGTGAAATTTTGGGGGGTTGTGCCAAACTAATTAGGAACCCCCCTCCCCCCAACTGCTAGCTCAGCTGATAGCAATCCTCTATCTGATGACTTTACCAAACTCAATACACACTATACCTACCTTTTTGATGCTCACATTTATGGATGAATTCACCTAAGCATGTAGTGCAAGGGCCTGCCTCAATACTTTAAAAATCTTTTTTTTTTAACCTATTAATTATCTGGATATGTAATAGTAGAATGTCAAAAAGTGCTTCCATTTTGGTTTCTTTTTGTTATTATGACACTTCTTACCTGTCCCGTGGGCTGCCAATAGTGTAACTAAGGAGGGGCTTCCCAAAGTAGCACACATTATTTAGCCATTCAGCTCTCAATCAAGTGGAGAGGGTTACCTGTCCTAAACACCCCCCCCCCCTCAATTTTTATCAAGGGCCCATCATATGGGGGGGTGATGACTCTCATAAGGGGACATTAGACTTTAGGCTTCAAATACTCAGTTCCCAAAATTTTATACTAATTTTGTCACAAAATGTTTGTGTCTAATCTGCTTGTAATGTTGATTGGTCAAATTACTAATTTTTGTTCTTGTTTCACTCCAGTGTCCTTCAACGCCACAGGAATGGCAGACTGTGGCCTCCCACTTTGCCAGTCATTGGGACTTTCCCAATTGTGGAAGAGCAATAGATGGGAAGCACGTCCGCATCGTCCCACCACCCAACTCGGGGTCGTACTATTATAACTACAAGGGGTTTCATAGTATCGTGATGTTGGCGGTGGTGTCTGCGACATATGAGTTTTTGTATGTGGACATGGGCAAAATGGACGGATGTCGGATGGTGGAGTCTTTGCACGGACGGAGTTCTACTGGCGTGTCCAGAGTGGCAGTCTGGGCTTGCCACCCCCAGTGGAGAATCAGGAAGGACTCCCGTTCATCTTCGTCGCGGATGAGGCGTTTGCCCTGGCGAACCATCTGATGCGGCCTTTCCCCATGAGGACCCTCACCCCAGACCAGAGTATTTTTAATTTCCGCCTGTCCAGAGCCCGAAGAGTGTTGGAGAACACTTTTGGTATACTGGCCAGCCGGTTCCGCCTTTTTCTTACGCCTATTCACATGGCGGAATACAAACTGAATCACATAGTGCTGGCGTGCTGTTTTTCTTCACAATTATTTGAAAAAAAGTTTCTGTGAACTATGAGGTCTCAGTTGGCCAACAAGAAGCAGACTTGATGGAAAATGCAGATAACCTCACGGGACTTCAACATGCTCATCCTGGCTTGCCCCCCCAAAGCGCCCGTGAGGTTAGAACACAATAAATGGACTACTTTGTGGGTAGGGGGGCCATTGATATGCCAGACAATGTCTGAGCGGCATTTTAAAAATAAATTTTGATCTGAAACTCCTTCATTTACTGCTTGGCTTGGTTTTAGGTGTCTCCTAGGTATAATTAGGTTTTTTCAAGTTGTGCCTTTTTTCACCAACAGTACAAACCCAAGTTCAGAGCGAGATGAGGGGGCAGTCTCTTCTTCAGATAATGTTATTATGTTGTGGGTCTGCTACACACACACCTTCTTTTTTGGTAACTAATGTATGTAGTGCATTACTGACCAAAATTGTGCTCATTTTTAGCACCATGGCAGGAAAATGGCATGATTGTAAAATGTACACATCACTGTGGGTGTTTTTTTTTATTAAAGGCACATCCACTATGTCCTCCAAGTGCACTGCAAAAGTACACCTGAAACTGCACTTGGAGTCCAAAGTGGAGTAGACTTTAGTAAATCACACTCCTTCTCAGCACAAACTCAAATTGTACTCCAAATACATTTTTGTTGCCATGAAAAAGGAAGCCACACATTGTTGATAATTTAACTTTTTAATCCAAGCACATTCACAGGTGCATTTTGAAAAGGTTTATACAACCAACCAAGAAATTGCGTGTTTCAAAAACAGAGTTTAATAAAAATTTTAGTTACTTGGTGTTTTTGGTTAAACAGGCATGTATCTAACTGTAAAATACAGAACACAGGAACTTACAAAGTTCAACTTTGAAAAGTGAAGACAATATCAGACATGAGTATGTACAAACTGGGCTGATATTGCCGTCATCACATGGGGTGTCACCCCTGAAAAATCCAAATTTGGAAGATGCACACAGTGTGTCAACATGTGCTATCTCCCATCATGGGGGATCAATGTACATGCTTTGGGGCTGCAACCCCTTCATCCCAGACACTTTACACAAAACACGTACATTGATCCCCTATGATGGGAGATAATGCATGTTTACACACTCTGTGCATCTTCCAAATGTACAATTTTGAGAAATACAACATTTTGTTTGGAAAATTTAAAAAAAAAAGACCCTATCTAGTTTTGGGTGTTTCACACTCTCCCCAAAACATCAATGATGTTCTTCAATTTTTGATTTACATCATTGATGTTTTGCAGGATATGTTCCCAATCCTGATTGCACCCCATTATCTCCCCGATCTGGGCACTTTCACTGGTAAAACGGGAATCTTCTTCCACATCACCTACAAAACAAAGCAAAAAAAACACCATGTAATATAAATATGGTGACATACATTGATGAGCTTACCGGAAGCTGTGTTCTCCCACACTCACCTGTTGTGGTGACAATTTGCCCAACCTCCACGATCTCTCCTTCCTCCTCCTCCTCCTGCTCCTCTGTTTGTGCTTTTGGAAGTTGTCCTTCTTTGTGAGGGGTGGGGTCCCTGGTGTCCGCATACTTGCCGAGTCTTCTCTCCCCTATGAGATTGGAAAAAAATAAAGAACTAGCATACAGAGGGCAGAATTAACAATATGAAACATTGTTTGGAAGTGTTGTTCAATTGTTTATTTTGGCCGAGCTTCAAGGTCATAACATTATTGGGGACACTGTGTTCAGCTGGAATACTTACCGGAAGAACGATGTTTCCTACGAACGAATGAAACCATGAACTTGAAAGTGGCCATTTTAAAATGCACAACATGAACTCAAAGCACATGGAGCAGTATGCAAGCAATAATAATCATATGAACACACGACAACTACTTACTTTTGTCAAGAACACGCTTGATCCTTATGTACTGCTCGTGCTCCCTCAGTTTCAGGTCTGACCAGCGTTTTCTCAGTTGATCCATGGATCGGTGTACCCCAAAATTATGCAGAAGACTCTTCACAACTTTAGTCATGATCTTGGCCTTTCTGATATTTGAGTTTGGGTAAGGTTCATACTTCCCATCATAGTCGGTCCTGTTCAATATGTCCACCATCTCCAACATTTCTCCAAAAGACATATTTGAGGCCTTAAATCTTCTCTTCCTGGATCGGGACGTTTCAGGCTCCGGGCTTTCCTCACCCTCCTCCTCGTTAGTGTAATTATTAGTGCGCACCTGTGTTCTCTCCGCCATGTGCTCTCCCCACTGCGCCAGAAGTGAAGGGGCAGGGAATAGTCTGGAAAGAACGTCAGGGGTGGCCGTATAAAACGCAACACGCGTGTGTCGTCCGTCGATCTGTGAACAGAGGGAGAAGCTGAGGCGACGAAGGCGCAAACTAAGGTAAAATTTTGAACTTGGTACATCACTAGGCTACACTGCTTCTAGATTGAGGCCTGCATTAGTGGAGTTTAGCCTGACATTAGGGTTTGTCTTGTGTTGTGTCTTGCAGACATTATGGACGGGTTTAATGACCATAGCTTCCTCCCTCTGTTCATCGATAAATACAGAGACATGCCCATCCTGTGGCAATCAACACACCCTCTGTATAGTAACAGACAAAAGAGGCAGGCAGCACTGTTGGAACTGGTTGAGTTTGTGAAGCCGGTGGTCCCCAGGGCAGATGACAAATATATCAAAAAGAAAATTGGGAATCTCAGGAGTACATATCTGAAGGAGAGGAAGAAGGTGCTGAAGTCTGTGAAATCTGGAGCTTCAGCAGATGACGTTTATGTCCCCAGCCTGTGGTATTATGACAGGATGCATTTTCTGTCAGACCAGGCTGAGGTCAGAGAATCCCTCTCTACTCTTCGTTCCATGCGTCCTATGCTCCATTCCACACCCGCTGAGTCTTCCGACGCCCAACCTGGGCCTTCCACTCAGGAAGAACTGTGGGAGCCCAGCTTGAGCCAGGTATAGTATGAATGATGTTAACTTGATTTCTGCTCCCTAATTGCTGAGTTTATAAAGTGTTTCACATATCAATAGACAGTAGTGGTCAAAACCTTTGGGACAAGAAAGAAAAATGCTAGGCTCAGAATGATAGTCTTTTCTATTGGTTAACAATTTGCAACAGTGTTGATGTTAAAATTGTGTGTGTTTGATGAACCAAAAACTAAAACTATGTCCCTTTTTCATACACAGGAAGAACTCAGCCAGGACCAGGAGGGTGTGGAATGCAGCAGCCAGGAGGTGGCTGTGGAAAGTGGCAGCCAGGAGGAGGCGGGGGTAAGCGGAAACCAGGCGGTGGGCAGCCAAAGGAGTCTCACCGAATGCCAGGTCCCTCCCCTCCGCCTTCCACACAGAAGGGGCGAGAAAGGGGGGGAATGTTGAGGAGTCAGCCCTGAGGCTGATTGGTGAGGCTTCTGCGGCACTCCAAGCCAAACCCACCTACCAAGAGGCCTTTGCCGCCATGGTTGCGTGTAAGCTTGATAAAATGGATCAGGGGCAACAGATCTTGTGTGAGGAGGTTATTCTCCACACCCTCAACACGGGTCTGTTGGGCCAAATGACACCAGAAACACACTTGTGTCGTTTGGCCCATGCCCCTGCTCCTCCTCCTCCTTCTGCCACACCTCCAGCACCACAGCCACAGGCTCGAAGGAAGCTTGGAAGGAAGACCAGAGAGTGATGACCTGGGTTCAGTCTGGTCTGACAGAAGATGCAGCCTGTTGTAGTACCACAGCCTGGGAACATAGATGTCATCTGCTGCTGTTCCGGGTTTCATGGACTTCAGGACCAGACTTATCTCCCTCAGATATGTATTCCTCAGGCCACCAATTTTTGCACTTAAATAGCTGATGTGTGCCCTGGGGGCCCAAGGCTTCACGAATCTCCCCAGTTTCGACATTGCTGCCTCCCTCTTTATCTGTTACTGACACCGAAATAAAGGTATTTTTTGTTTTGAAGAAATACTTGCGTATGTGTTTTCCTTCCAAAAGACCAGTTTATTTGTGAGCAGGCAGGTACATTTCAAAAAAACAAAGTGAAATAAATAACAAGGGGTAACAACACTAAACAACCTCCTGTAGATTAAAAAAGAAAAACAAAATATAAAAAATAGAATAATTTTGTTGTTGTAAGTTTACACACAAAAAAAAAAAAAAAAAATGGAGAAATGAGCAAACTGTCTTTAAAGGAGATTTTTAGGGAATCCCCCCAAAAAAACATCCAAAAAAGAAAAAACCTAATCTAAAATTGTGTAGATGTGACGCAAACTAAAATTGTATTGCTGAAATGGTTAAAAAAGAGTAATGAAATCCGTTTGGGAGAAGTGTGTGTGACTATGAGCATCAAAAGAACTTCGTTCTTGCAGTATTGTAAAGAACAAGAGAATGCGCTTGATGAATGAATTTTTAACATTGCAGCGTGACGAATGTGCTATATCGCTTACGAGCAGTATTTTTACCTGAACGAGCACTTCCGTGTCGGAATTTGAATGTGAGCATGCGTGGCACCTTATCCGTCGGAGTAGGCTACACATGATCGGAGTATGTCCGACCCGCCCAGTTGGTCGGGAAATATTTCCATTTTGTTGGAAAATTTGGTCCGACGGATATTCGGACGGAATCAGTCCGATGCATACCACACACAGTCGGATTATCCGACAAAACGGTCCGATAGGACACATTCTGACGAATTCTCCGACCGTGTGTACAAGGGCTTACTGTTATACTGTAATTTTTTTTTTTATTATTGTTAACCATCATTTGCTTAGCAGGTACACCATTCAGTTGCAGCTCTGATTTATCTATCTTGACAGCAACAGCGTTTGCTCCCACGATACATGAAGCCGTGACTCCAGTGCTGTTGGAGGTGATTTCACCACCACAGTTAAAAACTAATTGGGGCATGTATGCCCATCATTAGAAGTGGGTGGATGAAGGGAAGTATTCTAATGGTGGACATACCCACCGATCAATGTCTTTTTTTCGTTCAGCCCACAGGCTGCATGAAAAAAATAATACAATAGATGCCCAACAAGGACCAGCAACATACTGGCATGTTGCTGGACTTTGAGTGATTATACCAGAATGATGCCTGCGGGTGTAGGTACCATCTTGGTATCATTCTTTTCAGCCAGCGGTCGCTTTCATGTAAAAGCAATCATAGCTGCTAATTAGCCTCTAGACTGCTTTCACAAGCAGTGGGAGGGATTGACTGACCCACCATCAGTAGCCCTTTGGCTGCGGAAGGTGTAAGAGATCAAAAAAATTGAGGATTTGATATTATCAACACAAGACAGACATGAAACTTTTAACCACTTCAACCCCGGAAGAATTTACCCCCTTCCTGACCAGAGCACTTTTTGCGATTCGGCACTGCGTTGCTTTAACTGACAATTGCGCGGTCATGCAATGTGGATCCCAAACAAACTTGACGTCCTTTTTTTCCCACAAATAGAGCTTTCTTTTGTTGATATTTGATCACCTCTGTGGTTTTTATTTTTTGTGCTATAAACAAAAGAAGCGACAATTTTGAAATTTTTTTTTACTTTTTGCTATAATAAATATCCCCCAAAAATATATAAAAAAAACTATTTTTTTCATCAGTTTAGGCCGACACGTATTCTTCTACATTTTTTTGGTAAAAAAACGCAATAAGCGATTATTGATTGGTTTGCGTAAAAGTTATAGCGTTTGCAAAATAGGGGATAGTTTCATGGCATTTTTAAGAAAAACATTTTTTCAAATGGTGGCGATCAGCGATTTTTATCGGGACTGCGACATTATGGTGGACACATCGGACATTTTTGACACATTTTTGGGACCATTGTCATTTATACAGCAATCAATGCTATACAAATGCACCGATTCCTGTGTAAATGACACTGGCAGTGAAGGGGTTAACCACTAGGTGGCAGTGTAGGGTTTAAGCATGTTGCTAACTGTGGGGGACGTGGCTTGGATTTACAGATCACTGATCTCTACTCCAATCACAGGGAGCAGAGATCAGCATCACTGTTGCTAGGCAGAACAGGGAGATGCTTGTTTACTTTAGCATCTCCTCATTCTTCCTCTCCGTGAGGCAATCGCGGGTATCCCCACGGCAATCGAGTCCCTGCCACCTCTTAAAGGGTGACGTACAGGTATGTGATTCTGCCTGTACCTGCCCTTCTGGTGACGTATATCGGCGGTTGGGAAGCAGTTAAGAGCACCTGGGACTTATGGAACATGTTTATACTCTTGGAAGAGGGTAAGGCCCTATACGAGACCAGAGTAAGAGCCCATTCACACAGGGGCAACTTGGGATCCGACTTCAAGTCGCCCCAAGTCGCCCCAAGTCGCCTCAGGTCGGACAACACACAGAACTGAATGTTAGGCAATGACTGCCGTCTTAATGGACACTACTGAAGTCGTTCCGACTTCAGAAAAGGTTCCTGTACTACTTGTATCCGACCTCTGGGCGACTTGCATCCATTGAATTCAATGCAAGTCGCCTCCAGGTCGGATTACAGTACATACTGAGGCGACTTAACAGGAAACTGAAGTCAAATTAACATACAGCCAGCCCCCTCCTGCTCAAACACAGCCAGCCCCTTCCTGCTCAGCAAGAGAATACCTCCATTTTTATTGCTCTGATTGCTCTGTTCTGTCCTGTTTTGTTCCTAAACTTCTTCAAAATGTCTAGCAGAGCCAGTAATACCAGGGAGGTGGTGGACAATGAGGCCCTAATTAGGTATATTAGGGCTAGAAAATGCCTATACGATAAAAAAGATCCTGCTTACAAGGATCATGTAAAGAGGGACCATGCCTGGGTTGAAATCTGTCGGCTATTCTTCCCAGATTGGGATCTATTGTCAGAGACTGACCGCAGTGAAAAATGTAAGTTAAACATTTTTATATTTCTCTCAGTTATCTTTGACTTGTCATGATGTTTGTATTTCCAGATTTATCCGTGCAGAATAGGTACCTGCCAGAAGTTGCGTATTGTCCACTTGCCACGACTCCTGCCACAAGTTGTGTATTGTCCACTTGCCACGACTCCTGCCACAAGTTGTGTATTGTCCACTTGCCACAACACCTGCCAGGATTGCCACGTGACCCGCCACGAGTGCCACGTGACGTGCCACGTGACCCGCCACGTGTGCCACGTGACGTGCCACGTGTGCCACGTGACCCGCCACGAGTGCCACGTGACCCGCCACGAGTGCCACGTGACCCGCCACGTGTGCCACGTGACTCGCCACGTGTGCCACGTGACGTGCCACGTGTGCCACGTGACCCGCCACGTGTGCCACGTGACCCGCCACGAGTGCCACGTGACCCGCCACGAGTGCCACGTGACGTGCCACGTGTGCCACGTGACCCGCCACGAGTGCCACGTGACGTGCCACGTGTGCCACGTGACCCGCCACGTGTGCCACGTGACGTGCCACGTGTGCCACGTGACGTGCCACGTGTGCCACGTGACCCGCCACGTGTGCCACGTGACGTGCCACGTGTGCCACATGACGTGCCACGTGTGCCACGTGACCCGCCACGTGTCCCGCCACGTGTGCCACGTGAAGTGCCACGTGTGCCACGTGACCCGCCACGTGTGCCACGTGACCCGCCACGAGTGCCACGTGACGTGCCACGAGTGCCACGTGACGTGCCACGAGTGCCACGTGATGTGCCACGAGTGCCACGTGACCCGCCAAATTGCAAATTCCAATTATACTACAGATAACAGCAATGCTAGTGGTGCATTGATTGGATCAAGGGATCATTAATTAGGGTATTTAAATGTTCTATGAATCATTGCAAGCAATTACAATTGTTTCAAATATTTTTTAATAGTTCATCAATCATTTTTAATTAACTATATAAACATAGGCAAAGTAATTATTACAACATTTTCATGTCAAAATTTACAATAAAAGACATTAACTATAACGGAACATATCGTGAACTAATTGTAAAATCAATACCTGCAGGCTCTAGAGAACAGTACAGAAAAAACAACTGATCATAATAGTAATCAAGTTATGAAATGGCGTCCATTTGCCATTCTATTTCGCCAGCCGGTGAAACAAAGTATGATGTAAATTGATTGCGCACAGTTGCACCGTCACTGGATCCCCTCGTAGCAGTGATGTGTGCACTTTCCAGGTTGTGCATGAGTGAATCCTCAAAACAATAACCATCACGTATTCGAACATAATTGTGCAGCACACATGCTGCTTTAACAGCAGTAATTGCATTTTCCACGTGCAAGGCTATTGGTGTATGTAAAAAACGCCATTTATTGGCAAGAATGCCAAAACTGCACTCAACCACCCTTCTTGCCCTTGTTAAACGATAATTGAAAATCTTCTTCACAGTAGTGAGGTTCCTATTGGAATATGGCCTCATAAGGTGTTCTCCCAAGGCAAAAGCCTCATCTGCAACAAAGACATAGGGTAGTGGGGGTTCAGTTGTGCCTGGAAGTGGACAGTTTGCAGGAAGATCGAGTTGATCCTCTCGTAGCCTTTGACCGAAGGAGGAATTCGCAAAAATACGAGCATCGCAGGTACTTCCATAGGATCCTACATCTATGTAGGTGAAACAGTAATTTGAATCCGCCACGGCAAAGAGTACAAAGGAGCAATATTTTTTATAATTAAAGTACATACTTCCACTTCCAATAGGCTTAATGACACGCACGTGCTTCCCATCAATAGCTCCAATACAATTGGGGAAATTGCACCGACTCCAATATAGATTAGCAATGTCCCGCCAATTCTCCTGTGTAGGTCTCTTCATAACGATGTTGTTCAGAACGTCCCATAAAATTTTGCTGGTTTCACGGATAATATAGCTTATTGTTGACTTGCCCACCATGAACTCGAAATGAAGGCTTGCTATAGAGTGACCGGTTGCCAGGTATCTAAAATAAAAAATACATAAATGATTATGTTTCTGTTTATATTTTGCAGTATCCATTTTACAAACACGATGGAAGGGTCTTAGGGACTGCTTCAAGCGCCACCTACGGAGACTGCACGAGGGCAGAAGTGGCTCAGGAAGTAGGCGGTTTGTTCCTTATGTACACGCCGAGGAGCTGCAGTTTCTGTTGCCTTTTATGGAACCGAGAGAGTAAGCTAACATCTTTCATATTTCACAAGTGATATACGGTAACGTTCTATATATAAATTGTGCTAAAATTTGTATTATATGTTTTATGCAGAACACAGTCGAGTTGGGGTGAGGGACAGCAGTCACGTCGTGAGGCATCATCACAGTCATTGCATGAGGCAGCATCTGCAGGAGCAAATCTGGATTTGCCAGTACATGAGCCACTTGAGGCAGCTGAGGATGAAATATTTTTACAGCCTTCTCCCCAGCATGAGCTACAAATTGCATCTTCTCCACAGGTTGAGCTGCAACAGGTGTCCCAACTCGACCTGCCCAATGTGGAGCAGCCCCAGGTGGAGCAACCACCAAACCAAAGGGCACCATTGCTTAGATCAAGCCGGCCTGTTGGGGGATCCAGGGGAGCCCAAACAATGGAGCGATTTGCAAACCTAATGGACCGCTTGGATAGGAAGTTGGAAACACTTGAAACTGAGGAGAGTGCGTTTGGGGTGATGGTGGCCTCAATGTTGAAAAGAGTGCCAGATGATCGTAAACATCTCGTCAGAAAAGATATCATGGACATTTTAGAAGCAAACATGATCACTCCAAATTCCACCAATCAGAGTGTTATGCTTCCAAACCCACCATGCCCATCAGGCCCTTTTTATAATATTCCCAACCCTCCACCACCCCGTACCCACCCCTACTACCCCCTCGCTTCCGTCCATACACGGATGAGTATGGGAATGCTCTGAATTCTTCCAATGCCCCGATCCCCTATCCATCACCATCCCCGATTATTTCGACCCATGATGCACCTAATAATTCATTCATGATGCCATCCACACCATCCCCAATGCCTTCCACCAGCTCCAATTTAACATACCACCAGCTATAATTTGATTCTTTTGTTTAAAGTTTATTCTATTGTTTTTCTACGTTTGACTTGTTGTTCCTGTTAATTAAAGTTTTTTTGGTGATTAAAATGTTTAGAACCTACTCTTTTCTAAATCTACAAATATATTTGGAAAGATAGTGTTATTAATATTCCCCAAAAATTTGGGTATGCTACTAATGTGCATATAAAATACTTTACCTTAGTGTAATAATAAGTCTTTCAGTGCTTGAGATACTCCTCCTGTATGATGTATTCTGTCGCTGAAGATGGATGTCAACCAGACCAAGCAATTCGTCAAAACTGCAATACAAAACCCAAAAAAATTGTCATTTACAATATTCTAAATCACAAATCTAAACCAATTGGTAGCTACACACACACACACACACACACACACACACACACACACACACACACACATTGCCGCTTAGCCAACCATATGCAAATATGTGGCCTCTCACACACACCAGGGTTTCTGCTGGGGGAAGGTGACATGGCAAGTGGACAATACTCAACTTTAATGCCGAAAAGTGCTTGACATTTGGCTACACATATCTCGGGGTCCCTTGTAGTTATAGATCCCAAATTTGGTAATTTTTTAGTGCTAGATCTACTGTGTTTGCAGAAAGTTGAGGTTTCTAGCTATACTTGGCCCCGAGATCCATGGCCCCAAAGTAGTGTCGCAAAATGTCATTCTCTGCTACATAAACGTAATTGCCATATTGTCCATATTTTGGGGTCACTTGGTGCTTGGAATCTCACAACTTGTGTCCGGTCACATGGCTCACACGGCACATTACATGACTCACATGGCACATCAATGGGGTTCATGGGGCGGGTCACGTGGCACACGTGGCACGTCACGTGGCACTCGTGGCACGTCACGTGGCACACATGGCGGGTCATGTGGCACACGTGGCGGGTCACGTGGCACACGTGGCACGTCACGTGGCACTCGTGGCGGGTCACGTGGCACTCGTGGCGGGTCACGTGGCACACGTGGCACGTCACGTGGCACGTCACGTGGCACACGTGGCACGTCACGTGGCACGTCACGTGGCACACGTGGCACGTCACGTGGCACACGTGGCGGGTCACGTGGCACGTCACGTGGCACTCGTGGCACGTCACGTGGCACACGTGGCACGTCACGTGGCACACGTGGCACGTCACGTGGCGGGTCACGTGGCACACGTGGCGGGTCACGTGGCACACATGGCGGGTCACGTGGCACACATGGCGGGTCACGTGGCACGTCACGTGGCACACTTGGCGGGTCACGTGGCACACGTGGCGGGTCACGTGGCACATGTGGCACGTCACGTGGCACTCGTGGCGGGTCACGTGGCACACGTGGCACGTCACGTGGCACTCGTGGCACGTCACGTGGCACTCGTGGCACGTCACGTGGCACGTCACGTGGCACACGTGGCGGGTCACGTGGCACACGTGGCGGGTCACGTGGCACACGTGGCGGGTCACGTGGCACTCGTGGCGGGTCACGTGGCACACGTGGCACGTCACGTGGCACACGTGGCACGTCACGTGGCACACGTGGCACGTCACGTGGCACACGTGGCGGGTCACGTGGCACACGTGGTGGGTCACGTGGCACACGTGGCACGTCACGTGGCACACGTGGCACGTCACGTGGCACACGTGGCGGGTCACGTGGCACGTCACTTGGCACACGTGGCACGTCACGTGGCACACGTGGCATGTCACGTGGCACACGTGGCACGTCATGTGGCTCACGTGGCACGTGGACAATGCACAACTTGTGGCAGGTGACGTGGCAAGTGGACAATGCACAATTTGTGGCAGGTGACGTGGCAAGTGGACAATGACATGCAGCTTATGTACTTGCCTTGCGATGGACATCCGTGTATAGTTGGAAAACTTGTCCTCAAAAGCACGCAAGTTCTCGTACATAGCCCAGAACTGCCCTCTGTTAGGTCTATTGACAATGATTGGATGGATCCAGTAGCGACGTCTTCTTCTCATCCTCATCCTTCGCTTCCTTTCTTCTTCTTCCTCTTCCATCAACACTGCCAACCCAGCAGTTATGACAGCTGACATTAAATAACGCAACGAGAGCATTTTGGACACAGCACCAGGAAACAGGGAACCAGGAAACAGGGAATAGGAAGAGAACAGGAACAAGAATTATGTCACAAGAGCAGATAAGCTCTTATTGGCCACTTGTACACTATCCTTTGCTGGAGGCGACTTGTAAGTCGCCCCAAGTCGCGCTTGAAGTCATCACAAGTCGTTTTGAAGTCGTCCCAAGTCGTGCTGTGATCTTAACTCAAGTCGTGTCCAAGTTGCCTGACTCAAGTCGCCTACAAGTCGTGTTGCCCCTGTGTGAATGGGCTCTTAATAATAATTAGTTAGACTAGAGATTAAGACTGAACAAAGCCAGAAAAATCAACTCAGTCAAATGGCACCCTCTCCATCTCCCACCCCCCCCCCCCTTTTTCTCCCCCAGCACCTTCCCTCTTTCTCCCTCTTTTTTATTTCTCTCATTATTTACTATACCTTGTCTATAATTGTTCTGAAATTGGAATATGGGCTGCCCATGAATTTCTTCATACACATGTGTATATATCTAACAATACAGAATTAGAGCCATGTAGTCGCAGGAAGACAGTGAATGATTCACGCAACCTCCAATATGAACACTAAAAATTTTTTTAAAATCTGCGCTTAGTAAACAAATTAATTAAATTAATTAGATTAAAAGTCAGCAGCTGAACACTGTAACCAAGACACTAGGCACAACAAGACAAAACAACAAAAGTGCAGCGCTTAACCTCTGAGTAAAAATGTGACTTTTTCAAGCAACTTCATAAATTTTAGTGAAAAACTTAATAGTGGGGAACTGTGTATTATAAATCTAAATAATGTGAAATCGTTTAGTGCAAAATACAATTAAGGATCAATCATCAAAAACTTTCAAAAAAAATAAATAAAAAAAAAAGTTTTTGATGATTGATCCTTAATTGTATTTTGCACTAAACGATTTCACATTATTTAGATTTATAATACACAGTTCCCCACTATTAAGTTTTTCACTAAAATTTATGAAGTTGCTTGAAAAAGTCACATTTTTACTCAGAGGTTAAGCGCTGCACTTTTGTTGTTTTGTCTTGTTGTGCCTAGTGTCTTGTGTCTTGTTGTGCCTAGTGTCTTTTTACTCAGAGGTTAAGCGCTGCACTTTTGTTGTTTTGTCCAATATGAACACTGACTGTACTGATATAAGTTGTTATTTACTATACCATGATATAAAGCAGGCTGCGACCTCCGCTGTTGATGGCTCCTACTGTAACCTGTTGGCCTTGCCCAATTTTATGAAAATTTAATAAACTTATATTTGAAAAAAAAAGAATGGCTCCAATCATTTCTATGGCCTAAGAAACCGGAAGCTACGAGCATTTCATGGCTTATTCCCTGTACACAAGGTCGGAAATTCAGACGGAAAAGGCCAGATCGGATTATGTTGTCGGAAAATCCGATCGTGTGGGGGCTCTGACTTTTTCTGTCTGATATTCCGAAGGAAAAAGTTTGAGAGCTGGATCTCAAATTTTCCAACAACAAAATCCGATCTGACTTTTTCCGATCGTTTGTTGAACTAAGTGCCACGCATGCTCAGATTAAATTACGAGACCAAAGCTATTGGCTACTAGCTTCTACGTAGTCCCTTCATATGCAATGAACGTCACCTCGTTCCGTACGATCGGATTTTCCGACAACTTTGTCCGACCGTGTGTATGCAACACAAGTTTCGGCCAAAATCCATCGGAAAAAATCAGACAGATTTTGTGGTCAGTGAATTAGATTGGTAAAGTATCGAACCAGGCAGAGCTTAAACAGTGCAGGTTTATTAACAGCTGATAACATACAGTATTACAACATACAGGTCTAATTTATACAGTTTCTTACAATGCAAGCTTATTAGCTATAGGTATTCTTATTCCCTAACCAAATTGAAACAATTGTGAATTGTTCTCACCTTGAACCAGAATGGGTCTTTTCTGCCAATTCTTGGGAACCTGTCACCTGATAGGGACCAACCGGTCAAACAGTAGTCTGGTCCCCTCACAGAGTTTTGGGTTCCAGCTCGACCAAGTTCGTGAGGGAAATTCACCTGAGACCACACTCTGGAACAAGTTAAGAAGTCTTCTCTGACTCGTACAAGGAGACAATATTTGCCCATTGGTTCTGACCTCTATGACCCTTGCAATAGGGCTGCATGCACAGAGTTCAGCCTTATGAGCGCCTGACTTGTCTGACTAACAATTGTAGAGCTTGCATTTATATACCCTTTTACAAACCTATCTCAGCCATCTATCCTAGATATGATTGGTCGCTAAGATCTATGTCAATGTAACCAACCATAAATCTGACAGGGATATGGACTGGACACACTAGTCAAGCTGAAAGAGAAAATTGCCAATATGGATAGAAATACCCTCTTTAAGAAAAGTAAAAAAGAAAAGACAAAAATGGACCTAACCTTCATCACAGGTTATAATACACAGTACCGTGATATTGAGAAAATTGTAAAGAAATACTGGCCCATCCTACAGGAGGACAAAACTCTGGCTAACATCCTTCCTAAAAAACCCAGCTTTGTATATAGAAGGGCTCCCAATCTCCGTAACCTGCTGGTACACAATGTGATCGACCCCCCTAGGCCCATTAAGATTTTTGACGACCTGAAGGGCTTCTATAAATGTAATAGATGCCTTCCATGCAGAGTCAGCAAGGCCCAACCTCGTAAACGTGAGTCGTTTAAGTCTAGAACAAACCACAAAGAGTACAAAATACGAAACCTTATTACATGTAGGAGTACACATGTTACTTATGTGATTGAATGTCCTTGCAAATTGCAATACGTAGGGAGAACCACACGCCCCTTGTTTGTACGGATAAGAGAACACATTAATAACATTAAAAAAGGCTTTCCTAATCACAACCTTTCCCGTCATTTTGACCAGTTTCATCAAAGAGACCCATCAAAACTTGTCTTCTATGGGATTGACTGTATCATGAAAAATTGGAGGGGTGGTAATAATACTACACTTATATCTCAAAATGAAGCTTGGATATATTGCCTTGACACCCTAGCCCCGAGGGGGCTGAATTTGGACATTGACCTAAATTGCTTTATAGCCAACCCATAGGAAATCCCAAGCCTCTCTTCTCCTTTTTTGTGAGATTTTCTGTCATGCCCCTATCTCTCATAAATAGTTTCTTGCAAGCAGCCAGTTGAAATCAATGCGAATCCACTGGATCATCCCTCCGCATCCCATTTTTTGATGTATATCTTGATGTCTGTGTCTCTGGTATTATTATTTCTTATCTTTACATTTTTTATTTCCTCCACTCTTTGGTCTCTGCTAGTCCAATTTCTGGGGACCTATACCAAAATAATTTTTTTGCTAATGAAAAAAAGTTTTTGCTAATGAATTAACCTTTTTCTTCCACCTTTGGGATATCTGTCCCTTAAAAAAATAGCTTCTTTAATGTTTGCTCCTAGAAGTTCACCTATATTGTACTCCCGCATTTTACATTATATCTGTATTTGGTATAAGTGAATGATGCTATACCTGTTATTATGTTTTTTATATAACCTCTCCATTGATCTGGGCTCTTTAAAAATAGCCTTTAAAAATGGTTTTTAAATTTGGGTATGTTTACAAGGTAATAGCTGGAATAGGTACTTATATAAGTGATTTGTGCTTGCAATATGGCTAATGGCCACTAGAGGGTTTTTTCCCTCTTCCTGATTTTCCATCTAATAACATATGCATTACTCTTGTAACCCGCCTGTAATGTCCCAATAGCAATAATATCTTTTCCCTCTCCCCTCTTTTTTTCCATAGTGATATGTGTAAGGGGTCCTTTTTATCCAAATAGCCTGTCGTTTTGTATTATTCTTCCGTTTTTATATGTTTTTTTATTATATATATATTTTTCTCTTTTAAATGTTAAGCGTGCCATCCCTATACAATGCATGATTTATACCAGCTGACTGGGTAGGTGGGCACCTCGAGCCAGTTGGCCTATCATGTGTCTCCCTTCAGTTTATGGGTGGCCCTTCTCCTGAATATTAAGATGTGGGTGTGTGATGGCGTGGTATCGTCCCTGAAGACGTCCTATGACGAAACGCGTCTGACGTAACCACGCACATCACTTCCGGTCTGTCAAGCTTGGGTGGAACGCAGGTTGGAACGCACGCTAGTTCCTTGTTCGCGTCTCCGCTCGTTGCCCCGCTCGTGTACTGTTTTCTCAGACCGCTATGGACCTTTATTAATTTCCGTGAGGACTAACGGTGAGTGACCCTCCCCTAGGGTGTCACATTCTGGAGGTTTTTCACTGTGACACCTGCAGTAGAGATAGCCTCAACAAGGACTCCCTCTGTCCATACTTGCTTAGCCAGAGGGGGCGTGCAAACACAATTGTCCCTTTTTTTACTCTTATTTTTTATTTTTATTTTTATATATAAAAAACTTTTTGGGTTTTGCCATCCCGGGACTGTAATTGTGTTAAATTTTGTATACCACTTCCCTTGTGAGCTTATGCTATTGGAATTTTTAAATATTAGTTTTTTTCCGGTGTGCTAATCAATAAAGCTTATGTTTTGAAACTAATGCTTGAGACCTGGAATTACTACACTATGAGACCCCTTTTATCTCTCTGAGGACACCTCGATCTACTAACACCAGCCTATTGGAACCTCTCTACATACCGAGGAAGGAGAAAAGGGTGGAAAGTTGTTTCCTTTGGATCTTTTTCCCTGTGGATTAACCAGTTCCTGCACTTTGAAACATAAAGGCTTGCTCGCCCTTCGTGGGCATAGATTCGGTGAGTGGGGAGCTGAGGGGGTGAGCACGGAAGTCACCTGAATTATATGTGTCTGAGCACCAGTCACTTTAAACTGCACCTGCTTGAAGGTTTAAAGCATATACACCTACCTTGCCTTGGACTGCACTTATTATTATATGTTTCCATAAGGACGTTTAATTGATTGATTTATGAATTTGTTTATGGACTTTATGCACTAAGTTGTTATATCTTTGTTTTTCTGCTTTTTCACATTTTTTCATATTTATTCATATTTTTTCACACATTTTTTATATATATTACCTTTTTTTTATATATAATTTTATCTATTTTCTTCTATGTGATTAATTTGATGTTTTTGCAATTTTTGCACACCTTTGCGGTTTTGCATTTTTGCACACCTTTGTGGTTTTGCACTTTTGCACTCCTTATCAACAATACCTATCATAGGTTTATTTATCTCTTGCTTGTGACTAGTTTGCTTACACTGGGTATACGTTTACATCAGTTAGATTTAGTGCTATACACATATGCACCTATGATGTTTTTATGGTATTTCTAAGGTTGCACTTGAATTTCTTCTAGTATATTGTAGCTAGTACTGTAGTTTTTCCTCTTGTAATATTATCCAGGGAATATAATAATCAGTATTGGATCTATATCTCTCCGATAATCACTTATCCTTAGGGTAAAATTATATGGTTTGCCTGGAGCCTGTCCTGCCTACTCCCCTCTCCTGGTTTTCTTTCGTTAGTGGCTGTTGGGGGCTTTAATTAATACTCATTGGGATTTTTTCAGTTTTTGGTGTTGTATGTGTATGTATATATATATATATATGTACACATATATATATATATATATAGATCTCTATTTATAGGGATGAGCCGAACACCCCCCGGTTCGGTTCGTACCAGAACTTTCAAACGGACCCCACGTTCGTTACGAACGTTAGAACCCCATTGAAGTCTATGGGACTCGAACGTTCGAAATGAAAAGTGCTAATTTTAACGGCTAATATGCAAGATACTGTCCTAAAAAGGGTTTGGGGACCTGGCTCCTGCCCCAGGGGACATGGGTCAATGCCTAAAATGTTTTTAAAAATGGCCGTTTTGGGAACCCTTATTCACCCTGCTCAAGCAAAAAACCCAGACTTGGTCCCGTCTCCCCCTTGGGGTGATGGGCCGTGTAAACTTGGTCAAAATGATTCTCCTCCCCAAGCTGCTCTATGTGTTTTGGCATGCTCCCCTACGCATCCCTCTCAGAACCTTCAAATCCTTGGAGGCCATCTTAAACACGTTTGTTTGGGGTTCGTCTCGACACAAGCTCTCATGGAGTGTTCTGAAATGCCCTACCCACCTGGGCGGCACCGCCCTACCAAACCTGTACTATTATTATCTGGCCGCTCAACTGTCCCATTTCTACTATTTTAATCAGATTGACAAAGACCGCTATGCCTCACTGGTATGCTCCCCGCACTACACTCTGGTCGTACACCCACTCCGTCTCCTTATGCGCGGCTCCGGGGGACCTTCCGTCCCGACGAGAGACATGTTGTCCCACCACTGTCTGATTTGGCAGCAGGCCACGTCCATTACTGGGGCCCCTAGGTTTCACTCCCACACCCCCCTTTGGGACAATCCCCTACTTCCCGAGCTCTCTACGATCCCCGACCGCTCTGTGTGGCTGGCCGGGGGCGTTATCTTTCTGTCCCAGGTTATTACCAATGGCTCCGTCAGACCCTTCCAGGCCCTCAAAACTGACTTCAACCTCCCTAATAGAATGTTTTTTAGGTATCTTCAACTCAGCCATGCCCTTAGCTCTCAGTTTGGCTCCCATATCCCCAGGCTCGAAACACTTCCGATAGCAACAGCCGTGCTAGGTGATGACCCTAAGAAACTGATTTCTTTTTTTTACACCAACCTGCTCACGCCTGGGGCGACCGCCCGCGCCTACCGACTTAAGGCTAGATGGGAGGCCGACGTGGGGGTTATCGAGGATGCGGACTGGGAAACTGCACTTGACACCCCTAAGCTGGTCTCCCCTAAACTTTCTGACAGACTTACACACCTTTACATGTTACATAGGTCATACCTGACCCCTGGGCGGCTGTCCAAGTTTAGACCTGGCTATGATCCAACATGTCCTAAATGTGGTGATCCCCAGGCCACGTTCTACCATCTCCTTTGGTCCTGTCCTGAGTTGCAGGTTTACTGGAAGCAAATTGTTGACTTCCTCCACGACCAAATGGGCTCCCCTCTGACGCTATGCCCCCGCCAATGTTTGCTGGGGATTCTCCTCGTATCTGAGGAGGCAAGGATCCCGACTGTTTTCCTACAGGAGACCCTATACCTAGCCAGACTGCAGATAGCCCGCACCTGGTTGCGCTCTGCGCCCCCCACCGCCCGACAATGGAAGTCGGCTGTCAATGCCACTCTCCCCTATAAAAAACTGCTGTATATGCATAGAGGCTGCCCGAGCAAGTTTGCCAAACTGTGGGATAAATGGATGGGGGATTCAGATACATGTACCGACTAGTGTAGCTTGTGGTCTGTACGCCTCCTTACACCTACCCGGGTTCGGCCCGGCGAGTCTAGCTGTCTCCGTGGTTGTAAGTGGGCTTCCCGCCCTCATAATAATGGTTTCCTGCCCCTCTTTGCGAATTACTTTGAGTAGGATGTACTATGGCTCGACATATGACTCCCAACCTCTGAGTTCCTCTTTTCCCCCCATATCTGAACACACTGTATTGCCCCTTGCTTTTTATGTAATGTGCAAACCTGTAAACAAAGAACCCCCCCTCCTTGTGTTTTTCAGCCTGTGGTATTGTTAGCAGCTGTTTTCTATCCGTATATTTGGTGCATGTTGCACCCCATATGTGTTACTGTTATCCTATGTATTTTGTATGCTCAATAAACGTTCTTTTTAAAAAAAAAAAAAAAATGGCCGTTTTGGCGGGAGCACTGATTTTAATGACGATTAAAGTGAAAAAAAAGTGAAATATTCCTGTAAATATGGTGCCTGGGGGGTGTCTGTAGTATGCCTGTGAAGTGCCACGTGTTTCCCGTGTTTAGAACAGTCCCTGCACAAAATGACATTTAACGGAAATAACACCATTTAAAACTGCTTGCGGTTTTAATGTTATATCTGGTTCCTGCAATATGGTTGAAAATCATTCAGAAAAATGGCATGGGTAGCCCTCCCTGCCCATTACCAGCCTATTTGGGTCTTGTACGCATATTAAGGGGAACCCTGTACCCATATTAAAAAAAGGAAATGCTTGTGGCCCCCAGGCCCTATATACTCAGAACAGCAGTATACAGGCGGTGCAAACAAGACAGGGACTGTGTAGGTTTGTTGTGTTAAGTTGAATCTGTTTGTAATTTTCAACTGGTAAATTTTTAAAGTGTAGCTCCAGTCAAAAAAACGATTTTTAAGCTTTTTGGAAAACATAGGGAAGGGTTATCACCCCTGTATAATTTGTTTTGTCGTCCATCTTTTTTCATCTCACTTGCTGTTGTCTCCTTCCATTTGCAAGTAGGAGATGTTTGTAAGTTGGATGTTTGAAAGTAGGGGCCTAGTAGAGAACAGCTATGTAGGTGGATTATAGCGGATTATATGTAGTGGATTATAGCGGTATGTACTGGGTACAGAGCACGCAGACAGCACGCACTATCTCCTAACACTACTGACTGCAAGCTCTATTATTAAAGATAGATCACTAGCTATATAGGTGAGGTGAATATCGCGGTGTATACTGCGGTCAGGGCACGCAGACAATAACCAGAAAACAGCAGAGATAAAGGGGTATATACAGATGTATACTGTGCTGTGCTGGAGGCACACACAACTTCCAATAACTCCTGCAGATGGCAATTGGGCTCAAATAGAGAACAGCTATGTAAGTGGATTATAGCGGTATGTACTGGGTACAGAGCACGCAGACAGCACGCACTATCTCCTAACACTACTGACTGCAAGCTCTATTATTAAAGATAGATCACTAGCTATATAGGTGAGGTGAATATAGTGGTGTATACTGCGGTCAGGGCACAGACAATAACCACTACACAACAGCAAGATAGGAAATCAGCCAAAAACGATCGGTGTGTACTGTGTTGAAGGTACACAGAACACCCACTGCTTCAGATGCCAACACACTACACGAGGCCGCCTTAATGGCGGCCTTATATAGTGTGGGGCGTGCACTACACAGCCTGAGCTATGATTGGCCACAGGCATCCTGCCTGTGGCCAATCATGGCTCTCCTCGCTGCTGGCGCTGCGATTGGCCAAGCATGCGGGGTCACAGTGCATGCTTGGCCAATCATGAGCCAGCAATGCACTGCGCCATCGCAGTGCATTGTGGGCCGTGAGCGCCATGCGAATTTTGACGCGAACGGACCAAGTGTTCGGATTTCGCCGAACGGACGAACAGCCAATGTTCGAGTCGAACGTACGTTCGACTCGAACACGAAGCTCATCCCTACCTATTTAGTTATTAGAGGTAGCGCCTGGGCCCTTTCAACATATAATTTTTTGATAACTGATAAATCTGACACCTGTTCTACAACCAGATAAACGTAATTACTCCCAGAATTCCTATATGTTCATTAAAAATTATTTATAACTGCTTTTGTCCAATTAAAGACACCTGTGTAGAGACAGTCTGGCACCCAGCTGTGTTATCAAACCCTCCTTATCTTTATAAGATTTAACTAAGTTCAAGAATTACAGATTTACGACCTTGAGAGAATGAACTTTCAATAACCCCACCAGATGTGTTATATGTGTCACTGTATAATCTTATGTATAAAAGTACTGTATCACTTACAATATATATATATATATATATATATATATATATATATATATATATATACACACACACACACATACACACATATACGCAAAGCCAATTAGTTATTAAATATTGTCTAATTATTAACATACATAGATATACATAAATATATACTTCCTTATTCAATGTATTTTAACAGTTTTAATGAGGGTTCAAGCAGACCTTTGTTTGACCCTGTCAAACTTAATTTAATGTTCTGCACATAACTTTCCCGTATTCCACCTAATTATTTTAACCACTTCAATACAGGGCACTTTCGCCACCCTTCCTTCCCAGCCCAATTTTCAGCTTTCATCGCTCTAGCGCTTTCAGTGACAATTGCGCGGTCATGCTACACTGTACCCAAATGAAATTTTTATCATTTTGTTCGCACAAATAGAGCTTTATTTTGGTGGTATTTATTCACGACTCCATTTTTTATTTTTTGCGATATAAGCGCAAAAAAAGCGGAAATTTGGAAATAAAAACAATATTTTCTTTTTTCTATTTTAAAAGAAATCCAATAAAATCTAATTTTGTCATAAATTTAAGCCAAAATGTATTCTGCTACATGTTTTTGGTAAAAAAAATTCAGTTAAGTGTATAATAATTGGTTTGTGTGATCACGGACATATGTACGCAAATGATCATGTACATATATGTGCAGGTGATCACGTACATATGTGTGCAGATAATCATTGGGACATGTGATTTTAGTGGGACATATGTGGGGGACATGTTTTTATTATTAGGGACATGTGTATTTATTATTTGGGGACATGTATGTTTTGGGGACATGTGTGGGGACATTGTGTTTATACTGTGTGGTGTGTTTACACTAGACTGGTGATCAGTGAGTAAAAAGCTGTAAAAAACAGCTCATACTCACTGATCATCAGCCGGCTGCAGCGATCTGCTCTCCTCTCCTCAGCGATGACTTCTGTGTGAGGAGAGGAGGAGCCGATTGCCTAGCAACCGGCTGTTTGTTTACATCACATGACGGCCGTGATTGGACACGGCCGTCATGTGATCAGGAGGGCCAATCACAGAGCCCTCCTGCCGATCTGAGATGCGCCGTGTCTGTGTGACACGGGCGCATCGGGATCGCGCCGCTCCTTCTGATGGAAGTTCCTGAACGTCCTATCAGAAGTAGACGGCTCCCACCCGGCCGTATATGTGCATTGGCCGGGTGGGAAGTGGTTAACCACCTGTTTTTCTTATCTTTGATGTTGCTTATCTTATCTCTTAAAATGTATGTGATGTCAAGTGTTTTTTTTTCTATTTAGCGCCTACTTAAAAACTAAAACAATGAACTTTCACCTAGTAAACTATCTTATAGAAAGTATGAGAAAGAAGCAGAGAGGTCATCTAAAGTTCAACATTTAAAATGAAATCTTTCTAAATCTATGGAAAACACAGTATACGTTATTAAAGAATAATAATTGTTGCTTTACATAATGAATAATAATATTACCACTACTATATAATAATAACAATAACAATAATAATATGAATAATAATATGAATAATAATATTAATGATATGAATAACATAATATATATATATATATTGGTTAATATGAAATTCTACTACATCGGAATGTCCGACCGTGTGAACAGGACATAAGACTTTGCCAGATGTAAACAGTGCCATTGGGAAATTGGGAAAGCATTTTATCACACCGATCTTGGTGTGGTCAGATGCTTTGAGGGCAGAGGAGAGATCTAGGGTCTAATAGACCCCAATTTTTTTCAAAAAAAGAGTACCTGTCACTACCTATTGATATCATAGGGGATATTTAAATTCCCTGAGATAACAAGAAAAATAATTAAAAAAAATTAAAAAAAATTAAAGGAACAGTTTAAAAATAAGATAAAAAAAGCACCCCTGTCCTCCCCTGCTCTCACGCAAAGGCATGAAATGTAAACAGCAATTGCACCAGGCATGTGAGGTATCACCACGAAGGTCAGATCAAGGGCATTCATTTTAGTAGTAGACCTCCTCTGTAAATCTAAAGTGGTAACCTGTAAAGGCTTTTAAAGGATTTTAAAAATGTATGTCGTTTGTCGCCACTGCATGTTCGTGTGCAATTTTAAAGCATCTCGTGTTTGGTATCCATGTACTCGGCATAAGATCATATTTTTTATTTCATTAAACATTTGGGCAATATAGTGTGTTTTAGTGCTTTAAAATTAAAAAAAATTAAAAATGCGCTTGAAAAATCGCTGCGCAAATACTGTGTGAAAAATAAAATTAAACACCATTCCTAGGAGGGTGGCGTGCCGACGTCATCGCTGTCTAGGATGGGCGTTTGCCATTTCTTTATGAGCTTTTAATATTTCTACAAATGTAAGTGCAATATTTTTGCTTATAAAATAAACTGTATTTTATGGGCTTACACTATGGTGAGTTTTCCTTTTTCATTGGGATCGTGATTGCTGCTTACTGGTCTGCCCTTTGAGTTTGGATTGTTTGGCTTGTCCTCATTTTAACCACAGCTGATTCCTGCCATGGATGTCTGGAGGTTGATTTGACGCCATAGATTTAATACTACAGGCCCTGTATCGCTTACACTCTGGTAAGCGCATATGTTGTGTGGTGGAGGTTCACAAGCACTGGTGTTTCTGTTTACACAGAAGAATTTGATTAAGTCCCCATTTTCACTTCATTCACTGGACTTTTGATATAATTACTTTATTTCTTTTATTTTAGGATTTATTATTGTTATCACGTATTTATCACGTATTACACATTTATTTAATCACATGTTCATTCATGAATATGATTTTATATTTATTATGATGATTTTTTGGTGTCATTTATTGTCATTGTCATATATTACTACATTATTTTAGCTTAACTTTATGGCAAGTTGTAAAAAGTCCTCTGGTCTTTAGGCAGCCTAATTGTCTGAGCCGGCTTAAGTGGTTAAGAGATGTTGTTACTATGTGTCTATCATTAGCGATTAGTTCTTGCACCCAAACAGATCTCAGTGACCAGTTGGACTCCGTGTCACCTGTAAGCAGATGGTAATCAGAGACAGTTCTGAGTGACACCAGCAGCACATCTGAGCCTACTTATATTATGCCTGACCTCGCCTACTGGCTCTTTGGCTGCAGATGAATTTGAGGCTATTAGTTAAAGCATTTATTCCTTGGAGGCATCATGCGAAACAAGCTCTTGATGAGTGTAATTATGCTGGTGCCAACAGTCTATTTAAGCAAACAAGACACCACTTGTGTTGAATGAATTTTAGTATATTTAAACTGTTATTTTTAATTATGGCTCAGAGAGAATACATTAGTTCTTATTAGAACATGTAGTCTACGTGTCAAGCTTTGGAGTTTTCAATTGAATATCAAACTTCAGTTTAATGAAACTAATTCATGATGTGTGATATGCATTGTCATGATCTATTATGTGCATTGTAAAGCAGATGTTAATTAAAATATCAGAGAATGTGTGACCTGCTCTGGAGTGTGCACAATAAATCTAATGTTGATTCAGTTTCTATAAAACCTTTACATAAAAAAAGGGAATATGGCTTAGATCACACTATTCTCATTTTATCATGGAGTTATACAAGTCAAAAACTAGCAACTACTAGAATCTATACAGGGCAAATGGTTGTGTTTTTTGTAAAGTTATGCATTGGGCTAAACAAGTGTGAGATTGTGAAAAGTAATCCTATGACATGCTGACTTTATTCCTAAAGTTGAACTACGAAAGAAAAGATTTCACTGTTAGCTTTAGTGTCATTCACTGTTACTGCAGTTTCTGTGCTGCTTGGGAAGGCACCTGTAGTTGCATGGGTGTGAGCAGCCTATTGCATTATGATATGCACCCCAAAGCTCAAACACACATGCCTTTCTCTGCAGCCTCAGCTGCACAGAACAGTGAATGAATGGCAAGTGCTCTGTGCTGAGTGGCTTCTTGTTCATGGAGTTCATGGAACACAGTTTACTATGCTTCAGTTATGAATGAACACAGTGGGTGAGTGTGTTCACTGTGTTCATTCAGAAAAGGAAGGGGCTGGTAAATTACATATTAACTAGCCCTTTTCCCCACTCTCCATCTTGAAATATCCCCTGCAACAGCTGAGAGGAGGGGGGGGGGGGGCGGGGAACCAGCAGCACTGCAAGGGATGGGGGGGGGGTAACATGAAGGGAGGCCCATGCAGCAGGGGGAATTAGCACCACACAGAGTGATTAGGGTGTGCCCAGGCACACCTGGCACGACCCCTGCACATGCCTATGTGTAGTTGTGCATTCCTAGAACCTCAAAGGAGCAGTGAGCCCTGCTACAGAATGTATACATAGGCCTCCCACTTTCATGGTAAAAATTAACTAAGGTCCTGTATTTCCAAGTTAAATTCTGATCCCCAGCATCTCCAACTTCATCACCAATGACTGAGCACATTCCCCCACCTAACATTATTAACATTTGGTTATACATGAGTGTATCAATCCATAGAATTACATACACCTGAGTTTAAACCAAGAATAAGCCCACAGCATGACCAACACACTATTGTCCATTCACCCCCTGCCTACAGCATCCCCAGCATGTGACTTTTAATCGATCTCCAAACAGCATTGCCAAAACCTGGCTGTACACTTACCACCAAACCACAACATTGCCAATATTGATGCCCATTGCTGGTTTCCCATCGACCCCTAACTATCTGCATTGACAACACCTGACTGAACACAGACATCTCAATTAGTATCACCAATTCTACTTCGCTGCAGTCAGAATGTGCCCCGGACACACCGCCACCAGCATTAGCCCCGATACCCTTTAATTCACAAGAACCTAACATCCAAAAAAAAAATCCTCCTCTCCTCAGAAGCACATTCATCTGCTCCTTTCAGAATTATATTAACCTTCTTCATGTAACTGTGGCAGCTCTGGGAAGTCAACATAAACATCATCAATACAGAGGTATGGAGCCTTATAGGGATTTTGTCACGTAGGCCAGTACTTCTCAACCTTTTTTGGTCAAAGTACGCTTTAAAAATTATACACACTCTCGAGGCTCCCCATTCTAAAATGTGAAAATTCAACCAATAGTTTTACATAACGCAGCAACATCCACATACAAAGGTTGTGTTATAGGTTATTTAGTCTTCAAAATACACCTTTGCACGCTGGTACTGACTAGTATTCCAGGGTTTTTTTCTTCCTCAATTTCTCTCCTTCACTGCGCTAATGTGACCCCAGTGCTGATGGAGAGGAGCAAACATGAATGGAGTACAGTCGTCTGACATCCCCCTTATCAACCGATGACATCCTTGGTTGTTAAGAGAGCAGACAGTTGGAAGGTTTATGATGGTGCACAATGAAAACCTGTGACTGTATATAACTAAAGGCAGGCTTCACCCACCCGCTGGCTTGTATACAATTTTTCTGCAATTTTTAGGCATTTTGCCAAGACGCCCCTAAAGAAACCTGGAGGCACCCTGGTTGAAAAAGGCTGACATAAGCCAAAGAAGCATATTTACACTGGCATCATTCTACTGCAGATGTAGACACTGTTAAGTCTGCTTGATCTCAAAATGACATACAGCAAAATCTTATTATCTAGTAGAAAGTAAGTCAATTGTATACAAGCAAATGTCTCCACAGTATAGATATCTAGGCAAAAATGTATTTTATATATATAAATGAATTAGTGACTTCAGTTTGCTATTGTAGTTATTTTATCTTTTAGTTTAAAACTATGAATTCTTTGCTGATTTAGGTCACGCATTCCTTAATCTCAGCTGCGACTGTTTGAACGAGCACTTTCTAGCAGACAGCTCATCTAAAAAAAGGCCTATAATTGTGCTATGTGAGGTCAAGGGAATGTTGTTGGCAAGAGAAGTGAATACCAGGCCGGTCCCATACAGTGAGTCTTGATGCTACTGATACAGCATATTATGTGTTTTTTTCTATCAAGCCTCCTATAGTTTACTGCCCATTTCCCTAGCTGTGTTGTGGTCAGACATTCTGTCAGTGCAGTGCTGAAATGTATTTCATTTAATAAACCACCAATGTGTATTGATGTGGGCTATGGAGTTTTTGGGTGGTGAATGCATGTGAACCTTCCAATAAACCGAGGACAGATTTTGTTTTCTAAATGCTGCAATGCTGTGTCTCATTAAATAGTGTGCATACACATTTTATATTAAACCTTTCATGATCAAAAAATATTTTTTAATTAAAAAATGAAAATGTCAAAAAATTTGAAAAAAAACATTCATCTGTGTCAATGATTCCAAAACAATCACTGCTTTGTGTATTCGTCCTCAAAAGGGACCAATATCCAGTGCACACCTCCACCAGTGCCTGCTCACCTCAAAGATGAACGTAAAAGCATAGACAAATCACTCCCCGATGGTAATGCTACAGTCTCCAGACTGCTTCTCTGTGTGGGTAATCAGCATTTGTATTGCCTTCAAACCTTCCTTTACTTTCTCATAAGTGCTCAATATTACTTCCGTAGGTTATAAACAACAAACACAAGTGCCATAGTGTACTCTGTTTGCATGTTTATTAAAAGCTCCCAAAACAAATCCACTTACAAAATAAAAACTTTAAAACAGCATGTCTCAAATCATTACTATATTCACCGCAAATCTACACTCAAATCTACACTCAAAGCTTCACAGATTCGGCTCCTCCCCTCTAATCACGTGTCGGCATCTCATTGGCCTTCATCAGTATACATATAGGACAGGTCCTCTGCCCTCATACCTGGGGACAGGTTCTCACACCTGAGGACAGGTTCTACTCCTTCATACTTGGGGATAAGTCTATCCTCCCTTAGGCTGGAATCACACCTATGCAGTTTTAGTGCATTTTGCATTTTGCAGATTTGCACTACAGTCCATTTACCATGGTTTCCTATGGAACACGATCTGTAGTACAAATCTGCAAAATGCAAAAATCACAAAGAATGCATACTGTATTTTCCGGCGTATAAGACGACCTTTTACACTAAAAGAAAACAGCCAAAAAGCGGGGGTCGTCTTATACGCCGGGTATAAAGCAAAGCCGTCTTGTATGCAAGCCGCCCGCTGCATAACATCCCTCTGGATGCTTACTGAATGTGCGGTAATACTGTATACACCGCTGAGCCAATCCTGGCAAGCGATGTATTCTATTAGTGAATACAAAGCCTGCTCGGATTGGAGTAACCACCTCTGCCAATCTGAGCAGGCTACATACGGTAGCCTGCTCTGATTGGCTTTGAGAGTGAGAGGCGCGGGCTGATGATGTTACAGCCCCTGCCAATCCGAGCAGGCTTTGTATTCATTAATAGAATACATCGCTCGCTGTGATTGGCTTAGCGCGGTATACTGTATGTATACTGTGAGACAGTGTTAACTGTTACACAAAGCGCTACTGAACATACAGCATTACCGCAAATCCAGCAGGCTGACAGACTGGGGTCGTCTTGTATGGCAAGTATAGCACAAATCCAACATTTAAAATGGAAGATTAGGGGGTCGTCTTATATGCCCAGCCGCCTTATACTCCGGCAAATACGGTAGGTGTGAATCCAGCCTTATACTTGAGGACAGGTTGTTGACGTGTGTTGAAAGTGCTTTGGGTCAATGTGCTGGGGTACCATTGACAATAGATGACACTGCAACACACTAATACTGTACATGTAACATGTGTTGACATACATGGCAATAATGCACAAAAATATGATTGGGTGCTTAAGTATGGCAGTTCACAGAACAATACAATACACAGCATCCTCTAGAACACTTACCAGCCAGCCAGCAAAATAAAAAAAGTCTGAATAGTTTGAACAGTTTGTGTTTGGTTTATGTTGGATATATTTCCAAATAAATGTGAAGCTGCACTGCCACGTCAAGGCTCCTCTGCAAAGTGCATTCCCTAACTCTACTCTAACATTCTTTTCCAAATTGTGACCTACAGATCATGATTTCTTGTCTATTTTTCAGAGAATATGAATGATAGCACAAAAACTTTTCTTTCATTCATGGGTAGTGT
Organism: Lithobates pipiens; assembly: GCF_037356315.1. Lineage (NCBI taxonomy): Eukaryota > Metazoa > Chordata > Amphibia > Anura > Ranidae > Lithobates > Lithobates pipiens. The sequence continues at coordinate 146,646,715 of NW_027507790.1, read as the reverse complement.
TTGGCTGAAGCCATTTATTATCAATCAACTGTGTTTACTCTTTATAAATCATAATGACAACAGAAACTACCCAAATGACCCTGATCAAAAGTTTACATGCACTGGTGATTTTGGCCTGATAACATGCACACAAGTTGACACAAAGGGGTTTGAATGACTATTAAAGGTAACCATCCTCACCTGTGATCTGTTTGCTTGTAATTAGTGTGTGTGTATAAAAGGTAAATGATTTTCTGGACTGACGTTTCTGGATTCTGAGTCATGGGGAAAGCAAAAATAATTGTCAAAGGATCTGTGGGAAAAGGTAGTTGAAATGTATAAAACAGGAAAGGCATATAAAAAGATATTCAAGGAATTAAAAATGCCAATCAGCAGTGTCCAAACTCTAATCAAGAAGTGGAAAATGAGGGGTTCTGTTGAAACCAAACCATGGTCAGGTAGACCAACTAAAATTTCAGCCACAACTGCCAGGGAAATTGATCAAGTTGCAAAGAAAAACCCACAAATAACTTCAGCTAAATACAGGGCTCTCTGAAAACAGGTGGTGTGGCTGTTTCAAGATGCTCAATAAGATAGCACTTGAAGAAAAATGGGCTGCATGGTCGAGTCGCCAGAAGAAACACATTACTGTGCAAATGCCACAAAGTATCCCACTTACAATACGCCAAACAGCACAGAGACAAGCCTCAAGCCTTCTGGCACAAAGTCATTTGGCGTGATGAGACCAAAATTGAGCTTTTTGGCCACAACCATAAACGCTGCATTTGTAGAGGAGTCAACAAGGCCTAAGATGAAAGATACGGAGAGATGGATCGCTGATGTTTTGGGGATGTGTGAGCTACAAAAGCACAGAAAATGTGGTCAAAATTTATGGCAAGATGAAAGCAGTATGTTATCAAAAAATACTGGAGGAATATTTGCATTCATCAGCCAGGAAGCTGCGCATGGGACGTACTTGGACATTCCAACATGACAATGATCCAAAACACAAGGCCTGTCATTGGCTACAGTAGAATAAAGTGAACATTCTGGAGTGGCCATCTCAGTCTCCTGACCTCAATATCATTGAGCCACTCTGGGGAGAGCTCAAGCGTGCAGTTCATGCAAGACAGCCCAAGAATTTACAGGAACTGGAGGCTTTTTGCCAAGAAGAATGGGCAGCTTTACAATCTGAGAAGATAAAGGGCCTCATCCAAAAATAGCACAAAAAACTTCAAGCTGTCATTGATACTAAAGGGAGCTATACACGATATTAAGTTTTTACCTTTTGATCAGGGTCATTTGGGTAGTTTCTGTTGTCATTATGATTTAATTTATTTCTTATGAGTTATTAAATGTAAACACAGTTGATTAATATTAAATGGCTCCAGCCAAACACTAACCATGAGTGAAAGAAAAGTTTTTATGTTATCTTTCATATTTTCTGAAAAATGGCCAAGAAATCATAAATTCTGCCAGGGTATGTAAACATATGAGCACAACTGTAACTTTATTAATTAACCCAATACAGTTTTATCTTTTAGATTTAGCAGAAATTGTGTATGTTATGTTATTTGCATGTCCACCAATAATGACTTTAGTGTACTTTTAGTGAAGATTTCCTTTTGATGTTTTTGGGAAGAGGGGGAGGTTGTCAGGTAGGCTGTGTGGGCCCCCGTAATTTCTAACAGCAGCCCCGCTCCCCGGGTGTGGGTCCTTGATACTCTAGGCTCACGAGAAGTCGGTCAAATGAGTCTGTGAAGGACAGCACTGGAGAAGTGGTGAGTATAGCAGCAAGAGATGCACAAGACATTAACAATTCTTCCAGTACATTTACAGTTTACATGTTCTGTGGGCAGTACCTACATTATGACATTTTGCTTACAGCCAACTACCAGAAGGAAGATGTAACATATCCTTACTCATTTTCTATAGTTGTAAAAATATGTATTATCAAAGATTATTAGATGATGGATAGTGAATCACATTCATTAATAACATTTGCATGTATATGTCTTCCATACATTGTTGTTTTAGTAGTCAATATGTAAGTTGAGATTGTTGCTAATACAACCATTTTACAATGGTGTAATAATTCCCCATTTTATGAAATGCACAGTTTGTCTGGCAGACTACAGCTGACCGGATAAACAAAGATTCCCTTACTGCCCTATGTAATAGCTGATACCATGTATGCATGCCACGTAAAGGGAAGATTGTCAGAAAGTCTGCTTGTCTTTAAACAATCAGATCCCACAAATGTTCAAGCAGAGCACTGTGCATTTCCCGCACCTCATTCAAAACACACTTGTCAATTGTAAGTGTAGCACCCTGTTCCTAAACAGGGCTGCTAATAAATCTAGGTGTGCTAGGTGGTAACTAGCCTGGCTGATTGATAGTTTTATGCACTGATTTCTGTCCTCAGTCTGAGTTTAATTGGTAGTCTCTCCCTTCTGTCAATAGGTGGCACTGTTGCCTTTGGCACTAGGATGCAGGATTACAGTGAATTCAGGTGATGGGTAAATAAGTTGTCTCAGCCGATCAGCAGGAGTTTATTTGGCTGCTGTGCATGCTGGGATAGGCTATTTATTCGGGAGGAGCCAGGTGATCGGGGTTCTTCCCGCCTGAGGCTGTGACCTGGGTGGAGGTGTATCAAGCGGCTCCTGGTTGCTAGGCCTGAAGCCTGAGGCCTATCCAGGAGTCCTACTGGCTGCTAGGTCAAAGTGAGGCCTATCCAGTAATTCAAGGTTCTGCAAAGGAGGAGCAGCAAAGGTTAAGCCCAAAGTCAGGCAACCCAGTTATCTCACGTGGCCGAGGTCAGGGCCACCAACGATCCTTGATGGTGGAACCTCCCAGGGAAAAGACAACTGAGTCAGGTAGGCCTGATGTAAGTGAAGGCAGTGTGCTAGTGGGGACTGTTAAACCTGTAGCCACTAATGGCACGTACACACGATCAGACTAGCCGGCGGACTTAGTCCGGCAGACAATCCACCGGTCTTTGCAGCAGAGGTCCGCGGACTTTCCAAATGAATGGACTTGCCCACACACGGAGTAAAGTCCGTTCATTTTGAACATGACTTGAGGTACGACGGGACTAGTGAAGGAAGTCAATGTCGCCACCTTCATCGGCCAGATTGACACCTTGCGAGCCCCATCGCCTGGTATGGATTTAAAGGGGAACCCCTATGCCAAAAAAAACAGCGTGGGGTCCCCCCAAAGTCCATACCAGACCCTTATCCGAGCATGAAGCCTGGCTGGTCAGGAAAGGGGGTGGGAAGAGCGAGTGCCCCCCTGAACCGTACCAGGCCTGTGCCCTCCTCATCGGGGAGTGGGTGCTTTGGGGAAGGGGGGGCCCTACGGCTCCCCACCCCAAAGCACCTTGTCCCCATGTTGATGACAATAAGGGGGTCCCCAGATCCCGGCCCCCCACCCTATGTGAATAAGTATGGGGTACATCGTACCCCCTACCCATTCACTTGGGGGAAAAAGTGGTATTAAAAAACACACAACACAGATTTTAAAATTAATTTATTAGTCAGCTCCGGGGGTCTTCTTCCGAGTTCGGGGGTCTTCTTGCCGGGCTCCTCCGCTATCTTCTGCTCTTTTGCCGCTCTTTTGCTAGCGGAAGAGCCCTTCAGTTCTTCTGCCGGGCTCCTCTGCTATCTTCTTCCAGCTCTTTTACTAGCATTGGCCCGGACTTCTCGTTCGCCGTCACCTTCTTCTTTCTGCCTTCTTCTCTTCTTCCGATGTTGACACGCCACTCTCTCCGCTGTAATGCCAGGGACGCATTGCGTGGCGACTTATATAGGCATACGTGGCGGGGTCACCGGGTGATGTCACATGGTGACCCCACCCCTTATGATGTCACAGTCCCGGGGATGCTGGGACTGCGAAGTCTGCTACTACAAGTTCAAAGTGTAACTTGCTCCCAGCTGGAGTTTTCAACCATGTCAGACTCAGACATTCTGTCCGTTCAGATATCTGAACTGTCTCCCGATAATGTGTTCTGGCCTGAGAGGTGGTAAGAAAATGATGCTGAGCAGCAGTGTGAGCCTGCAGAGTTCTCTCCACTATTCAAACCTCCGGTGTTGGCCTGAGTTGTCAGCATCTGCATCACCTGTTCTTTGCCCTGCAAGTTCTTTGGAAGAAGAGTGGTGGGCTCCTCGTGCCAAAACCCTTGATGTCATGGGTCAAAGGTCTCTCTACTTACAAGTATGTCTCAAAAGCCTGACAAAATTGCAGGCTATCATGTCAAGCGAGTCTTAGATACAGAACTGTTACCCGGATGTGGGGAACCTAAACTATTGCCAAGATTGTCTAAGTTGCAATGAATTGTCATGAGAAAAATGGCTGAGGAGTATGACTACTTATACCCATATGTGCCAGAAAGTCCGGGAGCTGAAATCCAATCCAAACAAGCACAGTGGGTTGATGTTGATATCTGTGAGTAACTGATAATTCCTGCTCACAGTGATATAAGGAAGTTGTCACCCTGATATGCCGGAAAGTATAAAAATGTTCTTCAAACCTGGGACTATGGTTGCCATATCTACCCAGACTGTGTTGTTCTTTGTAGACCTAATCAAATGGACGTGCAGCACTACATTACTGTTGGGTTATCTGGAAAGCCCACTCAATTACGTAATCGTCATTACTATCGGTAACGTTCTCCAATCATTGAAAGTTTGTGACAAGTCAACATGGAACACAGTGGTGTGCTCGGTTTGACTGTGTTATTTCCACAGGAAGCTATTCTGCATTTGAAATATGTTGAAGTGGGGACACTTTGGCCTGCACTGTCGCTGCTGGACTGTATTCCTGATACCAGCAGCCACAGGGGGTGCCCTAAAAGGTAACATACTGGCCTGTGCCTTGGAATTGTCAGTATGCCTCACTCTGCAAAGTGATATGCTGATTTGCTGCACTGGATTGTCACCATGTCCTGTTCTTCATTTGTGAGGAAAAGTGATCTCAGTCCCAGGCTGTGTTAAAGAAAGGCTGAAATATATAATTTAACCACTTACAGACCAGACCATTTTGCTGGTCAAAGACCAGACCACTTTTTGCGATTTGGCACTGAGGCGCTTTAACTGACAATTGCGCGGTCGTGCGACGTGGCTCCCAAACAAAATTGACGCCCATTTTTTTCCCACAAATAGAGCTTCCTTTTGGTGGTATTTGATCACCCCTGCGGTTTTTATTTTTTGCGCTATAAACAAAAATAGAGCGTCAATTTTGAAAAAAACGCATTATTTTTTACTTTTTGTTATAATAAATATCCCCCAAAAATATATATAAAAAAATTTTTTTCCCTCAGTTTAGGCCGATACGTATTCTTCTACATATTTTTGGTAAAAAAAAAATCGCAATAAGCGATTATTGAATAGTTTGTGCAAAAGTTATAGCGTTTACAAAATAGGGATAGTTTTATGGCATTTTTATTAATAATTTTTTATTATTTTTTTTTTTACTAGTAATGGCGGCGATCAGCGATTTTTATTGTGACTGCGACATTATGGCGGACACATCGGACATTTTTGACAAATTTTTGGGACCATTGTCAGTTATACAGCAATCACTGCTATATAAATGCAGTGATTCCTGTGTAAATGACACTGGCAGTGAAGGGGTTAACCAGTGGGTGGCAGTGTAGGGGTTAAGTGTTCCTAGGGGTGTGTTACTAACTGTGGAGGGCTGGGCTTTCATTTAGTGAACACTGATCTCTGCTCCAATCACATGGAGCAAAGATCAGCGTCACTAGTTGCTAGGCAGAATGGAGAAATGCTGTTTACACGGCATTTCCTCCATTCAGCCGTCCCGTGAGACGATCGCGGGTATGCCCGTGGCGATCGAGTCCGCGGGACCTGCGACCGGACTCACGGGGGTCCCGACTGGCACGCGAGCAGGGCGGCATTGAAGATTGGATGTACCTGTATGCCAATATGCCTGCCCGTGCCATTCTGCCGACGTACATTGGCGTGCACTGGTCGGGAACCGGTTAAAGTGCAAGGGTACCTTGTTGCTCTGGAAGATGGAAAAGTTATTCATGATTACAGTCCCTTGCATATCTGTATGGCTTTTTCATTTGTGAGGAAAAGTGATATACAGTGATATACTTCTTCATTTGTGAGGAAAAGTGAAATAAATATTCTAGTGTAGGTTGTTAAGTAACATCTCATCTTCATAGATATGCCAAAAATGCTTTGGAAAAATGGTGTCACTCTCAAGGGAGAGGGGCACTGTCTCCACTTGTAAATATTTTCAAGAACAGTTATTTGCTAGGATTGTGCACATATGTTAGGATATATTACCGTTTACCTAACTTACTTCACCAATGTATATAAGGTTTATTTTCACCAACATTACTAGAATGGTAGATTGTGTTATAGAGTATTGCTAGAATGTCATATTTTCCATGTAGCATAACCTAATGCCTTTCAGGTGTTCCTGCATCCTTCACATCTTCCTCGCCTGAGGACAGACAGGATCTTCACTGTGTACAGTGATGTTATCTTTAATATTTTTTATCATGCTTGTAATTGTACATCTGTTATGTTCAACCACTTTTGTTACTAGATGTTTGTCCTTCCCCTTATCCTTCCCTATACACTTTTTGCCAGGACATCCACTCTCAGGATTAAGAGTATATGTTAGGTTAGGAGGAGGAGTGGCCAGGGCTGGGACCGGACCCTTTATAGCCGGACAGCTGTTCACTCGCTGTAGCGTGCACTTTAATATTTACATTATTGTTTTTTCTCTCTTTAGTGCTAAAGCAATTTTTGATCATCACTTTATTCTACTACCCTGATGAAGCCAATGTGTTGGCGAAACTAGTAGGGAGGAAGTTGGCCTGTTACTTACCATCTTATCAGCTGGTCATCAAAATTTGCTTCATTATTGATATGTGACTACTTTGTACTGACGGCTCCCTTCACATTTTGTATAATTTTGTATGAATAAAAGTTTTCTTTATAAAAGTACTTGTCGATTTATTTGTGGCACCGTGATAATCCCTTCCCTGTTTGCTCCAAATTGTATTTAATTACCAGGATGCGATGCCTTATCTATCAAGGACATACCAGACACTCCCTTTTCTGTTCCAAAAATAAAATCTTTGTTCAATTTTACAAAAAGTGACAATCTTTACATCTTGCACCATACCCACTATGCCTAGTAACCTGCACCCGGAGAAGGAATGACAGTTCTCCCTGGCTCTGGGGATCACCATTAGGCCCTTGAAAGTTGGGGAGACTGCTACATAAGTTAACCCCTTCACGCCTAACAGTAAAACAAATCTTAATGCCTAAGCACAATTCTGTAACTTTGACATGTATTAGTAAAACTGTACATATCATCACAACTACTTTGTGCATCCAGGTGGATGTTCCTTGTTTTTTTTTTCCAGGACAAATTGGGCTTTCATTTGGTAGTAAATGGTTATGGATATCTTCAGATTTTTTTCTTTTATTATCAAAGGAAACCTGTCCCAAAATAGAAAAAGAAATATCACGTGTGTTTTAGGTAGGGATTAAAAAAACAAAACAAAATGCACATTATTGTTTCTGGGCTGTACTACGGGTTCAAACAACAACTAACATACAGTGCCTATTTATACCCCTTGAAATTTTCCACAATTTGTCATGTTACAACCAAAAACGTAAATGTATTTTATTGGGATTTTATGTGATAAACCAACATAAATTGGCACTTAATTGTGAAGTGGAAGGAAAATTATGAATAAATATCTGAAAAGTGTGGCGTGCATTTGTAGTCAGACCCCTTCACGCTGATACCCCTAACTAAAATCTAGAGGAACCAATTGCCTTCAGAAGTCACCTAATTAGTAAATAGAGTCCACCTGTGTATAATTTAATCTCATTATAAATACAGCTGTTCTGTGAAGCCCTCAGAGTTTTTCTAGAGGACCTCAGCAAACAGACAGCATCATGAAGGCCAAGGAACACACCAGAAAGTTCTGGGATAAAGTTGTGGAGAAGTTTAAAGCAGGGTTAGGTTATAAAAAATATCCCAAGCTTTGAACATCTCACGGAGCACTATTCAACCCATCATCCGAATATGGAAAGAGTATGGCACAGCTGCAAACCTACCAAGACATGGCTGTTCACCTAAACTGACAGGCTGGACAAAGAGAGCATTAATCAGAGAAGCAGCCAAGAGGCCCATGGTAACTCTGGAGGAGCTGCAGAGATCCACAGCTCAGGTGGGAGAATCTATCCACACAACAACTATTAGTCATACATGAAACATATCTGGCCTTTTATGGAAGAGTGGCAAGAAGAAAGCCATTGTTGAAAGAAAGCCATAAGAAGTCCTGTTTGCAGTTTTCAAGAAAACCATGTGCGGAACACAGCAAACATGTAGAAGAAGGTGCTCTGGTCAGATGGGACCAAAATTTTACTTTTTGGCCTAAAAGCAAAACGCCATGTGTGGTGGAAAACTAACACTGCACATCAGCCTGAACACACCATCCCCACCGTGAAACATGGTCGTGGCAACTACATGTTGTGGGGATGCTTTTCTTCAGCAGGGACAGGGAAGCTGGTCAGAGTTGATGGGAAGATGGATGAAGCCCAATACAGGGCAATCTAATGGCGCGTACACACGACCGGACAACCCGATCGTGTGTGGGCTAATCCGATCGTTTTGTTATAAAAATCCGACCTAGAAATAGAACATGTTTCAAATCTGTCTGACGGACTCAATTCCTATCGGAAAAAACGTTTGTCTGTATGCTAGTCCGACGGACCAAATACCACGCAAGGGAAGCTATTGGCTACTGGCTATTAAACTTCCTTTTTTAGTCCCATCTTACGCCATCATGTTCAAAATGAACGGACTTTCGAACGGACTCAGTCCGTTCGTGTGTGGGCAAGTCCATTGGTTCGGAAGGTCCGTTAGAACTTCGCCGAAAGTCCATCGGGAAGATCGTCAAATCCAGTTGTATGTATGCGGCATTAGAAGAAAACATGTTAGAATCTGCAAAAGACTTGAGACTGGGGTGGAGGGTTAGCTTCCAGCAGGACAACGACTGTAAACATACAGCCATAGCTATAATGGAATGGTTTAGATCAAAGCATTTTCATGCCCAGTCAAAGTTGAGACCTAAATCCAATTGAGAATCTGTGGCAAGACTTGAAAATTGCTGTTCACAGAGGGTTTTCATTTAATCTGACAGAGATTGAGCAATTTTGCAAAGAAGAATGGGCAAAAAATGTCACTCTCTAGATGTGCAAAGCTGGTAGAGACATCCCCAAAAAGACTTGCAGCTGTAATTGCAGCTAAAGGTGGTTCTACAAAGTATTGACTCAGGGGGCTGAATATAAATGCACACCACACTTTTCACATATTTATTTTTAAACGTTTTAAAAACCATTTATCATTTTTTTTCCAGTTTACAATTATGTGCCACTTTGTGTTGGTCTATCACATAAAATCCCAATAAAATACATTTACGTTTTTGGTTGTAACATGACAAAATGTGGAAAATTTCAAGGGGTATGAATAGGCACTGTATGTTAGTTGTTGTTTGTACCCGTAGTACAGCCCAGAAACAATAATGTGCATTTTGTTTTGTTTTTTTAATTTCCTACCGAAAACACTCTGACGTTGATATTAATTTAAAATAAATAAATAAAAAACATATCCTGCCCAAAATATACTGAACTTGACCCTTGACCTTTACTTCACCCAATTATAGAGCACTGACCTAGATGAAACCTTGATCTAAGTATTTTTTCTTTATTTCTTTTTTTACACGCAATTATTTTTTCTCTCTGCAAGGAATGATACTTTGCATCTTTGTTCTCCATTCACAGAGAGAAAGAGAGACATAGGGGTGATCTGCACAGTAGCTGATCACTGTGGTAGCCAATCAGAGGCAACCACAGCAATTAAGAAACTATATAAAAGCGGTCTCAGAAGACCACAGCCGCGCTAAAATGGTATGTATGGGTAAAACAGTAGAACAGACAACACAGCTACCAGCAGGTGTCGCTGCCCCTATATCTCACAGCCCCAAAGGGATACGAGATATACCAATAAAAAATTATAGAAATAAAGAGGCCCAGGCGCTACCTGACGTAACTAAATGAAGTATGTAGAATGTAAAATATATAAAGAGTATGTATGTAAGCAAGCTAATACCCCCAACGAAGGGGAATGGACTCCAGGTTGAGTGGTAGTTGTATTTCCTCAATAGACACAAACGGAAAATAAAAGTGAAAAAATGGAGAATAAATCTTATAAAAGGAATCCAGAAAAAGGAGTAGGCAAGGGGAGTCTACAAAGAGGTAACTCTCGCCCAGGGGATTTTGCCCAAAGCGTCCATAAATAGATAGACAATAGATAAATAATAAGTATAAAAAATTAGATAGACAGTAGATAAATAATAAGTATAAAAAATTCCAAGAGAAAAGAGAACTACAATACTGGCTAAGGGGTGTGTAGGCACAGTCTAAATACCACTATAAGAGGTCATAGATGTATATAGATAATAGTAAATGTGTGCCTGTACTCAGTTTAACATAAATGCTAGGATTAGGCAAAAAATGTGCAAAAAATATATATATAATATGTGCAAATATGCAAGCAATGTGCAAAAAGTGTGCAAAAAATTGTAAATGTGCAAAAAATGTGCAAAGATTGTAGCTGATTATATGAAATTCATAAACAAATGCATTAGTTGATCAAGGAAACGTCCTTCACAGACAATAGGTGCAGTCCTTATAAAAACAAAAACACCAAAAGCCAAACACAAGACCAAAAACAAAAAATAAAAAATAAAAAATAAATAAGAACAAAAATACAGTCCAAATAAGGATGTGAAAGATCTCAATTTCTTCCAATAATTGCAGATAAAGGTGACTGGTGCTCAGTCATGAAAAACTCAGGTGACTTCCGTGCTCGCCCCCTCAGGTCCCCACTCACCAAATCTCTATGCCTACACGGGGCGAACAGGCCTCTTATAGTGCACGGTGCAGGATCTGGTTACTCCACGAGTGAGCACGTCCAAAAAGAGCACGTCCAGGGAGAGAACGACCTTCCACCTTTGTCTCCTTCCTTAGTATGTGAAATAATTTCCACTCGGTTGGTGATAGTGTGTCAGGGTGTCCTCAGGAAAATAAAAAGGATCTCATAGTGCAGTATCTCCGAGATTTCAAAAATTACAAAAATTAAGTTAAAAAAATTGTAAACTTTATTACAGCATCAAAAATAAAAAATAAAGAATAAAAATAAAAAATCTTTTTTTAAAACCAATCAGTAACAAAAGCAGAAGACAAAAACCAAAAATTTTTTTACACACGGGAAGTGTGTTACATAATGTACCAGGAATCACAGTCCCGAACAGGTAGCTCAACCATGAGAAGATTATAATAAATTTAAAAATTATAATAAAAGTTGTTTGTTCTCATAGACCAGGGCAGGAGCATTTGCACACCCCCTCTAAATAAACAATGTAAGCAGAGGAGCCCTTAGGTGAGATAACCCCAAGCCCTGGGGTCACTGTGTGCCTTCAAAGCGTGACACCCTAGGGAGGGGAAATACTCACCACTGGTCTTTGCCGAATACAAAACAGAAAACAGACCTTAACGGTCTACAACGCCGGTTTTATTTTTATTTTATGTTTTTGGTCTTGTGTTTGGCTTTTGGTGTTTTTGTTTTTATAAGGACTGCACCTATTGTCTGTGAAGGACGTTTCCTTGATCAACTAATGCATTTGTTTATGAATTTCATATAATCAGCTACAATCTTTGCACATTTTTTGCACATTTACAATTTTTTGCACACTTTTTGCACATCGCTTGCATATTTGCACATATTATATATATATTTTTTTTGCACATTTTTTGCCTAATCCTAGCATTTATGTTAAACTGAGTACAGGCACACATTTACTATTATCTATATACATCTATGACCTCTTTTAGTGGTATTTAGACAGTGCCTACACACCCCTTAGCCAGTATTGTAGTTCTCTTTTCTCTTGGAATTTTTTATACTTATTATTTATCTACTGTCTATCTAATTTTTTATACTTATTATTTATCTATTGTCTATCTATTTATGGACGCTTTGGGCAAAATCCCCTGGGTGAGAGTTACACGTCACTAGTACCTCTTTGCAGTACCTCTTTGTAGACTCCCCTTGCCTACTCCTTTTTCTGGATTCCTTTTATAAGATTTATTCTCCATTTTTTCACTTTTATTTTCCGTTTGTGTCTATTGAGGAAATACAACTACCACTCAACCTGGAGTCCATTCCCCTTCGTTGGGGGTATTAGCTTGCTTACATTACTCTTTATATATTTTACATTCTACATACTCAGGTTACATCAGGTAGCGCCTGGGCCTCTTTATTTCTATAATTTTTTATTGGTTGACCACAGCAATTAGGTTACACAGAATTGGCAGTTCCGGGTGCCCAGTGTTCTAGGTGAGCTCCTGGTCTCTGTGCTAGGAGCGGGCTGTGCACAAAGAGATATGCATATATGCAGCCCTACGTAAAAATCCCAGTGCAGTGAGGCCACATAATAGTATGTGTAACATCTGCATCAAGGGGTTAATGACATCCTAAAAGCATGTCACATATGCAGTGCATTTGCCTGCCGTCTATCGCATGGTACACAAGTGCCATGCGATCTGGTTGTGGTGAGTTTCCAGATGTAGTGCTCGCATTACTTTTGGTGTGGTGCAATGCTATTTTTGCCCTACTCATTCTGTATGGACTGAAATCGCACGGCACAGAAATGCATGTGACTCATACAGGAACACACTACACGTTCCTGTGCAATTCCTGGTGTGAACCAACCCCTAGAGCTCTTATTTATTTTTCACAGCATTTATATCTTTAGACTTATGCTCTTGTAATGGAGAGTTTAACAAAGCACTACTTAGCAAGTCCTAGAGAGATAATTATAGAAACTGCTGTAGCCCTGGGAAAGGATTTTGCTTTGCCTGAATGCTGTTGTCTGGTACTATAAAAAACATCTATGAATCAGCCAACACACAGCACAGGGTCACAGCTGACTGCAGAAAAAGGAATTGCGTCTTTTCTTCATGTCACTGTCACGGCTGGGAAGTGGATGGTGAATCACATCCATTAGTGACGTTTGTATTGATTGAACATCACATATACAGAAATCTCACTAACGCTGCCCTTTCACTCCTACAGTAGGAGACCTTCCCAACAGAGGTACCTGGATTACGTGCAGCATTTATTTATGGAACATCAATAACAAAGCATACTTATTTATTTATTTATATTTGATTATCCCGGATAGCATTGCTATAGTTATATATAGAGCAAAGTTAAAACTTGAGCCATTTTTTAGACTACAAACTACTTCAAAAAGAATGGATGGCACTCCTGGATGGCTATACTATTATAAACACATATAACAGTTTATTTTGTGTAACACTACTCCTGCAGGAGCTGCTGGTAAATGGGTCCCTTATTCCTACATAGCCAGGCAACAAGTATTTGTCACTTGCATCCACACACAAGAAACAGCTTGGTTTTGTTGTTTTATTAGGGGTAATAACTTAGATGGGGTAAAGGGGTTATGGGATGCCCAACTTGACTGAAAATGATGGATGGGTACAACTTCCTCCCTATGTATAAATATCCTAAACTGTGAAGAAAAGCAAAAGTCCCTTGAGGATAGAAGCTTAGACCTCTTAGAAAATATTGGCCCCTTAGAAAATATCATAATATTTTGTAAGCTGCATACAGGAGTATCTTCTCTCATATGTAGAACTGCACCAAGCTCTACTGCCTGCAGGAACTATAAGCCCATCTGTCCGCTTGTCCATTAGCCCACCTGGCTGTTCCAAAGATCTCCCAGGGCAAGTGATAGGAATGGTTAACCACTTCAATATCAGGCACTTAAACACCTTCCTGCTCAGACCAATTTTGAGCTTTCAGCGCTGTCGCACTTTGAATGACAATTGCGCGGTCATGCTACACTGTACCCAAATGAAATTTTTATTATTTTTTTCCCCACAAATAGAGCTTTCTTTTGGTGGTATTTGATCACCTCTACGGTTTTTATTTTTTGCGCTACAAATAAAAAAATACCGAAAATTTGGAAAAAAAATATATATTTTTTTGTTTCAGTTTCAAAACTTTGTAAATAAGTACGTTTTCTCCTTCACAGATGGGCACTGATAGGGCTACACTCATGGGCACTGATAAGGCGGCACTGATGGGCACCAATGATGTGGCACCAATGAAGTGGCACTGATGAGGTGGCATTGATGGACACTGATATGTGGCACTGATAGGTGGCACTGATGGGCACTGAAAGGCGGCACTGATGGGTGGCACTGATGGGCGACACGGATGGGCACTGATAGGTGGCACAAATTGGCACTGATAGCTGGCACGGATTGGCATGGATGGGCGGCACAGATGGGCATGGATAGGCGGCACAGATGGGCATGGGTGGGCACTGATAGGTGGCACGGATGGGCACTGATAGGCGGCACAGGTGGGCACTCATAGGCAGCATTGTATTATGTTATACTGTACTAATGGATGCCAATCAGTGCCAAACAATAATGCATGCCAATCAGTGATACCCATTGTGGGCACTGATTGGCATCCATTATGGGCACTGATTGGCATCCATTGTGGCACTGACTGGCATCCCTGGTGGTCTAGGGAGGATTACCTTTTGCTGGGCATCCCTGGTGGTCTGGTGGCGTCCCCAGCACAGACCCCCCCTGTCAGAGGAGCAGCCGATCGGCTCTCCTCTACTCGCATCTGACAGACGCAAGTGAGGAAAAGCCGATCATCGGCTCTTCCTATTTACACTGTGATCAGCCGTGATTGGACACGGCTGATCACGTGGTAAAGAGTCTCAGAGTGACACCCCGCAACAACGATCGCCGCAATGCGCGCCCCCGGGGGCGCGCAGCAGCTCATAATCCTGATCACGTCATATATCCGATCAGGATTATGCAACCACTTTGCCACCGTCAATTGCCTATAAGGCGGGCGGCAAGTGGTTAAGCACAGTGCTGTCTTCCTGAAAACTACATTGTGAATCCCTGGGTGTACTGATCTACTCCTTCTGTCCTCTTTGCTCCCTGCTGCTCCTCAGGTAAGATTCCTTTCCAAAACGTAATGCTGTTAGGATCTTCCCAAGCCAACCTGAGCCCAGATTGGAGCAAAACCACCCCCCAACCTGGGGTCCTTCCTAGACTCCTCAGCATTCCATCTTACACCCAACTCCCCTGCTGGCATGGCTCCCTCATATTTAAGGGCTTTCATAGCCCCCTCCCAGAACATTCTGTCTGGGGATTGGCCAAGTTCCCTCAAATATGCAGATCAGTACCTCCTGGCCTCCGCTCACTAACTTTCTTGATTTGGGGAGGTATCAGAGACCTGCCTCTGTAAGCCATCGAGCCTGACCTGCAGTAACCCTGACCCAACCATGAGTTATAACGTAAATTTGCCTGCACTAACACTAGAACCATACTAGAGGGTGCTACGTGTGTGCTGTACCTTTTATGTTAACAATTTCATTGGTGGGTGTAGAGAGAGCAAGTTGCTCCAGCAGCTCCCAGAACAGGACAGCACTGAATGTATGTAACACAGATTACTACAGTGAATTTCAGCATCTCCAACGACCCTCCAGGTGTGGAGTGTTGATAATTACATGTAATCAAGCTGGCCCAATGTAAGTATTAAACATAAGTTGTTCCTGGAGTTCAGATTTAAATGGTGATTTTTGACTAGAAATCAGTTATACTAACCTTAACCCTTGCTTCCCCGGCAGCCAGCACTCTCAATTTCTCTGCAATGCTCTGGGTTGTAGGTGGGCCCTCGAGTCCTCATTTACAACGCATGACTGCTGGTCCTGTACTGTATGGGATCAGAGTGCCTTCAACTGATGGACCAGTGAAGAGAAGCAGTTTCAGGGGACTGGTTGTGCCACTGGGAGGAAGCTTTTTAGAGACGTCAAGAGTTTAAGTAGATGTATTTCTTTCCACACTGCAGACTAAGATTGGGGACCGAGGCAGGCAATCACCTGTATAATGACACCACAAAAATTCTGAAAAGGACGATTGAAAACATAAAACTAGTGTCCATGATCCATGAACTAGTGTCAATGGTAGGGCAAAACTTTTCTTTTCCTTTTGGATAGAGTAAAGGAGGGTTATATCCTTTTGTTTTTTGCTTTCTCTCCCATAGGCAAAACAGGGAATAGGAGGAAATCCCTCCAAAGCGAGGAAATCCCTTGTTGTCACCAGGGTCACTGGCACTAGTGTCCCCATTGGAAGATTTCCCCTCTATTCCTGTTCTGGTAACAACCCAAAATATTTGGATTTTCTTTTGTTTTCACTTTTGGTGATAAGAGGATGAATAGAGAGGGTGAATCTACCGAACGGGCACAGACAATTATATAGACCTGGCAGGTGTTTTAACCCCTCTCTACTCTATCCAACTAAAATTAAACATTTTGCCTTTAGTTATACTTTTAAATCTGAAGTTTAGTAAGAAAAAAATAAAAATAATTTTTACTCCTATAGCTGCAGTTACATTATGTACAGTACCTATAATGAAGTATGTACAATGTCTGTCAGGCAGCCTGATCCTGTAGAAATCTTCTGTGCAAAGATGACAGGTCCTCTTCCTGCTTCTGAACTTCCTGCACTGAGGGAGTTATAAACTCCAAGTCTTATGTGAGCTGCAGTGAAAAAGATCAGACAGCGGCCTGCCCCCTCCCTGCTCCAATGAGAAAAGCCTGAACATTGATTATACTGTATGTAACATGATCTGTGAATGGAGGAGAGAGAATGTTGTCATTCATCAGACACTCCCCCATTCATTGATCATGTTACATAAAGTATATTCAATGCTCAGGCTTTATCAATGGAAGGAGGAGATGGGCTGGTGTCTTGTCAAATAGTGTCCTCCATCAGATAGTGTCCCCTGTGTACTGCGTATGCGCAGTACACAGGAACACAGATTCCGAAAATTGCCGAGGATGAATGGCGCCTGCGCCGTGAGTCCAGGTTCTATCCCCACTATCCAAGTGGACATAGAGTTAGAATAAAAAAGAGCCGAGCACAGCGAGGCCGAGCCCGAAGCGTAGTGAGCGAAGCTTGCCCGCGAGGGGCCCTCTAAAATTCACAACCCTATGTCCGTTTGGATGGTGGGGCTACCACCTCCACTCACGGCGCCGGCGCCGTTCAGCTTCGGAGATTTTCCGAAGTTTCGTCTGCTCCGTACTGCGCATGCGCAGTACGGAGCGGACACCATTTGATGGGCGGACTCTATTAGGCAGAACACCGGCACCAGATCTTCTTTGCTGCAGCTCACAGAAGACTTGTAGCTATTCTCTTCTAGGTAAACTTCAGCTTTAAGATAATGAGAGGAAATCCAAGACACAATTGAACAGGATGACATGACTTAGCTTGGGGAAGCAGCTGGAAGCAGGGAGCACATAGGATTTAAAAAGTTAAAATAATTGCATGACCACCAAGATCATCATTCAGATTACAGACTGGGACACACAATCATATTTTAACAAGCTGCTACAACAGTAGTTTTTTATTTGTTGAAAATATGTACTTTTTATTTTTAAAGAGTACTCTGTAAGAGGAGTCACCCCCCCCCCCATAAAAAAATGTAAAGTTAGGAGCTACAAATACTGTTTAATAATAGGACATTTACCTGTTTGGAGTTCCAGCGATGTCAGCACCCCAGAAGATTTTCGTAACGCCTCTCGGGTACTGCAGCTGCTATTCATGTTAAGGGAAACCGGTAGTGAAGCCTTTCAGTTTCACAGGTGGTTCCCTACTCCCGCATGCGCGAAGAGCGCTGTGCTTTCTAAGGCTGCATTCACACCTGAGCGTAGCGTTTTCAAGCATTTTTTGCGGCGTTTTTTGTGGCGTTTTTTACTGCGATTTGCCTCAATTTTGTGCAGGGCAAAAGGTCACCAATGTTATAAGAAGAAAAACGCCCAAATCTGCTCAATTCGAGCAACAAAAAAGGGTCCAGAACTTGTTTGAGCTTCAGGCGTTTGGCTTCAGGCGACATGGAGTGGAGATGTGAACCATCTCCATTGAGAATAATAGAATTTTTCCCCTCTAGCGTTTTGTAGCTTCAGGCTTCAAGCTACAAAACGCTCAGGTGTGAATGGGGTCTAACTGGCTCAGCTGCAGAGGATGGACAAGGGTGGCCGAACTTCTGAGGAACAGCACCACAGCGCCATATCCCAGAAGTGGGGAAGGGTACCTGTTAAAAACAGGTACCCATTCCCCCATAAAGGTGCCAAATGTGACACCAGAGTGGGGGACGTAGCAGATAAGCGAAGGTTCCACTTTTGGGTGGAACTCCAATTTAACTGACTTTGCCTAGTAGTCTTCCTCCTCCAGTTTTTAGACTCCAACATTGTAACTGTAATAAAAATACACATTAACCCTGACTGAAATGCAATGAGTTCCAACCGTCCCATGCTTTTTCCCATAGCTGTAAGTATATTCTTAAAAAATCTTTTCAGTTCTATTTGGTGACTTTGGACTACAGAATGCCCTCCTTCTATGTTATGGAGATGAAAAAAAGGAGAGGCATTCTCCTCTAAGGTGGCAATACCTCTTTTCCCTAGATACAATCCAGTAACCCTAGGTTGACATATGTGTGTTTCTGTGGGCCGCGTTTGCATGGACATGGCAGCCCATTCATTTCAATCGACTGCTGTGCCTGTATTTCCCCCAGAAAAAGGTGCATGTTCCTTTTTCAAAACATGGACCACAGGCAAATTGCATGGTCATTTTGACCATGCAATTGCCCTGAGTTTCCTGCACCCGCACTGTGATTTTACATGTGTGGTGGTGCCATTCAGAAAGAATGGCAGCCCCATGCATTTTAACAGAGCAGCACATTTTTATTGCAGGTGGTTGCGGGTGTGGGATTTCCGCACCTGCAGCCACATGAGGAGATGTGAACCAAGAGTAAGTGGGAATGAGTTGTCAGCCTGACAAGTAGTACAGTATGCTAGTGACAAATGTTCTGTAGTCCTAGCATATTTCCTTTTTCAGGAAGGTAATGCTGCTTCTCCATAGATTCAGTATAGTAAGCAAGTGTTGTCACCCTATGACATGGCAGAATTATGACACTTTATGACAGGACAGGTGTCACTTGCAGGATCTGAGGGTGAAAATAAAGGGAAAAAGCTTGAAAAAAAATGCAGCCATTACATCTAAGGCCTGGAGATACAGCTAGGGCCTATAAAATATGACTTTGGATAAATATCCTATTTAGTCTAGAATGCACAAAGTAACAAGATTTATAGCATGTACAGCAAGGTAATGACTAAGTAGCAAATTCATAAGAGTGGTGGTAAACCAGTAACAAAACTGAGGCAAATTGGACTGAGAGTGTAATAAAAATCCATAATTAGAGGTGTCTTTTAGTGAAAACTATGTTTAAATGATGATAAGATCCACCCCAAGAGTCTCCATCCTTTAATGATATGGCTGGCCAATTGGCCGATAGGGAGGTTGAGGAACTGGAAGATAACAAAACCACACTCTACTATTGTATGACAATTAAGATCTGCAAATAACTTCCATTTACTTCTAGCTCTGGATCTACTGATTTTTTACCTGATTTTCACTAACACTAATATGTAAATCCATGTAACTGAGACCTCAGATTTTATGAAAATTCTAGAACCAGCCTTAAATTAGATTTTGATTGCCCGCTAGCAGGGTTGAGCAATGCTTAAATTGGGATTGCTCACTTTTTGTGAATTCCCCCTCTTCTTTCCAATTTCCTTTATTTGCCAATATGCAAACTGAAATTTGAAATCAGCCTTGCTATAGGACCTTGTGTATTGAAACCCGATGGGTGGGAAGGGGATTTGTTAAGATAGGCTCCCAAAGATAGCTCATGGTTGGGGTGAGCAATGTAGTTCTCTGTATGAAAACATAAGATGGTTAATCATGTTTACAAACTCACATCACTGTTATTTTTGTACAACTTGTAAAGAAATGTTTTTTCCATGCACAAGTGTACGCTGTTCCTCTGCTTATAGATGATTCAGTTTTTCCTTTATCTCATATTGTTTATTCCTGGCTCCATTCCTAACCACTTCTAACTGTGCAGCCCCCCTTGGTCTTGGCTTTGGCTTTGTGGTATTTTCCTCAGGGAGTTCACAGCTTCATGTTTAAAAAAAAAAAAAAAAAAAGTATATTGAACATCTCCGTCATCCACCCAGAGATGGAAGGGGAAGTTTCACACTTCATCGGCTTCCCCGGAAGCCCATAAATGTTTATAAAGAATAGTTTAGTATGTACAAGCTATATCAGCACAGACATGCATTATAAATTCTTAAACAATAAAATCAATACACTGATTTTTACTTTGTCATTATTATTGTCATTAAAGATGTCCAACTGTATGTAGAGAGGAGTCACTTAACACTTTTGTATCTTGGCTGTATGCGGTCTGATCTCCAACAATGGCATTGAACGTGATGACCGCATTAAACCAATCAATGCATTTGACACCCATAACAACTTTATGCTGGGCACAATATAATGCAAACATCCATGTGGCAACCATGTGTTCTCAGGCTTTTGATAATGGCTGACCATGAATATATGGTACAGCTCATGCACAAATGGTCTTTATAAAGGATAAACAATCTTATAGTGCACCTACCCTTAGTGGGCCTGGATCCCTTCTCCGAGCTATACAGCCAGTGCACATACCTGATTTTGCACTTTCCAGCTTTATTAAATAAACCCTTATTGTGTACTTAAAGTGGAAGTAAACCCATCGATTTAAACAGTTAAAAAAAAGGCATGATAGTTTGTGCTCTCAGCCAAACTATCAAACCATCCAATGGCTGGTGTCATAACGAATCACATGTGCAGCACCATAGCAGTTGAAGATTAAACAGAGGCAAAGATGGCAGCTTCCTTGGCTGAAAACGATAGGGGAGTCTACTTCCACTTTAAAAGCGGAGTATGCCTGTACTTACTTGTCCTGGCAGCCTGCCTGATGTTAGCCTACCTTTTCTCAAATTCAGCCAAGGCAAGGTCTTGGTCTCCACTAATTACAATAGAAGGTTCTTACTATGCCTGCACTTAAAGCTGAACTCAAGGATTTTTTTGTATTGTATATGCACTAATCCAGAAAAAACATGTCCATGAAAAGTTCAATTCAACCCACCAGCAGAAAGTCTCCTCTAAAAAAATGCACCTTTCCATGATATAAGTGAATACAACTTATGCTTAAGCGTATGTATCCACCACATGAAATAAGTCAGTACTCATGTGCCTCCGCCATCTATGCCTTCACCAGAGGTACATATTGATTATGCCCATCATAATCCCCCCGGTATTGTTTGGTCCCTCTGGTCTCCACACAACCTGGTCTGGTGTGCTGCAGTACTGTTTAAACACTGCAATAAATGAGCTCACAACATGGAGCCAAAGGAGCCATATATAGTGTAGTATTTATTGCATCCACAAATATGTTACATAAAAAAAACGTCAGCATTCATATAACATTCCAAATAAAAACAAACAGTCAGCCAGACTTACTAAGGTGATCGGCGAATCAGAAATGGTGACGTGATGTCATCAAGTAGGCCCCACCCATCGTGTTTCATGTGCACGCAAGTCCTCAGGAGGTTCCGCCACTTAGGAGGCTCCTTTAGAACTACCAACAACTGTAAAGTGTGGGGTCTGGCCGATTGGATACAGATTGATTGTATAGTTTTGGTCTAGGGGTCTCCAAATGACAACCTTCCCAACCCACACAACCGGACTCTGATGGGGGTCTTGAAGTAAGTGGGACTATGATGGGGACCAAATGTAAGGGGGGGGGGGCTCTGATGTAGAAGGAATTTTGGTGTTAAAGCAGTATTAAACCTACAAGCAAACATTTATAATATTACAGCTTAGCAATTCCTAGATGTGATGGGTGCATTCGTTTTCATTTTTAGGCTTGCTTTCTTCTATTTTCTCTTGTGATCCAGCCAGTAAATCTGTTGTTTATTAAAAAGAACAAGCTCTCCTGCAAATTTTTAGCAGTTTACAGGGATGAAACAAATCATTTAACAAATCATTTAACAATGTTTATGTAACTGATTATAAAGTGTGAGCTGGAGTTTGGCTTTAATTTGTTAATGTGTCTAAATACGCTAGTACATTTAACACACCCCCTTCCCAATGCTGCTGTCTGCTGTTCCCCCTGTGCTTCTTCATCCGGAGTGGGGATTCTTGGGACGTGTTATTGGCAAGATCTCCAGAGGAAAACAAAGGGGGAAAAAAGCCTAAAAAAAGTAGATAATACAGCCACCATATCTTATGATTGGTAAGCTGCAATATATTACATTTCTGGTTTTAGGTTTAATACCACCTTAACCCTGACATGAGGGAGGGCTCTAATAGGGACCCTGATGCAAGGAGAACTCTGACAGGGACCTTGATGTAAAAGGCAATCTAATGGGATTTTTTTTTCAATCTATACAATGTGACCAATATACTTAAAAAATTGTTTTAGGTGCACGTCTCTGTTGCAAATTTTGGTAAATCTAATGTTGGTTGATGATTGTACAGCAATTTAACAGTCAGGTTGTATCACAATTGGTGAGCTTTGGATGCACTGCTTGATCAGATAGCCCTGACCTTAGAACTACAACAGTGGTGGTAGAAGATAGAGAGACCTGGATAAGATGAACATCTCCTAGCACCTTTACTTGCTGCTGCCATGATCATGAATCCATACTAGTACTGTACATTTTTAAGACCGAGAAAACAATAAACCCTTTATCACTTTGTGATATGTATCAAAATTGAATTTCCTTTAACTGTATAGACAGTACAGAAAACACTCTGCTGGACCGAGACCATTGCACCATCTCTGAATCCACCATCTCTGCCACAAATGACAGTGGTCCTGTGGGAGATGTCTTGATTGATAGGAGCAAAACTATCATATTTTATAGAGGGGATCCTATTTAATGTTAGTTCTTTTCTTCTTTATTTTTTTTTAATTAAGTAACTGGAACAACTGATTCATTGTATGTCAGTCTTAAATATCAATGTAGTTAATCACAGGCTTGGGTATCATTGGAAACAAAACGTTATTTATTATTACCTTCCACCGTTTTCTGTTCCTACATACTGCCAGCATACCTATGTGCTACATCATTCTTGTCTGAAATAATATACGCATCCAATTCGCCATGGGATAGAACATCGGCTGGTTAAATACAGTTTTGTTTTGACTGTTAAAAGATTATGATTGCTCTCTTTAGAAGGCACTGAAAATGGAACATTCCATTTGTGGAAAATCATGGACTGTAACCTAAGATTGACGATGTACTCCAAAAGCTATTGCCTTTCTCTTGCATTCTGTTCTATCACATTATGAACTATATTACTGCATAAATTACCTACAACATGGGGCGCGTCATGCATCATTTCATTGCAATAACAACTCGTGTATTCAGCAGTGATGCGGTGGCATGTGTTGTGTTCAGAATGACATGTGATCATTAAGGTTATTAATATTTTATGGGTTTTCCTCTTATGGAGAATAGTGACCTGAGGTGTGTTTGAGCCAGAAAGCATAGTACAAGCGTACCTGATAAACAATGTTTTTTCAAAGAATATAAATCATGACTTTAGGGGACATTTGGAGATGATGTGCTGCGTTTACAGTGGTCCATGGGATGTGCTTAAATGCCAAGTCCACTCAAATCTTCTCATTCTGTTTTGCATGACACTAGTGAGTTGTACTAATTATAGAATAATTTTATAGGAATTTCTTCTTTTCAAGGATCTCAGTTGCAACATATCTTTAATAGAATTTCCTCTTCCACGCAATCTTGGGTTTCTCTCTAACTTATTTATCAGTCTATGGGGTTGATTTATTAAAGGGAAATCCACTCTGCACCACAAGTGCACTGCAAGTATACTTGAAAGTGCACTTGGAAGTGCAGTCACTGAAGATCTGACGGGAAGCTGTGAAATGAGGGGAAGCTCTGCTGATTATATCATCTAATCATGTGCAAGCTAAAATGCTGTTTTATATTTCCTTGCATGTCCCCCTCAGATCTACAGTGACTGCACTTCCAAGTTCACTTTCAGTGCAAAGTGGATTTGCCTTTAGTAAATAACCCCCACTATCTTTAACTGGTTGCCGCCCGCCCACCGTCAATATATGACAACGTCCCAGATCGGGCGCATAGCGATCGCAGCTGCACCATGTTGTAGGACACAGTGCGATCCCGATCTCTATAAAGAGCTCTTTCACGGCTCTTTAACCATGTGATCGGCTGTGTCCAATCACAGCCGGTCACATGTAAACAAGGAAGTGCCAGTAATTGGCGCTCCTCACCTCACACTGACAGAGTGTGTGGCGAGGAGAGCAGATCAGTGGCATCTCCACACAGGGGGACATATAGGAATGTAATCAGGGCACTGATCATCAGTGCCCTGAATACAGTATAGCAATACAGTGTCACCATACAGTGCCCACCAGCGCCCATCAATGCCAGCAATCAGTGCCCACCAGTGGCAGCAATCAGTGCCCACAAGTGCCACCAATCACTGCCCATTAACGATGCCAGTCAGTGCTGGCAATCAGTGCTGCCCATCAATGCCCATCACTGCTCTCGATCAATGCCCATCAGTGTCGCCCATCAGTGCCACCCATCAATGCCCATAAGTACCGCCTATCTGTGCTGCCTACCAGTGCCGCCTATTAGTGCCCATCAGTGCCACCTAACAGTGCCCCATATCAGTGCCACATATCTGTGCCACATATCAGTGCCCAAAAGTGCGGCATATTAGTGCCACCTTATCAGTGCCACCTCATCAGTGCCCATCAGTGCTGCCTCATCAGCGCACATCAGTGAAGGCGAAAAATTACTTAGTTATAAAATTTACCGACAGAAAAAAAGTAAAAAATTATTTTTTTTCAAAATTTTTGCTCTTTTTTTTGTAAAAAATTAAAAACCCAGCAGTAATTAAATACCACCAAAAGAAAGCTCGATTTGTGTGAAGAAGATGATAAAAAATGTGTTTGGGTATAGTGTAGCACGAACGTGCAATTGTCTTTCAAAGTGCAACAGCACTGAAAGCTAAAAAAAATGGCTTGGGCAGGAAGGGGGTGTAAGTGCCCGGTAAGCAAGTGGTTAAAGATTCTGTATAAAGAAAAGCTTTTGAACATTACACATTTTCTGTTTTGTAGTCATTTTGTTAGTGTTTAATATAGGAAGTACAGTAAAATCTGTTATGTGTATTTCTTTGCTATAAATTGATATGCCAAGGATAGAAGTCAAAGAGAATGATCATAGAGGAAAACAATTATATATTGAAAACAGTAGCGGAGAATAAATACAGAGATAAGTAAAACAGATAATAATGGGGGTGGATGGCAAAGAAGACAAGGGGATTTCTGAGTAATGCACCATTAACATTATGTAGCGCCGGCTCCTGAAGAACACGCGCTATGTTTTTGAAATTTTATGTTACACCTGAACTGCAGTTTGGTTTGGGTATAATGATACCAAATTTTGACCTCAGCATCAGTCTGACTGGACTATAGGGTGTTCAGCCTGGCCACTGGGGGCACTGTCTCTTCTGGCAGGAATGGAATCACAGTTTGGTTGGGTGCTTTAAGGTTACTTTCTCTCGGAGCCCACCCAGTGGGAGTGTCACTCTTGCTGTGCTTTCTGGGAGAGGGTACTTAAGATGCGGATGTCATGTGGTTTGGGGTTCCGGTCCAGAAGTATGTTGTGACTCCATGGTCCTGGTCCTCCTGACCAGCCCCCAGGAAGGCTATGGCCTGGGGTGCGGATTCACCCAACTTTATGTCTCGGGGCTGGCTAGCCCGAGACAAGGAAACTAAAGAAAGGATTCCAAGGTTGTCCGGTGCCGTCTTCGGTTGTGGAGAGGCCCATCAACTTCGTAGCTATCCAGGGGAGGACTATTTAGAAGAAGGCCACATACGGGTTGGCTTCTTAGCAAGAGCCTGGTGAGGCTGAGGGACCTAAGTGAATCCAATATCGTGGATATCGCCAAACCAGCTGAAAGATCCAGGTATCACACGAGTGTTCTACAAGTTCTAGTTTCCTACATGTTCTACAACAACGTCTGTGGCAGAGACTTATTCCTACATGTTCTACAACAACGTCTGTGGCAGAGACTTGTTCCTGATTTAAGCACCTTGTTGGTTGTTAGGCCTTGTGAGAGTGGAACTATCCAACTTGAGTGAACATCCAGCTGTGAATGGCTATTCTCTGGATTTAGTCGAAGTAAGCAAGTCATTTATTTTTGACTTTGACACTAAGCCCTTGTACACA
Source organism: Lithobates pipiens (assembly GCF_037356315.1). Lineage (NCBI taxonomy): Eukaryota > Metazoa > Chordata > Amphibia > Anura > Ranidae > Lithobates > Lithobates pipiens. Next base: position 146,620,377 of record NW_027507790.1, on the reverse strand, counting down.
CGGTCGGACATTCTGACAACAAAATCCATCGGATTTTGTCCGAAACTGGTGTTGCATACACACGGTCGGACAAAGTTGTCGGAAAATCCAATCGTTTATAACGTGGTGGCGTTATTTCGTTACAACGGGACTACGTTCAGGCTAGTAGCCAATAGCTTTGGTCTCGTAATTTGATCTGAGCATGTGTGGCACTTTGTCCGATCGGAATTCTCTACAAACGATCGGACAAAGTCCGATCGGATCATGTTGTCGGAAATTTTTTATATCCAGCTCTCAAACTTTGTTGGACGGATCATTCTGACTGAAAAAGTCAGATGAAGCCCACACACGGTCGGATTATCCGACAACATGGTCCGATCAGACATTTTCCGTCAGAATGTCCGACCGTGTGTACAAGGGCTCAGAGTACCTGAACTTTCCTCCTAACCCTCTGATCCTATGCTAAGAGACTGTTCGTTAACTAAGTTTTTTGCAAATAAAAATCCCTTTAAGCGGATCTGTCATCAGTCTCTAAAGTTTCTGGACCATCTACTATGGGAACCCCTAGACACAAATTGAGGTGAAGAAGGTAACGGTAAGCCCAATCAAACCAGCAGCTCCTTTGGGGGTTAGTGCTACAATTATGTTGTAGAAACCATATTACTTACTGCTGCACTATACAGTATAGTCCCGACTGCTGTATTCAATACTCTAGACCAGAGGTGTCAAGCCTTTAAAAACAAAGGCCCAGTTTCATGTCCTTCAGATTTTAGTGGGAAGTGGGAAGAATAGTGCCCCATTATTGGTGTCAGTGCAGGAATAATTGCCCCATTTTTGGTGTTAGTGGGAAGATTATTTCCCCATTGTTGGTGCTAGTGTAAGAAATAATGCCCCGTTTTGGTGTCAGTGGGAGAAATAGTGCCTCATATCCGTGGGAGAAATAGTGGCTCAAGGGCCAGATAAAGGCAAGCAAAGGGTGGCATCTGGCCCTTGTGCCATAGTTGGAGACCACTGTTCTAGCAAATAGAAAGCTCTTATATGGAAGAGTATGCAGCAATCTGAAGGTGTATGTAAATGTAACACACCTAATGTAAGTGCTGAGAAAATGAAGCCACTGCATAATGGAGGGATCAATAGTAACCATATTTATTGTATGTGATAGCCAGAAGTTTAACATTGACATTCCCCACCTTATGACCACCCCTTTAACACATTTCACCCAATAGGTCTCAGTTGTACCATAGAGATACTCTATAAAATAGAAAAGCAAGATCCTATTTAAAGGAATGGAGGTTTTGAGAAAAACTTTAAAAAATATATTAACACAAATGTCACTGTGAAAATATAAACGTATTCTACTGTTTTACCTTCAGTGAGAAACTTGGTATTCATTATCATTCACAGTGCAAGAGTGAGGAGTATGTATTCCAGAGTTCAGAGGGCAGTTGCATATAACAGAGTGCAGAGATCAGTAGTATGTATTGTAAAGTGCAGGGATCAGTAGTAAGTAAGGCAGAGTGCTGGAGTCAAAAAAGTTATACATAAAGTTGCGCTAAATATGCGTGAAATCTATAGTGAAAAAGTAATAAAACTCAGTATAGATTATATAGAAAAAGCAAATAAATCAAAAAAACACCATATAAGAAATTCAATAAAAAAAAAAGAAGTCCTTATAAACAAGAAATCCTGGTTCTAACTAAAGAATAATGAACAGGGAAATCAGTCCTTTTCAAAAGTTTGATGAGACCTTCCTGGTTTTGACAATATCGCTTCCAGACCGGAAAAAAGTTTGACTCTTACTGCAATGGGTGGACTCCCAATCAACAGAGTCGTTAGCGCTGGCAGACAGCCCTCTGCAGGGTTCGTTTATGCGTATTCCGATCCCACACGCTGCTGGGGGCATGAGTACGTGCAGGTCATCCGAAGGCTACTGACCCGGGCCGAAGAGTTCCGGAACCAGCCGATTGTCCTGCTTTTCCTCTTGGTCACCACGAAGAAAAGGCAAGGTAGCCGTCCGATCACTATGAGTTCCTGGAGTTGTCTAAAGCTCTCCAATGAGTTGTCAAATATGAAGGTTTTTCAGTGAGCAAACCTGTAGTGAAACATAAAACGCTCGGGCCACCCAGCGAGGGGAAGGGGATAACAAGAGTGGACTCCGATCGTGAACGTACCGTTAAACAATCGACAAATTTATTAAATAAAAAATAGATACACAGCAGACCAAAGGTATGACCCAAAATGGCCCGATTATAACAAATAAAAAAATATGCATAAAAAAACGGTTAAATTAAGAGCAAATATACACCCGTGCTGGGGAATATTCTAAGCGTGGTGGTATCAGCACAAACAGTCCCCCAGAGTGCTGGAGTCAGTAGTATGTAGTGCAATGCCAATGTCCCGGGAAATTCTTGTATTCCCAAATTTTCGCCGCCGCCGCTATAGGTCCGCGGCCGGCGGAGACAATGGGGGTTATTTACTAGGAAAATCCACTTTGCACTGCAAGTGCACTTGGAAGTAAAGTCGCTGTAGATCCAAGGGGGACATGCAAGGAAAATAAAAAACAGCTTGCACATGATTGGATGATAAAATCAGCAGAGCTTCCACTCATTTCAGATCTACCCCTTACATTTGGAGCGACTGCCCTTCCAAGTGCACTTGCAGTGCAAAGTGACTTTGCCTTTTGTAAATAACCCCCAATGTCTCCACCGGCTGCCATTTTCCTGAAGACTAGAAGACTAGATCAAGAGGATGGGTGGCTGCCAATAGAAATTGAGCTGCAGCACCGCCCACCTCAATTTCTATTGGTAGCCACCCTGCCTATTTTGTTCCACGGACTGCCTGTGCAATCTGTTTTTCTGTAATGGCAGCGGAGAGAGTCTCCGCTGCTGGGGGACACCTAATGAGAGGGGGGCTTCACTGGGGGACACCTGATGAGAGGGGGCTCCACTGGGGGACACCTGATGAAATGGGGGCTCCACTGGGGGACACCTGATTTTTGGAGGTCTCCGCTGGGAATACCTGGTGTAAGGAGGGACTCCGTTGGGAATGCCTGGTGTAAGGAGGGACTGCACTGGGATTGCCTGATGTAAGGAGGGACTGCGCTGGGATTGCCTGGTATAAAGACAGACTCTGCTGGGGGCACCTGATGTAAGGACAGACTCTGCTGGGGGCACCTGATGCAAGGACCTACTCTGCTGGGGGCACCTGATGCAAGGACAGACTCTGCTGGGGGCACCTGATGCAAGGACGGACTCTGCTGGGGGCACCTGATGCAAGGACGGACTCTGCTGGGGGCACCTGATGCAAGGACGGACTCTGCTGGGGCACCTGATGCAAGGACGGACTCTGCTGGGGGCACCTGATGCAAGGACGGACTCTGCTGCAGGGGTGGATCCAGGGGGGCAGCAGGGCAATTGCCACCACCCCCCCGAAAATTTCACACTGACATGATTGTAATACCGCCCGATCACAGTCACTTGTAGGCTGCAGCGCTGCACTGCCCGAGACTCTAGTGTTTAATTAGCCTGGAGGTGGGTGGAGCTGCTCCCCTGGCAAGGCAACCCTGCACTCGTTGCTAGCATCTGGGCCGCCTGGCGTCTAGCAACGAGTGACGTCATTTAGTCAGTCATATCAGACTCAGAGCCAACGTGATAATGAGTGACACTCCAATAGAAACATGTAACGCTGGACCCATAACACCAATGAGCCCACCACACAGGGCAAAGCAGTGAGTAATTCTGGGTCCCCTTTGCCCTCTGAGCAGTGTGTGAGGGGAGGGGCGGGGATGGAGTTTGTGCACCTGCATGCTAGAAGGAGTGCATGTCTGTGAACGACAGAAGAGAGTGGTTGTGCTGTCAGGGCTTGGTGGGAGAAAAATGGGGCTGTGACTGAACTCTGTCTCTGAGCTGCTATATAGAAGGGTATAAGCACCATTCAAGTGAAAATATGAAATGTGTGCTGATCTGTAGCTTCATATGGCTGTTGCTTGACTGAAAGCACCTCAGAGACTCGTTAGTTCTCTCCGACCCCTTTCACACCATTGAGACAGTTTTCAAGCATTTACTGCCTCCCCAGTGTGAAATGTGACCTGGCAAGTGACAATCCGCAAGGTGTTGCAAGTGACAATCTGCAAGGTGTGGCAGGTAACGTGGCAAGTGACAATCCACAAGGTGTGCCAGATGACGTGGCAAGTGACAATCCACAAGGTGTGGCAAGTGGCAATCCTCAATGTGTGGCAAGTGACAATCCGCAATGTGTGGCAAGTGACAATTCATAATGTGTGGCAAGTGACAATCTGCAATGTGTGGCAGGTGACGTGGCAAGTGATAATCCGCATCTGGTGGCAGGCGACGGTGGCAAGTGACACACTCAGGGCTCCCATTCTGCATTATGGTGAGTTGAACCATTTCATTTTATATAACAATGTAATAATAGAAATAATGCTCTTCAATCATCACGGCACCATGGTTGATATGGTGTCAGGATGATTGGAGCGCCAGCCATTTCCCCGATAAATTGCCCGCAAAAAAAATATTTTCTGCCAGTGTCCATCCCGAGACTAGACTCTGGATCCACCCCTGCTCTGCTGGGGGCACCTGATGGCATCTGGTGGCAGGTAACACTCTCAGGGGTCCCACTGATTCTGGATTATGGTGAGTTGAATGATTTCATTCTATATTACAATGTAATAGTAATAATGCGCTTCAATCATCCTGACACTCCAACAACCATGGTGCTGGGATGATTGAAGCGCTAACACCAGGTGTTTGGAGTATCTTTATCTGCGGAGCGTCGCGCTGACGTCACCTCATTGTTTGTCTATACAAACTGGGGAGGACGGGTCTGTGAAGGTGTGCGTCCGGCCGGTGCTACCCACTTAAGGCTTGAAGTCTCTGCATGTTTGTAAGTGCATTTTTTATTTATTTTAACCACTTGCCGCCCACCCTATAGCAAATGGACAGCGGCAAAGTGGTTTCATAATCCTGACCGGATGTCATATGACGTGATCAGGATTATGAGCCGCTGCGCGCCCCCGGGGGCGCGCATCGCGGCGATCGTTGTTGCGGGGTGTCAGTCTGACAGACTCTTTACCACGTGATCAGCCGTGTCCAATCACGGCTGATCACAGTGTAAATAGGAAAAGCCGGTGATCGGCTTTTCCTCACTCGCGTCTGTCAGACACGAGTAGAGGAGAGCCGATCGGCTGCTCCTCTGACAGGGGGGGTCTGTGCTGATCGATTATCAGCACAGCCCCCCCGAGGATGCCCACACTGGACCACCAGGGACGCCACCAGACCACCAGGGATGCCAAGGACAAGGTATGCCACCCTAGACCACCAGGGATTCTAGTCAGTGCCACAATGGATGCCAATCAGTGCCCAAAATGGATGCCAATCAGTGCCCACAATGGGCATCACTGATTGGCATGCATTATTGATTGGCACTGATTGGCATCCATTAGTGCAATATATTATAATACAATGCCGCCTATCAGTTCCCATCTGTGCCACCTATCAGTGCCTACCCATGCCCACCTGTGCCGCCTACCCATGCCCACCTGTGCCACCTACCCATGCCCACCTGTGCCGCCTACCCATGCCCACCTGTGCCACTTATCCATGCCCATCCATGCCAATCCGTGCCAATTTGTGCCACCTATCAGTGCCCATCCGTGTCGCCCATCAGTGCCACACATCAGTGCCGCCTATCAGTGCCACATATCGGTGTCCATCAATGCCACCTCATCAGTGCCACTTCATTGGTGCCACCTCATCTGTGCCCATCAGTGCCGCCTTATCATTGCCCATCAGTGTAACCCCATCAGTGCCCATCAGTGAAGGAGAAAACGTACTTATTTGCAAAGTTTTGAAACTGAAACGAAAAAAAAACATTTTTTTTTTCAAAATTTTCGGTATTTTTTTATTTGTTTAGCAAAAAATAAAAACCGTAGAGGTGATCAAATACCACCAAAAGAAAGCTCTATTTGTGGGAAAAAAATGATACAAATTTCATTTGGGTACAGTGTAGCATGACCGCACAATTGTCATTCAAAGTGCGACAGCGCTGAAAGCTCAAAATTGGTCTGGGCAGGAAGGTGTTTAAGTGCCCGGTATTGAAGTGGTTAATTGGCATTAAAATTGGGATTTTACACTATTGGAGCCATTCTGTTTTTTATGTCGGGATGCCTATCAATGAAACACGACTAATGTGAGAGTCCTTTGGAAGCCTGTTATAATGGATGTGCGCACAGGAGGTTACTAACAACATTTGATGAATACGAAGGTCGGAGTAGCTTCTACCATTTTTTTATGCTACTTATGACCCCTTGGGGTCGGAATAGTCTGTTAAGGAGCCATTTCTTACTCTGGTGGTGGTGGATTTTGCACGGCTCACATCATTTGAAGATTATTTTGGATGAATTTTTAAACATCGTTTGGTTTTAATAGACACCTCTTTCTGTCACGTGGTGTTTCTATTATTATTTGGACTGTATACCAAAGGACATTTTCACATCTGATGACGGTTATATATGAACTATTTTTTACAGGTTTTTACACATATTTATGGTGACTAGTTATCAATTAATTATTCACAGGTTTTTTATATATACTCATGGTGATTATTTTTTATTTATAGTGATTAGTTATCAATTAAATATTCACAGGTTTTTATATATTCATGGTGATTAGTTATTAACCAATTATTTTTCAATTATTTTGGATACTATTGATTCAGGTGCACTTGTTTCAAGCACAAGCACAACTTGATACTGCTCATTTCAGCTTACTGAGGACAATCCAGAGGAATATGAGTGTGTTTATATAGAGTAAAGCTAATTCTTACTATTCACATTTTTAAGGTCAGCGCGGTTCTCATTTTTTAGTTTTTATTTCAAGTTTGTAATTTTTGGTACAGATTAGAACCGCAGCTCTTACCTCTTTTAATCTTTCACAGAGATTAGAGATTATTGTTTCACTGTAGCGTGGTTTTTTCCTTGTTTTCCTTTTTAAACTCTGGAATATACATTTCTATTGCAGTGTAGGATCTGGGCCTGCTGTCCCTCCATCCCTCTTTCCTTACTTCTCTCTCCTTCCCTCCTTCTTTCTCTCATTCATCTCAGACTCTAACCACACCTCCATTTGAACCATGCCCATATAAGCCACGTGCACTATTTCACGTAAATCATGCCCATTATTCGGAGCGCCAGTTTTTTTTTTTCTATGTCACGCCTACAGATGCATGCCCCACCCCCTAATATAATAATACTCTGCCTACAGCCAAAAAAGTGCCCCTATACATTTTTTTACAATGTTCGCAACTATGCAATGCAAAACCCTGGGCTGCAACCAAGTCTCAAAGTGAAAGTAAAAGCTTCTGCTGCAGTCCCTGCCTGTTGGCCTATGCTCTCTGATGCTTTTCACCCTAATGGAACTTAGTAGGCTTTGAGCAGCATCATATCTGTCATATATGGTAACAGAGTGCAGGGATCAGGAGAAAATATAGCAGGTTTCAGAGGTCAGTAGTGTGTAACACAGAGTTCAGAGATCAGTAGTTTGTAATGCAGAGGCAGTGGTCAGTAGTATGTAACCCAGAATGTAGAAGTCAATGGTATGTAATCTTGAGTGCAGGGGTAAGTAAGAGTGAATGCAGAGGTCAGTAGTATGTAATGCAGAGTACAGTGGTCAGTAGTATGTAACACAGAGTTCAGGTGTCATTAGTAAGTAACGCAGAGTTTAGAGTAGTAAGTAGTATGGGGGTTATTTACGAAAGGCAAATCCACTTTGCACTGCAAGTGCACTTGAAAGTGCAGTCACTCTAATGCCGCGTACACACGATCAAACAATCCGGTGGAAAAGTCCGGCAAACTCAAGTCCGCCAAACAATCCCCCCGTGTGTAGCCTCCGGCATACTTTTTTGACCCGACAGTACGGCGGACTTAGAATTTCGGTTTGCACAACAATCTGCCCGCCGTACTCGCATTTCGGCGGACAATCCGGCCGTGTGTATGCCAGTCCGCCGTACTTTTGAAATGAGCGGACTTTTCCCGCCCGGAGAAAAGTCCGCTCATTTCGAGCGGGTATCCAGGTAGGCGGGGCCCGCGAAGGAGACGTCGCTGGCCCCGCCGCCTGGTATGGAATTAAAGGGGAACCCCCAACGCCGAAAAAAATCGGCGTGGGGGTCCCCCCCAACTCCACAACAGACCCTTGTCCGAGCACGCTACCTGGCCGGCCAGGAAAGGGGGGCGAGCGAGCTCCCCCCTCCTGAGCCGTACCAGGCCGCGTGCCCTCAACATGGGGGGTGCCTTGGGGAAGGGGGGGCCGTGTGGGCCCCCCACCCCAAAGCACCTTGTCCCCATGTTGATGAGGACAAGGGCCTCTTCCCGACAACCCTGGCCGTTGGTTGTCGGGGTCTGCGGGCGGGGGGCTTATCGGAATCCGGGAGCCCCCTTTAATAAGGAGGCCCCCGGATACCGGCCCCCCACCCTATGTGAATGAGTATGGGGTACAATGTACCCTTACCCATTCACCTGTAAAATAAAAGTACAAAAAAAAACACAACACACGAGATAAAATACTTTATTGCACAGCTCCGGGGGTCTTCCGTCTTCGGGGGTCTTCTCGCTGGACTCCTCCGCTATCTTCTTGTAGCTCTTTTGCTAGCGGAAGAGTCCGGCTTTCTTCCTCGCCGCCGGCCTCTTCTCCCGACTTCGGGGGTCTTGTCCCCCTCTTCGGTTCTTCTGTCGCCGCTGCCGCCTTCCGTTCTTCTTCTTCTTCTTCTCCAGGAGATGTTGACTCGACGCTCTCTCCGGCCACAATGCCAGGGACGCGTTGCGCGGCCACTTATATAGGGACAAGGGGTGGTGTCACATGGCTTTATGTCACATGGGTTGGTCACATGGGTTGATGTCACATGGGGACTGTGACATTGTAAGGGGGCGGAGTCCCCATGTGACACCAACCCATGTGACATAAAGCCATGTGACACCGCCCCTTGTCCCTATATAAGTGGGCGCGCAGCGAGTCCCTGGCATTGTGGCCGGAGAGAGCGTTGAGTCAACATCTCCAGGAGAAGAAGGAGAAGAAGAAGAAGAACGGAAGGCGGCAGCGGCGACAGAAGACCGGGCCACCGCCTGTAAAAGAGCTATAAGGGGGGCGTGGCCAGGATGGCACTGTGAGCGGCTGCTTTTTCAGTGAGCTCCGCTTCTGTGTGTTAAAATCACCCGGATCCAGGACTTTCCTCCTTCACAATCAGCCCCTCCGGAGCCTGGGGCTGGTGTTTGTTGGCCCCGTGGCCCAGCGAGAGAAGACTGAGATCGCGGCGGCTCTCCCGGCCGCTCCGCGGCCTTGCCGGTGTTTTAGGCCGCAGCCGCGGACTTTCCTGGCGGCCCGCGCCCGGGCGGCGGAGCGCGGTGTTCGCGGGGGATCGCGGCGGGACCCCCGAGACCGGTGGCTGCACGGAGGGTGGACCCCTGCCTGGCGGGTAGTAGAGGCCCAGAAGTGGAATCCGGACCTCCGGCGGTGAGTAGGCCGCGACCGCGGCCTTTCCTGACGGCCCCCGCCCGAGCACCTGCAGTACTCCCGGAGTGGCACCCCCCGCGGTCTGTGGCGGACCCCATACGTGGTGGGGCAGAGCCTGGACATCTGGAGGCAGTTAGGCCGTGACCGGGGCCTTTCCTGACGGCCTGCGGACGGCCCGGGGGCTCCATTCTGCAAACCCCCCCCCTGCACTGAGGTGAGGTCTCCTGCCTGGCCTGCACATTGCTGACTCCCCCCCCCCCCGGTATACTGGGCTCTCTGGGACATTGAGTGGAGGTAGTTTGGGAGTTTTAGCGCCCCAGCTGTCCTGAGGGACCCCAGCCGGCGGATCAAGGGCGGCCTTGGCACGGGAACGGGCCCTTTTGCCCACACAAACCACAGCCCTCCCTTTACGGCCCGACGACACCCAGACTCTACAGCCGGGGCACCAGAGATTTGCCGACGGACACTCTCTGATCCCACCTGGACTTGTCCTGCGCCACTCCATCTGAATGAGGCGCCGGAACTCTGGCAAGAATTTTAGTAAAGGGGGTAAGCGTCTGTCTTTTCCATCCCAGCCAGACCCCCCCCGGGAAGACTTGGTCCCCCAGGAGGAGACCCGTACCACACGAAGTGCCCATAGAGCTTCCCAGACGGCCCCCATGGATCCAGCCAAGTCCCGGCCTCCCTGGCTGGCGGAGGTCATGGCGGCCATTGCCACTTGTCAAACCACCCTAACAGCCAAAATGGAAGCCGTGCAGCTGGATATGGGTCTTATCAGACAGGACATAGACAAACTCAGATCCAGGGCTACTGAGACCGAGCAAAGGGTGAGCAATACTGAAGACACAGTGTCCGAGCATGGAGCTGCACTTCGCACCCTTCAAACTAAAGTTAAAGCCTTGGAATACAGAGCCGAAGATGCAGAGAATAGGAACCGGCGCAATAATCTCCGCATTGTCGGCCTCCCAGAGGGGGTTGAGGGGAACAACCCCACCTGCTTTGTGGAGGGCATGCTGCGGGACCTCCTCCCTGCTGCTCGTTTCTCGCCTCACTTTGCAGTGGAAAGGGCGCACCGTGTACCACCTAAACCGGGGCCTCCTGGAGCCCCCCCGCGGACCTTCATCCTCCGCCTCCTTAATTTCAGAGACCGTGATGCAGTTCTCCACGCTTCTAGAACGGTCGGCGACCTTCAGTATCAGAACGCCAGACTGATGATCTTCCCTGACTACTCGGTGGAGACTCAGAAGCTCAGGAAATCCTTTGATTACGTGAAAGCGACTTTGAGAGCACGTAACATCCGCTATAGTGTTCTTTTTCCGGCCCGTCTACGAGTCCAGGATGGAGAGATGACCCGCTTCTTTAACACTCCCGGAGAGGCATCCGCCTGGATTGATTCGCTGGCGCCCGCCCGCTGATCGCCTAACTACCTCTTCGGACTTGTTTACAATCCGTTCTACTGTTGGGATGCCCACGAACTTTGTTGCACCTGTTGTGCCCAGTTTGCACCGATGGTGGGCTCACCTCTATTGCTGGCAGAAACCTCCCCAGTAGCGGGAGTTTAAGTTGATACCCCTGACCTGAGATACGGTCGGGAGAGGACTGTGACATGCCGCTCCTCTTTGCCCTTTCCTGCTCCCTCCTGGAGCATGGGGGCTCATACCATATGCTCCTTCTTCCCCCCTTTTTTGGATCATTTTCACTGATGGGACAATCTGCAACTTTTCTTTATCCTCCCAGATCCCTGTCCCTGTCGGCCTTCTTTATAGAGCAGGCGGTTGCCTCATGCCTAATGAGCCGCTCACTTGGTTACCTGCACCCCCCCAGGATATCTGGGAGGGGTGGAACTTGCCTCCTGCACGGACCCCCAGTTGCAGCCGGCGAGCTGATGCACTTTGGGATGGATACCCTCCTCAGTTTAAGGGGGTTGGGTGGGGTGGGGGGTGGGGGATGGGGACTGTTCCCCTAACGGGGCTAGGGACTTTTGTTTCCCTTTTTCTTTTTTCGTGTATGGTTATTGGGGTTTTTTGTTTGTTCTCTGTTTAGTTTTGTTGTACTTGTTTACTAAAAATATTGATATTTCAGTGTTGCATTGTCCTCAGATATGTATGTCCCGGGTCCAGCGGTCCAATCCAGGAGCCGGGTTCCACAATGATTCTGATCCTTCCACTGCCCCCAGAATCCATGTCCACACTTAACATTGTATCCTGGAACACCAGGGGATTGAACTCCCCGGTTAAGCGATCCCTGGTGTTCCAATTTCTTAAAAGCTATAACCCACATATATGCGTACTCCAGGAGACGCACCTCATTGGAAGTAGGCTTCTTTCCCTCAAAAAACCCTGGGTGGGGTACCATTACCACTCCACCCACTCTAGTTTTGCCAGGGGGGTGAGTGTCCTAGTATTGAAGTCCCTCCCCTTTCGGCTCCTGGATCTGGCCTTGGACCCGGACGGCAGGTATGTCATTGTTCATGCGACTATTTACTCAATGACCTGGACCATTGTGGGATTGTACTTGCCCCCGCCGGCCTCATTGCTGGTGCTGAACCAAATCACTAGTAAGATGGCCGAGTTTGCCTCTGATAATGCTCTTATCCTGGGTGATTTTAATCTAGTTCCTGACTCAGACATGGACAGACTGACTCCAGGGGGACACCATGGACCTGGGCTTGCTGCCTGGGCAGACACATATGGCCTGACGGATGTCTGGAGGTGGAGGCACCCCGGGTCTCGGGCATTTACATGTCACTCTGCCACCCACAAAACATTCTCCCGCATTGACTTGGTCTTTGCGCGGAGCCCAGTCCTCCCAAGGGTCGTAGATATACAAATATTGCCCAGGGGGATATCTGACCATGCACCTTTGTTTCTGACATTGGATCTTTCCCTGGGATCAGCGGTTAGACTATGGAGGCTTTCCAGGTTCTGGATCTCAGATGCCGCTGTGGATACTCATTTTAGGACCGAATTAAACAGCTATTGGGAGGAGAATGCAGGTTCGGCTGGGGTCACGGTAGTGTGGGATGCCTTTAAGGCTACCACGAGGGGACACTATCAGACTATCATTGGCAAAATATGCAGGGAACGTAGAGCAGAGCTAAAAAAGGCAGAGGGAGAGGCGGTCTGCGCGGAGGCACTTTTTGTCCGCACTCGGGATCCCCACCATTATCGGCAACTGCAAATCCTGACCAGGGAGGCTGTTGATCTCCGTACCTCTCTCACCCAGAAGAGAATGCTGGCTCAGTCCCAGCGGATCTTTGAGCAGGGGGAGAGGTCGGGTAGGATGCTGGCCTGGCTCTCCAGGGAACAGGCAGGGGGGTTGAGCATTTCACATATCAGGGACAACTCCGGTCAGTTGCTTCACACCCCAGACGGAATTAACAACTGTTTTGCAGAGTTTTATACATCTCTCTATACCTCTAGGTCGGATTACAGTAAGGAAGAACTAACGACTTACTTGGCCGACATAGATATACCAATCCTCACGGAAACGTACCGAAATAGGCTAGACGCCCCTATCACGGTCCTGGAGATTCTCCGGGCGCTTAAATCTATGCAGGCGGGTAAGACGCCGGGACCGGACGGAATCCCGGCGGAATTCTATAAGCACTACGCTACGGAGCTTTCTGAAATACTCCACCACCTTTTCTCTGCGTCGTCGCATATTGATAAACTTCCCGACACCATGAGCGAGGCGATCATAGTGGTGATCCCCAAGCCCGGGGAAAGACCCCACCTTGTGTTCGTCATACCGCCCTATATCATTGTTAAATGCGGACGCGAAAATCCTGGCCAAAATCCTGGCCAACAGACTAAACTTAGTCATCACGGCCCTTGTCCATAGCGACCAAACAGGTTTTATGCCGGGCAGAGGCACAGACATTAATATCAGACGCCTGCTCACGCACATAGATAGAGCGGCCGGAGGGGAGACTGGTGTGGTGGCCTCGCTCGACGCGGAGAAGGCTTTCGACTCTGTCGAGTGGGGTTACCTATGGGAGGTGCTCTCGCGATTCGGATTTGGCCCGGGATTTACGAATTGGATCCGCATGCTGTACCGCAGCCCCTCTGCTAGAATCCGTACCAATGGCTGTCTCTCCGGGCAGTTTCAGCTGGCACGGGGTACGAGACAGGGTTGCCCCCTCTCACCAGCCTTATTCGCCCTCGCGATGGAGCCCCTGGCTATCTTGCTGAGAGCGGATGCTGGGATAAAGGGAATACAGGTAGGGCCCATCGAGGAAAAGCTGTCCTTGTATGCAGATGACGCTCTGCTTTATTTAGCGGACGCGTCGTCTTCTTTGGGCACTGCACTGGAACTGATTAACCGATTCGGTCGGTACTCCGGTATCCGCATCAATTGGGACAAATCTGTTCTTTTCCTACTCCACTCCTCGACCCCTCGCGTGCCTCATCCGCAGCTTAAATGGGTGGACAGCTTCATGTACCTGGGGATTGGGGTCAGTGGTAGAGTTCAGAACTATCTGGAGGACAATATACAGCCACTCATGACACAACTAGGGGCTAGGTGCACGGCATGGCGTTCTCTCCCTTTATCCCCAGTGGGCAGAGTCAATTTGTTAAAAATGATCTATCTCCCCAAGTACCTGTATTTCTTTCGTAATACCCCCATCCACATCCCCAGGACTTTTTTCAAGAGACTGGAGAGTCTGTTGATATCCTTTGTCTGGGCTGGGAGACCCCCCAGGGTAGCTAAGCAGATACTATATCTCCCACTATCGGGGGGGGGGGCCTGGCGCTCCCAAACTTTCAGATCTACTACTGGGCGGCCGTTTTGGTCACAATTCGGTGGTGGTTCTCCCAGCCCACACAAAACCCGGCGGTCACCCTGGAGGCAGCCATCCTTGGCTCCTATGCAGCTCTGAGCAACCTACCATTTCGGGGGCTTAGAGCGAGCTCCTCCATGACGGGCTTGATGCATACCACGGTGAGGGTCTGGCGGGAGGCAAGGAGGAGCTATGGAAAGCCCAATCACATCTCCCCACATATGCCCCTATGGGGCAACCCCATGCTCCCTCACCTGAATAGTATCCCAGACCCTTCTCTGTGGGCGAAAAGAGGGATTGTCACTTTAAAGCACATAGTTCATCAGGGTAGGCTAATGACTTTCCAAGAACTGAGACGTACATATGGGCTTCCAATTTCTTTCCAGTTCAGATATTGGCAACTGAAGCACGCCTTTGGGGCTCAGTTTCCTGCCCCTCTGACTCTGGAATCGGACTCCATTGAACGCCTACTGACTTCCAGGGTGATGGGGAGAACCCTGTCGACCTTATATCTTTACCTAACGGTGGAACATGACACTAGTTTGACCAGGACCCGGGAGAAGTGGAGTTCGGACATTCCGTCCCTGGGGGAGGAGGATTGGGAGGAGTGCCTGACTTCTTACATTCCAACAATGATAGCCGCGAAAGACAGGTTTATACAATTTAAATTCCTGCATAGGGCCTACTTCACCCCGCAGAGGCTGGCGCGGATTTACCCCCAAAGAGACCCTAATTGTCAAAGGTGTAAACAGGAGGAGGGCACTTTCTGGCACATGGTCTGGTCATGTCCCAAAATCCAGCCCTACTGGGAGGAAGAGGTTTCTACGCTAAATGCTGTGACCGGGTCGAACCTTCAGGTCGACCCTCGAACCCTACTATTGAGTCATTTGGCAGACGTTGAGGGGGACAGGTACTGTAAACTGTGCCTTACCTTCGCATTGTATTATGCCAGACGCGAGATTCTACTGAAATGGAAACTCGAGGACCCCCCTACCCCTGCCTTGTGGAGGAAATCAGTGAACCTGGTGCTCCCCCTGTATAAGTTGACCTACGAAAGTAGACAATGCCCGGGGAAATTTGATAAAATTTGGTCATCCTGGATAGATGCGTCCGCTGATCCTGGTTCCCCCTCCCCCTAACTTTGAGTTGAGCTGAGACGGTGGTGACCCCCCCCCCCCCTGTCCTCTCTCTACCGACCATTTCCTCCCTGGCCTCCCCCTTCCGCGGGCTCGCGCAAATGTTAGGTACCTGCATGATGGCTGTGAAGCTCCGCTGGGGATGTCCTGCATTTATGATAGCGTAATGGATACTCCTGTTATCTGTACTGCTGGATTATTGATATTTGAATGGATACTGAATGAAGGTGGTTTTTCTTTTCCTTTCTACAACCGTGTAATATCGGATCTACTGTACTTTGCAATGTAATGCTGATTTGTCTAATAAAAAATTTTCTGTTAAAAAAAAAAAAAGAGCTATAAGAAGGCGCGGTGGCCCGGCAGAAGAACCGAAGAGGGGGACAAGACCCCCGAAGTCGGGAGAAGAGGCCAGCGGCGAGGAAGAAAGCCGGACTCCTCCGCTAGCAAAAGAGCTACAAGAAGATAGCGGAGGAGTCCGGCGAGAAGACCCCCGAAGACGGAAGACTGGAGCTGTGCAATAAAGTATTTTATCTCGTGTGTTGTGTTTTTTTTTGTAATTTTATTTTACAGGTGAATGGGTAGGGGTACATTGTACTCCATACTCATTCACATAGGGTGGGGGGCCGGTATCCGGGGGCCCCCTTATTAAAGGGGGCTCCCGGATTCCGATAAGCCCCCCGCCCGCAGACCCCCACAACCAACGGCCAGGGTTGTCGGGAAGAGGCCCTTGTCCTCATCAACATGGGGACAAGGTGCTGTGGGGTGGGGGGCCGCGCGGCCCCCCCTTCCCCAAGGCACCCCCCATGTTGAGGGCACGTGGCCTGGTATGGCTCAGGAGGGGGGGCGCTCGCTCGCCCCCCTTTCCTGGCCGGCCGGGTAGCGTGCTAGGACAAGGGTCTGTTGTGGACTTGGGGGGACCCCCACGCCGATTTTTTTCGGCGTTGGGGTTCCCCTTTAAGTCCATACCAGGCGGCGGGGCCAGCGACGTCTCCGTCGCGGGCCCCGCCTACCTGGATACCCGCTCGAAATGAGCGGACTTTTCTCCGGGCGGGAAAAGTCCGCTCATTTCAAAAGTAGGGCGGACTGGCACACACACGGGCGGACTGTCCGCTGAAATGCGAGTCCGACGGACAGTCTTTCCAACATTCCGAAAGACTTAGTCCGCCAGACTGTCCGCTGAAAAAGTCCGCTGAAGCCCACACACGAGCGGACTGTCCGCTGAAATGTGTTTCTAAGTTGGGCAGACAGTCCGCCCGTGTGTACGCGGCCTTAGATTCCACACAGGTGGACATCATTTCACTAATTATGTGACTTCTGAAGGTAGTTGAAAGTGCTTTTTATGGGCTTCATAACAAAGGGAATGAAAACATACGCACATGCCAATTATCAGATTTTTATTTCTGAAAAATAGTTTTATGTAAAGATTTTTCTTTCTTTACTTCCCCAACTTAGACTATTGTGTTCTGATCCATCACATACAATTCAGATTAAAAAAAAACATTGAACTAAAGGCTGTAATGTAACAAAATAGGTAAAAAGCCAAGGGGGTGAATACTTTTGCAAGACACCGTATATAGTCATGACTGCTCCACAGCACAGTTTACTCTATGAAGACCTGACTAATGCAGTAAATACAAAACATAGTCCTGACTACTTCACTGTGTATACTACAGAGTCCTGAAGGCTGCACTCTATACATGTTGTACATTACATAGTCTATACACTTTATTGTATGTTTGTAGTTTTAAGCAGATCACTCCATAAAATATGGGGGGCAACAAAAGTACAGCCGTAAAAAGATGAGATAATTTACTGCAATGATAACAGTGAAAGTAGTGACAATAAGAATGGCAATGTTGAAAATAGTGAGAATACAGATACTCCTCTTTTAACGACTTATCTGTTTAACGACCACTTAGACTTACGACCAGCTCTCCCCACCTGAATAATGCACTATACATCATTGTATTGTACAGCACAGTACAGAATTTTTGTTTGTGTTCTGTACTTATGCAAATTAAAACAACGTTATTGAGCTGGAGTTTTGTGTTTAGACCTTTTTGCACAATACAGTACAGTACAGTAGTTAAAGTGGAGTTCCACCCAAAAATGGAACTTCCGCTTTTCGGAATCCCCCCCCACCTTTCAGGGGGAGGGGGAGCAGATACCCCTGTAACACAGGTATTTTGCTCCCACTTCCGGGTATAGATACCCAAGCCACCGTGGGTATCTACGCCACATCTGGCGCCTTCTCTGCCCCCACCCCCCCTCTGTCTTCTGGGAGACACAAAGGTCCCAAAGGGCAGCAGGGACCAGTGGGATAGCGCAGCATGAGTCGCGCATGCACAGTAGGGAACCTGATTCCCTTACTGAAGATGGCGGCGCCTCCACCTGAGAGCCGAGGGACAGATCGGCTTTGGTTGAGGACATCCCGGGCACCCAGGGCAGGTAAGTAACTACAGTATTTGTACCTGCTGACTTTAAAAAAAAAAAACATTAGGCGGAACTCCGCTTTAAGAATGCTTAAAATATTGAATACTTGTGGCTCTTTGTGTAACGACCAATTCGTGTAACGACCTGGTCATTGGTACGGAGCCTGGTCGTTAAATGAGGAGAGCCGGGGCATGGCTTGACTATGGCGCTGTAGAGACGTGCTTTTAGGGAGCTCCGTGCTGGGACCGGCCCGACTACCGCATACAGCTGGCGAATCCACGAACCAGTCTATGTCAGAGGTAGATCCCGCTCCTGGGACACCGACCGCCCGCAGACACACAGATATCGCAGCGTATTTCCTCCGCACCCCGGCCGCTCTGCCACAGGCCACAGCCGCCAACATGGCGCCGCCGTGCACATCCGCGGTGTCCACGGCCCATGGCAAGAAGAAGAGGTCGCAGAAGGCGCAGCCGGGACAACGCTCACCAGAAATGAGCGCGGACTCCCTGATCCCCTCCCCGGACATCCCAAGCTCCGACGGACTGTGCATGGTGCCTGGTTTCACCTCACAGGGGCAACCACCAGCAGAGGCCTGGAAAGAGCTCATTGCACTTCTCCCTACAAAGCAGGACATCGCTGAATCCACAGCTACCATAGTGAGTACCCTGTCCAGAGAGATTAATGAACTTAAGCAGCACAAAGACTCTGTTGATACACGGGTGACCGCTGTGGAGCATGTCCCAGGCTCCCTTGAAGCTAGGCTACTTGCACTGGAGAACACCCAGCCGTCCCATGCACGACGCCTGATCTCATGCACCGTAGCCGACAGAACATGTGAGAATCCTTGGCCTCCCGGAGGCAACCACGGGTAGGGACCTTAAAACTACGGTGACGGCCATTTTGAGCACGTTCTGTGACAAACCCCCAACAGAGGAGCTGGAACTGGACCGGGTCCATCGCGTGCAGGGCCCCAGAGGCGGAGACCCTGCAGCCCCAAGGCATGTGCTGGCCAGAGTGCATTTCTATTCTATTAAGGAGGAGATCCTGCGCCAGGCCTGGACAAAAGGTCAGATAGACTTTGACGGTGCCACGGTGCAAGTGTTCCCGGACCTGTCCCGTATTACGTTGCGGATGCGAGGAGCATTGTGTCTGCTGTTGGACGCCATCAGGAGTGTAGGGGCCACATACAAGTGGGGTCACCCCTTTCATCTGATCGTTCTTAAGGACAATGCCT
This sequence comes from Lithobates pipiens, assembly GCF_037356315.1. NCBI lineage: Eukaryota > Metazoa > Chordata > Amphibia > Anura > Ranidae > Lithobates > Lithobates pipiens. The sequence goes on along the minus strand of NW_027507790.1, from coordinate 146,601,294 downwards.
CTTACATTTTGCGGTGGCCAGATCAACTCCCAGACATGTTTGCTTTCTTGGGGGTACCCGAGACCCGCGTCCCAAATTGGTTGGACTGTCTACCCTTGTCGGATAACCCTTTGATGCTGCTGCCCAGACCCCAGAGACTCAGCAGAAGACGCCGACGTTCCAGATCTAGGCAGGAGCCTAGGGCTGACTTCGCCTCCCCCGAACCTTGACCTATCCGGCTGGAGAACTGCTACCCATGATAAGTGAACTTAACTTTACTTGCCTCCCATTTAGGGCAGGGGTCCGGTATGACATATGAAACTTGTTTCAGACCTTGAGGCGGGAGGTAGGGACTTTTTTGTGTGATGTGTGACCGGGCCATTTCTGGGGTTTGGGAAGATGGCAGGTTATCTCTTTCCATTTGGTTATGATAGATTTGATGGTGCTCTTAGGGATCATCAAAGATTTGGATATTTTTTTTATAACCTAACCCCGACTTGTACTTCTCAACAACATTGTCCTTACTTGTTTGGAGAGTTCCTTGGTCTTCATGGCAGTGTTTGGTTAGTGGTGCCTCTTGCTTAGGTGTTGCAGCCTCTTGGGCCTTTTAAAAAAGTGTGTATATGTAATGACAGATCATGTGATACTTAGATTCCACACAGGTGGAGATCATTTCACTAATTATGTGACTTCTGAAGATAGTTGGAAGTGCTTTTTATGGGCTTCATAACGATGGCAGGTTACCCGAGATGCTCTGCCCGGACCTTATCGGGAGGTGGTGGGAAGGGGCCCCTCGACTTGGTATATGGGAGTGGTGCACCCCGTTTCGTCCCCACTGGTGACACTTTGTTCAACTTGGGAAGCCGCGGGCGGCAGGTCACCCGGTCGCCGATGGGGAGGGAGGGACGGGGATCACTTGCTTGCCTGGGGGCTAGCAGAGGATTGGGTCTATAGGGGGTTGATTTTTGTTGAGCCGACTCCCCCGTACCCCTGGGTGTATGGTATGACAGGCAGGGGTGGCACTGAGGGGAGATAGCGGGGTCCGGGGTGGTCACACGGGTGGACAGGGGTGGTTATTCCCTCTGGACATAGTTGTTTTGGTTAATGTTGGTATCTGGTTTTATTTATTATATTTGTTTAACATGGTGGTTCGGACTGGCCCGCACGTCTCCCAACTTCTTGACTGAGCCAGTCTTTCACGTTCCATCTATAGGTTGCGCTAACTTGCGCGTAAACACTAGTGACTTAGTAAGGCGCCCGTGCGGTAGCACTTGCCACTGCACTTCTTCAACAACATGTCATCAGCGACACACCCCACAGTGGGTGGACCTCCACAGGGGGTTAAATTCACCTCCTTGAATGTACGGGGCCTTTCCACCGCCGAGAAGAGGTCCAGGATCCTCTCCGATCTTAAAAATTCCAACACCCAGATCATGTTCTTACAAGAGAAGTACTTTAGGCAGCAGGCAGTCCCCAGGCTTGGCAACTGAGGCTTTCCTACAGTGTACCATGCTCCCTCCCCTATTTCAAAATCTAAAGGGGTCAGCATCTTAATAGCGAAATCAGTGCCATGGACCTTACTGGAGATGAGGGCAGACCCGCAGGGTCGCTACTTGCTGGTCAAGGGCAGGATCAGGAACAACATTATAACTATGCTGAACGTATACTTCCCGAACACGGGTCATTTAGATTTCATGAGAACCCTGACCCCTATACTCATGGAAGTTGGCGAGGGGGTCCTTCTAGTGGAGGGGGGACTTTAAATATGCCCAAGAACCGCTGCTGGACATGTCAAGAGAAGCGTCTCACCTCACGTACTCATGCCTTAAAAACCTGAAGGCGGAACTGCATGGTTTGAATTTGGTCGACCCCTGGAGGGTCCTGAATCCAGAGGAGAAGGACTTTACGTACTTCTCCTCGGTTCACCGTACTTACTCCAGGATCAACTTCTTCCAACTCCAACACAGGGATCTCCCCAGGGTGACCTCGGCTCAAATTGACCATATCTCTTTTTCTGACCATGTCCCAATCCACTTGACGCTGACCTGGGATTTGGACGCCCGCTCACCCCCCACGTGAAGGCTTAATGAATCCCTCCTGCAGGACCCTGAGGTCCGAAGGGAGGTGGGAGAGGCGCTCAGGCTCTACTTCAGGGAAAATGTGGATCCAGCCCTCAGCCCTTCGTGTGTCTGGGAGGCCCACAAGTGTGTGGTGAGAGGGACATTGATCCGAATTGGGTCGCAGAGGAAGCGAGAGAGAGCCAAGCAGATTGAAGCGTTGGTGCGGGAGGTGCGCTCGCTCGAACTCCTCCACAAGAGATCTCTTGCAGCGTCTCACCTGGAAGCACTAGTTGGTACCAGGGGGAGGCTTGCGAGACCTGCTGTATCAGAAGACAGTCCAACGCCTTGCCTGGGTGAAGCGTTCGTTCTTTGAATTCTCCAACAAACCTGGAGCGATGTTAGCGAGGGCACCTTCATCCCATTTATCACCACTAGACAAGGCTCCAGAGCCAACACATCGATAGAAATAGTGCAGGAATTCCTTCATTACTATCATAAACTTTACAACCTCCAACCGGGGGCAGACACAGAGACCATAGGTGTCTAGGAAAGCGGCGGCGGGTGAATACATCAGGGCTTCCGGCATGCCTACTTTGTCTGTAGAGGTGCGCGACTCCTTGGAAGCATACATTACAGTTGATGGCCCTGGCCCAAATGGAACCACGGAAGGCACCGGGGCCTGATGGCTTTACCTTGACTTACTAGAGAGTAACTAACTTACACAGAGCTACTGACACGGCACTTTCTTAAGGCATTTAATTCGGTGAAGGAGGGGGGTGACATGCAGGCTGACTCACTACGGGCGTTCATATCATTAATACCTAAGGAGGGGAAGGACCTCTCACAATGCAGAAATTTCCGTCCAATTGCACTTTTGAATGTGGATCTGAAACTTTTTGCTAAGATACTTTCAAACAGATTAGTGCCGCATATCCCAAGCTTGATAGATCTTGATCAAGTGGGGTTTGTCCCCATGTGGGAGGCACGGAATAATACGACCCGAGTTCTCAATCTGATTCATGCTGCCCATGGGGAGGGGAGGCCTTTTCTCCTTCTCTCCACGGACGCAGAAAAGGCCTTTGACAGGGTGGCCTGGCATTTTTTGCAGGCCACCCTGACACATATAGGTCTAGGTCCCAGCATGCAGAGTTGGATATCGGCGTTGTATTCTAAACCTTCGGCGGCGGTACAGGTGAACGACTGGCACTCGGACTACTTTTTGATCACTAACGGGACACGGCAGGGGTGTCCCCTGTCCCCTTTAATCTTTCTCCTGACCCTGGAACCCTTCATGTGTCATGTACGCAAAGACCACAACATAACAGGCCTTCGGAAATCTTCAGCTCATCACAAGCTCACGGCCTATGCGGACGATCTTATTTTTTTTGTCTCCAACCCCACCATCTCCCTCCGGAAAATCTTGGAGGCGCTGCGAGTGTATGGGGCACTCTCAAACTATAAGGTCAATTACGCCAAGTCTGCGGTTTTAAATGTCTCTGTCCCGGAGGTCGAGGCCCAGGGTCTGCGCTCGGCTTTTGCATTCCACTGGGCAGCTGACTCCATTAGATACCTGGCCATCAATCTCACTGCGGACCTGGCGCAGCTGTATCTGCACAATTATGTTTCTCTGTTACGGAAACTAAGAATAGACCTAGAGGGGTGGCACTCCCTGTCATTGACTTGGTTTGGGCGTTGCAACGCCTTTAAAATGACGGCACTGCCGAGGATTCTATATGTCTACCAGGCCCTACCGATCCGCGTCCCTCCAAAAAATTTTATGCAGTTGAAGTCCCTCCTTAGGAAATTTATATGGGCACAGAGACCACCTAGGACTAAGTTACAGACCCTTACCAGACCCAAGGACCGGGGAGGAGTGGGTCTACGTGACATGCGTAGGTACTATAGGGCGACCCTTCTGACCAGAGTCGTGGACTGGCACTGTAATAAATCACACAAACAGTGGGTGGAGATGGAAATTGAGGATGCGTCTCTCCCTCTGTTGAGCTCCCCGTGGCTCCTGACGCCCCTGCCAAGAGACATGCGGGACCACCCGCTTATTGGAGCAACAGTGTCCGTGACGAGGAGGCTATTCCGCACCACCGATCCCTCACCTCGCTAGATTTCGACGGTTGGTGGGAATGGGCAGGCACAGACTAGGGGAGGTGTGGCCCTCTGGGACATTCCCAAGTCTACAGACGGTGGGGGGCTGGTGGAGCCGCCACTCAACGTTTTTAGCGCTTACCAGCTTCGTCATTTCCTATTGGCGGTTCGGCGGGCCCCCTACACACCGAGGGACATGACCTCGTTTGAGACCATCTGCCATAAGACTGAGCCTAAATGACATACTCTCTCTCTACTGTACAATCTTTTGACCTCAATGGATGACAGGCCCCCCCCAGCGTTCATCCGTCAGTGGGAAAGGGACTTGGGACTACAGTTTACCCCTCAACAGGTAGGGAAGATTCTATCATTGACGCACAAGGCCTCCCTCGCGAACCATTTCCAAGAGTCCGGCTACAAAATAGTATCCCGTTGGTATAGGGTTCCATATCTACTACATAAGATGAATGACTCAATCTCAGATGAGTGTTGGTGATGTCGGTCCGCGATGGGGTCCATGATCCACATCTTCTGGACATGTCCGGTACTAGAGACGTTCTGGAGGGAGGTGGTGGAGACAATTAAGCAGCTTATGTCAGTAAATCTTCGGGGAAACCCTGCCGCGTGCCTATTTCATCTGACGGACCAGCCCATCCGGAAATATAAACAGACTTTGACAATGCAACTACTGAACACGGCACGCGTATGCATCCCGGCATTGTGGAGACAACCCCAGCCCCCTACGAAGACTTTATGGTATTCTAAAGTTAATTATGTCCTCCGGATGGAGGAACTGACCGCCACTCTCTATAATACAGAGGAAAAGTTCTGTGAGAAGTGGAGACCCTGGAGGTATTTCACTGGCACCCAGGCATACCTGTGTGAGGTTGCATCTGCGGCCGACCTGGTGCCCGCCTGATGCCTATGTTAGCACGCTTGTCTGGGAAATTGGACACGGGCCCTTGGCCACCTTATATGGATGGAGTTAGTGTCCCCCGTGGGGTCCCTCCTGATGCCCACTCCCGTCCCCCCTCCCCCTTTTTTTTTCTCTCTCTCCTCTCCCCTTTTTCTCTTCCCCCTCTTCGTTTCCTTTTCTCCTTTCTTGGTCTGTCTTTTCTGCTCCACCAAGCCACGTCTATGTAGGCCCACGGTGTCTTTGCGGACCTGCATGGACCACGCAGATATCGAACAGCTGATCGGTAATGTTGCTCTCGGGGGGGTGTCGTTAGGACACATAGGACCCCCTGGTTGCTAGCTCTCTTAATAAGGACAGCATGGTACGTCCACGCAGATCAGCGCTTATGTATATTGTATTTGTTTTTGAAAATTCTCAGCATACGGTTGCATATCTTTACTGTTTGTACATGGAAATGAAGTGCATGACCAAAAATTCTATAAGAGTGTACTGTTTACTGTGTATGTCTTGCACTGAAAACTCAATAAAAGAATAAAAAAAAAGTGAGGAGAGCCTGTAGTGAGAATATTTTGAGAACATGTGTGGGAGAAGGGCCAGGAATGTGAGGATTTTTAAGAAGAGACCATCGGCACCAATCTCATTGGTGCAGGGCAGGTAAGTACATACAGTATCATGTCTGGGAATCCCCTTCATTGTACATTTCTAATTATCTTTCCTATCCAGATCACACACTTATCAACATACTTTAGCAGAAAGCAGCATATTGTCACCAGCTCTAGTAGTCAAAATGCTAAAATCCAGAGGGCACACAGGTATCCCTGCCAGTCCCACACACCAATAGTAAAGCATTATCATCAGTTCCCATGGGATTGGGACTGGCCTTTAGGAGCAGGGACATTTGTCTGAGCCAATAACGCTAAATACAATTGAAAAAGTAGGGGAAAGCAGCAGTTTTGATTACTGGACGGTATTCTGTGCTCCTCCTGGTTGCCAGCTCAGCATTCCCAGCCCTGCCTGGCAGAAGTAGTGATGATAGCAGCACGTGTCCCTTTGATAGCTGAATAAAAACGTGGGACAGTCCTGCAGAATCCAGGACTGTTGGGAGGTTCAATGCATTTTTGTTATAAAGCAATGACTTATTTCACACAGAAAAATAGCCAATTAGTTAGCTGCATCTGTATACCGCAGGCCAGCCTTGAAAATCCCCCTTCTAGGTAAAGAGATATTGAGCAACTGTCACTTTGGATACTGCGTACAGAGTGTTCTGTAATGCCTAAGCACAACATTACACATTACCCAGAAGAGTGGCAAAACGGTAGACCTGTAGTAGATAAACAAGTCTAGTTTCAGCAAGAGATACCTGCATGATAATCCTAGAGTAAGTACCTCATTCCCTATAAATGTATTCCGCATATGGCTTATAGTAAAGGGTGAATATGATAATATTCGATTTGCAAAGGGTTCCACAAATCTTGTTCAAAATTCAACGGTTCCGAATTTAGAGGCAAAACCCATTGCATTTAATGGGAGGCTTGTTGTCAGTCTGCCCTTTTTTATAGCTAAAATGTAAACTACTGACAAAAAGGGCAAAAAAACAAAAAAAAAACACAAATCCTACAAATAGCATGTTATAAAAGAAAAACAAAATAAAAACTCCAAAATACCACCAATCTTGCAGGAAAAGAAAAACGTTTGCTGTAGATCGGACAACAATTAATCATAATTAAAATACAGTTTCCTAACTCTCCTAATTTCCTCTACAGTTTTTCAGCTGTCCCTGCAACATTTTCTAATATGCATTTATCATTCAACTATCTGTATTTAATACATTTGGGTATGTACTGTAAGAACATTATTACTAGGTTATTATTATTAGGAATTATCTACTAAAACCAGTACTGCTTATGAGAGAATAAATTATTGTCAGTTTCCAATATCTAAAGAATCTCACTTCATCCATAGTTTGTTGCTACCAAACAAAAAATAATCTTTTCTGAGTGTAAAAGAAATGAAAATGACTGCATATACCACCATACATTTCAGTGCTTGCTCAACAGGCCTTTTTTTTCCCCACAAATGCTGACTATATACTGCCATCTGCAGTCCTAATATAGTAATGGCAATCTCAAATATAATTATATACAGATTGATGAGGAAAATCAATATGTTTAAAGGATAAGTTCACTTTTGGTACCATGTTACATGTTACCAGTGAGCACCTGCCACAAACCCCCCCCCATCCCCCCACCATGACAGCAGGTGGGGGATCATATCCCGCACCCCTGTCACTGTTTAAAAACATTGTGGGCCCCCACTCACAGGGCCACATCATTCATTCACAGACTAAACTGAACTACAACTAACATCTTCAATTGCTTCAGATGGCTTGTAGTTCTCAATGAACTGTGATGGCGCTAGTGAGTGCTCTTGTAGTTCATAGATCTCCCCGGGCTCTCCAGTAACTGTGTGCCGATATGGGAGTTACAGGCAGACAGCTATACTGAAAGACTGCAGGAGTCTTGCACAGCACCCATGATCTGCTGAAGAGTCCTCCCCTGGAAACCTTCACAGTTACTGGGCCTCTCCACAAACCGAGACAGCACTGGATCACCTCTGAATCCTTCTTTCAGTTTCTTTGCCTCTGGCTGCCAGCTGGTTCCGAGAGAAAGTAAACACTCTGGGTCCGTTCACACAGGGGCAACACGACTTTCAACACGACTTTTGGAGGCAACTTGGACACGACCTGAACACGACTTGTGGCGACTTACAACACGACTTTAAGTCGCCCCAGGCCAGGCGACTTTTGCCGCGGCCAATCAGAGAAAGAGCTCTCAAGGGGAAACTCCACGCCAAATTTATGAAAAAAAATTTGGCGTGGGTTCCCCCTCCGAGAGCATACCAGGCCCTTAGGTCTGGTATGGATTTTAAGGGGAACCCCTTATGCCGGAAAAACGGCGTGGGGGCCCCCCCCCAGATCCATACCAGACCCTTATCCGAGCACGCTACTCGGCCGGCCAGGAAAGGGGGTGGGGACGAGCGAGCGCCCCCCCTCCTGAGCCATACCAGGCCGCACGCCCTCAACATGTTGATGAGGACAAGGGCCTCCTCCCGACAACCCTGGCCGTTGGTTGTCGGGGTCTGCGGGCGGGGGGCTTATCGGAATCCTTTAATAAGGGGGCCCCCCGGATCCCGGCCCCCCACCCTATGTGAATGAGTATGGGGTACAACGTACCCCTACCCATTCACCTGTGAAAAAAAAGTACAAAAAAAACACAAGAAAAGGGTTAAAATAGTTTATTGCACAGCTCCAGGGGTCTTCCGTCTTCGGGGGTCTTCTCGCCGGACTCCTCCGCTATCTTCTACTAGCTCTTTTACTAGCGGAGGAGCCTGACATTCTTCTTCGCCGCCGCCCTCTTCTTCTGACTTCGGGGTCTTCTTGCCGGGCCACCACGCCTTCTTCTAGCTCTTTTACAAGCGGTGGCCCGGTCTTCTGTCGGCGCTGCCATCGCCGTCACCGCTGCCTTCTGTTCTTCTGTTCTTCTCTTCTGGAGATGTTGCCTCGCCGCTGTCTCCGCTTACTATGACAGAACACGCGGCGTGCGGCCACTTATATAGGGACATCGCCGGATGATGTCCCCGCCCATTATGATGTCACAGTCCCAGAGGATGCTGGGACTGTGACATCATAATGGGCGGGGACATCATCCTGCGATGTCCTTATATAAGTCGTTGCACGCCGCGTGTTCTGTAATAGTAAGCGGAGACAGCGGCGAGGCAACATCTCCAGAAGAGAAGAACAGAAGGCGGTGGCGGCGACGGCTGCTATTGACTGTTTAAAACCAGCATTATTATTTCACTAGGGCCTGTTTGCCCTAGTGTCTGTCTGCTACAGATCATAGCATCAAAAACTGCCACTGCCACCTACCTGTGAGAATGCTCTTATCACTGAGCAAGGTACCAAAGATTTTATTTTTTAAACATTATGTAGTATATCCTGCCAGGAAAGAATTGTACCATAACAAAAAGTTATAGGTAGAGCTGGACCAATGTCTTCTTCACTGAGAGAAAGCCATTTCTGCACCAATACTAATAAGATAAAATATCACAAGTTAGGACATCACAACCAGTGGCTTTGACAACCTTGTTGAATTTTTCTGTGCAAACGAGGCGTGCCTAAAAAGTTTGGTGAATGGTTCGATATCTCAACAGCAACATGGGCCAGGTGCACGTGCATGTACATGGCTATCCAGAGACACATAGAGAAGCGCCACCTAGCATGGAGTACATGTGACCGTCAGGGTAAACCCGCTGTGGAAAGTTGAACATAATCAGCGTGAGAGGTAGGGTCACAGTGCCACGGAGCAAGTAGTGAACATCAAGTTCTGCTACAAATTGGGGAAAACGGCAAAGGAGATGCATGAAATGTTGATGCAAGTGTACGGGACAGAAGCTGTGAGCAGAAAATGTGTTTACGAGTGGTTCAAACGCTTTTGTGACAGGAAGGAAACGACTGAGGATAAGTCACGTTTGGGTTGGCCACTGACAAGTAGAACCCCAGACATGATCGAGCTACTGCCACAAATGCTGGCACGAGATCGTCTATTTTGGAGACTGACTCTACGATTGATGGTGGAGGAATTGTGCATTACCAAGGACACGGTGTGCACCATCGTCTGCAAAGATTTGTGTAAGCAGAAGATCAGTTCCCAGTTTGTGGTGCACAAGCTGACAGACAAACAGAAAGCAAAATGGATGGAAACCTCTGGAGATTTCATTACCATGTGTGACCAGGATCCATCCTTTCTGTGAACCATCGTTACAGGGGAACGATGGTTCATTATCCAAGCGGCAATCGATGGAATCATCCACCATACTTCTCTGATCTGGTTCCTGCAGACTTCTTTCATTAAAATTTGGAGGATATTGCAACTCGGGTATACAAGGGGCTGGGTGTAACAAGAGGTCCGCTGCCGCCTTGTGACTGCAGGCTTACTGCGGCCGAGTGCAGGGTGTACCAAGATGGGCGTCGCAGTGTTCATTTTCTGATGGAGACATAGGTCATCACTTCCCTTAACGAATGTGATGGACCGGGTCACCGATTCTGATGGTACATGCAGCTGCTACCCACACCCCTGCCCCGGCCAGCTTACAATCAGCTGCTATGTACAAAGAAAAAATCAAAACACTACACTGTCAAACTATCAAGTAGCAGATAACACAACAAATAGATCATTTTTGTTCAAAATGGAAGCATTACATAAAGTGTAGCACTAGAACAATCAAATTGGTGACTTAACTAAATTAGTGTAAAAAAAACAACATATGTGTAAAAAAAAAATATATATATATATAGTAGTTCATCTATAATATCAAATGTATATCGTGATCAATTCGTGATAGTGTGGCTAATATAATGAAACATTAAACCCACATATACTGCACTTGTATGTGCCCAAACATGTTGACATCAAACCAAAAACAAAATATAACAATGTGAAAAAAAGTCCTTTTTTGTGCAAGAAAAGTCCCAAGTGTTGAATCAAATGCTGGATGATGAATAGACCACCAGATCCAAGGATGCAACGTGCAACCACCAACGTGACAATACCACCACCTCTACAGATGTAGGCTTACCAGATAGTTCGGACCCACAAGAACATATGTTCTGTGAGTCACACACACTTTGTAATATCAGCAGACAACTATAACTTCTGGCGTTGCGTCCCTGTTGGGTTCTGGCATTGTGTCTCTCTCCAGATAAGTGTAAATAATGTCAGATTCCAATCGATGAAAAAATAGGATAAAGAGATAGAACCATATAGCGTAATTCCGTATAACCTCGCCCGGGGAAGTCTATTGAGACGAAACGCGTCAGGGGAACTCCACTGCCACCATTTTTGATTAAAAAAAGCGCTTGAAACTACTTTTAAAATGTAAGTGTGATACCACATTTTTAATAAATAGTACTGGTTATACGGAATTACGCTATATGGTTTTATCTCTTTAACAAATGTTGGCTAGCATGTTCTCAAATTTTTAAATGTGTATCAGACTTTCCGATCGTGTGTACACAAGTCCATTGGACAAAGGTCCAAAGTATAAACAGCTCAGAAGCAGAAGCGGTCGGACTTGTAAACTAGCGTTTGTAATGGAGAATTAACATTCGTGACGTGGCAAATTATGAAATCTCGAAATGCAGCGCACATTCTCTTCTTCTTTAGGCTGGGTTCACACCTATGCAGTTTTAGTGCTTTTCGCATTTTGCAGATTTGCTCTACGGCCCATGTAAGATGGTTTCCTATGGAACACTTTGTGCAGTGCAAATCTGCAAAATGCATAAAGCACTAAAACTGCATAGGTGTGAATCCAGCCTTAATGGGATAATAATAAGCTGCTTTGCTGGTGATACTGATGGAGTTATTGCAAACTAATTTTCAATGGCTTTTTTTTTTAGTGATAGCAAGATTAATATTATTATGTTTTTTTTTTTAATTTGTGCAAGTTACCACAACACCATTATCCCGTAGTTTATAAGATCCAAGATACAACCATGTTGGTGTCCCTTGTCAATTTTACATTGTATTTTTTATAATGTAACTACCTACTCCCAAACTGTCATTTGAAGTAAAACACATAGCCAAGTATTCTACACAAAAAGAAAAGCGATAATCAACACTCACCGAGCTTCTACTTACACAAAATTTATTAACAGAAGCAGCCCAAGGGGTGGCGCTAAAGAGCTGAAAAACAACGTAGTACGTCACTACGTTTGTAATTGTTGTCCAACAATTGTTTGACCGTGTGTATGCAAGACAAGTTTGGGCCAACACCCCTTGGACAAAATTACACGGTTTTGTTGGAAAGTCCAATCATCTGTACAAGGCATAAGTGATGTAACAATGGTTATAAATTATGATGACCTAAGGCTGGGAACCATTCACATTGAGCATTTACCTGCATTTAGGTGAGTTCAGTTTAGCTGTGTTTAGAGAAAATAGAATTCTGTGTGTTTAGGATCTGATTAGAAACCCCAAACATGGCTAAATGCAATTAAATTCATATAATTGTGCCGAAAAGTGGCTAAACCTGCTTTAAACCAAAATATCTAGATGCAGGAAAAAGTGATCTGGGGGGCATAAAAGTTGTTTATAATTTCCAGACAACTGCTTATGAGTTCAGAAAAGCCAATCACAAGAGTACCAATGTGGATGAGGCCTTAGGATTGCGTTAATGCTCCCAGATTTTTATTGAATTCCCCTGTTGTTCTTGACTAATAAACTATTAACAAGCTATAGGTTGTGTTATTGTTTGTTGACGATCTGCGAATCTCTGTACCACAAATTGTGGTCTCCAGAGGGCAGTCTAGTACAGTTTATTCTATCTTTCTGACATTCATCTCTTGATATACTGATTTTAGTCTTTTATTCCAAGGGTCACTACCTGTGTAGTGGTGTAAATTAACAAACTTCAGCGCCAATTGGGTCAAACAACTTTTTTTAGATTGAAAAAATATTTTCCCTTTAAAGTTTAGAAATTTCAGAGGTGTTAATTTTTCCGATCTGGGTGTATTTATTCATAGCTGTATGGTAGCTGTTCAAAAGGTTTTTGATCCAATAAAGGGATGATTAAAAACAAATAGAACCTTTTTATGTTGAAAATTCTGACAGACCTAGAAAGAGAACATGTTCTATATTTTTCCGATGGAACAAATTCCTATCGGGAAAACCTGCATGTCTGTATGCTGTTCCGACATACCAAAAATGACGCATGCTCTGAAGCAAGTACGAGACGGAAGCGCTCGGTGTGGTAAAACTAGCGTTCGTAATGGATCTAGCACATTCCTCACGCAGCAAATTCTGTGATCTTGATGCAGCGCATTCTTTTGTTCTTTCTAATGCTATAATAATGAAGTTGATTTGCTGCTGATATTCACAGAGTTCTCACAAACTGATTTCTTGATTATTTCTCGTGATCTCATGAATAATCTTTTATTTTTTAAAAGCCAGATCTCCATAATAATGTTTACAATTATTTTTTATAGTCATCTTTTTTTTATTTTTTTATTTCATTAAGGTCTTTTTTTTTGGATTATTGAAAAATTATTTTCTAGTGATCTCCATATATAATTTGTTTGTGTGCGTGTCAACTTACCACAATAACATTATTATCTTGTATTTTTTAACCACTTCAGCCCCGGAATGATTTACCCCCTTCCTGACCAGAGCACTTTTTGCGATTAGGCACTGCACCGCTTTAACTGACAATTGCGCGGTCGTGCGATATGGTTCCCAAACAAAATTGACGTCCTTTTTTTCCCACAAATAGAGCTTTCTTTTGGTGGTATTTGATCACCTCTGCGGGGTTTTTTTTGCGATATAAACAAAAAAAGAGCAACAATTTAAAAAAAAACACATTATTTTTTACTTTTTGCTATAATAAATATCCCCCAAAAATATATTAAAACATTTTTTTTTTCCTCAGTTTAGGCCGATATGTATTCTTCTACATATTTTTGGTAAAAAAAATTGCAATAAGCGTTTATTGATTGGTTTGCACAAAAGTTATAGCGTTTGCAAAATAGGGGATCGTTTTATGGCATTTATATTATTCATTTTTTTTTACTAGTAATGGCGGCGATCAGCAATTTTTATTGTGACTCCGACATTATTGCGGACACGTTGGACAATTTTGACACATTTTTGGGACCATTGGCATTAATACAGCGATCAATGCTATAAAATTGCATTGATTACTCTAAAAATGTCACTGGCAGTGAAGGGGTTAACCACTAGGGGGGGAGGGATTAAGTGTGTCCTGGGGGAGTGTTTCTAACTGTCTGGGGGATGGGCTAGTAGTGACATGACACTGATCACTGCTCCCGATGACAGAGAGCAGACGATCAGTGTCCTCTCACTAGACAGAACGGGGAGATGCTGGTTACATCGGCATCTCCCCGTTCCTCAGCTCCATGACATGATCGCGGGTATCCCAGCATCGATCTAGTCTGCGGGTCCTGCGGGCACATTCAAGGAGCTTGCGGCAGGCGCGCGTGCACAGCAGGAATTTCAAAGTAACGTACGGCACCCAGCCGTGCTTTCTGCTGACGTATATTTGCTGACAGCGGTCGGCAAGTGGTTAACCTCAAGGAGGTTGATGTCCCTTGTTGTGAAAAGCACGAGTCTGAAAAGCGTGAATCATCTCTCACCAAACTTCTACTAACACGAGATAAACACAAGATCAGCAGAAGGAGTGCAAAGGGTTTTATAGTCCCGCCGTACGTGTTGTACGTCACGGCGTTCTTGATGGTCAGAATTTGGTGTGACCATGTGTATACAAGACAGCTTGAGCGGAATTCCATTGGAAAAACCTTCAGAGTTTATTCCGACAGGAAAACCGGTTAGCCTTATATGGTGTGTTGGTATGGCCATTTGTATAGTGCAATAATATGGAGTTAGATGTATTATTTAAGAGCATATGTTTATAGAAGCTCTTCCCCTTCATTGATATGTACAAGTATTCACCACCCTTGGCTTTTTACCTATTTTGTTACATTACAGCCTTTAGTTCAATGTTTTTTTTTTAATCTGAATTATATCTGATGGATCAGAACACAATAGTTTAAGTTGGTGAAGTAAAATTTGAAAAATATGTAGATAAAACTATTTTTCAGAAATAAAAAACTGATAGTTGGAATGTGGGTATGTATTCACCCCCCTATGTTATGAAGCCCATAAAATGCTCTGGTGCAACCAATTACCTTCAGAAGTCACATAATTAGTGAAATGATATCCACATGTGTGCAATCTAAGTGTCTCATGATCTGTTATTACATATACACACCTTTTTGAAAGGCCCCAGAGGCTGCAACACCTAAGCAAGAGGCATCACTAACCAAACACTGCCATGAAGACCAAGGAACTCTCCAAACAACTAAGGGACAATGTTGTTGAGAATACAAGACAGGGTTAGGTTATAAAAAATATCCAAAGCTTTGATGATCCCTAGGAGCACCATCAAATATATCATAACCACATGGAAAGAACATGGCACAACAGCAAACCTGCCAAGAGACCGCACAGAGGGCCGCACACTAAAACTCACAGACCAGGCAAGGAGGGCATTAATCAGAGGGACAGCACAGAGACCTAAGGTAACCCTGGAGGAGCTGCAGAGTTCCACAGCAGAGACTGGAGTATTTGTACATAGGACAACAATAAGCCATACGCTCCATGGAGTTGAGCTTTATGGCAGAGTGGCCAGAAGTAAGGCATTACCCTCAGCAAAAGTTGAGTTGAGTTTGCGTAAAGGCATGTGGGAGACTCCCAAAATGTATGGAGGAAGGTGCTCTGGTCTGATGAGACTAAAACTGAACTTTTTGGCCATCAAAGAAAACGCTATGTCTGGAGCAAACCCAACACATCACATCACCCAAAGAACACCCAGTAAAACGTGGTGGTGGCAGCATCATGCTGTGGGGATGTTTATCAGCAGTCAGAACTAGGAAACTGGTCAGAGTTGAGGGAACGATGGATGGTGCTTTACATATTCTTGAGAAAAACCTGTACCATTCTGTGTGAGATTGGAGGCTAGGACGGAGGTTCACCTTCCAGCAGGACAATGACCCTAAACACACTGTTAAAACCACACTTGAGAGATTTAAGGGGAAACATGTAAATGTCTTGGAATGGCCTAGTCAAAGCCCACACCTCAATCCAATAGAAAATCTGTGGTCAGACTTAAAGTGCTTGTAAACCCTTACAAACCACTTTGAGCTACAGGTAAGCCTAGATTAAGACTTACCTGTAGGTCCAAAAAAAAATCTCCTAAACCTACACGGTTTAGAAGATATTTACATATTTATGCACAGTACCCCATTATGCTTTACCTTTGCAGGGAGGCAAAGAGGAAGTAAACCCTGATGGTTTACGTTTTTTTCAGGGTTTACTTCCTCTTTAAAGATTGCTGTTCACAAGCGCAAATGATCCAACTTGAAGGAGCTGGAGCAGTTGTGCAAGGAGGAATGGGCAAAAATCCCAGTGGTAAGACATGGCAAGCTCATAGAGACTTATCCAAAGCGACTTGGAGCTGTGATAGCCGCACAAGTTGGCTCTACAAAGTATTTACTGAATAGTTATGCACATTGACTTTTTGTGTTATTTTGTCCTATTTTTTGTTTGCTTCACAATAAAAAAAAAAAAACATCTTCAAAGTTGTGGGCATGTTCTGTAAATTAAATGATGCAAATCCTCAAACAATCCATGTTAATTCCAGGTTGTGAGGCAATAAAACACGAAAAATACAAGGGGGTGAATACTTTTGCAAGCCACTGGAAGCTGGAAGCTGAGGATTTGATCAGCTCAGATGGCTGAATTGAGTCAGATACAAAGAATGCAAGGCCTATGATCTCCAGGAGACCCATGTGGATTGTCCCTAGAGAGGAAATAGATGGGATTCCTACACCAGCATTGCTTAAGAAATAGAAGCAAGTGGTTGGAAATGGTAGATTCAGTCACATTAAGTGTTTCTGTTGCCATACATTGGGGCATTTTGCAAAAATTTGCCATGCTGTGAAGACTGGACAACAGCAGGCCTGTGTTCTTCCCAGGACAGCACAGAGAGGCATGCAAGTTTATTCTTTACGTTGGAAGTCAATGCCTTTTCGTGAAAGTGTTTCAAGGCAACAGTGGGCACCCTACAATAGTTTTGCAGTTAGAAATTGGCAGCTAGAGAAATGTGAGCAGTGAGCTATGTTTTTGGCACAGTTGGAAGGAACATAAAATCTGCTTTGTCTCTTACTTTTTTCAGATACTGAGCATCGAGAGGTGGAGCATGCAGAGCAGATGACTATGCTAGATGGGAGGAGGCAGAGCAGAAGAGAGCTTGAGGAATATGTGGATGATTTCCTGATGGGGGCTGAATTGAAGTGGATTTCATCTGAACATTTCCTTATGACCAAGAGGACAAGAGACTTTCATCTGGGACTTTCTTTACACAGTCTGCCAAAGACACTGTTAACCCTGCATAAAAGTAATGGTGCAGCCTTCCAGGGACAACAAAACAAAAGTCTGACAGCCGTGAAGATACGGGGGTCGAAAGGGAATTTTTTTCCTCCCATTTACAATACGGGGGTTTATTTAGCCTTTTCCTGGACAAAGGGCTTTAAGAGATATTGAAGTTTCCTATATTACTCTATAAAGTCAAGAGGTGGTATGTGTTGCTATAGCCATTTTTATAGTGACTTTATTGCAATAATATGGAGTTAGATATATTAATAAAGAGCATATGTTTAGAGAGGCTCTTCCCCTTCATTGATAGGTAAATAAACCAGTTGTATAAGATTTGGAGCTGAGCAGAGGAAGTTGGTAGGAAAGAAGTTGGTGGGAGGGGCTTGGGGAGTTTTTGAAAGAAATATGTGTTCGGACAGATGTGTTTGGAAGGACAAAGAGGAAGACATGGATGCGAGGAGCTCAAGAGCTTTGAAGAAATTTGAGTTGGACTGAGCAAGGAACCATGAAAGACATTACATCTTAAACCCTAAGTTGAGTAACTGTTTAGTTTACTTAACCACTTAAGCCCCGGACCAATTGTCAGCCTAAGTTGTACCCAAATGAAATTTGCATCCTTTTCCTCCCACAAATAGAGCTTTCTTTTGATGGAATTTGATTGCCTCTGCGATTTTTACTTTTTACGATATAAATGGAAAAATACCGAAAATTTTGAAAAAAAAAGATATCTTCTACTTTTTGTTGTAAGAAAAATCGAATAAACGAAATTTTAGTCATACATTTAGGCCAAAATGTATTCAGCCACATGTCTTTAGTAAAAAAAAATGTCAATAAGCGTATATTTATTGGTTTGCGCAAAAATTATAGCATCTACAAACTAGAGTACATTTTCTGGAATTTACACAGCTTTTAATTTATGACTGCTTATCTCATTTCTTGAGGTGCTAAAATGGCAGGGCAGTACAAACCCCCCCCCCCCAAATGACCCCATTTTGGAAAGTAGACACCCCAAGGAAATTGCTGAGAGGCATGTTGAGCCCATTGAATATTTTTTTTTGTCCCAAGTGATTGAATAATGACAAAAAAAAAAGTTTACAAAAAGTTGTCAGTAAATGATATATTGCTCACTCATGCCATAGTTAAATGTGGACTTTTTGGGAGTCTAGTCGCACACGGGACACCGAAAACCAATCACCGCCTTCAGGATTTCTAATGCCGCGTACACACGATCAAACAATTGGGTGGAAAAGTCCGGCAAACTCAAGTCGGCGGACTTAGAAAGTAGTTTTGCACTCCAATCTTCCCGCCGGACTTGCATTTCAGCGGACAATCCGGCCGCGCGTATGCCAGTCCGCCGTACTTTTGAAATGAGCGGACTTTTCCTGCCCGGAGAAAATTCCGCTCATTTTGAGCACGTCTCCAGGTAGGCGGGCCCTCGAAAGATGCGTCGCTGGCCCCGTCACCTGGTATGGACTTAAAGGGGAACCCCAACGCCGAAAAAAATCCCCCCAGGTCCACATCAGACCCTTGTCCGAGCACGCTACCCGGCCGGCCAGGAAAGGGGGGACGAGCGAGCGGCCTAAGTCCACCGGATAGTCGGCTACTTGTGTACGCGGCATTAGGGTGCAAATTTTTGATTTCACTCCTCACTACCTATCACAGTTTCGAAGGCCATAAAATTCCACAATAGCACAACCCCCCCCCCCCCCCCCAAATGACCCCATTTTGGAAAGTAGACACCCCAAGCTATTTACTGAGAGGCATGTTGAGTCCATGGAATATTTTATATTTTGCCACAAGTTGCGGGAATATTACAAACTTTTTATTTTTTTGCACAAAGTTGTCACTAAATGATATATTGCTCACACATGCTATGGGCATACATGGAATTACACCCCAAAATAAATTCTGCTGCTTCTCCTGATTATGGGGATATCACATGTGGGGGACTTTTTGGGAGCCTAGCCACGTACGGGACCCCGAAAACCAAGCACCGCCTTCAGGATTTAAATATAAAATGCTACCAAAAAAACTGTTAGCGATCGCAGGGATCAGGCCTGACTCTGCGAACGCTGCAGTTATGTGTTTAGTGTTTTGTAAGTGACAGTGATCGATTGATACTGCATTTCGTTGGGCTGGGCGGAGAGGCAAAACACAGGTGCTAGCAGGTATCTGGGCTGATCCTGCTAACAATGCGTTTTTTGGGACCCTAAACTGCTGGGGACGCTAGTATAGATCTGATCAGATCAGATATTAATCTGTTCAGATACTATACCACTAAGGGAGGTGTATGCTTTGAGCGTGGGTGTTAGCGGTACTGGCACTGCCTGGGGCAACGCAGACCCTATCTGATCCTAAAATCTAATCGGGGGTGAAAGTGTACCTATGTGTACCTACGTGTCACTGTAGTGTTGGTGCACTTACTATGATGTCTTCTCTCCTCGCCTTCCGGTCAAAAAGACCGCCACGAGGAGAGTGACCTCACTTCCTCCTGCCTGTGTTTACACTACACAGGCAGGGGAAGCTTCTCATTCGCCAAGAGCGATTGCGAGGGGATGGCCAGAAACCAATGGCCATCCCCTCATCCCGGATCGCTCCTGAAGCAAAACGGACCACCGCAGCCAGTGGGAGGGGTTCCGATCGGCGCGGCGCAATCCCGATGTGCTCCTGTCACCCGGACACGGCACATCTCAGATCGGCAGGAGGGCTCTGTGATTGGCCCTCCTGATCACATGACGGCCGTGTCCAATCACGGCCGTCATGTGATGTAAACAAACAGCCAGTTGCTAGGCAATCGGCTCTCCTCTCCTCACACGGAAGTCATCGCTGAGGAGAGGAGAGCAAAACGCTGCAGCCGGCTGATGATCAGTGAGTATGAGCTGTTTTTTACAGCTTTTTACTCACTGATCATCAGTCTAGTGTAAACACACAACACACAACACAGTGTAAACACAGTCCCCACATATGTCCCCAAAACACACGTCCCCAAAACATACATGTCCCCAAATAATAAAAACACATGTCCCTAATAATAAAAACATGTCCCCCACATATGTCCCACTAAAATCACATGTCCCAATGATTATCTGCACACATATGTACGTGATCACCTGCACACATATGTACATGAATATTTGCGTACATATGTCCGTGATCACACAAACCAATTATTATACACTTAACGGAATTTTTTTTACCAAAAACATGTAGCAGAATACATTTTGGCTTAAATTTATGACAAAATTTGATTTTATTGGATTTCTTTTAAAATAGAAAAAAGAAAATATTGCTTTTTTTCCAAATTTCCGCTTTTTTTGCGCTTATATCACAAAAAATAAAAAAACGGAGTCGTGAATAAATAACACCAAAATAAAGCTCTATTTGTATGAACAAAATGATAACAATTTCATTTGGGTACAGTGTAGCATGACCGCGCAATTGTCACTGAAAGCGCTAGAGCGATGAAAGCTGAAAATTGGGCTGGGAAGGAAGGGGGAGAAAGTGCCCTGTATTGTAGTGGTTAAGGAATACTGTCCTTAAATATTATACTTAAATCAGTGCCATAAGCATTTCATATACTCAAACGTTCACAGCTTTGCATGTAAGGGCCGGTTCACACAGCAGGCGAGGCGAGGCGAGGCGACTCCGACTTGCCTCGCCGCGACCTGCCGCGGCCTCAGCGGCGACTTGCAAATGACTTCTGTATAGAAGTCAATGCAAGTCGCCCTGAGGTCGCCCAAAAGTAGTACAGGAACCTTTTTTCTGAGTCGGAGCGACTCGAGTCGCTCCTCTCAGAACGGTTCCATTGTACAGAACGGGGGCGACTTGCGAGAGCGAGGCGAGTCGTGTCGCCTCGCATCGCCCGCTGTGTGAACCGGCTCTTACTATTCTTTGGCATACAAAATAAATATTGTTTCAAAATAATAAAGTTAAGGAAAAGTAATTTAGCACTTGACATTTTTTATGCAAACAATGTCCTAGACTGTGCTGATTTAACATTATAAACAGGAAATGATTAACTGGCTATAATAAAGAATTCCTTTATAAAGAATCTATTAAGGCTTCATTCACATGGGCACACTTAGGGAGCAGCAGTTGTGTCCCAATTGACATGAACTGAACTGCATGTATGGGGTGTGCGGCACACCCTTGCACCTATGTGCATGCAAACACAGCCTTAGCATGGGTGGCCAACTCTCTTTGTTGAACAACATTTTCCTAGCAAAAGTGCAAAATGGATAGAATGTTGGTAACCCAATTTTTTTTTCTTTAGCTAGAATAAACTTCTTTAATATGAAAAAACTTACCTTTGTAGGTGAAATAAAACTATGTGAACAACTAATTAGCCCTTTCCTTCCTTCAGTGTAACTTAGTTTCTTCAGTTTTGCATGTAAGTAGGTCTAAAATTGAACTAAATGACATTTAGTTTGTTAAAGTACTACTTACCTTAAACAATTGGAATTTTTTCATAAATGACTGTTTTTCTGTACCTTTTCTTCTTCTTTTTATTAATTTTTTTGCATCTTAATGCTTTTGATCTCCTCCAGCCAGTGTCAACCACTTCCTGCCACATACACTCAGTCCAGCATCAGCTTTAAATCATTGCTAGGTAGTGGCTTCCTAATAGTGGCAAGAGTGGACCATGCCTGAACATTTTGTGTGGGCACAGCCCGTTGTTGCGAGGTCACAATGCAAGACCACAATTGGTAGACAGTTGTCTACAGTTGCAGAAATTCTAGGTACAGGAATACTCCACTTTTAAGTACACATTGGGGTTTATTCACTAAAGCTGGAAAGTGGAAAATCAGGCTCACTTCTGCATAGAAACCAATGAGCTTCCAGGTTTTATTACCAAAGCTTAATTGAATAAGCTGGGGTTATAAGCTCATTGGTTTCTATGCAGAAGTGAGCCTGATTTTGCACTTTCCAGCTTTAGTAAATAAACCCCATTGTGTACTTAAAAGTGGGGTATGCCTGTATTTAACCACTTCCCTAACAGCCACAGTATATATATATATATATATATATATATATATATATATTGCGGTAGGGAAGCAGTTATACCAGGGTCATGGTTGAGGCTACAAACATGATCCCAGTATCATTTTTTAACCACTTAAGGACCGCCGTATTGCCATTGTACGTCATTGCAATGGCACAGGCAGGCACAAGCACGTACATGTACGTGCCTGCCTTCCAGCGGGGGGGGGTCCGATCGGACCCCCTCCCGCTGGATACGGCGGTCCGGTTCGCTTCAGGAGCAATCCGAGATGAGGGGATGGCCGTTGGTTTCTGGCCACCCCCTCTGGATCGCTCCTGGCCAATGAGAAGCTTCCTCCCACTGTGTATTGTATACACAGGAAGGAGGAAGTGATGTCATTCTCCTCGGGGACGTCTTTTTGACCGGACTACGAGGAGAAGACTAAAAGTAAGTGGACCAAAACACTACTCTAACACATAGGTACACATAGGTACACAAACCCCCCCAATCCCCCCCGATCCCCCCCCCCTGCCCCCCCTCCCCCCCCAGTCACAGTGTCACTGATTGCAGTGATCATTTATTTACTGATCACTGCATTCAGTGTCAGTTGTAACAGTAAAAACTGTCAGGGCAGTTAGTGTTAGGTCCAAGGTAGCCCCCTTCCCCCCCTCAATAAAGGTTTAACCCCCTGATTGCCCCTAGAGTTAACCCTTTCACCCCCTTTTGCCAGTGTCACTAAGCGATCATTTTTCTGATCGCTGCATTAGTGTCGCTAGTGTCGCTAGGTAGCTAGTTCTTTTTTTTGGTTCACCGCCATGTTTTTATAGCGCTAGGTACCCCGATATACTACCCAATAATGGTTTTAACCCCCTGATTGCCCCTAGTTAACCCTTTCACCCCCTTTTTCCAGTGTCACTAAGCGATCGTTTTTCTGATCGCTGCATTAGTGTCACTAGTGCCACTGCCGCTAGGTATCTATGTTATTTTTTTAGGTTCACCCCCAGGTTTTTATAGCGCTAGGTACCCCAATATACTACCCAATAATGGTTTTAACCCCCTGATTGCCCCTAGTTAACCCTTTCACCCCCTTTTGCCAGTGTCACTAAGCGATCGTTTTTCTGATCGCTGCATTAGTGTCACTAGTGTCGCTAGGTAGCTAGTTATTTTTTTAGGTTCACCGCCTGGTTTTTATAGCGCTAGGTACCCCGATATACTACCCAATAATGATTTTAACCCCCTGATTGCCCCTAGTTAACCATTGCACCCCCTTTTGTCAGTGTCACTAAGCGATCATTTTTCTGATCGCTGCATTAGTGTCGCTAGTGTCGCTAGGTAGCTAGTTTTTTTTTAGGTTCACCGCCAGGTTTTTATAGCGCTAGGTACCCCGATATACTACCCAATAATGGTTTTAACCCCCTGATTGCCCCTAGTTAACCCTTTCACCCCCTTTTGCCAGTGTCACTAAGCGATCGTTTTTCTGATCGCTGCATTAGTGTCACTAGTGCCGCTAGGTAGCTAGTTATTTTTTTAGGTTCACCGCCAGGTTTTTATAGCGCTAGGTACCCCAATATACTACCCAATAATGGTTTTAACCCCCTGATTGCTCCTAGTTAACCCTTTCACCCCCTTTTGCCAGTGTCACTAAGCCATCATTTTTCTGATCGCTGCATTAGTGTCGCTAGTGTCGCTAGGTAGCTAGTTATTTTTTTAGGTTCACCGCCAGGTTTTTATAGTGCTAGGTACCCCGATATACTACCCAATAATGGTTTTAACCCCCTGATTGCCCCTAGTTAACCCTTTTACCCCCTTTTGCCAGTGTCACTAAGCGATTGGTTTTCTGATCGCTGCATTAGTGTCACTAGTGCCGCTAGGTAGCTAGTTATTTTTTTAGGTTCACCCCCAGGTTTTTATAGCGCTAGGTACCCCGATATACTACCCAATAATGGTTTTAACCCCCTGATTGCCCCTAGTTAACCCTTTCACCAGCGATCACAGTATAAGTGTCACTGGTGACGCTGGTTAGCCAGTTAGTTATTTAGGTTCCCTGTCAGGTTTTTATATAGCGCCAGGGACCCCCATATACTACCTAATAAAAATTTGAACCCCCTGATTGCCCCTAGTTAACCCTTTCACCAGCGATCGCAGTATAAGTGTCACTGGTGACGCTGGTTAGCCAGTTAGTTATTTAGGTTCCCCGTCAGGTTTTTATATAGCGCCAGGGACCCCCATATACTACCTAATAAAAATTTGAACCCCCTGATTGCCCCTAGTTAACTCTTTCACCACTGATCACCGTATAAGTGTTACGGGTGACTCTGGTTAGTTTGCTTTTTATAGCATCAGGGCACCCACCATTTATTACCCAATAAAGGTTTAACCCCCTGATCACCCGGCGGGTGATATCAATTAGGTTTTAGGGTCAGGGTCTGCGTCGCCCCAGGCAGCGCTAGGTTAGTGCCAGTACCGCTAACACCCACACGCAAAGCATAAACCTCCCGTAGTGGTATGGAATCTGAACAGATCAATATCTGATCTGATCAGATCTATACTAGCATCCCCAGCAGTTTAGGGTTCCAAAAAAACGCATTGTTAGCGGGATCAGCCCAGATACCTACTAGCACCTGCGTTTTGCCCCTCTGCCCAGCCCACCCAAGTGCAGTATCGATCGATCACTGTCACTTACAAAACACTAAACACATAACTGCAGCGATCGCAGAGTCAGGCCTGATCCCTGCGATCGCTAACAGTTTTTTTGGTAGCATTTTATATTTAAATCCGGAAGGCAGTGCTTGGTTTTCGGGGTCCCGTACGTGGCTAGGCTCCCAAAAAGTCCCCCACATGTGGTATCCCCGTACTCGGGAGAAGCAGCAGAATTTATTTTGAGGTGTAATTTGACTTATGCCCATAGCATGTGTGAGCAATATATCATTTAGTGACGACTTTGTGCAAAAAATTTTTTTTTTAAATTCCTGCAACTTGTGGCAAAATATAAAATATTTTATGGACTCAACATGCCTCTCAGTAAATAGCTTGGGATGTGTACAATATTCCTTATCTAAACAATAGAAGAAGCGGCGCTGAATATAAATCCACACCAGTGAATTCAAAAAAATTAAAGATAATAGACCCAGTCCAGTGAACATGAATTACTAAATGTTACTACACTGTGCAAGCCCTGCCCCGAGCATACAGAAAATAGAAAAAAATTAATAGTTTGTATCGAAATTAATTAACACAAATTATTATATAGTACATATTACCAGAAGAATAGTGATAACAAATATATACGATCTTTTAAAAAAAATATCCTGTGACTAAATATTATTCAACACTAAAAATAAATAAACAAATAACGAGAATCAAATGAATTGTTTCAAGTTCTATCAAACAATGTCCACTTCCCAAGAACATTGTTACCAACACCACTGTGAAAAGCTCCTGAGAATATAATGTATCCCAGTAAAATCATAGTCCATACGTTGAATCTTCAGATCAAAATCCAAATGATGGAATAGTGAAAAAAACGTTTAACCAGTGTCTCTTGAATAAACAGCAGATTACATCTACACTCCTCCACCACACCGCTCTAGATGTGACTCCTCTCCCCTTATGTGAATACACTCACCCGCTGTATATGCCTCACACTTTCGTGTTTGGCTGGATGTGCTTTTTCCCTTTACAGGGTTTAAATGGGGTATCCAGGTTTCCACTCCAGAATGCAGGGCTAGTACCATGGCTGTTCTCATAGACGCCACGGATGTTTCCATAGGTGTCACGGCTGTTCCCATAGATATACTCTCATGCAACAAAGAAAAGATTTGCTTCCATAGCGTGATACAGTATAAAACTTTTTAATCACACATAAAAATCTCTCACATTGCACTCACATCAAAGGATGAATAAACACGCCAAATGTAAAAATTCACAGCACTCTTGAGTAACCCATACTGAAGCATAGGTGGTCACGGCGGACCCAGGATATGCGGGAATAATGGATAGTCTCTCACCGCTCCTTAACTGTACCGCCGCTTTACAGGGATCAATGTAAGATGTTCAGCATCCTATATGTATTTCTCTCATTCGCCTAGTAGCCAAAATCCCAAACCCCCAGTACACATTTTGTTTTTTTAAAGTGGCGGCTTAGTGTATAGTGTTTTGTTTAGCGCAGTGGTGATACACAATAGATGGAGGGAAAGAGTAAGTGTGTCCTTGTTTTACAAATAGCTTGGGATGTCTACTTTCCAAAATGGGGTCATTTGGGGGGGTTTTGTGTTATTTTGGCATTTTATGGCCTTCGAAACTGTGATAGGTAGTGAGGAGTGAAATCAAAAATTTGCACCCTTAGAAACCCTGAAGGCAGTGATTGGTTTTCGGGGTGCCGTACGCAGCTAGACTCCCAAAAAGTCCCACATATGTGGTATCCTCGTACTCAGGAGAAGCAGCAGAATATATTTTGGGGTGCAATTCCACATATAAATCTGGCATGTGTGAGCAATATATCATTTAGTGACAACTTTTTGTAAACTTTTTTTTTTTTGTGTCATTATTCAATCACTTGGGACAAAAAAAAATATTCAATGGGCTCAACATGCCTCTCCACAACTTCCTTGGGGTGTCTACTTTCCAAAATGGGGTCATTTGGGGGCGTTTTGCGTTATTTTGGCATTTTATGGCCTTCGAAACTGGGATATGTAGTGAGGAGTGAAATCAAAAATTTGCACCCTTAGAAATCCTGAAGGCAGTGATTGGTTTTCGGGGTACCGTACGCGGCTAGACTCCCAAAAAGTCCCACATATGTGGTATCTCCGTACTAAGGAGAAGCAGCAGAATATATTTTGGGGTGCAATTCCACATATAACTATGGCATGTGTGAGCAATATATCATTTAGTGACAACTTTTTGTAAACTTTTTTTTTTTGTGTCATTATTCAATCACTTGGGACAAAAAAAAATATTCAATGGGCTCAACATGCCTCTCCACAACTTCCTTGGGGTGTCTACTTTCCAAAATGGGGTCATTTGGGGGGGTTTGTACTGCCCTGCCATTTTAGCACCTCAAGAAATGAGATAGGCAGTCGTAAATTAAAAGCTGTGTAAATTCCAGAAAATGTACTCTAGTTTGTAGATGCTATAACTTTTGCGCAAACCAATAAATATATGCTTATTGACATTTTTTTTTACTAAAGACATGTGGCTGAATAAATTTTGCCCTAAATGTTTGACTAAAATTGAGTTTATTCGATTTTTCTTATAACAAAAAGTAGAAAATATAATTTTTTCTCAAAATTTTCGGTCTTTTTCCATTTATATCGCAAAAAATAGCAGAGGCAATCAAATACCATCAAAATAAAGCTCTATTTGTGGGAAGAAAAGGACGCAAATTTCGTTTGGGTACAACATTGCATGACCGCGCAATTACCAGTTAAAGCAGTGCAGTGCGAAATTGTAAAAAGACCTCTGGTCCTTAGGCTGTTTATTGGTCCGGGGCTGAAGTGGTTAAGCCGGAGATTCTCTTTTTTGTAAAAGTAATCCAAGTGGCTGGGCAGCCGCTGGAAGAGTAGCAATAGTTAAAAATAGTCATAGCTTTTAGCCTTATTCAGGCCAACCCCTGCTGAGATTGTTTTTTTATATGGAGTTCTATTGCAGAGCAATTTGAGAATTTGCCTTACAGGTGCCCTACCCACCTATCAATACAATTGAACAGGCCAGACAGTTGAAGCTTTACTGATCTTCTCCTTCACATTTCCAGCTTTCAAAGGGCACATGGGTGCTGGTGCTCATGCAATTATTTATCAAACCATTAGAGCATTACGACCTCAGGACAAAAATATTTGTTTGCAGACTTTACACCAGTGTTCAGTCTGGATTCTTGTTTTATTTGGGCGTCGATCAAGTCATACCACTGAATCCTGATTGCAAGAACTAGAACTAATACCTGGTACACACAATGAGATTATTGGACAAATAATCATCTGTTTGTTTTTTGAATGCTAATCTCATATCAAAAATGAAAAGGTTACTAAAGTTACGAAAATTCTCATATGAAAGAACAAAAATTCGTAAGTAATGTCATGTATTGTATTTCTGATGAAAACTGTACCGACTAAACAAAAATCATACGATCTGGTATCGTACAAGAAACTTTTTTGTGCTTGTCACATCGGATAATATCGGTTGAACTGTAGTGATCGGCTCTCGAAAGCTGTGAACTAATGATCAAATTACCATACGATCACTTTAAAATCAGTATTTATCATATGATTTTCTAATCGTGTGCATGGGCCATTAGACCTCTATCATTGAAATGTAGAATCCCAATACTTGGCAAACATGGCTCGCACCTAAAAGCATAGCACTTTATTCAAGTTCTGTCCTACTTCTTTACAGCCTATGTACACAAGCTTTTGTTTATAAGAAATGCTTTCCTCTCCAAACAAGTTAATTGAAATTCAAAAGCAGATGGAAGCAACTTAATGCAGCTTAGAAGGAAATCAAATGCAGGTCAGAAGAAGGTCAAATGCAGATCGCATGCACCTGTGAATGAACTCGGAAGCATTTCAAGCACAAGCTGAACAGGTCCTATTGCGTTAGCCCATCTACACAATTCCTTATAGTGATAATGAAGCAGCTGGCAAGCAGAGGGAGCCCCCAATGGATAAAGAACAGGTTGCACTTGAGGCCTCTAACACCACTATTTGTCTATTATGAATATTATTTCGATAGCTTTCTGAACAAACATGGTTACAATGTCCTGTTCTGGTAGCATGTGAAAATGGATGGTGCTTTTATTGTGAAAAAACAGCAAAAACTGTAAACTTAAAGTGAAATTGATATAAACATGTCTCACAAAGCATGTCAAAATTCTGGACCCCATCATCTTCTCACAATCATTAGCCACGTATAATCCAGTTTCTTTCCAAAACCTTAATATTCATTTGATTTAGAAGATGTTTTTAATTGAGTATGGTTATATTGAGAATATATTAGAATAAGGCTGTAACATAACAATGTGAGGGGGTGTACTCACTTTTATCAGAGACATTGTATGTAATCTTACAGTTGCTGTCATAAACACTGCTGAGCAATTTAATGACAATCAGGAGAGGGAGGTGATATAAAAAAAATACAGAAGTATCTTTCGTACAGAAAATCCCTGTATTCAAGAATTAATTTGTACAGTAGATACAGTACATTCGGAAAGTATTCACAGCACTTCAATTTTCCCACATTTTTTTATGTTACAGCCTTATTCTAAAATTGATTAAATTCATTATTTTCATCAAAATTCTCCAAACAATACCCCATAATGACAATGTGAAAGATGTTCGTTTGAAATCTTTGCAAATTTCTTAAAAAATAAATAAATAAATAAATAAATAAATAAATGTACACAAGTATTCACAGCCTTTGCCATGACACTCAAAATTGAGTTCAGGTGCATCCTGTTTCCACTGATCATTCTCAAGATGTTTCTGCAACTTATTTAGAGTCCACCTGTGGTAAATTCAGTTGATTGGACATGATTTGGAAAGGCACACACCTGTCTATATAAGGTCCTACAGTTAACATTGTATGTCAGAGCACAATCCAAGCCATGAAGACCAAAGCATTGTCTGTAGATCTCCAAAACAGGATTTTATGGAGGCACAGATCTGGGAAAGGGTAAAGAAACATTTCTACAGCATCGAAGGTCCCAATGGGCACAGTGGCCTCCATCATCCATAAATGGAAGAAGTTTGGAACCTCCAGCATCCTTCCTAGAGCATTCCGCCCAGCCAAACTGAGAGATTGAGGGAGAAGGGCCTTAGCCAGGGTGGTGACCAAGAACTCGATGGTCACTCTGACAGAGCTCCATCGTTTCTCTGTGGAGAGAGGACAACCTTCTAGAAGAACAACCATCTCTGCAGCACTCCACCAATCAGGCCTGTATGGTAGTGTGGGCAGGTGGAAGCCACTGCTCAGTAAAAGGTGATGATACAAAGATCAAACTCTTTGGCCTGAATGGCAACCATCAGGTCTGGAGGAAACCAGGCACTGCTCATTACTTGGCCAATACCAAACCTACAGTGAAGCATGGTGGTGGTAGCAGCATGCAGTGGCAGGAACTGTGAGACTAATCAGGATCAAGGGAAAGTGGCAATGTACAGAGAGATCCTTGATGAAAACCTGCTCCGGAGCACTCTGGACCTCAAACTGGGGCAAAGGTTCACCTTCCAACAAGACAACGACCCTAAGCACACAGCCAAGATAACAAAGGAGTGTCTACAGGACAACTCTGTGAATGTCCTTGAGTGCCCCAACTTGAACCGGAGAGAACATCTCTGGAGAGATCTGAAAATGGCTCTGCACCAACGCTCCCCATCCAGCCTGATGGAGCTTGAAAGGTCCTGCAAAGAAGAATGGGAGAAACTGCCCAAAAATAGGTGTACCAAGCTTGTAGCATCATACTCAAAAAGACTCGAGGCTATAATTGGTGCCAAGGGTGCTTCAACAAAGTTTTGTGCAAAGGCTATGAATACTTATGTACATGGGATTATTTTTTTTTTTTTTATAAATTTGCAAAGATTTCTAACGAACTTCTTTCACGTTGTCATTCTGGAGTATTGTTTTGTAGAATTTTGAGGAATATAATAAATGTAATCAATTTTGGAATAAGTCTGTAACATAACAAAATGTGGAAAAAGTGAAGCGTGTGAATACTTTGCGGATGCACTGTACCTGTACATTAAATAATAATTACACTTGGAATCTAAATAGGCCCATACCCTTATGAATAACATAAAAAAGAAGTATCTTTTCATAATTCTCTTTTTTTTTTCATATAAATCAACCATTTTTCTACTGGGATGTGAAAACCATATATTCTGGATCTCATTTGTAAATAGCTTTACTGTTTTACATATTCATTTTTGGTTAAAACCTGTGATAAAGTACTTGTTTTTTTCTCTATATTCTCTTCTTAAATATAATGTTAAAAACACACAATAAGTTTGCTGCTTCCACACTATATTATGCTTATTAGACAAATTATAACATCACATCACATACAGGGTTTTATTGTTGGAACATGCCATTTTAAAAGAAAAACTTTATTTAATGAAATGTATAATTTATAATATCTCTGTAAAAACAGTTTTATTGATAAAAATAGGACTAGAATATGGAAATACTTACTAGAATGTTGTCATTTACAGCAGTTCAAAACAAAAATATTTTTTTCTTTCTCAACAAGTTGTACATTTTTTAAATATGTGTATGTGTTTTTTTCAGCCAATTATTTCTTTAGAAAGGCTAATTTTTTTCAGCACATTCATTTCAAATGCAGTCTACAAAAATAAACTTTGCCAGTAGGTGGTTGTTGCCCTATATTACCACTCTTAAAAGTGGTAATATTGGGCAATAATGGAATTATGAAAAAACATAGTTTACCCAAGCTAAGTATGTAATTGAAAAAAGAAAAAAATATATATGCTATCCCTAGTTATTTTGAAATTAATATTACATACTTAAGCAATACAATTTGATTCTAATCTAGTAATACGAAGTTTCATGTCATATAAAACAATGCTTTATAATATATGCATCATTTTATTTTTGGTAGTTCTCATAAATACATTGTTTTTGAATATTTATTTCTATTATATATGAATTATTTGTTTGATTAATTTTTACTTTGTTAATATTAAGTACTTCCTGGAGAGGTGAGCACATACATTTTTTAAATATTAAAATACAATGGCAAGTTTAGCACTAGAAATACATTGCATAATATAATTTATAACATTTTGAAATATATCATATTTTAATAAAGAAATTATTACAGATTTTACAAGTTGGCAAACATAATAATCCTCTAATAGCTTTTTAAAATAATTATAGCAGGATCAAAGAAAGCAGTGAAAATATTCCCTTGCTGAATATTTATGATTACAAGTAAGAAGGGGATTACTGTGAATGTTGCATTTCTAATACTTTTAAACACGTTGTATTCCTGTCTTTTTTTAAGATTAGCTACTAGTTTATATATTGTTTACAGCTTGTTTAGGGCAAGCAATGCAGAAGCTGTGCTAAAAGAGGCTGTAACTTTAAGTGAAATTATTTTAAAGCACATTGTTTACTTCACAAAAGTTATAGTGAACCTACAATAAAAAGTAAACATTGTGCATAGTCCCAAAACATAGCCAAAAATGTAATACAACAAATGGTTGCATGAGAGTATGCATTGTTTACTTTTAGACTTTAGATCTTACTCCTCTTTCGATTGGGCAAGCAAAGGATTTTAAAGTGGATTTGCAAGTGTGGTCATAATCCATCAATATCTATCCCTTGTATGTGGTGAAGGTGAAGCTGACCTAATATAGAAAGCCAAGGGGTCGCATTTCTGGATTTTTCATATGTGGTAAAACTAGTTTTAGAAAAGTCAACCTGAATCTATGCCTGAGTGTTATTGGGTAGCCATGTCGTATGGTATGTGGTCACCTCCAAATCAAACTAAAGACATAGCTAAATGCAGGGGTGGCTCCTGCTAAAATATTTTGGGGGGGGCGCAAACAAACTGAAAAATTCTGAAAACAATTGCAGCCACACTGTACCATCAATCGCAGCCACTGTGCCCAGCAATTGCCACCACTGTACCATCAAACGCAGCCACTGTGCCCATCAATTGCCACCACTGTGCCATCAAACGCAGCCACTGTGCCATCAAACGCAGCCACTGTGCCCATCAATTTCCGCCACTGTGCCATCAAACACAGCCACTGTGCCCATCAAACGCAGCCACTGTGCCCATCAATTGCTGCCACTGTACCATAAAACTCAGCCACTGTGCCATCAAACGCAGCCACTGCACCATCAAACGCAGCCACTGTGCCCATCAAACGCAGCCACTGTCCCATATCAAATACTCCCACTGTGCTATCAAATGCTGCCACTGTGCCATCAAATGCTCCCACTTTGCCCCATCAAATGCTCCCACTGTGCCATATCAAAGGCTGCCAGTGTGCCATATCAAATGCTGCCAGTGTGCCCCCGGCCAGCCGTCTGCACTTACCCTGTCTCAGTAGGACAGCTACTCGATGCTTCTCAATGTCTTCTCCTGTCCTCTCTTCCTGTCCTCTGCTATGATTGGATGCCTAAAAGGCATCCAATCACAGCGCCTGTCGTTTCAGCCAATCAGGTGACTGGTAACAGATCCAAGCATCTGATTGGCGGAGAGGCGGTTTAGTGTTAGGAAAGTGAATATTCATTCGCTTTTCTAACACAGCTGAGTGACCTACGAGCGCCATGCTCGCAGGTCACATTTTCTGGCGCCCATTAGACCCTATGGCTCTAATCAGGTGTTTCAAAAACACCCCCCTGCAATGCATGAATCTATCTATTGGTGCTGGGGGGGTGGCAGGAGAGAGGGGGCGGCGCCTGTGCGCCCTTATGTACACACCGCTACTGGCTCAATGTTACAATGTAATCATGTGCACAAATAACAAACCTATTGAGAATATAGTCCGATGAGTTGGATATGATTGTACTCTGCATTGGTTAACCATATGATTCTCTTTAGTACTTCAGCACAATCAGTAGAACTTTTGACTTTTACTTATAATAGCCAAAGCATTTCCAAATGCCAGTGCCAAAGTCTGTGCCATTATAAGATGACACCACATGTGGATATGAAACAATTTGCTATTCTGAAATGTGGCTATCTGAAGCAGATGTGAATCAGGATTTGCAGATCTGCATGAATGGCATTCAGCCACAATGGTTTACCAGATCACTACGGTTAACCTACACAGAAAGTATATGCAAATATTATGGGGACACATGATTCACACCTGCACTTTCAGAGTCAATAATTTATGTGCAAATGAACACTTGTTTTCTGAATTATATTTCGATGTTTGACCTATATAGCAGCAATTTATTTTACTTTAATCTGTGTGATTAGTTAGTTCTTAAGCTGAGAGTATGTTTGGGAGAGCATACATTATATAATATTTTTTCATATTATATAATATAAGTGTTGCAATAAATTCAGCACAGTGTACGGTATGCAAAGAGACTAACACCAAGTTTTGAACTGAGGTTAGAGGAAGATACTTTCCATTGTTCTCTTCTTAATATTCCCTGCCTGTGATAATCGTAAATAAGCTTTTTGAAATTAATCTGATAAAATTAACTTTGCAGTGATTTATTTACAACCACTTAAAAAACCTTCTAACAATTTTTGAGTTGTAGCTTGCAGCTAAAATATATATATTTTATGTGGATTTATGAAAGAAATCACCGCCAAGAATTATTTTGCTGATTTCTTAATCGGCATTTGATTTTTTTTTTAGGACAGTCATTGAACCACAGGAAAGAGGAAAGTGGTCACAGTGATGGTAGATCCTTGTGGCAACTGTTACTGATTGTTCATACACATCTTAACTGCCCTTATTTTCCAAACCAGACAGTGCACCAGTGTCTATAAACATTTCCCTTTGGCTTTTATGGCACTTAATTACTATTTTGTTAGTGGTTTAAAATAAATACCAGCACTGGCTCTATTTCCCAGTAGTCAATTCACACACAATTATGATATGCTGCTAATTTCATTGACTATATATATATAAATTCACTGACACTTCTTTTTCCAGCTGGAGCATTTTCTAACATATAGAGCATTCACAAAATTCATTTTTGGCATTTTAACAGAATTGTATGGAAATCTAGGGTCATGGAGATCAAAATGTATTGGATGGAGGCATGTTTCCAACTATAAGATAAATTTAATCCTATGAATCCTTGTCTACAATATTCAGGAGAGCTTGCAATAATCGATCATCTCTATGCTTATAGGGTCTTCTATTATAGAAGCGGTCAATATAGTCATTGTATAGATTGTTTCCTTTGTCCTTTGTACCTGACTGCTTGTACAGTTTTTGCAAAGCGTGATAATAATGGGTCTTAGGAATTTCAGCCTGTTCTTCTGCAAATGCAGCTCCTTCTCTGTCAAAAGCATTCTTCAGAAGATGCAGCATCGCTTTTGCTTTCACAGGATCCTCTGGTTCCTCTGGTTCTTCATTTTCTGTAGGTTTCTCTGTAACTATTTGTTCATTGGAAGAGTCCTGTAATGTTTAACGTCATGGTAAATATTCATGCTGTGATGATAATCAATTGCAAGATTTTAAAACAATATGTATTGTATGTCTTAAGATAAATAAGCCCCCCTCACACTTACATGAGCCCCATCTTTGTCCAGCAATGTCTATGAATGTCTCTGCCATCCGATAATCTTCCTCCTGATTGGCAGAGACACAGCAGCAGCACCATTGGCTCCCACTGTTGCCAATCAAAATCAGTCAGAAATCAGGAGAGGGGACGGGGTCAGGCCACAGCTCCATGTCTAAATGGACATAGGAAGCTGTGACTCGCTTGGGTGCCCCCATAGCAAGCTGCTTGCTGTGGGAGCAATCAACAGGAGGGAGGGACCAGGAGCACCGGAGCGAGACCCAAAAAGAGGAGGATCTGGGCTGCTCTGTGCAAATCTACTGCAACAGAGCAGGTAATTATAACATGTTTGTTATTTTTTTTAATTGAAATAAAAACATTACATTACAATAACTTTATGAAATGTTGTTCTAGACACTCAAGTGGAACACAATGGTGTACAATAGTGAGGTTACGTACCTTGTCAATGTTTGTTAACTTCTCCACACCTCTTCGGTCATTCTGAACCACATTGTAGGAAGTATACACTCTGGGATTTGTCATGTGGTCTGGGCGGGTAGATGTTCCATGTAGAACAAGTTTCCAGTTAACTATTCTTCCTTCATTTTCCAATCTTTTAGACTGAATAATAGAAAATTGAAAAGTATATGATTCACTGGTAAATTTAAGTCAGGTATTATATGGCTATTTTTTTTTTAAGGTAAAGACTGAAGGAGGAGGACTATACTTTTAAAAAAGTGAATATATCAAGGGGTACCAAGGAACTATGGAAATGTACTAATAATCTTTGCATTTTATATCCCATTACTTTGGAAACCAACATAACTGGCAGAGACCAACACCCACACTGCTTTGTTTGCTTTTAAACTGTAATGTAATTGCAGACTGTTCTGAATAATACAGTACTTCCGTCCCCCCTCCACTGACGTCAAGGTCACATGCATGATAGATACCAGTACTATTGTGTCTCTGCGTCACAAAATGCATGGCCACAAGGAGTTGTGCAACCCAGGGTATATTAGTCTTTTTATCTTTTTTTTTAACAAATCCAAGATTTACTTACTTTTCTGTTGAGGTAAATACTTGTAGCTCTAAAACTATTTAAAACCTTATACTCAGAGTTGGGATTCAATATAATAGCTGTATTTTTTATGTTTCTTACCACATCAGTGATTTTGACAGTCCAGGTTCCAGCTGGATCTTCTCCCCAGCTATGGACAGACATAAACGCCCAGTTTTTGAAACCATTGGTCGATGTGTCTCTTTCTCTTTCAGTCAGGAGGACTGTCTTGGTTCCTGCATGGAATAACAGAAAAATGTATGTGCTCAGGAACATTTTGGTGCATATCAATGATAGAGTATGCATTTTACCTAGACGGCTGCAAAAAAGTTACAAATAAAACCTGCAGGTGCCATCTGCAAGCATTTTTAAATGAATGGTTTGATGCCATCTAGAAGCATTTACAACATATAAACATATGGCTTATGACAACATCTTCACCAACTAGAAGCATTTATAAACATATGGTTTATGACATGTTCATTTAAATGCAAAACAGGCAGCTAGAATTTTCCATGGAGTTTGTACAATCTGAATATACATAATACATAGGATATAATGCAACTAGTAGTGTTAACAAAAGAGATCAGGGCTTGTTATGGCTCGTGTCTGAATACAAACTCTGGTAATATGGTAAGTAATTTATTAACAGGGCCATAATTCTACTGTTTTTGAGATGTTAAAGAATACTCCACTGCATTAGCTACGGTAAAATTAATTTTGATTACTTGCTATAAATATTTCACATTTCAAGGAGTCAAAAGCTAAATTAGTCTGAAAAACCATCTTCTGTAAGCCTCTTATTTTTGGGAAAATCACTTGCTCAAATAAAAGAAATCATTAAGGTGTACAGGCTTTCCTGGCAATAATGGCATGATTGCCTAATAATCATTAAGTTTACATACCTGATGGGGAAATTAGTGTAATGTGAAGATCTCCTCGACGTGTATACTCGATTGTGGCTTCCAGTTGTAAATGCTCCAGAGACTTAATATAATTATCTTGGCCTTCACATGCCTTTGTGGGGATCTCAATCGTAATTTCATCCACAGATCTAAAAAGCCTGTAATTAGAAGTGGAGATGGAGGAGAGTAAATATGTAATAGGTTTTCTGGATGCCTTCTGTTATGATAAATAATTAACACACAGAATAAATAGATTAAAATTAGGGATATGGTCATGCCAAGTGTACCCTCACCATGATAAGGAAAAATCCTGGGGAGAAACAGGGCATTATCTATCTCTGACCACACAGGCTATGACACAAACATCATCAATAGGTCAAGGAAAAGTGCAGAATGCTCTGCTTTTTTCCTCTTTTTTTTAAATGTACATTTATGAAATCAATGAAACCACAAAGCTCCTGATTCACTCCCTGGTTATCTCTCACCTTGACTACTGCAACTCCCTCCTCATTGGCTTACCTTTAAATAGACTATCCCCCCTTCAGTCCATCATGAATGCTGATGCCAGACTCATCCACCTTACAAACCGCTCAGTGTCTGCTAACCCTCTCTGCCAATCCCTCCATTGGCTGCCACTTGCCCAACGGATTCAATTCAAAATACTAACACTTACTTACAAAGCCATCCACAATTCTGCCCCAAGCTACATCACTAGCCTAGTCTCAAAATACCAACCTAATCGCCCACTTCGTTCCTCCCAAAACCTCCTGCTCTCTAGCTCCCTCATCACCTCCTCCCATATCCGCCTCCAGGACTTCTCCTGAGCCTTGCCCATCTTCTGGAACTCACTACTCACTACCCCAGGCGATCCCTGAAAACTTTCCTCTTCAGAGAAGCCTATCCTGCCTCCATCTAACAACTGCACTATTTTCTCCATGAGCTCATCCCCCACAGCTATTACCCTTTTGTATAACTAGATTGTAAGCTCTAACGAGCAGGGCCCTCTGATTCCCCCTGTCTTGAATTGTATTGTATTGTAATGTCTGCCCTAATGTTGTAAAGCGCTGTGTAAACTGTCAGTGCTATATAAATCCTGTATAATAATAATAATAATAATAATGAAAGGCTCAGTGGGAAAGATACTGTGGTTTCCACAAATAACAGTAGACCACATGCCCTTGTCTTTACTGCCCCTCTTTCAACCATTACGTTTTACAGAAATGGCAAAGAGAGACTATGCTAGAGATGACCATAAATGAACTGTAGTGTGTTTCTGTAAATAGCATCAAAAAAATGTATAGGTGTGTAACCACTTGACCCATGAGCTCAAGTGGTTACTTTGGATGCTAGATTTCAGAAATGGTTACTATGCATTGCCTTTCAAATGACCCTCTGTGCAATATCACATCCAATCGTGATCACTTCCTTTCCTGCTGTTACAGGATAATATACTCTCTTACTTATTCATAAACTATAATAAATAAACCCTATAAGATAGTAAAATAGGACTACAGGCCCTACGTGCAAAGAAGTTGAGTTTCTCACAACCTGCTCAGTGTCAGCCAGTGTTTACTTCTTGAGATCTTGGTTAAATAATAAGCTTCTGGTGGGTCCAAATATATAGAGAACATGACTGTCTTGGTCATATGCTCAGTGCATTCACTCTAAATGCCTATGAAACCTATGACAAAGTTTGGGGTATGGGTGAAATTTCATAAGTTTTCTGTCATAGAAGCCCAGAGAAGGGCACAGTAGTAAGGCAGCAGTTTGACGAGAAGGGTTGGATGAGATTGTGGGGGATACAGGGTTTTAGAAAATACTGTCACTTTACAAGTGGCTCTCCTCTGTACTGAAGACCTGAAGTATCTACTTTTTCTACAAGTAATTTGTTTTATTTTGATATGCAGGTACTGAAAAACTGAGTAAATAAGGAAGGACAGAGAGCAACATAGATGTGCGTGTACATAGCAGTCACAGATAATTCCACCTACTCAAGTCATATAAGAAGGTATGATTTCTGATTGTTGCTGTGGATACTTAACTTGGTATTCTTCCTTATTTTAGTAAATAATTTATGTGGGTACTGTTAAGAATCACATCTATATGCATTTTATAAGCCAATTATAGTTTACCAGATATCTAATTTAGTTGTAAAACCAGGCAGGCTGGTTGCCATAAAAAAATAATATATTTTTTTAGGTTTGCTAGACCATTTAGCGCCCCTACCAACTTCTACAAATTCTGCACTGGTGATTGTTCACCTAGTTAAGGGGTAGCAGCTTAGGAGCCTAGTTTAGAAATTAGGAGGTGCAGGATCTATTTTCTGTTCTCATCTGGAATATGCAGTTCAGTTTTGGGCACCAGTTCTCAAAAGGGATATCGGGGAACTGAAGAAAGTGAAGAGAAGGGCAACCAAACTGATAAGAGGCATGGAGGAACTATGAGGAGAGAGTAGAGAAATTTAATTTATTCTCTCTTGAGAAGAAGAGATTAAGGGGGAATATGATATCAACATGTATAAATACATAAGTGGTCCATATAGTGAACTTGGTGTTATTCACTTTAAGTTTATCACAGAGGACAAGGAGGCACTCTTTACATGTGGAGGAAAAAAGATTTAATCTCCAAATACGGAAAGGCTTCTTCACAGTAAGAGCTGTGAAAATGTGGACTAGACTCCCTCAAGAGGTGTCTCTGGATTGCTTTAAAAAAGGCCTGGATTATTTCCAAAATGTACATAATATAACTGGGTACTAAAATGTATAGGTAAAGTTGATCCAGAGAATATCCAATTACCTCTCAGGGGATCAGGCAGGTTTTTCTTCCCCTGCTGTAGCAAATTGGATCATGATTTCTGTTTTTTTTTTTTTTTTTTGCCTTTCTCTGGATCAACTGTGGGTATAGGATTGTGTATATGGGATCGCATGATTTTTTTCTCTCTTTTATTGGTTGAACTAGATGGACTTTTGTCTTTTTTCAACCTGACTAACTATGTAACTATGTAATTTGCACTGCTTTATTAAATATACTGCAAATGTTTCCCTATAGATAACATGTCACAAAGAAAAGTACCTATGTGAGAAAGCACCAATTAAAGCAGTCATTTATCAACAGTCACATTTTTGCACTTACACTGCACAAGTGCGTTTTTGTGTGTTTTGCGGAGGGTGCAGGTCATCGGGGGAGGTCATGTTCTGATGTTGGGGGGGGGGGGGTTCTTTGGCCTTTGAGTCTTTTGCCTTTCCCCATCCAGAGGGGTCTTTTTTTGGTAGAGCCCCTCACTAATTACCTGGTAGACTGGCTTCCACCGGTCCCTAAGGAATGGGGTCTGCTTGGCTTCGGCCTAGGTAAACCATGGTGTACCTTGCCTGTGTCAAGAGCCTTGCGCCCAGGAAGGATTGGCCATAGTGTACCCTCTGTGCACTGGTTTGTGTGCTATGATTTCAGGGTTCACTTTTTTGTTCACAGGGGGTTTTGACAAAGCATCAAATGAAGGTGCATAAAAAAACACAAAGGGGGTTATCTGTCAGAAATAGGTATCTGCTCCAAGAAAATAAATAAATCCAAACGTTGTACAAGAGGGTGAGGGGAAGCGAATATTCCCTTTTTAGGTGAAGTTCTGCTTTCAATAGGATATATATATATATATATATATATATGTCTGTACATCAGACCAAAATGAGGGACAATTAATAAGGCGAAAGGGACAGCGGAATTTCTTTCCGAAAGAAGGACATCCCCTCCAAATGAAAGCAATGGTGTTGGAACTCTAAGTTTCTACTGAATTGCTGTTATATTTTGTACAGTATCTATTCTCTAGAAAAGCTTATGATTATATTTGCCAAGTGTCAGCTACTTCTATTTAGGACCAGTTCACTAATGGCATGTTGTCAGTTTCTGCTGTATTTAATTTACCCCTGTGACATGAAATTATGGTGTCAATGCAAATAGCATTTAGTTAATTACATTTGTTTGACTCATAATGTACACTATAAATTATATCTTTATTTCTTTGCAGAGTTAATTCTAGCTTTGGAATATATTCAGAGGAATTTGTGAATGAACCTAAATAATTTTTTTTCTATTTGCTCAAAAATTCCTGCCAAAAAAATGTGAGCAAAAATAATAGTCATTAAAATATAATTATGCAGGAAGGTAACCTAGGAAGAACATTTGCATAACTGCTTGGCATGCACAAAATTACCTAACAATGTTGGTTCAGCATATTCTGATATTTTAAATACCAACTTGAAGAAGAAAAAATGTATTTGTATATGAAAATAGTTTCATGTGACAATCCATTTTATATA
Source organism: Lithobates pipiens (assembly GCF_037356315.1). Taxonomy (NCBI): domain Eukaryota; kingdom Metazoa; phylum Chordata; class Amphibia; order Anura; family Ranidae; genus Lithobates; species Lithobates pipiens. Next base: position 146,559,772 of record NW_027507790.1, on the reverse strand, counting down.
AACAAAATGTGGGAGGGAGGATGCGTAGCATGAGAAATGGGTGGCAAATGCATTATGGGATGCACTCCAACAACCAGTTATTCACCTTTACGGCTATGACCATATTTTTTTTGTGTGATTTTGTTGCTAGTTATAAAAAGACCAGTCAAGACTTAAGCTGGGTATACTCTGATGCTGCGTACACACGATATGAATTTTTGTTGGAAACATCTTGGATGGTTTTTCCAGACGGAATTCCGCTCAAGCTTGGCTTGCATACAAACGGTCGGTCACACAAAAGTTCTCTGAACTTTTGGCCATCAAGAACACGGTGACATACAACACTACGATGAGCCGAGAAAATGAAGTTCATTGATTCTGAGCATGCGTCGAATTGTTTCTGAGCATGCGTAGGAATTTTGGTCGTCGGAATTGCTGCAGACGATCGGAATATCCGATCGGAACTTTTTCCGTTGAAAAAATAGTGAACCTGCTCTCAATCTTTTGCTGGCGGAATTTCGGCACCAAAAGTCCAATGGAGCATGCACACAGTCGCAATTTCCGACCAAAACCTCAGAACTTTTGGTGTGTACGGGACATAATGCCACATACACGCAATCGGATTTCACGTTGGAAAAAGATATGACTGCTTTTCCTATGGGATTCCACTCAAGTTTGCCTTGCATACACACGGTCATGCAAAAGTTCGCTGAAATTATGACCGTCAAGAACACGATGACGTACAACACTACAATGAATTAAGTTCAATGCTTCCAAGCATGCGTCAAATAGTTTTTGAGCATGTGTAGGAATTTTGCACATCGGAGTTGCCACAGACGATCACATTTTCGGATAGGATCTTTTCCCAACCGAAAAATTGAGAGCATGCTCTTAGGCCTCTTTCACACGGGGCAGATCAGTAATGATCCGCCCCGTGATGATCCGCTCGCTCAGCGGGGATCGCTCCGTTGTCCCCGCTGAGCCGGCGGCGGACAGGGCGGTCTCCGCACACTGTGCAGGGACCGCCCTGTCAGCTCTCCGCTCTCCTCTATGGGGATCGGACGAGCACGGACCGTCTGTCCGTGTTTGTCCGATCCGCTCTGCAGACGGACAGAAAAATAGGATTTTCCTCCGTCTGCAGAATCGGACAGTTGCGGAGGCGGACAATAGCGGGTGTCTGCGGATGCTCATCCGCAGACACCCGCTATCCCATAGGGATGAATGTATGCCCGTATTTCATCCGCAAACGGATGGATGAAATCCGGACATACCATCCGCATGTGTGAAAGGGGCCTTAATCTTTTGCTGGCTGAAATTCCTCCAGCAAAAGACTGATAGAGCATACACACGGTCGCATTTTCAGATGAAAAACTCTCATCTGTCTTTTGCGGGCCAAAATTCCAATCGTGTGTACGTGGCATTAGAGTTTTTTCCATTCAACCAGCTTAAGTACTTCCCACTGTCATGCCTTCTGCATCCCTCTCCTGCATATATTGTTCCTCGTCAATCCTTTGACTCCCTCTCTTGCACATATTTCCTCCCATTATACCCTTCATACTCCTCTTCTGCATATATTTCCCCCATCATACCCTCTGCACTCTTCTCTTGCACATATTGCCCAATGCCATACCCTCTACACTCCTCTCCTGCACATACTGCCCACCGTCATACCCTAAGGCCGTGTACACACGAGAGGATTGTCCGTCCAACTTAGTCCGCTGAAACGTGTTTCAGCGGACAATCCGCTCGTGTGTGGGCTTCAGCGGACTTTTTCAGCGGACAGTCTGGCGGACTAAGTCTTTCGGAATTTCCATAATTTTGTCCGTCCAAACTTGGTTTCAGCAGACAGTCCGCTCGTGTGTAGGCAAGTTGGACGGACTAAGTATGGCGCATGCTCAGAAAGGATTTACACGCCGAAGGTTGCATTGCAGTGTATTGGACGTCGTATTTCTAGTCCCGTCGTACGTGCTGTACACGTCATCGCGCAAGCTTTCAGCGGACTGTCTGTTCATCGTGTGTGGTCAAGTCCGTTCATTCAAAAGTTGAACGGACTGTCTGTCGGATTGTCTGACGAACTTAGTTGGGCAGACAATCCGCCCGTGTGTACGCGGCCTAACACTCCACAACTGCACATATTGCCTATCATACTCCTGGTATTTCTCTGCTGCACATATTAACTCTTATACCCTCTGTACTCCTCTATTGAACATTGCCTACAGTCATACCCTCCATACTCCACACCTGCATAAACTGCTTCCATCATACCCTCTATATACCTCTTCTGCACATACTGACTGCCATCATACCCTTGGCATTCCTTTGCTGCACATACTGCCTGCTAAGGCACTTCCTTAGCATTATCTTTAGCTGGAATTGAAGTGGTCAGAGCTGAACAACTTGTTTTTATTTACAAATGTCTATTATCTGCATAGGCAGTGTTTGGTAATGATGAACTAACCCTTTAATCCAATACACCTCTTTCTTTTCTTGGATGACTTGTATTTTGATGAACTACAAACTTTCATGTAATCTAAATCTAAATAACACAACAGAATCTCTCCAAATGTTTGTATTTGTAATTGTTCCTTTTCTTAAATTGTTTGATCTTGTTCTTACCTGGGGGTGAAGTCACTGTCTTTAATAATGCAGATTTTTTTCTCGGGTGCAGTTTTCCATGTTTTAGGATCAGCTAAATCCACAAGGGCCTTAGCATTCAGTAGTCCAAACCCAAAGCGACTGTTGACCATAAGACCTGCTCCATTCTTCTTCCAGCCGGGATTATTTGCTAGAGGATCATACTCACTTGTCCAGACAACCAGGTGTTGCATATCCCTCCATGTGAGGTTAGGACTTTTTAAAACACAATAATTAAAATTAGGATCATGAAAGTTTCCAAAGATGTTGTAAATTATATTAAAATGGTAACAATTGTGAAATGTTAATTCATGGTTGGTAAAATAATGTTTGCATCTTTGGTTTTACACAATTACACCAGGAAGATCTCTTTACCAGATCCCAAAAGAAACAGAAAGGGTATACAGTAAATTTCAATAAATCCAGCAGATAGTGTGTGGACCCATCAAAAAATATGCATTAGATGTGTAGGCCCTGGAACTCAAGCAGAGACCTAATAAAAGTCCTTGAGAGGTGTTAGAAAGCTTCAGATGATTTGCCTCTCCAGCATCTACTAAAAACTGAAATATGCCACTACTCCTGTCCTGACCAGCCCAGGTGAATAAACGATAAGGAGTGACCTTAGCCTACATGTCTCCACCATTTGTGGTTTGGTGGAGACGTGTAGGCTGAGGCCGCTCTTAATTGTTTATACGCCTGGGCTGGTTGGGAGTAGCAGTGATTCATCCTCTTTACATTTATTATCCCTCTGGATTGGTATCAGGGCAAGCCTGCACCCTATGCTCTGGGGCACAGGTATATACTTTTACCTCTACTTTGAGCACCACGAAAAGCAATATAACAGGTATCAGTTTTGAGTGAGTCCACCCTTTAATCAACATCCAACCAAAACCCTTTTTTTTTTCTTGACCTTTAATGATTCTTTTTATACTGATAAAAAGCATGCATTTTTTTCTCTGTGTACCTATGGCACCTTACTGAGAAATTGAAATCCTTACTTTTGTTCCAGAGCAAGAGCGAAGATCCCAGCAGCCAATGGAGCGGAAGCAGAGGTGCCAGTATGTGTTTCTGTGCAGTCATTATGTAGATCAGCACTTACCTAAATATTGATAAATATACATGAATGTAAATGCACAGGTTCTTAAAATGCAATATTATGTAGCATATCTATTTAGACTATAAATTCCTAAAAAAAAGCAACTTCCTGTACAACATGTAAAATTCTTTCATACTAGCTGAAATCATTCAGTGAAAATGAGGTAGCAATGAGAATTTCTACTGGCTGAAGCATGCAACGGAGAGGTCATTTTTAAAGAAAATATTGTCAAGGACTGATGTGAGTAGATTTGCCTTCTCTGGTCCTCCTTAAGGCTACAAAAACGACCTCACAAAATGTTTGCATCTGTCCTACCCCAGAGGCCATAGCCCAATCTCTTTTGCCTGCTGGCACCAGAGAACGACTAGACTAAATCTGTGTGGGGTTGGGGTTCTGATTGTCTGCCATTGCCTGAATAACCATCCATGGCTTCTGTTTCACACAGATCTCATAGCTCTCAAAGGATGACACAAAAAGAAAATGAAATAGCGGTCACTCAGACTGGTGACATAGTCTGGCTGGGCAGAAGTTGGGAATATTTTTGTAATGACAGTCTGAAGTGATCCAGTGGAACTAAAGTCTAATTTTGACTTTAAATTCAATTTAAGAAGCAAGAGTAGAACAAGCTGTATATCTGGACGACTTAGTATATGAAACATAAAAGTAGAATTGTGGACACTTACAATCCTCTGGTCAGTGTAGTCTCCACTGCTGTATGCTGTGGCTAATGTGGAGGAACATTTTTCTGCATACCAGGGAGATAGTCCTTGCTGTGATGCACTGCTGATTGAGATGGTGTAAATACTGTCTGTGTATCCATCGCAGTCACAGTTATCTCCCTGTCTGCCACCATTACCGGAAGCCCAAACGAAGATTGAACCTTTTCCATTTCGCCCCTTTAGAATAAAAATAAGCTAAGTTAATAATAGGTATTTTATCGACAGGTAAACATATTCTATTTCATTCATTTTAACAACACTGTATATATAATATTCATATGGTCTGCCAAACAGTGAATAAAATGGTACATTCCCCTTCTTGATGAAAGTGATGATCAAGCTGACATTCTAGTATTCCTGACATGAACAGGTGTTGCCTTGCATTGAGCACAATTTTTTTTTAGAAAAGGGCCATAACCACAGAAGTCCAGCAGTGTTAAAGAGTAGCTTTGCTCCAGTAGGACATTGGTAGGAAGGAAAGTTTGTCCAAAATGTTTATGATATTATGCTTAAATGCTAGTGTTCTGTACATCCATACAGTTTGCCTGTCAATACCGGAGCACTAAAGCTAAAGAGAGCCAGCCATGTATAAGTTTAAGCAAAAGATTGAAACACTTTAAAACTGTTATAAGTGCAGTAAACTTATTAGAAATATGCCCACCAAGTGCTCCTTATGTGATAGCCTTTTAGTGTGACAGGTTCTCTTTAATGAGACATTAGGGGTCTATTAAACCCCTTATGTCTCCCCTTCACTCCACTAAAGCTAATGGAGTGTTTTGAAGCATGACATACATTGGTGGCAGTAAAAGGTTTAAAACACATGGTGGCAGATACCTTGTGTATGCTTTAGTGTTTTTGTAAAGGTTTAACCACTTCCCAACCAGCTGCCGTCATTATACTGCGGCAAGTTGGCTCCCCTGGGCAAGCCGTCGTAGCTGTACTTCAGCTCTCTTTAAGACCACCAGGGGGCACGCGAGCGACGCCAAAGCCGATGCACGTGCCCAGCGGTTACAATGACCGCTGAGCACCCATGATCACTCCACATAGAGACAGAACAGAGGTCTGTCAGTGTAAACAGACAGATCTCCGTTCTGGCAGGGGAGAGGAGGCATATCTGTTGTTCATACTAAGTATGAACAGCGATCGGTCTCCTCCTCCAGGCAGTCCCATCCCCCCACAGTTAGAATCACTACCTAGGACACACGTTTAACCCTTTGTTCGCCCCCTAGTGTTAACCCCTTCCCTACCAGTGACATTTATACAGTAATCAGTGGCTATTTTTATCTTTGATCGCTGTATACATGTCAGTGGTCCCAAAAAAGTGTCAAAGGTGTCCGATTTGTCTGCCGCAATTTTGTAGTCCTGATAAAAATCACAGCTCACCGCCATCACTAGTAAAAAAAAAAAAAGAATAATAAAAATGCCATAAATCTAGCACCTATTTTGTAGACGCTATAACTTTTGCGTAAACCAATCAATATGCACTTATTATGATTTTTTTTTTCCAAAAATATGTAAAGTAAACTGAGGAAGAAATAATAAAATAAAAAAAATTGGTGATTTTTATTATAGCAAAAAGTAAAAAATATTGTTTTTTTTCGAAATTGTGGCTCTTTTTTTTGTTTGTAGAGCAAAAAATAAAAAATCGCAGAGGTGATCAATTACCACCAAAAGAAAGCTCTATTTGTGGGGAAAAAAAGGACATACATCTTGTTTTTGTACAATGTCGCACGTCCAGGGGGCAAATCCTTCCCTGGCTAAAGTGGTTAACTGTGTACTTAACCTGCTGCAGTGCTCGTCACTTCCAGTCTGCTGGTGCTTAGATTGTTGTCCCAGGCCAGTAAAATCTCTGCACAGGGTGTGACCTCCGACTATAATGGTCAAATACTGCACTTAAAAGGAATATACACAGCCATAAACTGGTAGAGTGAGGGGCAAGCAGATGACAGGACTGCCTTTGCTACTCATGTTTCAGTGTATAGTAAGTCTCAGATAAACTAAGTATAACTCAATAAGTGGGCAGTCATATAAATCTTTCATAAATATATCTATCTGCCTTAGATACTATCAGTATTTGTCACAATGGATGTTTTGGCATGCGTTGTATCGGTGCTGATGTGTATTTTGTACATAATTTTTAAGTATACTTCTTGTTGCCTATACGCAACTGCTCCCACTCCATACATACTGGTATGATGTTTTTTTACTGAGGAATATGGGTGTACGTTAATTGCACAGCCCTTTTGTGAGGTATGGTCCGGAAGGTGTTTGCAAGCGTCCTACTGGACACCGGATATGATGTACTCTCTTTACATCACTTCCTGGTGTCGGACACATTCTGGCCGGAGGTGACGTATTTTTGTTTACGTCACTTCCGATGTTTGATGCTGTCTGATTGGAGGTGACGTATTTCCTCTTGCGCCGCCTCTGATGTCGGACGCATCTGTAATGCTGGTGCTTCCGGTACGCGGTGCGTTCCAGCGTCGCGAGACGGAAGCATCAGTGTTCCCTGTATACGTTACGCCCACCATGTGAGTACTTTCCTGTAGTGGGGGTGGCTCTGCCGACATGAACGGCCGGGTAATATAACGATCCGAACCATATCCACGCCCCCTAGTTGTTCAGCCATGAACCGGAAGTACTATTAACGGTATAATAAAGGGGAATAAATTCTAGTGTTTGGTTTATTTTTACGTTTGATATACCTCCAATGTTTGGGCCAATTCATGTTTTGTTTATTGGTTCACTTTATATATGTTATGGCATGATTAGCCTGCTAGTTCATGCTGTAGCATTATAATGAGGCGTGGAACGCACGCCGGGCGCCATCTTAGACCGGAAATGACACGTGGTGACACAGGCAGATGGAATTTTTGCCCAAATTGAATGTTTGCTATAAAAGTGATGATGCTACAGTGTAGTGCTACCCCAGATGACGTCTGTAGAGGACGAAACGCGTCGGGACTACTGCTGTAGCACTGTTTTTATGGAATAAGCGCTTGATTTCTTTTGGTTACATGTGAGTTCATTACCTTTTTATTAAATTTTTTCTTTTAAATGGATTTACACTATTGTGGCTCCTTATTTTCCTTTGTATGAGTTCAACATTTTGTGCTGGAGTGTACCGATGAGGATTTAACAACTAGTTGAGGACATCTTTATGTGGAGTCTGACTTGTTACTTCCCTGGACATTTTACATCTATAATCTCGCCTTCTAAGTGTACAAGCTTGCATGATCCTTCGAATATATATTCGTTTGGATCCATATTATCTGGTAAGCCTTTATTTCTAAAGGTGACGGGAATATCACAGGGTGTCTGCATGCTAGCTTCATCTTGAGAAGGTGGATGGTGACCCGTATTTCACGTTTGGATTGGATCAACATCTTACACAGAGACTTTTTCTATTTATATTCTTTGGAATTGTAATTTTATTCCTATATATTTTTTACACGAATCTTCACATTTAAGGTGTTTTGGGTTAATTACTGTATGATGATGCACTAACTAGGTCATTCATAATTTTGTTTAGCGCTACACTACGTTTTGATATTTGTTAATTATTCACTGTTTTATCCTTGTGATTGTGTTAGCAGCTTTTTTCTGTTTTTTGGATAGCGCAGTGTCACAGGGAACGTTTTTTTGTTTCATAAATATATATCTGGTTTTCTTTGAGGAAGAATTAGGTGTGATTGGTCGGCACCTTATCATGGTGTCATAAGACTTTTCTCAAATCTGATCACTTCAGCGATGTGCACATTGGACAGATAGTGCACTAGCCCTATGAAGGTAGAGCAGTGGAAAATACAAAACAAACAAAAAATTTTGTAAAGTCTCTTCCACACATTGTTTATCACAAAGACTTGTGCAATTTTTAAGGGCCCTTTCACACTACCATGACTCCAAAGTCATACAATTTAGCCACGGCTTAGACGCGATTTCAGGGAATGCCCGTGTAAACTTGAGGTGTATGAAACTCAACTCACATGAAAGTCGGACCAAAGTAATAAAGGGACTACTTTGAAGTTGGCACGATTTGAAGTCATTTGCCTCCAAACTCCTTGAAAGTTTAGTCTACAACCAACTGAGTGACCACTTCATTGAGAATAACCTTCTTGATCCCCTCCAGTCTGGATTTCGTCCACAGCACTCCACAGAAACTGCCCTTTTAAAACTCACAAACGACTTACTAACAGCCAAAACCAATGATCATTATTCCATACGTTTACTCTTGGACCTTTCTGCTGTCTTTGATACAGTTACCCCCTCCTCCTCAAAAAAACTCAATTTGCTTGGTCTCCATGGCTGCACTCTCCATTGTTTCAAATCTTACCTATCTCATCGCACCTTCAGTGTCACTTACTCCACTTCCTCTTCTCCAACTCCTCTTTCCGTTGGGGTCCCCCAAGGTTCTGTCCTTGGACTTCTACTATTCTCGATCTACACGTCCTCCCTGGGTCAGCTGATAGCCTCCCATGGCTTTCGCTACCATTTAAATGCTGATGACACCCAAATCTATCTCTCTGCCCCTCAGCTCACCCGTTCAATCTCCTCACGCATCACTTATCTACTAACAGACATATCAGCCTGGATGTCAAACCACTTCCTCAAACCTAATATATCTAAAACCAAGCTCTTAAATATTTCCTTCCCCACGTGCCCCTTCCCCTGACTTCTCTGTCAAGATCAATGGCACATCTATCAGTCCGTCCCCACATGCCAGGGTGCTAGGGGTAACCTTAGACTCTGAACTGTCCTTTCAGGCCCACATACAATCCCTGTCCAAATCATGCCGCCTTAGCCTCTGCAACATTTCCATAATACGCCCCTTTTTAACTAATGACACCACCAATGTTCTAATTCACTCCCTGGTCATCTCTCACTTCGACTACTGCAACTCCCTCCTGATTGGATTACCTTTACATAGACCATACCCCCTTCAGTCCATAATGAATACCGCTGCAAGACTCATCCACCTTACCAACCATTCAGTGTCCTCCACCCTTTTCTGCCAATCCCTCCACTGGCTTCCACTCACCCAACAGATAAAATTCAAAGTACTAACAATAATTTACAATGCCATCCATAACTCTGCCCCCAGCTACATCACTAACCTAGTCCCATAATACTAGCCAAGCCGCTCTCTTCAGTCATCCCAAGACCTCCCGCTCTCTAGCTCCCTTGTCACCTCCTCCTATGCTCACCTCCTGGATTTCTCCAGAGATTCTCCCATCCTTTGGAACTCCCTACCCCAATCGGTCCGACTATCCCATAATCTATCTATCTTTAGGCGATCCCCGAAAACCCTTCTCTTCAGAAAAGCCTATCCTGCTTTCAACTAACACTGTTTTACTTCCTACATCAGCTCAACCTCCCACAGCTATTACCTTTTGTATCAATTGACCCTTCCTTTTTAGATTGTAAGCTCTAACGAGCAGGGCCCTCTGATTCCTCTTGTACCAAATTGTAATGTAACTGTAATGTCTGCCCTCATGTTGTAAAGCGATGCGCAAACTGTTGGCGCTATATAAAACCTGTATAATAATATACCATTATATAGTAAAATTTATTTTTATTTTATTTTACTATTTTATTTTTAAGGCAAAATTTGTGTAATACAATTCGGATGTGGCAGTGAGTAAAATCATTTTAGCTGCCTGCTTTCCAGGATCACCTTCTGCATTAATGTTTTTAAATAACTGAAGACTCTACCTAAATAAGCCACTCTGTAGCTTCATCTACCAGTGCAATAGGTTCATGCCTTTTTTATCATTATATTTTTCAAATAGATTTTTTTTTTTTTTACAATGCCATTTCCTTCTCTATGCAAGGCTTTTTATTAGGAAAATCCACAGGTGCAGATTATAAAACATTCTGAGGAACAAAGCATATTAATTCAAGTGTGATACTTAAAATGTGACCCATATGGGCCACATGCTCCTATCTTGTTTATTCTTTGATGACCTACTCTCCTGCCCTCTTCCTCTGTGCCCTACGTTCTTTGTCTGATCTTTCCATTTATGTTTTATGGCAATGACATTTCTACAGTTATTCTTGCTTCTTTTATTTGTTGGACTCTGAACAAATCTGATTGTGTTTGCAAGTGATCAAACTATGCTTTTCAAGGACTGCTACACATCATTTCTTTTACTCAGAGAAGTACTGGGTACAATTGTAGTGCATGTTATGATATTTTTAGAGTATAAGAAAAAGTTAAAGCAGTCCTTGCACTATAAATGCAAGGTTTTCTTATTTATTTTGCCCTCCCCCATTCCAATATGCTGCAATAAATAAAAAAAAATAACTATTACCATTCCCCAGCTTCCATCCCTAGTGCCTAGGAGTGAAGCCCCACACTTCCTTTAAGATCCTGGGCAATGTTGAGCAGCCCAAATCCCATGAGAAGACACCCTTGTGCTTTGCTATAACATCATCTTCTGAGATGTGGACTTTCTTAGCATTCTCAGGGAAACATTTTCCCCAGCTTTTTAATTGCAGCTTTTGGACAAAATAAGGGGCATTGAAAAGTGGGTAAGCAGGTAGTGCAAGATCCACTTTAACATGCAAAGCCAAAAAATGGTTTTACCACACAGGAAGCAGGGCCATCTTTAATGCAGGGCAAAAGGGGCAGCTGCCCTGGGCCCTAACATGGGGGGCGCCAAAGCAGCGGCCCCTTGAGCCTGCAATGCCTACACATTGGGGTCCCATTATAACACTGCAGAGAGCAGAAAAATACATTAGTGTATTCCCCAACCAGCAGGGCAGGGGCAGGGCTGAGAGCTCCACTGCTGCTCTGACCCTGCCCCATGAAGCCTGCATGCTCGGTGGCTTGGAGCTGAGATCGGAGTAGATGCGCTGAGAGCCCCTCCTCCAGACGTCTGAGAGTCCCACTCCAAGACCTTTGCAAGCCCTGCATCCGAACCTCTAAGAGCACCATTCCTGGACCGCTGGGGGCCCCGCACCTGGACATCTGAGGGCCCTGCACCTGGACCCCTTAAGGCCACGCACCTGGACTCCTGAAGGCCCCGCACCTGGACCCCTAAGGCCCCCGCACCTGGACCTCTGAGGGCACTGTCCCTGGACTTATGATAGTGGGTGGTGAGCCTGGCTGGCTAGGTAGGTCCTTCTCCCCATAGAGTGATTGTGGACTGCTATCCTAAGCCTGACCTGTGGTTTATGAACAGTATAGCTGTACACTGCTGATAGGTAACATTTTTAAATGGTTACTTAGCTGAGCACCCCCTGTACTAGATCAACAGTCCCTGGTTATCTCCTGTACTAGATCCGCATTCTCTGGTTATCTCCTGTATTAGATGTGCAGTCCCTGGTTATCTCCTGTACTAGATCCGCATTCTCTGGTTATCTCCTGTATTCGATACGCAGTCTATGGTTATCTCTTGTACTAGATCTGCAGTCTCTGGTTATCTCCTGTATTCGATCCACAGTCTCTGGTTATCTCCTGTACTAGATCCGCAGTCTCTGGATATCTTCTGTATTAAATCTGCAGTCGCTGCTTATCTCCTGTACTAGATCCGCAGTCTCTGGTTTTCTCCTGTACTAGATCTGCAGTCTCTGGTTATCTCCTGTATTCGATCCACAGTCTCTGGTTATCTCCTGTACTAGATCCGCAGTCTCTGGATATCTTCTGTATTAAATCTGCAGTCTCTCGTTATTTCCTGTACTAGATCTGCAGTCTCTGGTTATCTCCTGTACTAGATAAACAGTCGCTGGTTATCTCCTGTACTAGATAAACAGTCTCTGGTTATCTCCTGAATTAGATCTGCAGTCTCTGGTTATGGCCTGGATTAGATATGCAGTCTCTGGTCATCTCCTGTACTAGATTTGCAGTCTCTGGTTATCTCCTGTACTAGATTTGCAGTGTCTGGTCATCTTCTGTACTAGATTTGCAGTCTCTGATCATCTCCTGTACTAGATCTACAGTCTCTGGTTATGGCCTGTATTAGATCTGCAGTCTCTGGTTATCTCCTGGATTAGATCTGCAGTCTCTGGTTATCTCCTTTACTAGATATGCAGTCTCTGGTTATCTCATGTAGTACATCTATCAGTGAGCAGTAATGTGCAGTAACCTCTAGCAATGAATGAGCAAGCAGAAATTATGTGTGGTAACCTCTACCAACCAGTCAGTGAGCAGTAATAATATGCTGTAACCTCTGGCAACCAATTGCAATTGCTGCCTGATCTGTTGCAGTAAACTGATTTTGAGTCTTCCTGCTATTTGCTATATGTCTAAGATAACAACAGATAGCAGTTGGGGGCCCAAGAAAAGGTTTAACCAGGGTCCAATCAATATTAAAGACCATAAAGGCCCTGACAGGGAGTGAGAGGGAATCTGCAACAATGACCACATTTAAAAAAAAAAATCACACACGGGTTCTAGCCTTCCTCTATTGTACTAAATAAGCATTTCATCTCTCTTTGTGCTGCTGTTGGAGATTTACCCTCACTTCTTGTCTGATAAATCATTGTTAACAAAGCTGAAGGAATATCTCTAACTGAGCCCTAAAATCAGTAAAAACAGATTGTAGTTCTAATTCTTCCCCACTCTATCCAAAACAAAAATAAATTTTGACATACACTTTTAAAGGCAAGTCTTTAAATGATATTCATGTATTTCAAATATTTCTTTTCCATTTATAAGAATGGCAAATTAGATTTAGGATTTAGCACTAGACCAGCCTTTCTCAACCTTTTCAACAAACCTTGAAATAACTTTCTAGTCTCTGGGAACCCCTGCAAAAAATGACTATATCTGCAACTCATAATACATTAGTGTAATGGTCAGTGGGAAGAATGCACCATACATCTGTGGTCATTGGGAGGAATTACCCCCTTACAGATACAGATATCTGACCTGGTGTCAGTGGGAACTTATCTGAGAGGCAGAAATTGCTTCTTTCTCAAAGAACCCCAAGCCACCTCTGGATGAACCTAAGGGTTCCATTGAACCCTGGTTGAGAAACCCTGATCTAGACCAAGAGAATATCATTAGAATAAAAAATGATAGAATACAATTTGTCAAGGTAGAGCTAGAAAATTACCTTATTTTCCGGCGTATAAGACAACCTTTTACATGTAAAAAAATTTGCCAAAAAGCAGGGGACGTCTTATACGCTGGGTCAGCCCCTCGGATGGCTGCTTGGTGTTCGGTAATACTGTATGTAGCTTCGGCTACATACAGTATATACCGCTGAGCCAATCCTGGTGAGCGATGTATTCAAATGAATACAAAGCCTGCTCGGATTGGAGTAACGACCTCTGCCAATAGCCTGCTCGGATTGGCTTGGAGAGTCAGAGAGGCGCGGGCTGATGATGTTTCAGCCTCTGCCAATCCAAGCAGGCTTTGTATTCATTAATAGAATACATCACTCGCCGTGATTGGCTCCAGCAAATGCAGGAAGAAGGAAGAAATATGAAGCCTCGGAAGCCTCGAAAGCCGGGTCGTCTTATACAGTAAGTACAGTTTTAAAAGCATTTTTGTCCTATAAGATTAGGGGGTCGTCTTATATGCCGGGTCACCTTATACACCGGCAAATACGGTACTCTGAATTACTGGCTGACAAAAGCTTAGTAGCATAGGTCAATGCCAAGTGGCAGCTGCCAAAAAAAGTCCTTGAAAGCATACAAAAGGAGATAGAACAAATGATGCTAATATAATCATGCCCAGTTGTAAGTTACTTGTAAGGCCATATCCAGAAAGTAGGCTCCAGTTTTAGGCACCATATAATGACACAGGTGTTTTGGAGAGAATTCAGAGGCTGGCAAATAAATGATTCAATGACTGAAGGACAGATAATCTTATTTTCAGTTAACATTCAAAAAACATACATATGTGCCCACTTTCTCAGTACTGTGGGTCACATGTATGAAAAGTTTGTTGACTTTTGCACCCAATTAGATGATAAGATTAGTTTTTTTTTACCCTGCACTGAATAGATGCCAGATAGATTTTGATTCGTTATCACAGACAGCACATCTGTTAAATCTGAATGAAAGACTCTTAATAATGTACAGTATCTAAAGGCTCACCTGTTTGATGCCATACTCAAAGGCCTTTTCTGCTAATCTTCCAGGGCCTTCTACTGTTTTTCCATCATCATTTGGTCCCCAGCTGGCACTGTAAATATCTACATGCTGAGGATTAAATCCAATAGAGCTGGCTTCAATGGCATCAGTAACAACTCCATCTAACATCCGAATCCCTTTAATCAAAAATAAAATAAATTGCATATCAATGTCTGACACAGAATCCAGAACACTTTACAGAGTTTGGCCTTCCCTTTGATGTTCATCGTTGCTCCATCAGGATATATTTGCATTCCCTTTTGACATGGTGATGTAACAGGGTTGCTTAGAAAGAGGTGACTTTTTATTGTTGTCTAGATTCAGAATATTTCAAGTTGTGTAACTATCTAGATTCTGATTTATAGCCATTGTGGTTAGAATACCATTGCAACCTGCAGACATTTTTGCCCAGTCAAAAGGATTGTAGTAAATAGGAAGCAGGAGATTTAGAGGATTGATCCCATTGAAGGAGTTTTAGCAAAAATCCACTCTTTTATCTGTTGCATCACCTGCGTCCTTGGAACCATAATGCCATTCTGTTCCTGTGAAGGATGCCACCTAGTGATGCAAAAGTGTGGGTGTAAGGGGGCGTTGGGAGTTGCCAAGGAAAGTTGCTTGGTTTTCCCTCATGGCAGAATAATGGGAATCTCAACAGAATCCATTGATTGTTTCTTTGGTGTATACGTAATCCTAACAGGACTTTTATGTAATCTTTGAAAAAGGGTGGTAATCCAGAGCCCAATCTCCTCCAATGATGAGCCTAAATGAAGCTTTATTTCTGATAGTCAGGAAAGAATTGGATTGTGCAGAGCTTCTCTATGGGCTCTGAGACAGCAAATTTCAGTCACTTTCTTTATATAGGGAAAAAGCAATAGTCAGAGGAAGTATGCCTCCCTTCAGGTATTGGTATGCAAAGTTAATCATCCTTGGTGAGATATCTATGATATGTTTAGAAAAAAAAAATCTACACTTTTTAAAGAAACATGTGCAAACATTAGAACATAGACTGTCTCAATAAGATTTTACATATGTTTTGTGAATAAACAAGTGAAAGGTTTGAAGATTCTCAGTCAATATTTATTGCTATTAAAATTCACATAGCAATGTGCAGATGGTGCCCTGAATACTCCTCTTGAATAAAATGAATCTTTAATGACGGTTCTAATGGTGTGTCAGAGTGTTCCATCTGTATGTGATTTTAGAAGTAGCGTGGAGGCAATGATTAAATATGTAACCACAATGCCGCTAGGAGATTATATCACAGCTCCAGAGAATTACTAAACCTGGTATTTCAGTAGGCATATAGTACAGCTTTTAAAACATGTGGCTTTTACTGACAAGTGTCCTTTGTTGCCTTCCTCTCATGTATGAGCACTCATGGGGAGCTCTGTCTAAATGTGTCCACTACATAGATTATAGAGAAATGAATCTCTGTAGTGAACACAGATGTTTGCATCGACACTTTGTGGATTACTGGATCCATTTAAAAAGTGTATAGGGTAATTTACATATCAGCAAAATGCCAGTATAGACTCCGTAGGTGATAGATACAAACATGCTCTCTTGTATTGTGCATAAACTTGCAAACCAAAGACTTTTGACTATGAGTCACTACTAAATCCTGCCAAATAAAACTGGGGAACACAGAAACCACCTGTGTACCAGTATACTGGCAAATACAATATTTAGGGGTTCTGCTAAGAACATTTTAACACATTGCAAAGTATGACTGAAAGCTGCATAAGCTGCAGGCAGTAATGATGCAATAACTATCAGTTGGCCAGTCATACCTTCAATGGGACCGGTGTGGCTGGTTGGATCCCGGGGCACTGACACTTGCATAGTAGTGTTTGTTGTCTGCCACTGTGTCCTTAATTTTTATGTAATCTGGCCAGGTGCCAATAAGGTCCACAGGCTGCATTGTTTTTAACCATTATGACTGATAAATACTTACTCACTGACTATATACAGTATCTCACAAAAGTGAGTACACCCCTCACATTTTTGTAAATATTTTATTATATCTTTTCATGTGACAACACTGAAGAAATGACACTTTGCTACAATGTAAAGTAGTGGGTGCACAGCTTGTATAACAGTGTAAATTAGCTGCCCCCTCAAAATAACTCAGCACACAGCCATTAATGTCTAAATTGCTGGCAACAAAAGTGAGTACACCCCTAAGTGAAAATGTCCAAATTGGGCCCAACTAGCCATTTTTCCTCCCTGGTGTCAAGTGACTCTTTAGTGTTACAAGGTCTCAGGTGTGAATGGGGAGCAGGTGTGTTAAATTTGATGTTATCATTCTCTCTCATACTGGTCATAGGAAGTTCAACATGGCACCTCATGGCAAAGAACTCTCTGAGGATCTGAAAAAATGAATTTCTGCTCTACATAAAGATGGCCTAGTGTTAGAAGATTTTGAGTTAATTAATATTAGTGATAAAAGTTTCTGAAAAATATATGAAACACATGAATGTTATAATGTAATTAGTGTTAGTCTCTGAAGGTTATAGGACAGAGAGAAGTCATTTTGCTGCGTAGGTACTTCTATTCTGAGTTACTATGTCAGGACAATGGCTGGAGTTATGCAACTTATCTATAGGCTAAAAGCCATGTAAAGCATACATGCAAAAATGGAAAGGGAAATGCATTGGAAGAATCACATCATGTCAACATTGCA
Source organism: Lithobates pipiens (assembly GCF_037356315.1). Taxonomy (NCBI): domain Eukaryota; kingdom Metazoa; phylum Chordata; class Amphibia; order Anura; family Ranidae; genus Lithobates; species Lithobates pipiens. Next base: position 146,542,578 of record NW_027507790.1, on the reverse strand, counting down.
ATATATGAGCAAAGTGCATCATCCTTTTTGCCTTTACATGGACATTATTTTATCCAAATTAACATTGTTTTTCATTGTGGATTTTGGTGCCCTCAATGTCCCATATAACTCAAATTGCTTCTTAATTGTACATTGGGATGTTGGCACCTGATTCAGACCAAAGTCATGCCTTGCATTCTATAATGCAATAGCTAGTGGAACTTGCTATTGCATAAATAAGCATTCTAACTGCAACAACTGTTAAAGGCAGATAAACCTATTATATGTCTTGTTCAACAGCTAAACCTTCTAATAATACAAGTCTGTAGGCACTTCAGTTTTGGGCAGATTCTTCAACAAAGGGCTTATCCTGTGAACTGTAAAAGGATTTATAAGTGTGAACAGAAAACTTCATATATTGTACTTATACATGTAGAAAACAATGAGGTTAAGTTCTGATTAGTTTTTACAAAAATCACAAGGGCATCTGCATAGAATACATATTAAATGAAATTCAACGTATAACCGCAAAATAGAAATGTAATATTACCTCCTACTTTGGCATTAAAAGCAACACCAACTCCACATTTGTGGTTGTTTGCAACCATTGCAACTTCTCCTGCACATCTCGTTCCATGTCTAGAAATAAAGACAGATAATATGTAATCCCAATCCAATGAAATTCTGCATGAAACATTAAACCAGGAGACATAACCTACCAGCTGAATAGCTCTCATTTTAATAATGGAATGTGTGCACTAGGCTACTTTAAATTCTAGCAATTGCAGGTGTTCCCATGCTCCTCGGGGCGCTTAATCTGAGCACGTTAAAATGCAGGCCAGTCTATTCATCCCCAATGACCTGTGTGTGTGGAATGCTTTAACTCAACTCTGAATTCTCCTTGAGGTGATACCTCTGACTGAATACAATTTTTTTTCAACAATATTTATAACATGGAGTACTTGCAATTACACCGATTTTGAGAATTCTGTGGTTTCCATCTGTACAATTATTTTGGTTTTATAAAAGAACACGCAGGGAGTAAAGCTTATAGATAAACAGTTCTAGCACCTTCAGTGTTGTACCATAAATTATTGTTTGACAAAAGAGCATTTACACACCCACTAAAACGAAGTGGCACCAGGGGGAAAGAAACAACAGAAGTCAATATGGCTATAGAGACAAAAACTAAAACCAGTAATATCAGAAAATAACTAAGTAGGTTCAGGTTGGTTCCCCACAGCCAGAATGAGAGGAGTGAAAACGGGAAGGGTATTATATATACAAAGGAGAGCATACAGTATAAACATATAACATATACAGGCCCTCCTCATCCAACAGCCCCAAGGGAAGTGGGATGTTTTGGATTGAAGAAGGTGTAGCGCCACAGGATGGGTTGAGAAAGGCTATGATGCATCCAGATAGCCCAAGCATTTTAATATTTCTCATACTAATCTCTACAAGTTGCTAGTGACCATTCAGCTTCCCTACCTCCTTCATCTTTCTGATCCAATCCTCTCTTGTTGTTACCCAAGCCTGTCTCCAGAAGAAGGGGATCAAACACTTGGCTGCATTCTAGAGGTGAGGCAATGCACATTGTTTATATTACTTAGTAGACATGGGAGGCAAATGGAGGAGAAATGGGCTCAGGACATCCAGAAAGTCTATAGCTAAAATCTTAGTTTTTTTTAAATTTTTGAGCCAATGCTTTGCGAAAATGGAGGAATCCCACCAGATATGCAGAAGTGTTCAGACCTGGCCACAGCCCCTCTAGGAAAGCTGTGATATTGTCGGAAACATTGCAGCTTGCCGGGTTGGAACCCTGTACTATCAAAGTGTGAAGTTTATAACAGGTTTCCTGCCCTCTGGAATCTATCAAGAAATTACGGGTCAGCCTAACCATTTGGGACATTTGTGGTGCAGTTACAACATAGGTTAAAGTCCTGTTTCCAGAAAGGGTAAGCTGCCCTGGGATCTAATAAGAATCCGTGATTTTGTATAATGGAGAAATCATTTTAACCAGGATCAGACATTTTACATAGCTGTTCAAATTGGGTCATCGATGAAAAAGAGCGGTTCTAAGGCTGTTGAGAGCAGAAAAAGTATACAATTTTTTATTTATTGATTTTGTTAATAAAATAACTGTCTGTACCAATGTTCTATGGGAAAGCTCCCAAAACATTCCCTTAAATCTCCCAATGGGAACAGTCAACCCTCCTCAAGAAATGTATCCATATGTGCCCATCAGGCATCCATGTCTTAAAGAAACCTTGGTGTTCACCCAGAGGAAACTAGGAACCCACCAACTAGTGATGGGGTGATAGGAAGGCAAGATTTGAAGGGTGAAAATGTGCTCTTTTAATTGACCACATCCCACACCAAAAGGGCCTGGATAGTATGGGAGATATGGTGTATTAGAGGCCTAAGAAGTCTTTCGACAGCCAAGGTGCATGTGTCAAATTTCCTCTTGCGATAATTTTCTCCATGGACACCCATAGCATGGAATGAATGAATGATGCCAGTTAAGTGTCCTTTATTTATAGTAAAGGAACACACTGAGGAGGCCCAGGCTACCTAGCTTTTTGGGCTTTTGAGTATTGTGAAAGCCATTTGGCATTTCTTGCTATTCCAAACAAATTGTATAAACAGACTTTTAAACAGAGAACTGCCAGAAAGACAGGACAGGACAATCTAATCTGTAAACTAAACAAAATACAAGGCAATGCTGTAATTATTAGTATGCTTACGCTTCCTAGCCAAGAATAGAAGGAATTTGGTAAAGTTCAGAATAAAGGCATATTCAAATAAATTCTTACTTCCAGTGTTTCCTGAATATGTGACTGGATGAAATGGATAGAACACCTGAAGCAATGCTGATTCATATAATTTACACATACCATACCCTATGCTGTAGTTGCTCATCTTTATATACAGCTGTTTCCTAGATAGCACTAGGCAGTTCACTGATTGATTATATCTGTTGCCTGAAGTTGCTTTTTAATAGTAAATTTAAGAAGAAAATAGCTGCAAATATATTTCCACTGATCACCATTAAATGCTGATGGAGGACGAAATACAGATAATATCTCTCTAGAAACAGAATCCTAGATGCATGGGATGAAGCAGTGTTTGGAAAAGCACTCCTTATGAATTCACCAGAATATGGCAGTTACCAGATATGTGCAGAACATTCTCAAATGGTTTGTATGGCTACAGTTTTTATTTTTCTCTATAAATCTAAAATGTATCATTATAGGGGACTAGTGCTTATAACTAGGTTTCTTATATCAAAGCTTTTGAGCTTTTGTGTCTACTCAAAAGAGTACCTTTAACAAGTTCCATTGTAAAAGTTTCCTCATTCTTTCTGTCCTGGTGACCATTGCCATGTGGATAGGAAATGAGACAAGAATCTCCCCAAAGGGGACACAGTTCAGTATCAGGACAATGTTGTCCAACGCCAAGGGTGAGGATGTGGAATTGTGCTCCCCTCCTTCTCTACTAACACATTATGTAGCAAGGGCATACTACCCTGTGCCTGTTCTCAGCTTCCTTGATTTGATTGCCCATGGTTAGCATGGAGTGTGGACTGTGCATGCACAGCCTATTGCCTAAAAACAGAAAAGTCTGCCACTTTCAAGCCCTGCTCACCGAGCCACTTTCCTACCTGTTAGGTGCATAGCACTGTTGGTGAGAAGAACTGGAAGCCCCCTGTAAAAATGTTATTGATAAAACTTTAGAGGATGCAGTTTCACTTAAGGATGTCCTCAATAGAAGACTCATAGAAGAACTTCTGGTTGAGCAGCAACCGGTGGTGGGTGCATTTGCCCATCTCATCCAAAAGTTCTTGGCGCAAGTCTGTCATTTGTTGGTATGTTGCCCATATTAGAATTGTTTGTGTATCTGTTCCAGCGTATGCATATGTGTCAATAGGTCAGTAACTGTCTGTTGGTGGATCCTCTTTCGGTTTGCCACCAAAGCCAAGAGTTCTCGCCTAATGGCCCTTTTGTGCGCCTCCCATTGTATAATGGGAGATGTGTCTACTGTGTTGTCGGGGGAAAAAAAATTCTGAAGTTTTGATTGCAACCACAAAGAGTCCAGTAGGGCCTCATAGCAACGAAGTACCCAGATGCCAAAGTTTAGTATGCCAAACATTTAGTGATAGGGCAAGTGTAAATGAGTGATGATCAGAAAACACTAGTGGCTCTTTCATCGCCTTCCCTAGATATGCAAAGTCTGGTTTGGAAAGGAAAAATAAGTCAATTCTAGAATACTTATTGTGCGGCGGGAGGGAAAATTTAAAATCCTTTACGGCTTAAAACAGAGACCGCGAGGGGTCATAAAGGTGTACAGTAAATCAGTCAGACATTTTTTAATTGCCCATAGGGCTCTGTAAGGAACTGAAGATACACCATTCGAGGTATCCAGCAATGGGTTCTAATGGAAATTTGAGTATACTGTGCAAATAGAAGCCTTATGGAAAATAGCCATCCCTTTTAAACATTATATAATGATTTTTTTATAATCTATGATGTGAATAAAGTTTTTTGTAAAAAAAAAAAAAAAAAAAAAGTTATTTACTTATTTTTTGTTACTGCTGAAAGTCCCACATGTGAGGGTTCTCTAGTCATAAAATGGGAGGTTAACTACTTGCTTACTACCCCCTTTCTAACCAGGCCAATTTTCAGCTTTTAGTGCTGTCACACTTTGAATGACAATTGCACGGTCATGCAACACTATACCCGTATGCAATTTGTAGCGTTTTTTTAGAGATTTCTTTAAGTTATTTTGCAATTAATACATTTTTCTCCTTCACTGATGAAGCTGCACTGATGGGCACTGATAAGCTGCACTGTTGGACACTGATAGGTGGCACAGATGAGGAGGCACTGATGAGGCTGCACGAAGTGTGGTTCCGGGAGGACATCCATGGATGTCCTCCTGAAACTAGAGAGCCACGCAGTAACTGTCTCTCGGCTATAGTGCAGTAAGGAAGTGGTAAAAAATATATACCCTTTACCAGGATACCATTACCAGGATACCTTGAGAACAATACCGTAAAATCTCACTGACCTGTCGCATGAAATGTACCTGGCCAACATTAGGGCTGTATATGTTTGCAAATGTAACTGGCTTACCCTGGATGGTGCCTTTAAGAAATGGATACCTACCTTCAGGGTCTGAGCATTGATCCAAAAGCTGAAACAGTATGTGAGAACAGGACGGACACTCTTAGTTTTAGCTTAGCTGTTCGTAGAGTGGTAACCCACCGGAAAAATTATGGTTGTATACTTTAGGAATGCGATTTGCATGAAAGTGTGTCTCTTGTACAAAGGCAATGCTAGCATTGTGTTTAAACAGCTGATGGAATAAGAGGGAACGCTTTTCCGTGGTATTCAGCCCCTTCGCATTAAGGGATACAAATTTCCAGGTTTGAGAGACAGTTTCACTCTGAGGTGACCCCATGGTCACAAAAGGGCACAATGCCAAAATACACCATTCGAAGCTCATGCCAAGTATAGCTGTGGGGAAAGGCACAAGGAGATGGGGGAGAATTCACCCACAACGCCCACCGCTGCTATGACACCAGCATAGCAAGAAAAAAAAGAAAGCAAAGCGGACAAACACAAAAAAAGAAAGGTAAGTGAGTAAGAAGAGGGAGAAAAAGAAAGAGAGGAAAAAAATATTAAAACAAAACCGAGGGAACAAGCCCTCGAAAACAACCCAGAGAGGGTACTGCTATAGAAAACAAAAAAGAAGCAGGACCCTCAATTAGAGAAGACTAAAATAATGGCCTCACCTTGGGGAGGGACAGCAGAGGAATCAAGCCTCTGCTGAAGGGGAGAACACAGAAAAAGCGCGACCAACAATCTAGTCTGCCGGGGGAGTAATACTCACCGCCGAAAATATCGTCTTGTTGACGTCCTGTGGGGATTAGAAAGAACCTTAGTTAACAAAAACAACAAAAGGTTCATGATATCTAGTCAAATCAAGGCTAATAGTACAGCAAAATAAAAATATCCTACAGGAAAACTAAAGGTCAGTGGTTGGGCAGTTCTCCATGCCTCAAACAGGCAAACTGAAGTGGGGGGGAGGAGAAACTCCAGAGCACCCGAATTCCACTAAATAAAGCATCAAAAAAGTCTTATGTATGCCCATAAACCCCCTGGAGATGAGAGATCTCTCTGCTACCCCTGACCTTCCCACTCTTAAAGTGGAGGGCCACCCTGAAAACAATTTTTTTTAAAAAATTACAAAAAAATCTAAAAAAAAAAAAAATGAAAAATTTTTTTTTTTTTTTACTTACCAGAAATGCCTGTTGCTAGGCACATAATCCTAATCTTCCTCTTCCTCCTCCGCGGAGATCTTCTGTCTTCTCTCTTCGTCGCGGCATCTTCTGGGTAATGGGTCGCGCTGTGTTCTGGGAACTGTGTGTTCCAGAACACAGCGCGTCCCATTCAGAAAGCGCTGCGGGACTCGCGCATGCGCAGTAGCTGCGGGACTCGCGCATGCGCAGAAGGAAACGGGCAGTGAAGCCATAAGGCTCCACTGCCTGTTTCCCTTTAGAGGGAATGGCGGCGCGGGGACCCGAGAGCCGAGGGACGGGTCGGCCTCGGGCGGCCGACATCGCGGGCGCCCTGGACAGGTAAGTGTGTTTATTAAGTCAGCAGCTGCAGTGTTTGCAGCTGCTGACTTTTTTTTTTTTTTAAACGGCTCTCCTCTTTAACCACTTCAGCTCCGGACCAATAAACACCTTAAGGACCAGAGGTCTTTTTGCAATTTTCGCACTGCACTGCTTTAACTGGTAATTGCGCGGTCATGCAATATTGCACCCAAAGGAAATTTGCGTCCTTTTCTTCCCACAAATAGAGCTTTCTTTTGATGGTATTTGATTGCCTCTGCGATTTTTTTTTTTTGCGATATAAATGGAAAAAGAGCGAAAATTTTGAAAAAAAAAGATATTTTCTTCTTTTTGTTATAAGAAAAATCGAATAAACTAAACTTTAGTCATACATTGAGGGAAAAATGTATTCAGCCACATGTCTTTAGTAAAAAAAATGTCAATAAGCGTATATTTTTTGGTTTGCGCAAAAGTTATAGCGTCTACAAACTAGAGTACATTTTCTGGAATTTACACAGCTTTTAATTTATGACTGCCGATCTCATTTCTTGAGGTGCTAAAATGGCAGGGCAGTACAAATCCCCCCCAAATGACCCCATTTTGGAAAGTAGACACCCCAAGGAAATTGCTGATGGGTATGTTGAGCCCATTGAATATTTATTTTTTTTGTCCTAAGGGATTGAATAATGACAAAAAAAAAAAAAAAAAATTTTTTTACAAAAAGTTGTCACTAAATGATATATTGCTCACACATGCCATGGTTATATGTGGAATTGCACCCCAAAATATATTCCGCTACTTCTCCCGAGTATGGGGATACCACATGTGTGGGACTTTTTGGGAGTCTAGTCGCGCACGGCACCCCGAAAACCAATCACCACCTTCAGGATTTCTAAGGGTGCAAATTTTTGATTTAACTCCTCACTACCTATCACAGTTTCGAAGGCCATAAAATGCCAAAATAGCACAAAACCCCCCAAAATGACCCCATTTTGGAAAGTAGACACCCCAAGCTATTTACTGAGAGGCATATTGAGTCCATGGAATATTTTATATTTTGCCACAAGTTGCGGGAATATTACAAACTTTTTTTTTTTTGCACCAAGTTGTCACTAAATGATATATTGCTCACACATGCTATGGGCATATGTGAAATGACACCCCAAAATACATTCTGCTGCTTCTCCTGAGTACGGGGATACCACATGTGTGGGACTTTTTGGGAGTCTAGTCGCGCACGGCACCCCGAAAACCAATCACCACCTTCAGGATTTCTAAGGGTGCAAATTTTTGATTTAACTCCTCACTACCTATCACAGTTTCGAAGGCCATAAAATGCCAAAATAGCACAAAACCCCCCCAAATGACCCCATTTTGGAAAGTAGACACCCCAAGCTATTTACTGAGAGGCATGTTGAGTCCATGGAATATTTTATATTTTGCCAAAAGTTGCGGGAATATTACAAACTTTTTTTTTTTTGCACAAAGTTGTCACTAAATGATATATTGCTCACACATGCTATGGGCAGAAGTCAAATTACACCCCAAAATAAATTCTGCTGCTTCTCCCGAGTACGGGGATACCACATGTGGGGGACTTTTTGGGAGCCTAGCCACGTACGGGACCCCGAAAACCAAGCACTGCCTTCCGGATTTGAATATAAAATGCTACCAAAAAACCTGTTAGCGATGGCAGGGATCAGGCCTGACTCTGCGATCGCTGCAGTTATGTGTTTAGTGTTTTGTAAGTGACAGTGATCGATCGATACTGCACTTGGGTGGGCTGGGCAGAGGGGCAAAACGCAGGTGCTAGCAGGTATTTGGGCTGATCCCGCTAACAATGTGTTTTTTTGGAACCCTAAACTGCTGGGGACGCTAGTATAGATCTGATTAGATCAGATATTGATCTGTTCAGATTCTATACCACTACGGGAGGTGTATGCTTTGCGTGTGGGTGTTAGCGGTACTGGCACTAACCTAGCGCTGCCTGGGGTGACGCAGACCCTGACCCTAAAACCTAATTGATATCACCCGCCGGGTGATCAGGGGGTTAAACCTTTATTGGGTAATAAATGGTGGGTGCCCTGATGCTATAAAAAACAAACTAACCAGAGTCACCCGTAACACTTATACGGTGATCAGTGGTGAAAGGGTTAACTAGGGGCAATCAGGGGGTTCAAATTTTTATTAGGTAGTATATGGGGGTCCCTGGCGCTATATAAAAACCTGACGGGGAACCTAAATAACTAACTGGCTAACCAGCGTCACCAGTGACACTTATACTGTGATCGCTGGTGAAAGGGGGTGAAAGGGTTAACTAGCAGCAATCAGGGGGTTAAAACCATTATTGGGTAGTATATCAGGGTACCTAGCGCTATAAAAACCTGGCGGTGAACCTAAAAAAATAACTAGCTACCTAGCGACACTAGCGACACTGATGCAGCGTTCAGAAAAATTATCGCTTAGTGACACTGGCAAAAGGGGGTGAAAGGGTTAACTAGCGGAAATCAGGGGGTTAAAACCATTATTGGGTAGTATATCGGGGTACCTAGCGCTATAAAAACCTGGCGGTGAACCTAAAAAAAATCTAGCTACCTAGCGACTGTAGCGACACTAATGCAGCGATCAGAAAAACGATCACTTAGTGACACTGGCAAAAGGGGGTGAAAGGGTTAACTAGCGGCAATCAGGGGGTTAAAACCATTATTGGGTAGTATATCGGGGTACCTAGCGATATAAAAACCTGGCGGTGAACCTAAAAAAATAACTAGCTACCTAGCGACACATGCAGCGATCAGAAAAATGATCGCTTAGTGACACTGGCAAAAGGGGGTGAAAGGGTTAACTAGCGGCAATCAGGGGGTTAAAACCATTATTGGGTAGTATATCGGGGTACCTAGCGCTATAAAAACCTGGCGGTGAACCTAAAAAAATAACTAGCTACCTAGCGACTGTAGCGACACTAATGCAGCGATCAGAAAAACGATCGCTTAGTGACACTGGCAAAAGGGGGTGAAAGGGTTAACTAGCGGCAATCAGGGGGTTAAAACCATTATTGGGTAGTATATCGGGGTACCTAGCGATATAAAAACCTGGCGGTGAACCTAAAAAAATAACTAGCTACCTAGCGACACATGCAGCGATCAGAAAAATGATCGCTTAGTGACACTGGCAAAAGGGGGTGAAAGGGTTAACTCTAGGGGCAATCAGGGGGTTAAATCTTTATTGGGGGGTGATAGGGGGCTACCCTGGACCTAACACTAACTGTCCTGACAGTTTTTACTGTCACAACTGACACTGAATGCATTGATCAGTAAAGAAATGATCAATGCAATCAGTGACACTGTGACTGGGGCGGGAGGGGGGGCGGGGGGGGATCGGGGGGCGATCGGGGGGGGATCGGAGGGGGGGGTTTGTGTGCCTGTGTGTACCTACATGTCAGTGTAGTGTTGGTGCACACTTACTATTAGTCTTCTCCTCGTAGTCCGGTCAAAAAGACCGCCCCGAGGAGAATGACATCACTTCCTCCTTCCTGTGTAAACAATACACAGTGGGAGGAAGCTTCTCATTGGCCAGGAGCGATCCAGAGGGGGTGGCCGAAAACGAACGGCCATCCCCTCATCACGGAGCGCTCCTGGAGCTAACCGGACCGCCGTAACCAGCGGGAGGGGGTCCGATCGGACCCCCCACCCACTGGAAGGCAATCACGTACATCTACGTGATTGTGCCTGCCTGTGCCATTGTGTTGACGTACATTGGCAATACGGCGGTCCTGAAGTGGTTAAGTACATAGTCCTTGCCCACTAGCAGAAAGAAGGGTTTGTTAAGTTCTGAATTGAAATTTGGATGCATTTTTTTGCTATTTGGATGTATTTGAATATCCGAATTACAATAGTAATGAATTTAAACAAATCCGAACGAAATAACAAAACAAATTTCCGGAACGAAATTTTAATAGTTTTTTTAATTGAATTTGAATCGTAGTTGAATAGTTTTCTAATTGAATTTTGAATTCTGAAGAGAATAAAATAGATTAGAAAATAAAGGAATAGAATAGAAAATAAAAGAATAGAATATAATATAATAAAACAGAACATAATACAAAATAAAACTATTGAAAAAATAGAATAGAAAATAAAGGGACATAATAGAAAATAAAGGAATAGAATAAAAGAACAGAATGAACTAGAATTAAAAAATAAGGAATAGAATAGAATAAAAAAGAATAGAATAGAATAAATCAGAAAGAATATAACAATCTTCTGAAATTAGAATACATTTGAAAAGAATAGAAAATAATATAATAGAATATAGAAATATAATATAATATAAAAGAATAGAAAAGAAAAATAGAAAAAAAATAGAATAGAATAAAATAGAAAATATAACCTTCTTCTGAAATTTAAATATAATAAGTTCAAATTTGAATAGAATAGAAAAGAATAGAATAGAAAATAAAATAGAAACACATTTTAAAAAATAGAATAGAAAGAATTAAACAATTTCCCAAAATTCAAATAGAATAAAACTGAATTGAAAAGAATAGATTAGAATAGATTAGAATAGAATAGAATAGAAAAAAACAATAGAATAGAAAGAATATAACAATATAACCATTTTCTGAATTTCAAATTTTGAATAGAATACATTTGAATTTGAATAGAATAGAAAAGAATAGAATAGAAAAAAACAATATAATAGAATGGAATAGACAGAATATAAATATCTTCCAAAATTAAAATTTCGAAAAAGAATAAATTACATTTCTAATGGAATTCTAATTGACTAAAATTTTTCAAATCCAGTCAAATTTAGTTCAATTCGACTGAATTCGGAAAATTCAAATCAAATCGAAAAAGAATAAATTAAACAAATTCCAAAAATGAATTAAACAAATTTAACTAAACAAATTTATGTAAATAACGAATCAAAACTATATATTTTTTTTTCGTTCTGCACATGTCTAGAGGGGAGCACACCTGTCAAAGCATAAAAGCCCAACCAACTAAGACCCCATAGCCCTTCATCTGACTAAACCACTAGAACTTCAGTCCTGGGAAAGGGGCACTTGTAGGAGACATCGTAACTAGCTTAAGTGATCTATAATGGGGAATCAGGAGCATATGTCCCTGATAACCCAGGAGGCCCATACAGCTAATACAATGCAGATGGGTCAAGGGGTGCTGTCTGAGGGGAAAGATACAGAAAGACTAGCCATGTTGGGGTAAATGTCTGGAAAGATGAAAAGCAAGCCAGGACAAGACAAGGGAAACCCTTATGGGAGACTGTTGGATGGAATTCATATAACACTTCTGGTATTTCACTTCCTGATTGCGACAGCCACTTAGCCTCAGTTCAAATGAAACACATGAAAGCTTTGTAATCAGAAGAACAATGGCTTGGCTCAGGCCCACCTGCTGTGATGTGTGTGATTACAGGCTTTAAAGGGACTAAGAGCTAGCTAGATGGCTCAGGGCTAATAGAGATGCTGCCCATAGTGGACAATACAGCAAGGATTACCTCATGGTGATATCTATTGGTTGGAAGGCAAATGGGGGTGGATACGAGTGGGTGTGTATGTTTGAATGAAAGGATCACACACACAGGCAATGCTCTTTCTCTGTTCGCTGCAAAGAGCCTGTCATGAGGCTGTGTCTCTGCTAACCTGATGATTCGGCCATCTTGAGGCCTACTCTGGGTGATGGCTAAAGCCTAAACCTCATGGTGAAGGCCCTCTCCTGGTCTGAGCCTAGCTGATGCAGCAAAGCCTCACGGAGGGCATCTTTCAAAGCCTTCAGGATTCTTTCATATGGCTGTAATCAGTGGAATCCACACTTCATCAGGATGAGTTGGAAGGGTCTTGATGCCTGGAGAGCCCCTCAGAGAGCCATGTGGATAGCACCGAGAATAGCCAAAACTCCTGGTACCACTCTGGAACCGATACCTCAGGCAGGTGCAGCACTGTACAAAAATGATGAAGATCCTACGGAGAACGAAGTACCGTTGTCTTGCCCTGGTAAGTGGCAGACAGGCTAAATGGAAAAACACCAGTAGCAGGGCAGCCAGGAGCAGTCGTAAGGCTCTGCAGTTATGCAAGGTGATAGCGGAGAGATCCTGGAAGACCCGGACACCGGAGCCATTCTGAGAGTGGGGTGTGTGCAAGACCTCCTCCTTTAAGCCGAAAGCCCACAAAACAGCGAACTATGTCCCTTGGGGTGTTTGCATCCCCCGCATCGCAGAACACTTTGCATCCATTCAAAGAGCACCAAGGTATCAGGAGGTCTCTCCAGAAGATTCAGGGATGCTTCTCACTAGACATGTGCATTAGTTTTCGTCCGAATGCATTTTTGTCCGAATTTCAGGTATTTTCGTTTTCATTTTGACAAACGATAACGAAAGCACAGAATCCGAAAAACGAAAGATCCGACATAATTGAATGCTTTATCTTTGTTTTCCTTGTTACAACAGTTCGATATAGAATAGGAGATTCGACGTGACTCTGACAATAACAATCTGTGTCTATAGAACCTGTGGTCGAATGTGCCTAACCTTACCTCTATTAGTCCAAGATTATATAGAGAAAATATTTGACAGAGAAAAAAGATTTGACAGAGAGAAAAGATTCTGCAAGTTACTGTCCTAAAAAGTGTTTGGGGACCCGGGTCCTGCCCCAGGGGACATGTATCAATGCAAAAAAAAGTTTTAAAAATGGGCGTTTTTTCAGGAGCAGTGATTTTAATAATGATTAAAGTGAAACAATAAAAGTGTAATATTCCTTTAAATTTCATAGCTGGGGGGTGTCTATAGTATGCCTGTGAAGGGGCGCATGTTTCTGGTGCTTAGAACTGTCCCTGCACAAAGTGTCATTTATGCAGGAAAAAACATCTTTAAAATCACTCGCAGCTATTATGAATTGTCGGCTCCGTAATACAGAGAACACTCATTGAAAGTCATTGATAAAATAAATAAATAAATACATTTAAAAAAAAGCATGTGGGTCCCCCAAATTCAATTACCAGGCCCTTCAGGTCTGGTATGGATATTAAGGGGAACCCTGCGTCAAATTAAAAAAGAAAATTGACGTGGGGTTCCCCCTAAATATCCATACCAGACCTGAAGGGTCTGGTATATTAAGGGAACCCCGCGTCAAATTTAAAAAAAAATTGATGTGGGGGTCCCCCTAAAAATCCATACCAGACCCTTTATCCGAGCACGCAACCTGGCAGGCCACAGGGAAAGAGGGGGGGGGGCGAGAGAGCGGCCCCCCTACTTCCTGAACCGTACCAGGCCACATGCCCTCAACATTGGGAGGATGCTTTGGGGGTCTGTGACCCCTCAAAGCACCTTGTCCCCATGTTGATGTGGAGAAGGGCCTCATCCCCACAACCCTGGCCGGTGGTTGTGGGGGTCGGCGGGCGGGGGGCTTATCAGAATCTAGAAGCCTCCTTTAACAAGGGGACCCCCAGATCCCGCCCCCCCCTGTTTGAAATGGTAAGGGGGTACAAAAGTACCCCTACCATTTCACAAAGAAAGTGTAAAAAATAGTTAAATAAGACAAACACACTTTTGAAAAATTCCTTTATTAAAAATAAAAAAAAGATTCCAGCGGTGGTAATCCACTCTTGCTATCCAGCGATGGATGATATCTCTCCAGCGATGGCTGATCTGATCCAACGCAGCAAATCCATCCATCTTCTGTCTCCACTGATGAGACACTGCGGGGATCCCGGCGGCCTAACCTTTGTTATATGCGGAGGGCGGGGACACCCATCACCTGACCCCACCCCCTCTGACGCAAGGGGAAAGCCGGGCTTCATAATAGCTACAAGTGATTTTAAAGGACTTTTTTTCCTGCATAAATGACACTTTGTGCAGAGACAGTTCTAAGCACCAGAAACATGCGCCCCTTCACAGGCATACTATAGACATCCCCCAGCTACGAAATTTAAAGGAATATTACACTTTTATTGTTTCACTTTAATCATTATTAAAATCACTGCTCCCGAGAAAACGGACGTTTTTAAAACTTTTTTTTGCATTGATACATGTCCCCTGGGGCAGGACCCAGGTCCCCAAACACTTTTTTAGGACAGTAACTTGCATATTAGCCTTTAAAATTAGCACTTTAGATTTTGAACATTGGAGTCCCATAGACTTTAATAGGGTTCTAAAGTTCACACGAAGTATGCTATATACTAGCTCCGTCGAATCTTCTTTATACATTCGACAGACACCATAAGCCTTCAAAGACAGATTCTACCTTAATTCATGTGGATTTTTGGACGAATGCAATTTTTGAACGAAAAACAAAATAAATAAAAACGAATTTCGGGAGTAACTAAATTAATACATTTTTCGGACGAAAACGAAATTCCGAAAATAAATATTTTACTCTGCACATGTCTACTTCTCACACAGGGATTCTGTCTATAGTCAAGGTCCTCTAGGTGACGCTACATCTCTACACTTGTAATCATCCCCACACATGTGGAATGTGTTGTGGCAATCGGGCATGCTATGTGGAGGTTTTCTTGGCTGGGGTGGGGTTCCTTGCCTCAGCTTCGGAACAGAAAACCATTTGGGGTTCCATCTTCCTTGATGCTAGCTAAGCACAGTGCTCTAGCCAACCTGTGAGTACAGATCTCTTTTTTTCCCATGAGATCTTTTGTCCCTTTAAAAGGGGTAGAACATATTTACTAATACTTTACATCAATTTATATTTACAGTTTACTTCTGTACCCAACTCCTGATGAATGGCAAATAGCCATGAAATGTGTTGAGATTCCATGGGGTGCTCAGTCAAGTCTGGCTCATTACTTATTCACTGGTCCATATATATCTTTCATACATTCAAAATTTATTGAGTACTATGTAACTATTAATGTGTATGTGTACTTATCTTATAGCAGCTCTTTTGCATAAGGTGTACCAATGCCTGCTATTATGAAATACCTTGTATTACATTCATCAATGTTTACTATCTCTTATGTGCTGCCAAGCTGACATATATGTATCCATTATGTTTATACCATGTGTGCATGTATATATATATATATATATATATATATATATATATACAAAAATACTTTTTTACTAGTGTTACAAATAAAAAATGTTTACTAAATACTCTACCTCCACATAACTTCTTATGTACATCTCTATAAGATGGTGATTATAGTGGATTGGGATCTGCTGTAGGTCAGTAATGGCTCCCTCATGGTGCTGGACAGACTGCTCTGCAGTAGTAAGTCTCTCAGTCACTATACCCAGGTCTGCCCACAGGTCAGCTATGGCAGAGCAGAAAATAGGGTATTCCTAATGTCTGCGGCAATGCCCAGGGGATCCATCATCTTAGGCACTTGCTGCAGAGCAGTTAGCAGGGAAGCCTCAGTAGAGCCTGTCAATGCTGGGATCTGCACATCGGAGGCAGGTTTTTCCCCAGTTGTGAGAGTGGGGAATGAGAGGGGGGTGCTGACCGGCCAATTTTCCCCATTGCGCTGAATATATAGGTGGTATTTGGCAGAGGTTCTCTAGAAAGTGTCCACCTTGGTTGTGCTTCAGACCAAGCCCCCCTATCTTGGAGCTTCATTGGACATAGACAATCATCCAGGGTAATTTCCCTCTTCTTTCTTCTAGTAAAGCAAGTAAAATTGAATTTACAATAGAATCCCTGAGGAATTTGTAAATTGTGTCTCCATTATCCATCTTTCACAAGAAAAGCCCAGGATATTCCACGTCCTGGAATTCCTCCAAAAGGGCATGGATAAAGACCAAAGTGTTAAATTATGGAAAGTTCAGATTTTATCTCTTCCCACCTTTATTTCCAAGCAAAAGGCTACTAAGAAATGAATTGCAGTTTTTAAAAGCAGCCAAACATCTTTGTGCCTTTATTCCTTAAATTAAATATTCTGCTTGTGTTGGACCTGCTTTATTTCTCAAAGTTTACCTTGTGTGAATATTGCTCAATAAGAGACCTTACACTCAAGAATGACTTTCTGTTAGCAGTTTCCTGCACTAGGAGGGTATGCGAGATTGGAGCCTCAAGCTGGAAAAAAATAATATTGTCTCTCCCATTATCCAGACAGGGTGTTAATGGTGCATTTACAATCTTTTATTTTGAGGGTTTCTTCCTTTCAACTAAATCAGGAATTAGTACTTCTGGGTCAACATGACCAGTCAAGTTCAACTGCAGGGCATAGGAAGGACTTTGCAAGCTTACCTTGAGGCTACAGAAGATGACTTCTTTACCTGCCTTCAGGTGGGAACAAAGGGAAGCCAGCCTTCATTAGGACGACTGCCTCCTGGATTGTTTCTGCTATTATCCTGGCTTATAATTCAAAGCATTTGCCTTCATTTAACCACTTCATATCCAGGCCAATTCTGACATTTCTCTCCTACATGTAAAATTCCTAATTTTTTTGCTAGAAAATTACATAGAACCTAGAGAATACAATGGCGCTCGTTGCAACTTTTTATCTCGCACGGTATTTGTGCAGCAATTTTTCGAACACGTTTTTTTCAGAAAAAAAACTGTTACATGCTTAAAAAAAAAAAAAGAGAGAGGTCAATTTTTTTGCATAATGTGAAAGAGGAGGATACACTGAGTAAATAGATACCCAACATGTCACGCTTTAAAATTGCACGCGCTCGTGGAATGGCGCCAAACTTTGGTATTTAAAAATCCCCATAGGCGAGGCTTTACATTTTTTTACTGGTTACATATTTTGGGTTACAGAGGAGGTCTAGGGCTAGAATTATTGCTCTCACTCTAACGTTTGCGGCGATACCTCACATGTGTGGTTTGAACACCGTTTTCATATGTGGGCGGGACTTACGTATGCGTTCGCTTCTGTGTGCGAGCTCACAGGGACAGGGGTGCTTTACTTTATTTTTTATTTTTTTTATTGTTAATTTTATTTTTATTTTTTTAGTTTTACACTTAAAAAAAAAAAACTGATGACTTTTATTCCTATTACAAGGAATGTAAACATCCCTTGTAATAGGAATATGGCATGGTCGGACATATTTACAGTGAGATATGGGGTCAATAAGACCCCATATCTCACCTGAAGGCTGGGAAGAATAAAAAAAAAACGATTCTGGCTTCCTAGCCAGATCGTCACCATTAATTTGAATACAGAGGCCGGGCGTGATGTCATAACATCGCGCCTGGCCTCCGAACGATCATAGAGACTCCGGGGACGATCTAGTCCACCGGAAATCTCTATGGTAACTTGCTGGGGCCGGCAGATCCTGTGACCGACTCACCGATGGAAACAGTGAGTCGGTAGAACCACCGGAGGGCGGCGGGAGGGGGGGCATCCCCTCCCACCGCCCGTAAGAACGATCAAGCGGCGGAACAGCCGCTATGATCATTCTTATGGTGCAGGGAATCACCGGCTGAAAACGGCAATATCTGAATGATGTCTGTGGCTTCAGGCATCATTTAGATATAACCACTGAAAGCCCATGACGTCAATAGACGTAGTATGGGCGCCAAGTGGTTAAAGAAGTGACCACACACTCTAGAAGAAGTCTCCCAACTTTCTGGGTGGCAGCCTTTCAAGTGTCTCCAAAAACCATCTGTAGGGTAGCATCCTGGTTTTCAGGAAACACCTTCAACTCGCATTACCCTTTTTAGCCTGCCTACTCGGCAACTGTAGATTTTGGACAGAACATTCTGTCCAAGTGTCAAAATGTAATTAATTTGTCTTATGCATCCCACCCAAAATGTCTACTGTCTCGTGACTAAATTCCATGGTAACACAAGAACACTGCTTCCATTTAGGAGCCAGTTATGAAACAGAGGCCTCAGACAGGGTATTAAAAAGTGGGGAGTACCCATTTACCCAAGTATAGATATTCACTTTTTATGTTTTATTTATTTTGCTTCTTTTTTAAAGCCTTCTAATGTGGAACAATTACATTGAGCATGTAAGAATTATTCCTTGGGTATGACTGATTACATGAGATAATGACTTTGTGTAAAGCAAATATTTTTTTTTAATTGACATAAGATAGGATTGTATAAAGATCTTATGATCCATGCAGGATGTAATATCAATTCTAGATAACTGAGTATCCTGTGTGTTAAAAGTAAAACTCAAATTGGCATTCAAATTATGCAAAAATTATATTGTATGAATATCTCATCCCAAAATGAAAATAAGATTATCTATGTATCTGGAATTTTTTTTTATATTAGACCAAAATGGGTTGACATCAACAAAAACGTGACACTCTTCCCACCAACCCATCTATAGGTAAGCGTATGTTGGGGGAAAACGTATTCCCAATAGAAGAGTCGCACTTATGGAGATACCTACCCCCATCAAACAATAATTGCACGTCAAGAAAACTACTGGAAAAAGAGACCCTGGCCATCTACGTAGGGGCTCTTACAGGGTTAACACTACATACATATGAGGGATATATGAGTGTAAAGCTCAGAGAAACAACACATCAATCATTTAAGGTTAACATTTCATTTCTGTTTATTCGTTGTTTTGTTTTTTTATAATGTTTTGCATTCCTTAGGTAGGAAAGTGATTTCCACGCCAAAGGTTGAAGGAACCTGACCATCAAAATGCCCAAATGTTTACGAAGGGACCTGTTGCTAAGGACAATAGGTCAGCCAACCAGTAGCGAGGACCCCTTGTACACCTTTGGGAGATGATAAAATATGGGGGTCACAGAAAAGGCAGGTACTAATCTATTCCCATGGATACTTGGAAATTAACAAATGTATCCATCTCTTTCTTGAAAGATGCAGTGGGGTCCCTATTTAAAAAAAAAATGATTTTATTGTCTGCAAGTTGTCTAAGGACCTTCTGACAATCATTCACATCTAACACCACAACTGCTTCTCCCTTATCAGCTACTACTTAATGATGACATCTGGGTTCTCCCTTAAAGGTCATAAAGCCTCTATCTTGTTCAGTCATATTGTAGAAACTAGTATTAGTATCTTGTTTCAACCAACAAAATGAGTTCCTTCTTTACATATTTATGAAATAAATGTAAAACTTCCCCTCATTTATTAATGGGGTAAAAATCGGACTTATAATAATTTGATATTGTGGGGCAGGAAGGTTCAGTTATCTTGTTTCCTATATTTATGCCCTGCTGACCAAAACTAACCAATGTTGATAAGTCATATACAAGAATACTGTATATCTTAGAAATCAAATTCATCATTCACCTTAGAAGAAATACGTTTTGAGCTTGTGTCTGTGTGTGTTAATAATCTGTTGCATTGCCATAATCACGAGCAGCCAATAGATCACCAACATCAAAATGCTCTTTAAAAAAACTGACAGAGGCTAAAAAACACATTGTTATTGATTACAGTGTCCCTTTAAATATATTTTTCTTACTTCCTTTCTCAGTGACTACCACCACAAGGGCTACATATTTTAAATGTGGCTATAAATGACAAATAATAAAATCCGTTTTAAATAGCAACAATGCCTAAAAAGAACCATTTACATTTTTGTGGGTTGAACAGGCATATGTATATTTTTAAATGTTACAAAATGCTCTTTGAATTAGTCTGTTTGTTGCAGAAGGTTGCGGAACAACGTAACGAGGTTACCATGGATACTCACTTGTTCTCATTTGTAATGTCATATCTTGGGAACGGGTCTTTGTCATTATCATTAAAGTCATAACTTGCTTCTGGATCCTGAAATACAAAGCATTAAGTTAGGATAATATAAAGTATAACCTCCATTTGCTTTCCAGAAATGTGAAAATTAGGGTACAATTTGGTGTACATTCTTATAGCGATCTACATTCCCTTGTCTGTGAGAACTGTACCTATAATGGCACATAAATAATGCCTTAGGGAGCAGAGTGCAAGGCTTAAGCCTCAACAAACTGATACTTTTTTCTTTTTTACATTTTCCTCTAATAGCCACCTTTGTAAATGTTAGACATGTGCGATTAGTTTCGTACGAATCGCAAATTCATACGAATTTCCCTAAATTCGTACGTTCGGGAGGATCCGGAATACGAATTGACATGCGTCCGAATTTTGTACGCAATACGAACTTTTGTTTACGAATTTCGGATCAGTTGTCGTCGCATCATTTTGCTTATTATGAGGGGCTCCCATCATCCTTGTGCTATGCTGACTTCCTCCTGGGGCTGTACCTCTGCTGTGCTCATTATGAGGGGTTTCCACCATTCCTGTGCTGACATACTGAGCATAGCAGGGGTACAGCCCCAGGAGGAAGTCAGCACAGCACAGGGATGGTGGGAGCCCCTCATAATGAGCACATGGCTGCCATGCACAGCTGCTTTTGTTTTTATACCCCGCACTGTACGGGGTCAGCGGGGATATGCGGGGTCACTGGAAATTGTTTGGTGTTACCAAGCATGTGCTCTCCGCACATCCCCGGTGACCCCAAACAGTGTGGGGTGATCAGGCGAAAACTGGACCAGCAATGCATGGCAGACAATCCGCTTCTCTCTTGTATTTTCAAATCTTAACGGAACAAACTGAAGAGAAGCTGATTGGTTGCCATGGGCAACTGCTCCAGATTCTGTTCGCTTCAAGCTGGATCAATTTCCCTAAATGTCTTTTTATCTGTTCTAGCAGTCATATGTGTAAATGAGAAGAATGGTGGGGGCACATCAGGGCACATTGGAGCACATCAGGGCACATTGGGGCACATCAGGGCATATTGGAGCACATTGGGGCACATCAGGGCACATCAGGGCATATTGGAGCACATTGGGGCACATCAGGGCACATCGGGGCACATCAGGGTATATTGGAGCACATTGGGGCACATCAGGGCATATTGGAGCACATTGGGGCACACTTTTGCTATGAATTGTGCTGCTGGTTCTAGGAGGTAAATCCTGGAACAGCTGGCGACATGCAAATGTCTGCTGTTTGCCAGGCTCTTTACCACCAGCAGTCTTCACTCCCAGTCGCCTCAGCTTTATGGGAGGTGAGCTGAGCTCAGAGGGCGCAGAGACAGAACGTCCCACCTGCTGCTCATCTACACGGCTCATAGCTCTCCCTCTCTTTTTTGGCCTTGTTTGCTGCTAATTTTTCCTTTAAAAGTTAGAAAAATGTAGACAAAAAAAATATGATTTTGATTGCAGCAAACTAACACCAAAATCACCAAATGTACAAAAAAAATATTATACCAACAGAAAATAACAAAATATTAACTAAATGAAACAAGAACTGAAAAAAAAAAAAGATCTCTCAAAACCAACCAAAAAACGAATAAAACCAGAAACTAAACACTAAGAGATGATACACTTGCAAACTACAACTGATATAAACTAAAATGAACAATGAAAAGCTAAGGATTGCAAAGATATTCGCTCAGATGCACAGAGAAATAATCGTGTGATCTGCTCCACTACACTAACTAACCCACAAAGGGAAGTCACATGATCGGGCCTGCCCTGTAGGCCTCAGCAGCAGAAGAAAACCTCTGATTGGTCAACCAAGTCACGTGTTGTTTCCGTAGTAACGAAATTTGGACATATTGTCATATTGAGGTATATATTTTTTCCTTTAAATTCATTGTAAAGAACGTTTGTACAAGTTAACGAACCTAACGACAATTCGTATTTCGTACTAATTGAAATTGAATTTCGGACACGAAATACGAAGTATGAATTAATTCTAACATGAACTGGAACGGAACGAATTTATTGATGGCGCCCATGTCTAGTAAATGTGGGATTAAAGTATACATCAATCCTAAAAATGAACTTCTCTTATTTGCTCCTTTTGGTCTGTTAAATATGCAAGTGAAAGTATTAAGTTATATATTATACACAGTGGCGGCTGGTGCTATATTTTTTTTGGGGGGGCAGCAAACAATCCACCGGCCACCTCCCCCATCCCTACCAACACACATCACTCCAGCTTATGCAGGTCCACACAGAGCTCACATCACTGTGTGATCACATCATCACTGTTGACGGAGCAGATTGTGGAGCTGCACAGAGGGGATCTAAGCAGACTGGGAAGTTGTATCACAGTAAGTGAAACCCGCACCCTCGTTGATCAGTCACCAGCCCCACACTTACCCCATCTAGATCGCAGGCAGCGCTTCCTCCGGGCGGGGGGTGGCTGCTTCCCCCTGCATCTCCTCCTCCTTAGCTTCACAGAGGCTTCCCTTGTGTCTCCTCCTCCTCGGTGGCCAATGCGATCGCTTCTCTTCTCGGCCAGTCGGGTCTCAGGACATTGGCCAGGAGGAGAATCAGGAAGACAATAGCGAATATTAATTTGGTAGTGTCACACAACTGGGTGGGCATTTAGGAGCCGGGCGCATGGATTAGGGGTGCGCCACCCCTGCACCCTGCATGGACAGGCCATCACTGATTATACATATGATATATATATATATCAAAATAATAAAAAAAAAAAGTTGTTGAAATCCAGTGCTGTCCCGTGCACTCTGTATTATTTGTTTTTTTATTACTAGCAGTGTTATCAGCCCTGCCCAGTTTACCTCTGTGTGTGTACTACAGAACACCTCTGCCTTATGCTGTGGAGATAAGGAGGGAGCGCTCGAGCCCTAATACACTTTCTGGCCTAGGGTGACAACAATAGACCCTAAGAAATTTTAACATGACATTTTCTTTTTCTCACACATCTTTCACCAAAGTCAGAGAAAGTAACAGATAGTAAATTATATAATTAGAAATTTAAACATACATAGTTTACATAGATATCTGTATGATTCCATTCCAGCCCATCATCAAGAACGGTTACAACACTGCCTTTCCCAGTTATTCCCTTTCTCCAGACTGGTATGACATGTAAATCCAGCTTTGGCAACTTTGGGTTGACTCTTGTGTCTCTCTGTGAACATAAGAACAAGAATTACAAAGGGGTATCTCACTTCACAGTGTATACACAAAATCCTGTATGAATGAATGAATTTTTTATTATACTCTGTGCCTCTGGAGTCTCCTGACAGTGCTCTCCTCTCCTCCAAGTGCCCCATAGCAAGCCGACTACTATGGGGGGGGTACCCATAGCCAAGCTGTTTTTGCGCCCAAAGACACACACAGTGCGGCTTGAACCCACACCCTTCTCCCTCCGCACAGGATTTGATTGGCAATCACTCCCGCTGTTGCCTCTGTGTCTTGTGAGAAGAGGAAGAGGAAACGCTGTGCCTCTGCAGACAGACATAGCAATGGATCAAGAAAGGACTCAGGTAAGTGTTTAGGGTGGGGGGGGGGCAATACAACTAATGAGCCCTTTTTTACCTTAATACAGGGAATGCATTTAAGGTATTAAAATTTAATTAAGGTAAAATGTCTTGGACCACTTTAAACTATTAGTTTTAATATTACACACTGAAGACTACTGTTGCACAGGGGAACTCTACAATCTCCTTTCCGGCACACGCTTCGCCCACAGTCCTTGCCGAACTGCAGAACACTTCAAACATGCAGGGCAAATGTCCAATAAGGCAGGATCTCGAAAACCGCTATACTTAAGACAACTAGTGATGGTTGCTGCATAGATTGATCTTGTAGGGCTTTGTGTTAACCTGGGTTGCGTTAAGCCAGTCTATTAATTTGCATAGGCTGCCTAATGCACTTGATTGCATCAAAATGTTGCATGCACCACTTCTGGTAGCACATCACACCACAGCACATGTCAGTATGTTGCTGTGTTGCAATGCACATTGACAGCAAGCTGCATCGGGGTGCCCTGCCCTAAAATACTCCATGCAGACATTGCTGGAGTGCATATATAAAGACAGAAGAAAAGGAGGCTGATTTACTAAAAGATTTGAGAACTTGAGAGTTCAGCTAATAAAATGTGTGAATATCCACTTTAGTTATCCAATTATGAGGCGACTGCATTAAGTAAACAGGTATTTCACTAGACTGAACAATTGAAGTGAATCTCCACAGTAAATCTGAACATTTTGAAATCCTTTAGTAAATCAGCCGGTCTGCAAAGAGGCAAACAGCACTGAAAGGTATTAAAGAATGAAAACAAGTAATCTATACATAAATCAAGGTAAGTATTTATGATACACTTGCGGGGATTTACTAAAAGTAAATCTGGTGCAGCTGTGCATAGTAACCAATCAGCTTCTAGATTTGAATGTGAAAGCTTAATTGAAAAAGAAAAACATCATTCACATTCAGGTAGTGTTTACATCAGGGGTGTTGCTAGGAGGATTGTGACAGTCCTGGAGCACCCCTGGGTATACCACCATAATGCAGTGCACTATGCTTGCACATATAGCACAGTCATTGTACCCGCAAAATGTGCATTGTGTCACAAATGATAGTCTCACAGACATATATAAACCTCAGCACAATCATTTAAAAAAAATGAAGCCCTTCCATTACATAGTTATTAGGATTCAAAAAAGAAACAGGTCCATCCAGTTCAGTGTGTGTTTGTTTCTGTGCGTGTGTGTGTTTGCCATTTGCTTTTCTGTGCACAGAATATGAAAAGAGAGCTAACACTTTTTTGTGAGCTTAACTTAAAGAAGAATTATATTTAAATAGTTGTGGACTACCAGTTACAACCATTCCTTTTTTGGTCAGGAGTATATACTGTACAATACATCATAAAGAATGCAGTGGCTAGGGATGTGTAATTCACAGAGTTCAGGAGTGTGTAATGCACAGAATGCTGTGTACAGTAACACAAAATGCACAAGTGGAGACAAGGATATGTACCACACAAAGTGTAGGGATCAGAAGTCCGTGTTGCACAAAGTTTAGGGATTTGGAGTATATACTGTAACACGCAAAATACAAGAATCAAGAGTAAGCAACACACAAAGTGCAGAGATTGAGAGTAAGTAACGTGCAGAGTACAGTATCAAGAGTAAGTAATGCGCAGAGTGCAATATTTAAGAATAAGTAATGTACAAAGTGCACGGGCCAGCCCTGTGCTACAGGCCCGACAGTCAGTGGGAGTGCTGGCAGATGGGCACTTAATCCCGCAGCTGTTGAAGCACACAAATGAAAGAAAATAAATGCAAGAGGTTGTAGCATCGCCAGACCCATGGCACTCACCAAAATCTCCAGGGCATGTATCCTGGGTGCCCAGCGCTAATGTCCACCACGGTTTATATCTACATTAAAGAGCATCATCATTCATAAATAAATACTTACCAACCTGACTGACCTCCACCCTTCCATTCAGTGTTATGTACCGTTCATTACCTTGGAGAGAATAGGCCATCCCTTAACTGCGTTTGAGGAATGTGCACTTCAATGCACTTGCCAATGGATGTGAATTACAGCACAGCATAATACACACATTGTGCTAATGTGTGCATTGAGGTGTTCTGCCAGTCCATTCATTTACACGCAGAGATACATGCATTAATGTGTGAGAATTAATGCAAAGCACTCCAGAAGGAAAGTGCAAACCTATCTTTTAAGTAAGCTAAAGAAAAGAAGGTATTCCCAAGTAAAAGTAAGTCACTAAATCATTTGGAATTTCCTCAGGCATCAATTATGTATAGTAAGTGAAATGTTTGGACACATTTATTAATAGTTGGCTGTTATGCATCTATTACTAAGTTTACTCTTCAAAATCAGCTGATGTATTCCAAAAACAGCAGACAAAGAGAGTAAGGCCCCTTTCACACCGACGTCCCGTTCAGGCCCGCCTGTCAGTTTTTTAGGCGGACCTGAACGGGTGCTCCATAGAGGTCTATGGAGCGTCGGATGTCAGCGGTGACATGTCCGCTGACATCCGACCCGCTCCGATCCGAAAAAGTGTAACGGAGGAAAAAGCTATTTTTCCATCCGTCTGCGGATCGGATCGGGTGACGACGGGCACTGCGGTCCGTCGTCATCCGATCTCCCATAGGGGAGAGCGGCGCTGTGACAGATCCGTCCCTGCGCAGTGTGCAGAGACGGACCTGTCATCTCCCTGCTCAGCGGGGATCGGCGGAGTGATCCCCGCTGAGCAAACGGACATCCACGGGGCGGATCAGAACTGATCCGCCCCGTGTGAAAGGACCCTAAGGCCGCGTACACATGCGCGGACTGTTCGCCCAACCTTGTTCGTCAAACAGTTTGACAAACAGTCCGCTCAAAATTAGCATGAACGGACTTGACCACACACGATGAACGAACAGTCCGCTGAAACCGTGCGCGATAACGTGAACGGCACGTACGACGGGACTAGAAAACGACGTCCTATACACTGCAATGCAACCTTCGGCGTGTAAATCCTTTCTGAGTATGCGCGGAACTTAGTTTGACGAACAAGCCTACACACGAGCGGACTGTCCGCTCAAACCAAGTTTCAGCGGACAGTTTTACGGAAATTCCGAAAAACTTTGTTCGTCAGACTGTCCGCTGAAACTGTCCGCTGAAGCCCACACACGAGCGGACTGTCCGCTGAAACACTGTTCAGCGGACAAAGTTGGGCGAACAGTCCGCTCGTGTGTACGCGACCTTAAGTAATGGTGCAATAGCAATGTCATGGCTCTGATGTGATCTTATAGCGTTTAACTAAATATGGTTCTCCAATTCATAAGGGAGGTTATAGGAAGTCTGCTCTTTGGAATATTTGTACATTTGGGTGATTTTCTCTTTATTAATTGACTAGCTTTAAACTGGATGAAAATATTCACATGTACTTTCAAAAACTGCTACCATTTAAATACCAAGATGCATGTACCTTTTTATTTAAATATACACTCTCCTATTTATTTATTTTTTAACTGAACATACATTTTTTTAAAAGCATTAGCCAGGGAGAGACATTTGTAGGCAATACATTTATTGCAATATTTACAAAATGAAGGGTTTTTGTTAATTAATCTGTTCATTTAATTAATCTGTTAATTAAACCTGGGCCAATCACAATATGCGGGAAATTCATACACCTGTGTAAGCTGCAACTCAAGCTTATACAAGATTTCCTTTCACAATCAGTAGTTGAATACATCAGTTGGGGCAAGTATATGCTTCCAAGGAGAGCTAGGTTAACATTAACGTGACCCTGTATTTACATTAGTTAACTGTTATTATGGAATGAAATGGCTTCAAAACAGTACCTACCAAATACCACTGATTTTTCCACAAAGGATCATTAAAAAGGTCTTCTGAGTCTGTATTCATCACATAGCCTCGTTTAGTCCTTTGCTTGAGATACTGCTGTTCTGCCCATGAGACCTATAAATTTACATAAAATGCATCATGTCATTCATGAGGATATATACTCTATAACAACTGAACATTTTCCAACTGCTTTCATGAAGTTAGTGCTAGAAAAGCCATCTTGATGTTGGTGACAACCTGCCAGTAACAGGATAGCTAACAGACCACTTAGTTCTACCTATAGAGTAACTCCCTCACTACTGTAGCAGTGTTTAAGGCCAGTGGGAAATAACTCTATTAGGAGCAGTGGTTTTCTTACTTGGGTGATTCTGCTGCAGCTACATAGTCAATTTATCTACACTATATTACCAAAAGTATTGAGACGCCTGCTTTTACACTGACATGAACTTTAATAGCACCTCAGTCTTAGTCTGTAGGGTTGAATATTGAGTTGGCCCACCTTTTGCAGCTATAACAGCTTCAACTCTTCTGTGAAGGCTGGCCTGCGCTTCAGCCCGATAGAAAATCTTTACGATGAATTTGAGCAGAGACTGTGAGCCAGGCCTTCTAGTCTAACATCCTTCCTCACAAATGCGCTTCTGGAAGAATGGTCAAACATTCCCATAGACACACTCCTAAACCTTGTGGACAGCTTTCCCAGAAGAGTTGAAGCTGTTATAGCTGCAAAGGGTGGGCCAATTTAACATTGAACCCTATGGACTAAGATTGGAATACCATTAAAGTTCATGTGCGTAGGCAGGTGTCCCAATACTTTTGGTAATATAGTGTATATGTGAACTGTTCTACCTACCAAAATTGTCATTGTGCTGAGTCAGTCTTGGTATTTAGGCACTCACCTATTTGGTGACCTTAAATTTCTCTACTACAGGCAATACAGTGTTGTCAACAGCCTTCCACCAAGGCTATGACTGGATAATAAAGAAGAAGAAGCTGTACTCTGAAAAGATCATCATTCTACACGGTCATGGACATAGTCAGCAGAGGGTACTTGTACAGGAACAATTATTGGACACCCTCATTCAGTTAAAACTGAACATAACATTTATTCACTGTGTTTAGATAGATGAAGGTGAAGAATAGATGCCCAGAAACTTCATATGTAATTAGGTTCATACATTAAACATTGATCCACTTTTTGCCCAAATGGGTAAAAGAGGAAAAATCTGCATGTCTCATTGCCAATCAGGCAGGAATTTAAGAAGGTTCTTGCTGTATAACAACAATTATATTACATATCAGAAACAAGGTTATGGCATGATGAAGAATGGCCTAGAGCAGTGATGGCGAACCTTGGCACCCCAGATGTTTTGGAACTACATTTCCCATGATGCTCAACTACAATGCAAAGTGCATGGGCATCGTGGGAAATGTAGTTTCAAAACATCTGGGGTGCCAAGGTTTGCCATCACTGGCCTAGAGGGCCACTAATGCCCAAGGGGGCTCTAATTCAGCTGCACATTCTGCTAGCTCCTCCTGCAAGCATGGTTTAACTTTGTGAATGTCCCAGAATTGGTAATGCTGTACAGGGAACTGCAGGAGGCCAATATCAGAGCAGATTCAGGTGCAAACTTATAGGTAAAGGTAAGTATTAAGTTCTTTAAATGAATACAAAACTGAGGTAAACTATTTTTTTTTGCCTGCAGTTCAGAATTAGAGCCTCCAGTTAGAATTTTTCAGTTCTGGATTGAGTCAAAATGTGTCAGTTCCTGTTTTTGTCTCTGAATTCATTAAAGAGATTTACCCTTACTTCCTGTCCCATGCAAAAATGAGGGCACAGGCATTACCAGCAAAAAAGTCACTGGCAGCAATTACCATTGCCTGATGTTGTAACCCTTCCCCGCTGTGTCCTTGTTGTAAACAGGTGGCAATAAAAACCTGACTGAGGCTCTATCCCAGACAAGGCTTAATTAAAAGTTTTGGCTGGGGTTAGGCTTTAAAATGAACTTTTTTTGACTATCTTCTCTTTTGCGTCATTTACTCTTTCTAATGTACCCCTGTGGCACAGAATCTGCCGATAGCGGGCTAGTGCTGAATATCTGCTGACACGGCAGCTGGCTCCACCTTTCAGCGCATGGTTAAGAGCCAAAGCCCGGCATGCTGTCCCCAGCCTGTCACTCCAGTGAGTGCTGGAGGAGAGGAGCCATGTGCACTGACTGACAGCCACTGTTCTTTACTGCCAGCAAAACCGAGAGATGATTGATCAGTGGTCATGTGATCTGCCAGCTCTCTGTCTTAGATAGACATGTGCAGAATAAAAAAAAATGTTTTGTTTAGTATTGTTTTGATTTGTTATTTACATAAATTAGTTTAATTAAATTCAAGTAATTTGTTTTTCGAAATTGATTTTGTTTATTCAAATTCGAATCCATTCAAATTTTTTAAATTCCATTTGAATTCCATTCAAATTGTATTTGAATTGAATTCCATTTGAAATTGAATTAATTTTATTTGAAATTTGAATTGTGGAGGATAGTTATATTCTTTTTAATTCCATACTATTCTATTGTTTTTTTTTCTATTCTATTCTTTTCTTTTCTATTATATTCTATTTTTTTCCATTCTATTCAAATTTATTTTATTTGGAATTAAAATTTCGGAAAACGGTTATATTGTTATATTCTTTCTTTTCTATTATATTCTTTTCCATTGTTTATTCAATTCTATTATTTTATTTTCAATTCTATTATTTTCTATTCTATTCAAATTCAAATGTATTCTATTTCAAATTTGAAGTTTAGAAGATGGTTATATTTTTTTCTATTTTATAATCAATTCTATTTTCTATTCTATTAGATTCTATTCCTTTATTCTCTTTTCTATTTTATACAGTTATTTTATTATTTTCTATTCTTTTATTTTACATTCTATCCCTTTCTTTCTATTTTCTTGTATTCTATTCTTTTCTATCCTAATATATTGTTTTCTATTCCTTTATTTTCTATTCTATTTTATTCTCTTCGGAAATTCAGATTTGATTTAAAAACTATTTGAATTTGATTCAAAAACTAATCTAATTTGAATTTCATCTGCAATTTTGATTCATTATTTCATATTCGCTTAAATTCGTTACTATTAAAGAATGAAAAATTTGTCCAAGTTTCAATTCGAAACAAAACGAACCACACATGTCTAGTCTTATGCCTCATACACACGGTAGGACATTCCGACCACAAAATCCATCAGAGTTTTTCCGCCAGATTTTGGCCGCAATTTGTCTTGCATAAACACGGTCAGACAAAGTTGTTAGAAAATCAGATTGTTCGAAACGAGGTGACGTACAAAATGCACGACGGGACTACGTAGAGGCCAGTAGCCAATAGCTTTCGTCTCCAAATTTTTTCTGAGCATGTGTGGCACTTTGTGCATCGGAATTCTCTACACACAATCGGAAAAAGGCCGATCGGATTTTGTTGTAGGAAAATTTTAGATCCATCTCTCAAACTTTTTCTGCCGGAAATTCCGAGGGAAAAAGTCCGATAGAGCCCACACATGATCGGATTTTCCGACAACATAATCCGATCTGACTATTTCCGTCTGAATTTCCGACCTTGTGTATGGGGCATTAGAGGTTAAGCGCAGGATAGCTGCAGTGTCACACATATGCTGCGGCATAGAGGGGAGTATGTATGTTTTTTCACTAACTTCAACATTTTTCTTTAAACCTTATTGATGAAGGTGACAATTACAAATAATAACCACCCTGCTGCTAGTCAACATCCAAAACACTGTTAATATTGCTGAGAAATTACCCGGTTATCATCATACAACCGCTTTGTAATGTGTGGGGCACTTCTCCGAGATCTCCTGGGATGATCCCTATGTTTGAATAAAAAATGGTTTGGAAGCGATCCAATCTGTAAAAATAAAGACGGTGCAAATAAATATAGGGGAAGCATAGTACTTTGAGCACATACAGTATATAGCAAAGCAGTCAGTTTCCCTGTAAAGTGTAAGCATCATCCAAGAATGAATGTTTCACTTCCTGTGTGCACACACATACAATATATATATTACATCCGTGCAGTAATTAAGCTGAAAACACACATAATGCCTTGTGAAAGGGGGTAAAACACAATAAGCTATAGCAGATTGGCTGCTTTCTGTAACCTCTGTCTTTGTATGTGAGTGCGTTTTTATTGTATTATTAGCCACAGGCAGGGAACTCTCATAAATTATAGAGTATGTTATCTCTACACGGAGTCATACCACCCTTGTATTTACATAAAACCAATTACTCATTCCTAGTAATGTTCCTGTGATGTCATGGTTTCATGGAAAATGTATATTTCTACACAAAGGATGTTTGCCATTATTTTCTCTTTGACTCATGCAATGTCGGAAAAAAAAAAAAAACAGTGCAAACTGCCACTGCACTTTTCTTTTACTGGTGTTGGTGGTAGATCACCATTCAAGTAGCACCATTCTTTTTTTTTCAATCAAGTCATTTTTATTTCATTTTCAAATTAAATAAAAAAAGTCAAAACCCACAAATCATTCCCACAAAACAACCCCACCCAACAACAAAAAAAGAAAAGAAAAACAAAAAGATTGTGCCTTGCAATTGCATTTTGAGTTTTGCTTTAAAACTTTTATCACATTGAATTAAATTTAATAATTACAGTTTTGTTACATAAAGCCAAACATTATATTCAATTTAATTAAATTACTACCCCCTAGCGACATATATATGCATATACAGTTATCCTCCACCACAAATCCTTCTCAATACTAAGTTTCTTCAGCATCATTGGTATGCTCAACTATTTGCTCAGATAAGTTGGAGACAAAGCACCAGGACCAAATTTTCAAAAATTTATTAGAGCTTCTCCTATGTTTATATGCCAATTCCTCCTGTTTTAACTAGTTGCTGACCGCCGGCCGTCAAATGACGGCCAGGCAGCGCACCTATTGTGGCGGGAGGCCGTCATATGACGGCCTCCCGTTTAAACAGGGAATGCCCGCGATCGTGCGCGCGCATCCCTGTTTCTTCGGTGGCGGCGTGTCACGGAGACACCGCTCGCCACCGAAGGGGGTGAACAGCCATTC
This sequence comes from Lithobates pipiens, assembly GCF_037356315.1. Lineage (NCBI taxonomy): Eukaryota > Metazoa > Chordata > Amphibia > Anura > Ranidae > Lithobates > Lithobates pipiens. The sequence goes on along the minus strand of NW_027507790.1, from coordinate 146,509,835 downwards.
GTTATGGCTGTTTACCACGTGATCGGCCGTGATGAAGTCACGGCCGATCACAGATGGTCACACCCCCAACGTGCACGGCGCATGCGCGCGATCGCGAGCGCGCCGCGCGTGCACGTCGGTGGCGGCGTGTTCCCCGGGAACACTGCTCGTCACCGACGCTGGTAAACAGCCATTGGCTGGCTGTTTACCCACGTGATCGGCTGTGATCCTTTCACAGCCGATCACAAAAATGTAAACAAACTGCGGTAACGGGATGTTACCGGGTTCTCCTCCTCACACACCGATCGTGTGTGAGGAGGAGATTGCGGTAACATCTCGTTACCGCATACAGTGTACACCAAACATACTGATTGCCCCCCCCAATAAAGAGGACCTGTCACCACCCCTCATAGTACCTGTCAATCACAGTCCATCAGAGTACCTGTCACAGTCCATCAGAGTATTTGAGTACCTGTCACAGCACATCAGAGTACCCGAGTACCTGTCACAGCCCATCAGAGTACCTGTCAGCCCATCAGAGTACCCGAGTACCTGTCACAGTTCATCTGAGTACCCGAGTACCTGTCACAGCCCATCAGAGTACCCGAGTACCTGTCACAGCCCATCAGAGTACCCGAGTACCTGTCACGGCACATCAGAGTACCCGAGTACCTGTCACGGCACATCAGAGTACCCGAGTACCTGTCACGGCACATCAGAGTACCCGAGTACCTGTCACGGCACATCAGGGTACCCGAGTACCTGTCACGGCCCATCAGAGTACCCGAGTACCTGTCACGGCCCATCAGGGTACCCGAGTACCTGTCACAGCCCATCAGAGTACCCGAGTACCTGTCACGGCACATCAGAGTACCCGAGTACCTGTCACGGCACATCAGGGTACCCGAGTACCTGTCACGGCCCATCAGGGTACCCGAGTACCTGTCACGGCCCATCAGGGTACCCGAGTACCTGTCATGGCCCATCAGAGTACCCGAGTACCTGTCATAGTCCATTAGAGTACCGAGTACCTGTCACAGTCCATTAGAGTACCGAGTACCTGTCACAGTCCATCAGGGTACCCGAGTACCTGTCACAGTCCATTAAAGTACCGAGTACCTGTCACAGTCCATTAGAGTACCGAGTACCTGTCACAGTCCATTAGAGTACCGAGTACCTGTCACAGTCCATCAGGGTACCCGAGTACCTGTCACAGCCCATCTGAGTACCCGAGTACCTGTTCCAGTCCATCTGTGTACCAGAGTACCTGTCACAGTCCATCTGAGTACCCGAGTACCTGTCACAGTCCATATGAGTACCTGTCACCGCCCTTCAGAGTACCCAAATACCAGTCACCAAACCATCAGAGTACCTGTCACCAGACCATCAGAGTACCCGAGTACCTGTCACCAGGCCATCAGAGTACCCGAGTACCTGTCACCAGGCCATCAGAGTACCCGAGTACCTATCTCCAGCCCATGTCTCATAGAATATACGTTGGGGTGTTTGCTTTCCAAAATGGGGTCATTTTGTGGGTAATTTCACTGTCCTGGTGGTTCAGGACCTTCAAAAGTGTGATGGGTAGGAATGAAATGAGATGTGTCATTTATGCTCCTAGAACGCCTGAACGCACTACTTCGTTGTTCGGCCTCTCTATGTGGCCAGGCTGTGTAAAAGTCCTACACATGTGGTATCCCCATACTCGGGAGGAGTAGCAGAATGTATTTTGGGGTGTAATTTTTGCTATATACATGCTATGTGTTAGAAATATCTTATAAATTGACAATTTTGTGTAAAAAAAAAATGCGTTTTAATTTTTTTCCACATATTCCAAAAACTTCTGGAAAAAAATGAACCGTTCAAAAGACTCATTATGCCTCACAGATTATACGTTGGGGTGTTTGCTTTCCAAAATGGGGTAATTTTATGGGAAATTCCATTGTCCTGGTACTCCAGGGCCTTCAAAAGTGTAATAGGTGGTTGAGAAATGAGATGCGTAATTTTTGCTCGTAGAACGTCTGAAGGTACTACATCAATGTTAGTGCTCTGTATGTGGCCAGGCTGTGTAAAAGTCCTACACATGTGGTATCGCCGTACTCGGGAAGAGTAGCAGAATGTATTTTGGGGTGTAATTTGTTGTATGCATATGCTGTGTGTGAGAAATAACCTGATAATATGACAATTTAGTAAAAAAAAAAAAAAGTCTTCATTTTGCAAAGAATTGTGGGAAAAAATGACAACTTAAAAAAACTCACCATGCTACTTACTTAATACCTTGGGATGTCTACTTTGTAAAAAGGGGTTATTTGGGGGGTATTTGTACTTTCCTGACTTGTTAGTGTCTCAAGAAATGAGGTACACCTGATGTACTGAAGGCCTGATCAGAAGTGATCAATTTTCAGCGATTGGCACCATAGTTTGTAGACTCTATAACTTTCACAAAGACCAAATAATATATACTAATGTGGGTTATTTTTACCAAAGATATGTAGCAGTATAAATTTTGGCCAAAATTTATGAAGAAAAATTACTAATTAGCAAAAATTTATGACAGAAACGAAGAAAAAGGCATTTTTTTCACAAAATTTACGTTTTATTTTATTTATAGCACAAAAAATAAAAAACCCACTAGTGATTAAATACCACTAAAAGAAAGCTCTATTTGTGTGGAAAAAAGGATGCAAGTTTCATATGGATACAGTGTAGGATGACTGAGTAATTGTCATTCAAACTGTGAGAGCGCTGAAAGCTGAAAATTGGTCTGGTCAGGAAGGGGGTGTAACTGCACTGTACTGAGGTGGTTAAATTAAGATTTATTGCTTCGAACCATTGAGCTATTGTTGGCGGAGAATTTGATATCCATTTTTGTAGTATACATTTACGGGTTAAATACTTAGATCTTAACCACATCACATGCATCTCAGTCAGGAGAACATCTTCCAACATAATCCCTATCAATGCTATTTTTGGGTCAGACTTAACCTGTGTAGAACACAGGGTATTTAACCGCATGCCGACCAGCCGCCGCAGCGGTTACGTCGGTAACATAAACATCCACTAGAGGGCGCACGTGCGCCACTGCTCGCTCCCCGAGCCGATGCGAGTGCCCAGCGGTCTCGATCACCGCCGGGATCCCGCGATCGCTATGGGCACATGGAGAACCGACTGCTGTGTGTGTAAACACACAGTTGCCGCTTCTGTGAGCAGGGAACTGTCAGATCGTCTGTCTATGCAGAGTATGGACAGCGATCTGTTAGTTTCCCTGCTTAGTCCCAAAAAAAATGTTTTTTTATATATGTTTGGGGGATATTTATTATAGCAAAAAGTTAAAAATAATGCGTTTTTTTTTTTCAAAATTGTGGCACTTTTTTGTTTATAGTGCAAAAAATAAAAACCGCAGGGGTGATCAAATACCACGAAAAGAAAGCTCTATTTGTGGGGGGAAAAAAAGACTTCAATTTTGTTTGGGAGTCATGACGCACGACTGCGCAATTGTCAGTTAAAGCGACACAGTGCCAAATCGCAAAAAGTGGTCTGGTCTTTGGCCAGCCAAATGGTCCAGGGCTTAAGTGGTTAAAACATCAAAGACACATTTCCAGTAGCGATGCAATTTGGGGCATTGCCACAGCATATGTATAAGTGTACCCGTATCATTAGTGCACCTTGGGCAATTTGATGTAGTTGCTTTACACCAGGAATGTAGCTTTAAGGAAGTGTAATGGGATCTATGAATAATGAATAACTAGGTCAAACAGCACAAAATTTAAAACTAAACTTCACTGTTATTCATGGAGAGCGGGCAGGCTTTTAATTGCAGAAGAGACATGACTACAATAAAATACACCTTTCTTTTGGAATTTGCATTTGTGTTGGACTTTCAACTCTGAAACTTCATTGAATAACCAAAAAGGACTATTTTGTTAATGCAATTATTTAAAAGCACTGCACTTAAAATACACCTGCCTGCCTGCCTGCTCTCAGCATTCCCCCATGCGCAACTCAGCTAACGACGGCCAGCCCAATCTCTGTATGCCGGTACGACTAGCTCCTTTGCATGTGCAGGAGTGATTCCATCTTACACCAGCCAATGAAGATGAGCAAAGACCAACACACAGAAGATGCCGGTGCCATTGAGGTACAGGGGCCTTTGGAGGAAAGGTGAGTATTCATCCCTTTAGTACTGCCTTAAGCTTGTTCACACATGCTGGGGGCAGTGGAAGGTTTGCTATATTTTAGCAAACATTTGGAAGTGTTACTTGTTGTTTGTGTACCTAAAAATGCAAGTCTTGAATTCCTCATGAAAGATAGCTGTGGACATCCTGGTATGTGAGGGCACCTAAGCACTCCTGTGCCTACAGGCCCATAGCTGTATATCTTCAGTGTGATACCTAAGGTCCTGCTACCCCTGGCTGTTAGTTTCAAGGGCTCTAAAGGGAGATTTGGTGATGCCACCACTTTGCTGCTCATGGTCCCCGCATGAGGCTCTAACACAACGAAGAAAGGTGTGAAAATAGCTGCCTCTGCATTGAGATACAATGCGGAACACGGCATGGTAAGTCAAAAATAGGCAAAAGATGAGCGTCAGGGAGACCACAAGCAACGACGTTGTCTAAGTCTTTGCCCTCTGCATGATGTTTTTTTGGGCACAGCTTCCAGAGTTCAGATTCTCATTATAGCTATGAAACCTAACCTACTTAACCTAACAAATGTACAAATGTATTTAATAAAACCAAATATTGATTTGATTTGGATTTCTGTTTGCTCACTTTGCATTTTGTAGATTGTTAACAATAAGCATTTAAATTATACATTTTTGAATTATTATTCTTACTTTACAGCATTTCTTCACACCTGCCTAAAAAGTTTTCCCATTCATGCATGTTCTTATTGGTTCTTATTGGTTGCCATGGATTACCACATTTTGCACTTCTATCTATTGAAAAAGGCTGACAGTATCAATCATGTGCTACAGAAAGGGCTACTTTTCATGAGCTGTAATTTAAAGTCAAAACATTTTTTATTTTATTTTTCTTACAATTACATCACTCGCAGCAATTGTTGAAAAGTGGTTTTAGCAACTACATAACATAAACTAAAGGGTTATCTTTTGTTGGACGGTGTTAGGTCAAGTGATACAATGGCTTCTTGGATAGGGATAAATTCGTGCAGAGTCTTTGGACCTATCAGCAAAGTCAGATAAACATCATCTGTCTTTCAGTAGCAGTACATACAACACTCAGTGTGTGTGCTCACAATAGAAAGCAAACAGAGACAAGAACTGCTGCAGAGGCAGCACAAAGAGAAAGGAGGAGGTATGTATGTTCATGAAAGCGTCATGATGGAAAAGCAAAGCAATAATTCAGCCTTGACCCTAAAATCAGGATGTAGAATATTTAACAAGCCTGCTCTATAATCATGAATAGAAAATAATTTAAAGTGTCTGTAAAGGCAGAAGGTTTTTTACCTTTCTGCATTCTCAACATTAAGTTAAAAACCCTTCTGTATGCAGCTCTGCCTGCAGTCCCCTCTAATTACATACCTGAGCCCAAACTCGATCCAACAATGTGTATGAGAGCAGAGGCTCTCTTGGTTCTCTCCTTCCTCATTGGCTCAGATATGGGCAGTGCTGTAGTGGTTAGCACTTCCACCTAGCAGAAAAAAGGGCTGCTGGTTTGAATCCTGACCACGACACCATCTGTCTGGAGTTTGCATGTTCTCCCTGTACCTGCGTGGGTTTACTCTGGTTTCCTCCCATACTCTAATGAGATGCTGGCAGGCTAATCAGATCCTGTCTAAAGTGGCCCTAGTATGTGTATCAATGTGTGTTAGGGACCTTAGGTTGTAAGCTCCTTGATGGAAGGGACTGATGTGAATGTACAATGTATATTTAAACTGACGGCACTATAGAAGTACCTGAAATAAATAAATACAGCAGCGGGAGCTGTTGGCTCCTGTTAATCACAGCCAGTAAGCAGGGAGTGGCTCAGAAGTGAGCATGCATGAGTGCCCCCATGTTGGTTTGCTATGGGGCCACACATTGGGGGGAAAGGAGCCAGGATCACTGATGTGGGTGCCTGGGAAGAGGAGGATCAGGGCTGCTCTCTGCAAAAGCATTGTATAGAGCAGGTAAGTATGACATGTTTGTAATTTTAGCAGGAAATAAATAAAAAAACAAGACTTTACAATTACTTTAACCATTTTTTATATTTCCCCTGATTGGAAGATTAAAGTAGAATTTCAGGTTTCATGACAATTAAAATTGTTCATCTGGGCCAATCTGGCCAATATTTTCATTTCTGAAGAATGTAGCTGCTACATGAGCTGTAATATACCGTACTAGCATTAGTAACATACAGTTAGGTCTGATTCACACCTATGCAAGTTGCAGTTTGTATATTCCAGGTGCATTTTGCATTTTTTAATACACATTCTTGATCCATTGAAGTCTATGGAACAATAAACCGGAAAAAATATCACACACGGACACTCCGAAAGTCTGGCGATTTCTAACGCGATGACGTACAGCACATACGACGGGACTAGAAAAAGGAAGTTCAATAGCCAGTAGCCAATAGCTTCCTTCTCGTACTTGCTTCAGAGCATGCATCATTCTTAGTCCGCTGGACTTGAACGGATTGTCCGCTGAAAGCCAAGTCTGGCGGACAAATCGATCGTGTGTATGTGGCATAAGAAACACCAGATGAATTGTGATAAAACAATCTCTCCAAAGTGATAGTAATCCCCTCTTAGAAAGTTGTCACTAGAATAGGTTACCTTTGGAAGATTTCCCCAATATTCTTCTTCTGCTGGCATCTCAAAATTTCAGGATTTTCCTCACTTTCAGGTCTGTTGACTGTGGTCACCTATACATTAGTACCTGTACACATAAATACACTTGGATTGGCATTTTCCATTATACAGGCGCTTTCTGTCATTCATTTGTACAGGCTACTATGCGCAATTCCTGTGACTTCCAGGCACATAAGTAAGGCCGGTTTAAATGGTGTACGGTGTTATATACTTATGATTTGTTTTGTTTTCCTGGTGTAACCTTGCTCAGCTGTGGCACACTAGGAACAAGATTTGCCACACAATAAAATAAAAACTGAAATCTCTGTATCTATAGATATCAGTGGTATGAAGGCATTATAAAGTATGCTTGTTTTCACAAAAGGGGTGATGTTTTCTAAACTGGCAACAAGACGGTGGCCATTTGAGTCCAGGAGGGGCCGAAGGGGAGCATGCCCCAGATGCAGTTTCGATATGAGATGGGGGATGGGGGGACGGGGGGTGCATGCTTGGGAGCTTCAGCTGATCTGTTCTCCAGCATCTCATTGACAGGAAAGAGACTGCAGCGTTACTCCTGTCAGAAGGAGCAGGGGCCTCAATACTTGCTGGAGAAAGGATTCTGCTCTCTCCTCCTCCAAAAGAAGCCTACTTGGATGGAAGAGAGCTGGTGCCTGATGATAACACACCACTGTCTCAGCATGGTGCCACTTGGGAGTGAGGGTAAACTGTGCCTCTTTGTGTCTCCCTTTGTCTTGTGTTATATCACATGGGAGACAGGAAGAAGGAGAAGTTGCTTCAATTCCTGGTGGGAACCTCACTGAGGAGGCCTGTACTGAGTGAGTATGCAGAGGGTCTGTGGACAACTCAGCCCTAGATTTTGCCTCTCCTCGTCAGAACCCCTCAAAGGCCCCTTAGTCTCCTCCCTCCCTTAGAGCCCTTCATCCTCCTTCCTGCTTCAGAACCCCTACCTCCCAGCACCCTCCTCTCCTTCATCCCATAGGTGCCAAAGCAGTCTTCTTGAGAGTGACACCAGTGGTGTTTTTCCCCACTAAAACTAATGCAGCTTAATTTTTCCTCCTAGCAACACCATTGCATTTTCACCTTTCCAGTGACACTATAGAGGGGGGACATTTTTCTTTCTAGTGTCTCCAAAGATGCAAGGACATTTTTTTTCTTCCAATGACACCACTGACATAGGGACATTTTTCCTTCTAATGACACCACTGACACTGACACACTTTTCCCTGTGCCACTGTTAGTCCCATACAGGGGGTCCCCGAGTTACAAACCTCCGACTTGCGAACAACTCCTATTGCGAATGGCAGGTGGCACCAGCAGGCACATCGGAAAATGCCGTTCTGCACATGCGCAAATTTACGAACAAATTCGACTTAGGAACAAACAGGCAGTCCCTAACCCGTTGGTATCTCGGGGACCCCCTGTATTTGTGATATTAAACTCTTCAGTTTACTACGGTGTACCACAACCATTGGCACGCTAAAGTCTATGCCAACATCATTAGATACATTTTTGCATGCTGCTATGAGCCCCGTTTTCTCCTTCAGCCAGGCAAGGAGCACAGTATGCCATCTTCGCCATGGGCACTGGATATCCTTGTCCTGGCACAGCACATAGCGGTAGTGCACTCCTCCTTTATTAATTCAGTATGTTATTACCTGGCTTACCAACAAACGTGCTTATTGGAACTGTAACCACATAAATGTAAGAAAATAGGCCTCAGAAAAACTGTTATATGAAACAAACTTAAAAATACATATTTTTTTTTGCTCTAAACATTTTGTTAATGCATGCGAAGACAAATACTTCACGTCTTTCTCAAATATGAAGAGCACATAACCGCAAACTAAATTTCATTCGAAATGTTTTGCAAGGTAGCCAAAAGAGCACCGAGCCCTAAACTGAACTTTGAAAGTATGAATTAACGCAGTATTAAACTCAAAACAAAAAATGTTATATATTGCAGCTTACCAATTATTAGCTGTGGTGGCTGCATTAGTTGCCTTTTTTTACGCTTTTCCCCTGGTAATCTGACCAGTAACACACTTCCCATCTTAGGGTGCCTACACTGTGGATACAGAAGCAACAGAGACACCTTTGGACAGCAGCATTTAGTTGGGAGGGAAGTGTTAGATCGACTAGCAGATTTAGATACACTAACAAATTGTAGTCAAATTCCAGCTAACCCTTATAAGCAGTTACAACAACAGTTTTTTCCTTTTGGATAGGTTTTATATATAAAAAAATTCTGATCATTGTAAGCACCTCTGTTAGTGTAAAATAGTTTGTCCTCATCTTAACTGCAGGACAGCTTGTTCTGTTGAACAACAACAGACTTAATGGCCAGATCACCAGGTGAAAATAAAGAAAAGAAAGCCTTACCATACTGTACATGCAGAAATTACATCTAAATAAGAATTGGAAAGCTGCAATATAATAAATGTTTGCTTTTAGGCTTATTACCACTTTAAGAAAGCAAATTGCATGATTCACTAACCATTGCCCACCACTGCAAAAGTCCTACCTTTCTGTTGTTACTTGGCATCCATACATCCAGTAACATGGAATAATGGGATTAAGCACAACTGGGACAGAAAACAATCCTGTAACTTTACTGACTTCAGTCTTGCACAATAACATACAGGTAGCTGATATCCCATATAGTATGCTCTACTCTGTTCAGCAAGTATTCTTTCCTGACATGGTCATTTTAGACAAAATGCAAACAAATGTCATGATCTATATATTTAGAAAGTACAAATTTTAAACACAAAATATGTTTCAAAATACAATATATTTTAATAATGATGCTCCTCTATGTGGCAATCAGAGGCACATTGTTATAACAGTATTTTGAATAAATGTAAAGAACGCCATAAGTGTAAACCTGCAATAGATTAAAATAAAATGGTATACACGGAAAGCATTAAGAAAATACAAAAATGGAATTTCCCAATTATGATTTCTTTATTTTAAGCAATGCATCTGCTAATGGATAAAAGTTCACCTGTCATAGGAGAAATATGTGTTTTGTCATTAATAACCTTTCCAATTATAGGCTACGATATTGAGTCACTGACCTGAAACAAGAATAAAGATAAGGAATTTGGGTCTTGATCTGGCTTTCATTGACAATGTTCATGTTCCAAGTGTAGACTAGTTGTACTGAATCCAGGGACTACCAGTTAAATACTGGTTTCACAAACAGTAAAGAATGGCAGCCTACATATTTGTCTCATGACAAGTACACTTTAAGCTCTTGTACACACCGTGTTGTTGGATAATCCGACCGCGTGTGGGCTCCATCGGACTGTTTCCGTCGGAATATCCAACCAAAATTTTAGAGCTGGGCTATAAAATTTTCCGACAACATGATCCGATCGGACTTTGTCCGATCATTTGTAGAGAATTCCGATCGGACAAAGTGCCACGCATGCTCAGATCAAATTCCTAGACCAAAGCTATTGGCTACTAGCCTGAACGTAGTCCCGTTGTAACGAAATAACGTCATCACGTTCTGAACAATCGGATTTTCCGACCGTGTATATGCAACACCAGTTTCGTACAAAATCCGTCAGACAAAATCCGTCGGACAAAATCCGCCGGACAAAATCCGACTGATTTGGTTGTTGGAATGTCCGACCGTGTGTACAAGGGCTAAGGCAAACCTTTCCTTTGCCTGAATAGTACCAGGTATTTCTTTCATTCCCAGTAGCTGAATGGAGTGAATGGAGTGCAGAAGAGAGAAGAAAGGTAAGTATGGCATTAGGCTTGGTTCACACCTATACACTTTGTTTTTGATCCGTTTTTGCAGTGCTTTTTTGCGGTACATTTTGCACACACGTTTTTGATACATTTTTTTATGCCTTTAACATTTTTATGCTTTTATTTGGCCAATTTGTTGTTGGGCGTAATAAAAAAATGCAAATCAAGGCACAATCGCTGCAAAAACACACTACATGATTTTCTGAAGCTTCTCCATTGAAGTCTATTGAACCAAAAATGTACCATTTTGCTTTAAAAAAAAGTCCCTGACCCTTTCCAAAAATGCAGCAGCTGAAAAAAAGCATAGATCCGAATATGTCCCATAGGAAACCATATTAAATGGACTGTAGTGTGCTTCTGCAAAAAGCAATAAAATGAACCGAGCCTTAAAGCAAACCTGTTGCTTTATCGTGCACGAGCAAAGCACAGATTTATTTTGAGAGCTCCAAACTTAATGTGATTGTAGCCAATTGCAATTGTGACAGAGAAAATTGAATACTGTCCGTGATACTTTTTTTATTTGCACTAACATACAATTTTTCAGGACAAAAAAAAAAAGAAAAAGAAAAAAAACATCTCTGAGGGAAAGGAGAGAAAAAATAAATAAATAAATAATATAAAAAAACACATACAAATCAATGGCAATAAAGATAACAGCATAATTAGTAAGATAAAACAGAGGGAGAGCTATGGAATGGAGGGGGGGGGGGGGTTGCTAGTCACAGAGGGGGGTCGTAAAATTTTAGTATAATGGGTACAAAGGTATTCCTAAGAATGATTCTCTGTTTGACCTTTGCCATTTAGGCTACTTTTCACACTGAAGGTGTTTTTCAGGTGTTTTAGCGCTAAAAATAGTGCCCGTAAAGCGCCAGTAATCCGCCTCCTATGCCCCCCCAGTGTAAAGGCCTGAGTGCTTTCACACTGGGGCGGTACGCTTGCAGGACAGGGAAAAAAAGTCCCGCAAGCAGCATCGTTGGGGAAGTTTGGGAGCGCTGTGTACAGTGTTCCTAAACCGCCCCTGCCCATTGGAATGCATGGGCAGCGCATTCGAAGCGCCTGAAAAGCACTTCCGAAGCGCCGCAACACGGGTGGTTTTAACCCTTTCTTGGGCTGCTAGGGGGGTTAGAAGCACCCTACCAGTAGCCAAAAAGGATGCTAAAATAATGGTAAAGCGCCTCTAAAACGAGTGTTGCTTTACCGCTAACGGTAACGATGGCCTTGCGGTTCGCCCGGTGGTCGGTTCATGGCGAATTTTGCGTGTTCGCAAACCGGCGGACTTCTGGCGCTGTTTGCACGGCGGACATATGCGTTTACATTGTGAAAGAACTTTGACCCATGATGACACATCCATCATGGGGTACAGGACAGCCAATTGAGACATTTCAGCACATGGACAATTGGACATTCCTCCTACCTTATAAATAGACCTGATCTGGCGGCCATTTTACATTCTATCTTTTGTCAGTCTAGGGAGAGGTTGCTGTGTGGAGCAGGGACAGACTGTAGTGACACAAATCACTAGCTATTAGGTCCACAAAAGTCCTTTTAAGGACTGGTATAGGTGTACAGTATATAGGGTTCTGGTGCACTGCTGCTGACTGCTGCGCTGCTGATTGCTGAGTGCACTGCTGACCGATTCTGCAGCTGTCTTTTGTCAGTGTAGGGACAGGACACTGTGTGGAGCAGGGACAGTCAGTTTAATCACTAGCTATTACTATTAGGTCCACAAAGGTCCTTTTAAGGACTGGTATAAGTGTACAGTATATAGGGTTGTACACGTATAATATACTTTCTTTCAAATATGTGCAAAAGCCTGAGTGCTAACGCGGTGTGGCCCCAGTGCAAAAGCAGCCTAAATAGCAATGTACTTTTGTAAAACATATGAAAGTGGACATATTTTAAAATCTTATCTCACTAGCTCAGATGGATAAATGAAGAATAATAGATGGGATAACAATTATTAACTCTTCTAGGGAATGTGCTGGTCCAGGCTCCTTTTAGCATTGGTCATACACATATGTATGGGCCTAGGCCAGTGATGGTGAACCTTGGCACCCCAGATGTTTTTGAACTACATTTCCCATGATGCTCAACTACACTGCACAAAAGGCCTTTGGTCACATTACCTCTACTGAAGGGGAGCAGCCAATCTGAGCTCTGATCACATGACTAAACCAGGTCATACATGGGTCGAATTCCGAAATAATTTTCTTATGAAAACCGTAACTAAGGATCTTCTTTCAAATTTCGCACCATTAGTGGGCTGCAGCAACAGCCGATTTTCGTGTGGCAATCAAATGTGTGTGTTCCGGCATGTTGGAAATTTTAGGAAAAACGAACAACTAATCAATGATGGGAGAATCGTGCGAGAAATGTAATCAAAAAAGAATTGTGCATGAACTGTGACCTGGAAAGAAAAAAAAGATTCCTGGCCACGAAAATTCTTTTCTGTAGCAACATGAGGTGAAATTGAAGGCTTGATTGGCCGAATTTCGAAATCAATCGTGGCACCAAGCACACACAATTTCTTAATTTCTAAAAAAAATGTATTTGGAATTCGACCCATGTATGGCAAACGTAAGTGCCTGTGCATTCAAACAAGTACAGAAGGAGCTTTTTTTTTTAGAAAAGGAAGTACAAGCTGAGGTTTATCAGTAGGTTTCAGCAATTCAGTAAAGTTTTACAGTATGTATGAATATATGTTAAAGTGACCCTTTTCAAAACTTTTAAAATCTGGTTCTTTTAATTTGGAAGAAAATTATAACATTAAGGTGTATGTCCAGTAAAAAGCTTTTTTTATTCTATTTTGAGATAGAGTGGAGAAGTATAAATACCCCTCTCAGGTATTTTTCTGCTATCTAGGACTTTGTTAAGGAGAATTCCTTATTTTCTCTCCTGCTGACATTTTACCAGACAGGAAGTCAGGGGATCTCACCAAAACAAACTGGGAAAAACTTTTTTTTAGTAGAGTTGGGGAAGGCTAGAATGTAGGATTTTTATGTCTGTCTGTGTCCCTTTTACAAATTTTACACAATTCTTGTGCAGTGAAACTGTTGTCAGCAGGACAGAACGTGAGAGTAAATCTATCGCCAGAGCCCAAATATCAGTAAAAACCTGACATGAGTTCTAATCTGTCCCCACTAGAATAAAAGGTTTTGGCTAAAGATACACTTTGATTTGAACGCAGTCAACCCTTCCAAAAAAAAAAAAAAAAATAGCAGAACTTTTCATCATTTTCAGAAAACTTTTAGTAACTTTTTTGTGTTGCAGCTCAATACTTCCTGCTTCATAGAGTAGGCTATTATGAAATAGGGACCCCCCTCCCATATCTTGGGAATTTCATGTCACGCATACCTAGAGGCAGTGTTTTATTGAGGGATGCTGATCCCTGCCAGCTTCTTTTGGAAAAACAGGCAGAGATCCACAGCATGTCTGACCATACATGATGGAGGATCCTGCCCATGTGATCACATGACACATGTCTCTAGAAGTTCCCCCATATACCCGAAACTAGCAGCATATGTGTTCATGCACGGAGATCTCACGTGCACGTGTAGACATGCACCAGGTTTTAGCTAGATCCCATATACCATTGGGATATATAAAAGATGGTGATGTGGAAGAGGGACAGTGGGAGAAATTCCTCTTTAGGCTAGCCAAAAAATGCTCAAATTGTGGCCAATTTAGCCTGTTGGAACCACCCCGCTCGGCAAAAGTCGATTTCAAAATTTAAGGAGCCAAGTGGAATTAGTCAACCAAACAATAACTGCTATCTGTTAGATGTCTCATCGGATGCAGCCATTGCTTAAGTATTGAGGCAGATGTGGGTGCTGCAGCTGTCTGAATCCAATTTCCATCAGCACAGATTCCTCCATCCACACAGTATCAGAAAATAAAAATATCTAAGCATGTAAGGATTGCCTTACAATAACTGATGTATACGTTTTTATTATGGTATGGTAACAATTATGTATGTTTTCCCCACAGTAAAGTATTGCATGCATATATTATACATTTTCACAAAAGCACAATGTGGGTGAGGACCCTGTTGCCTGTAATCATATTTCAGCTATCAATTGTGCAATGCTGAAGATCAAAGTAAAAACTTAATTCATTGCTATTTTCAACATTCCATTTCCTTCATTGATCCAGCAGACTAAATATTGTATATATCTATATGCATTCAGTCATATCCGACTCTAGGCAATTCCATGGGCTAGCTTTCTGGGCATCCATAGAATTTGTTATCAGGAAGGTTCCCAGGTCTTTCCTCAACCCTCCTGCTGGAGCTTGGGGCTGGCATGCAGTTTGTAATAACACGTGTGCACGGCCAATTATTACACGCATACTAGGGCCAGTTTAAACAGAAGCCAATTAACTCACCAGCAGGTCTTTGAATTGTGGATAGAAATGCATGCACACACAGGGAAAACATACAAACTCCATGCAGATACTGTCCTGGCTGATATTAGAACCATAAAACCCCAGTTCTGCCAAAACATAATTGCTAACCACTAACCCTCTGCGCCAAGTAATTTTGTTTTGCAAAGTCTTCCACCTTGTTTTTTAACATCATATCATATCATATTATTATTTTAAAGATACATTTTAATGTTTTTTACAAGCACTGCCTGTATGGCATGCCAAGGCCTGTAAGCTATTGCTGTCACAGATGTGCTCCACAGTTCAGTGGCTGAGAAAAGCTAGATCAAGGATAAAAAAAACACAGCCATGTTGAATATGTAAAATAATATGCTCCAGATACTGGCTTTGAAGATTAGTCCTAATGACAATGACATGTGTGTAGCTGAGAGGGCTGCCATAAGCTGAGCTCACACAACTGCCTTCCGAACAAGACACACAATTACAATAAGGGGGTGTAATACCACCTGTCGGATTTATCAGGACCTCTAAATAGAAACTGATTTACTAGAGTTCTGCTGGATGACTCATGCCAGCCAAACAGCACCACTGTTTAAACCAATGTACTCGAGTCCCTCGAATAATGAGGATCTTTATGATGAAGACAAAGTCATTACTATGTAAATGGAAGAATTCCTTGGAAGAATTACTCATCCATCTATACACAATCAATAGCAATGGAATAAAAATAAAATGAGACCTGGTGGGTGGTGGCTTCAATGTAAACCTGGATGTACAAGTAAGGAATTGGTAATCTGCATAGGGTTGGTTCATAAAATATAAAGCAAAGAAACAAGCAGGGCAATAGCCCATAGCAACTGATAAGACTTATTATTCCACTGTTAACATGTTGTTTTTATGTACAACACTCACAGCTAATTCATTTTTAAAGATCAGCCACAGTGTATTAGCAAAAATAAATAGGATCTAGATCACTCATATCATTTGTTTTCAGCATATCGATATCTTATCAATTATTAATGTAATACTATGTAATACTGTGTATGCTATATTGCAGAGGGGGATTTACTATATTGGAGCAAGCAGAATTTGGAGTAGCTGTGCACGGCAACCAATCCGTTTCTCTCTTTCATTTCCAAAGCTTAACTGAACAAGCTGGAGATAGAAGCTGATTGGCTGTCACATACAACTGCTCCATATTCTGTTTACTCCAGTTTTGATACATTTTCCCACTTGTCTTATTTATTCCTTTGACCAATATGTACAATATAGGTGTGTGTCTTCATCAGCATTGATGTTGCATTTTTATCCTTATTTCATTACTAATAAAATTATTTTAGATTAATTAAAATGAATAGGATCTAGATAATGAACACACATCTTCCAAAAAGCTGCCACACACAATGCTGATTTGTTTAAGCTTAACTCATAGAGCCTATTTGTGTGAAAAGAAAAAGTCAGTGAAATGATATTTAAAGTTATGACATCATGCAGAAAGTATTCAGCGGTAAGTAAGCATAATAACTGAATTGAATAATTATATTACATTGAAATCGTCCTTAATACATGTTCACAGTTAGATTTACAAGTTCATAATGCAAAGTCTTTCTATGGCTTACCTGCCCACCGTAGTCATAGCCCAGTTCATCGGCTAATGCCAGTGCTTCCTCTGGACCTCCAGGGATCTCTGCAGCCCATTCATTCACATATCGCCTTTCTACAGCAGCCACAAATCCTAGGCAGCATGAGAAGACAGACACTAAAGCAATGTACTTGTAGGGCCAGCATCCTCCTTCCATTTCAATATGTATCTGTACAATGTCCACACTGTTCAAACAGTACCTTATGGCTGAAAAAATATATACTACAAATAGAAAAAAAAAAGAAAGAACAGGAGATCAGCTTTTGCCTTGTTGCTATGTGAACAGATAGATGTCAGGAGCAGGCTTTTCGTCTGTGGCTGTGAAAAAAACAAGAACCTTTCCTCCACAGTCAATGGAAATTAGTATTTACACGTCAAAACTACGTCAAGCACTCTTGCGACGTCTTAAATCTATACGGCATTCCCAAGGGAGGAGAGATGCTAAAATAGGATGCTGGGATTCACGCAGCTCCATTGCCCACTGAGAGAGATCAGTTTGTGTAATTGGACATGAAACGCCCACTCTGACGGAAAGAAAAAGCAATATCATGCTCAAACAAGCTACACATCAGCTGCTTGCATAGCAGAGTGTCAATAGAATGGTACATTGCTACAATAAACAGCGCGTTGCTTTCCTACAAGTGGCTGCGCTCCCTCTTGTCACTTGTTAATATAATAATTATGCATCTCTATAAAACCAATCTGCTGTAGTGTGCTGGTAATTTCCTTTTTTGAAAAAAATAAAATAAATATATATATATATATATATATATATATATATATATATATATATACAGTGGTGTGAAAAAGTGTTTGCCCCCTTCCTCATTTCCTGTTCCTTTGCATGTTTGTCACACTTAAGTGTTTCGGAACATCAAACCAATTTAAACAATAGTCAAGGACAACACAAGTAAACACAAAATGCAATTTGTAAATAAAGGTGTTTATTATTAAAGGTGAAAAAAAATCCAAACCATCATGGCCCTGTGTGAAAAAGTGATTGCCCCCCCCCCCCTGTTAAAACATACTATAACTGTGGTTGTCCACACCTGAGTTCAATTTCTCTAGCCACACCCAGGCCTGATTATTGCCACACCTGTTCACAATCAAGGCATCACTTAAATAGGAGCTGATTGACACAGTAAGGTCCACCAGAAGATCCTTAAAAGCTACACATCATGCTGAGACCCAAAGAAATTCAGGAACAATTGAGAAAGAAAGTAATTGAGATCTATCAGTCTGGAAAGGGTTATAAAGCCATTTCCAAAGCTTTGGGAATCCAGCGAACCACAGTGAGAGCCATTATCCACAAATGGCGAAGACATGGAACAGTGGTGAACCTTCCCAGGAGTGGCCGGCCGCCCAAAATCACCCCAAGAGCGCAGCGACGACTCATCCAAGAGGTCACAAAAGACCTCACAACAACGTCCAAGGAACTGCAGGCCTCACTTGCCTCAGTTAAGGTCAGCGTTCATGCCTCCACCATCAGGAAAAGACTGGGCAAAAATGGCCTGCATGGCAGAGTTCCAAGGAGAAAACCACTGCTGAGCAAAAAGAACATCAAAGCTCGCCTCAATTTCTCCACAACACATCTTGATGATCCCCAAGACTTTTGGGACAACATTCTGTGGACCGATGAGAAAAAAGTGGAACTCTTTGGAAGGTGTGTGTCCAAGTATATCTGGCGTAGAAGGAACACTGCATTTCATAAAAAGAACATTATACCAACAGTAAAATATGGTGGTGGTAGTGTGATGGTCTGGGGCTGTTTTGCTGCTTCAGGACCTGGAAGACTTGCTGTGATAAAAGGAACTATGAATTCTGCTGTCTACCAAGAGATCCTGAAGGAGAATGTCCGACCATCTGTTCGTGTACTCAAGCTGAAACGAACTTGGGTTCTGCAGCAGGACAATGATCCTAAACACACCAGCAAGTCCACCACCGAATGGCTGAAGAAAAACAAAATGAAGACTTTGGAGTGGCCTAGCCAAAGTCCTGACCTGAATCCTATTGAGATGTTGTGGTATGACCTTAAAAAGGCCGTTCATGCTCGAAAACCCTCTAATGTAACTGAATTAGGACAATTCTGCAAAGATGAGGGGGCCAAAATTCCTCCAGGACGCTGTAAAAGCCTCATTGCACGTTATCGCAAACGCTTGGTTGCAGTTGTTGCTGCTAAGGGTGGCCCAACCAGTTATTAGGTTTAGGGGGCAATCACTTTTTCACACAGGGCCATGATGGTTTCGGATTTTTTTTCACCTTTAATAATAAACACCTTCATTTACAAATTGCATTTTGTGTTTACTTGTGTTGTCCTTGACTATTGTTTAAATTGGTTTGATGTTCCGAAACACTTAAGTGTGACAAACATGCAAAGGAACAGGAAATGAGGAAGGGGGCAAACACTTTTTCACACCACTGTATATATATATATATATATATATATATATATACATATATATATATATATATTATATATATATATATATATATATATATATATATATATATATATATATATATATATATATATATATATATATATATAGTATTTCGGTAAAGTATACCCTTGGTAATCATTAAGTAGACATCGTATCTTAAATGTATGCAGCTTTTTTTATAATGGAACTTCTTTGTCTATTGTAAATTTAAGTTCTGTTTTTTTTTTTTTTTCCCTATATTTGAAAGCCTTAATAAAACAAAACTGAAACAAAACACGTACACATCAATTTAAAATGTATTTTCACCATTGCAGTTCTATTTGAGAAAACCCACACTATGGGGGTTATTTACGAGAGGTAAATCCACTTTTCATTGAAAGTGCACTTGGAAGTAAAATTGCTATAGATCCGAGGGGGACATGCAAGGAAAATAAAAAAAAAAACAGCATTTTAGCACATGATTGGATGATAAAATCAGCAAAGCTTTAACTCATTTCAGATCTACCCCTTTGATTTAGAGCGACCGCACTTCCAAGTGCACTTTTAAGTGCACTTGCAGGGCAAAGTGGATTTACCTTTCGTAAATAACCCCCTATATATTTGTTTTGTGTTCCTGTTCATTCAACATGCCTAAAAAGAATTAACATTTTTTTTTCACTTTCAATTTTTTTCAATTTATAGGCAGCTTGTTTTGTTCAGGATAGCTTGTAATGCTTAATTAGGGTCAGGTTTTAAGGATAGGTTTGCTTCAAAGTGAATTAGGATACAATATACCACCCAAGCCTTGACATTTTTAACCCTTTTTAAAATAGGTAGTGTGTACATCCAGTTTACAACTAATAATGAAGATCCGCCAGCACAGTACAGACAGGGTTAATTATGACATATATATATACATATATATACTGTATATAACATCCAACTCCCTCCTTAACATTATGTAGAAGGGGAAAGATAGGTAGGAGTCTTCATCAAGTAAAAAAGTAAGCAGCAATTTTTTTTCAATTTTTTGCAACTTTATGCTGAACAGGAACATGTAACAGATACAAAGAAGGTGTTCATTTGGCTGCCAAAGTACAAATACCTTTCAAGTGTATATCACACATGTCTCTTTGCCTCTGGCTGTTATACGTGTAATAATGTGGTTTTATTGTAATCAAAAAGAATGCATATGTTTCAAACTTTTTTTTTTTTTTTTTTAGATATAGATGTATAAGGAAACAACTTAATTATAAAAAAGCATAACAAATACATAATTTAAAAAAAAGTCTTGTTTTTTGTTTAGTGTGTAATCTAATTTAGCCATATTTACTCACTACATATACAGTACATGCTTTGCTTCCTGCATTGCAGTGAGGTTGACTTACTAAATGAATAAGGACAGTTCACTAAGCAAAGTGAATGTTTACTGAGTTTACTGAGTTCAGGACATTTAAGATGAAGCTGTATTGCATTTAATCAACCAAGCATGTGCTAGCAAAAATTCTTTATTTTTGCATTTTCCCTTGCACGTGATTGGGTTTTCGAGGTGAACGCAGTTTTACTTTACATTTGCATTATATTCACTATCACCACTTTGTAAAGTGAACATTCACTTTTCAGAATAAACATTCACTTTGTTTAATGAACAGATTATACTCCCCTGGCTACACTTTACTGCTTATTCTCACTATACTAGCCTGCTAAGGCACCTGACAGTTAAGCTGAGTATTGGGCATAACCTGACAGTAAAAACATTTTCAAACTAAGGCCATGTTATCTTAATAGTCACCTTCCCCCTTTAGGGTCTTTACAAAGGGGACCTCTGACCCACTGATACTCACCTTGCTAGTGCCAACTTTGCCCCATGCCATTTCTTCCTCCATTGCAACCGGCTTTAAAATCTTCAGTTTTGGCTGTTGTTGAATTCAAGTGACTCCCCCTGTCATGTGTCAGTGCTCAGACCTATCAATTGACTGACAGACCTTAGCACTGTTGCAAAAGTGAAGGTCACATGCCCCACCACAAAGCTGCCATTAGAATATCATGTGGCCCCATATAGCTTTTCTGGCAGGGCCCCCCTTTCACCTTAGTCACCGAAAGAAGAAGATAGAAGAATCAGCTGGGACAGACAGCAGGAGCTGGAACTTTAATTGAACTGTCAGGACCTGTGGCAGCTGGGCTACTCTGCCTGCACAGAAAGGTGTTGAAAAAGTCTGGTGGGGCCCAGGAACCTCAACATTTTAAAGCCTAGAGCCATGGTCAGAAGGATTGCCTGTTCCCAGAGAGAATTAGAAAGTCCTCTCTCTGCCCCTGGGCCCCCCTGCTGAACTGATGGGGTTAGGCCTGGTACAAGAGGGTTCTACCCCCTTATCAGTGGCTCTACTCCCTCATACTTAGAAGCACCCAATATTGTTGCCTGTTGTGACAGAGGAAGATGTGGGGACAAGGAACGGGGGGGGGGGGGGGGTTCCTTTTGCAGAGAAGTTGTCTGTCACTTTGCCTTGAATAGCCACAAAGATAGTCAGGGTAATTCAATCGCATCCCAATGACATTTTACTGGTAGTGGTTTTCTTAACTGCTTCAGCCACGGAACATTTGGCTGCTCAATGACTAGGCCATTTTTTGCGATTCGGCACTGCGTCGTTTAACTGACAATTGCACAATCGTGTGATGCTGTACCCAAACAAAATTGATGTCCTTTTTTCCCACAAATAGAGCTTTCTTTTGGTGGTATTTGATCATCTCTGAGTTTTTTTTTTTGCGCTATAAACAAAAAAGAGTGAAAATTTTGGGGAAAAAAAAAACACAATATTTTTTGTACCTTTTGCTATAATAAATATCCCAATTTTTTTTAAAAAAAAGCTAATTTTTTCCTCAGTTTAGGCCGATATGTATTCTTCTACATATTTTTGGTAATACAAATCACAAGTGTATATTGATTGGTTGGCACAAAAATTATAGCGTCTATAAAATAGAGGAAAGATTTATGGCATTTTTATTATTTTTATTTTTTATTTTTACTAGTAATGGAAGTGATCAGCAATTTTTATCGGGACTGCGACATTATGGTGAATCGGACATTTTTGAGACCATTGACATTTATACAGTGTTCAGTGCTATAAAAATGCACTGATTACTGTATAAATGTCACTGGCAGGGAAGGGGTTAACACTGTTCCCTCGTGTGTGTGTGTGTGTTCTCA
This sequence comes from Lithobates pipiens, assembly GCF_037356315.1. Lineage (NCBI taxonomy): Eukaryota > Metazoa > Chordata > Amphibia > Anura > Ranidae > Lithobates > Lithobates pipiens. The sequence continues at coordinate 146,487,634 of NW_027507790.1, read as the reverse complement.
CAGTAAGGGGATGGGACTGACTAGAGGAGATGACAGATTATTGTTCCTAGCTAGTAAGAACAAGCGATCTATCTCTCCTCTCCTCACAGAACAGGGATTTGTGTGTTTACACACACACACCTCCTTGTTCTGGCTCTCGTACCCAAGATGGCACGTGGCCGGAGGTCGCGATTACCGCCGGCGTGCGCCTGCTATCCCCGCTTAAAGGGCCGATGTACAGCTATGACGGTTCGTGGGAACTTGCCGACCTGCCGTTGTATAATGACGCCTGTTGGTCAGCAAGCAGTTAAAGAGGAAGTAAACCCTGATGGGTTTTACTTCCTCTTTTGCTCCCCGCAAGGCCTGCAAATGAAAAGCATAATGGGCTAGTATGCATCGCATACTAGCCATTATACTAAACTTACCTGCAAACGAAGCCCGCGCTGTCCCCTGAGTAGGCTGCGTCCATCTTCGCCCCTCTTCCTTCCGCCGCCATGGACTCTGGCTCTGTGACTGGCCGGAGTCGCGTAATGTCAATCTCACACATGCGTGCGGGAGCCATCAGTCACAGCACACACTGGGGGAAGAAACGGCACGGTGGTCCGTTTCTTCATAGCGCATGCGCCGATGATGACATTGATGCACTACAAGTGAAATATCTCCTAAACGGCGCACGTTTAGGAGATATTTCCTCTACCTATTGGTAAGCCTTATTCTAGGCTTACCTATAGGTAAGAGTCAACAAAAAGGGTTTACAACCACTTTAAAGACCCACTGTGCCTAATTGAGGCAAACATTTCAGGTAAGCAATTATGGTAGATACTACTACTGCCATTTTAAGAACCTTGTTTCCTTATGGTAGTGACAGTTTCTTAAAGTTTAGGAAACTGGCTGTAATTAGGACCAATACTCCAATACTCAGAGTCGGACCTAGGTGTGCTCAGAAGCTGTCATGTATGTGCTGTATCCGCTGCCCCAGTTAGCTGTTATATGAGAGATTCCCCATCTTAAATATAGATGGAAACAAAGGGTTACCAGCGATACAGGCAATGCCATCACCCAAATGGGCAGAGTCTGATGAGGACCTGAGAGACGAGTTCCTCATCAGGCCCACCTGATTGACAGTGCACAACAAAGGGTGGATTGTTAGCCGCTATTCAATCTAATAGTGGCTTTAGAATAAGCCCATTAATGTGCAGTTAATCAACAGCAAGGCAGATCTGATGGGGAACTAGTCTCTCAAATCCCAATCAGATTACATAGTTAGTTACATAGATAGTAAGGTTGAATAAAGACATCAGTCCATCCAGTTCAACCTGAGTGTCTACAATTGTCCCCATCACTGTACCTTGCACACTCACATCGGTCCCTACCCTCAAGGAGCCCACAATCCAAGGTCCCCATTCATATACTAGGGCCAATTTTGGACAGAAACCAATTAACCTACCTGCATGTCTTTGGAGTGTGGGAGGAAACTGGAGTACCCGGAGGAAACCCACGCAGGCACAGAGAGAACATGCAAACTCCAGGCAGGTAGTGTTGTGGTTGGGATTCAAACCAGTGACCCTTCTTACTGCTAGGTGAGAGTGCTAACCACTACACCACTGTTCTGCTAACCCTTAATATAAAACCCCTCAGCCACCCACCTCTTAGTGTGATGAGTGCAGTGGCTGGGAGTGCATTGAGGAAGGAGCATGGGCATGCGCAGGGGGTGTGGCAGGTGTGCCTGGGCCCACCCTAATCACTACATGCAGTTCCAATTCTCACTACTGCCCGGACTTCCACGCCTTGTTGCCCCCCCCCCCCCCCGGCCTGGCAATGCTGCTGACTTACCTACTCTTATCTCCCCCCAGAGGCTGCACGAGATATTTCAGGATGGAGAATGGGGGAAGGGGCAAGTAAATATGGAATTTACCGACCCATTCCTTTTCTAAATGAGTTCATTAATTTCCCCAGACATTCTCTTCAAGCAGAGAAAATCATCTTATTGACAAATCTAACCTCCATTTTGTAGCCAACATTTAAAAATATGAAAGATCAAGCACATATTATTGTGAAAGTCAAATCAAAAATGACTTTATGAAAATAAATAAGTCAATGTGTATGCTTAGTGAAAGTAAAGTAGCCTTCCCCTTTAATGCTTTGTAACTCCTAGGGGGTACTGTGACTGCTGTGAGTCATTTCAGCACCGCGGCTCTGGACAGCAGCTAAATGCTGTATGGAGGGAATAGGCACTGGCTGGGCAATGCTCTGCTCATGTGGAAATGTGATTCATTTGCAGTGAAGCGCTCCACAGAAGAGTGATACACATTGCACAGGCAACGAATCCTACGTAAAAGAAGCTAATAAAATGTGTGTAGGCCGCTCATCTCCGACGGGCTTGGGGTAAATGAAAGATAACAGGATGAGAGACGCCGGAGAGTAAATAATATTGGTCATTAGGACATCCAACTGCAGATGCGCTTGCATCCACACTTTCTGGAATGGAAGAAATGAGAGGAATACAATAATTTCTTTTTCTATAGGCTGCCTCAATTATAGCAGCTATTTACACATCGTTGCTAGTTGAATGCAGCCGGATGTTATAGCTGTGACAATGTCGGTGTGGGTAACGCATTTTTCGCTATGCTTATTTAGAACGTGTATTCACAAGCCCTCTATATTACTGTTCATTCAGTGACACAAAATCAAATAAGCTTACGCTCTCCATCACACTCATTTACTTGTTCCTAGTCTGGTTTTAAAGGAATAGATATGATATACAGTGCCTTGAAAAAGTATTCACACCCCTTGAAATTTTCCACATTTTGTCATGTTACAATCAAAAACGTAAAAAAAAATTATTGGGTTTTTATGTGATAGACCAACACAAAGTGGTACACAATTGTGAAGTAGAGGGAAAATTATAAATGGTTTCCCAAATTTTTTAAAAACAAAATATCTGAAAAGTGAAGCGAGCATTGGTATTCAGACCCCTTTACTCTGATACCCCTAACTAAAATCTAGTGGAACCAATTGCCTTCAGAAGTCACCTAATTAGTAAATAGAGTCCACCTGTATGTAATTTAATCTCAGTATAAATACAGCTGTTCTGTGAATCGCTCAGAGGTTTGTTAGAGAACATTAGTGAACAAACAGCATCATGCAGGCCAAGGAACACACCAGACAGGTCCTGGATACATTTGTGAAGAAATTTAAAGCAGGGTTAGGTAATAAAAAAATATCCCAAGGTTTGAACATTTCATGGAGCACTGTTCAATCCATCATCCGAAAATGGAAAGAGTATGGCACAACTAAAAAACATACCAAGACATGGCCGTCCACCTAAACTGACAGGCCAGGCAAGGTGAGCATTAATCAGAAAAACAGCCAAGAGGCCCATGGTAATTCTGGAGGAGCTGCAGAGATCCGCAACTCAGGCGGGTGAATCTGTCCACAGGACAACTATTAGTCGTGCACACCACAAATTTGGCCTTTATGGAAGAGTGGCAAGAAGAAAGCCATTGTTTAAAGAAAGCCATAAGAAGTTTGCATTTAGCGAGAGGCCATGTGGGGGACACAGCAAACATGTGGAAGAAGGGGCTCTGGTCAGATGAAACCAAACTTGAACTTTTTGGCCTAAAAGCAAAACTCTATAGCCCCATACACACTATCAGATTGTCTGCTGATTTTTTCCTTCAGATTAACCAAAACCATATAATATGAGGTCAAACCTTAGGAGTTTCAATTTGAATGCAGTCAGGCAGGTCCTTGCACTACATGATTTTGGTAAATCTGAAGGAAAAAATCAGCAGAAAATCTGATAGTGTGTATGGGGCTTTAGTGTGGCAGAAAACTAACACTGCATATCACCCTGAACACACCAGCCCCACCGTGAAACATGGTGGTGGCAGCATCATGTTGTGTGGATGCTTTTCTTCAGCAGGGACAGGAAAAGCTGGTCAAAGTTGATGGGAAGGTGGATGGAGCCAAATAGAGGGCAAACTTGGAAGAAAACCTGTTATGCCGCGTACACACGACCGGACTTTCCGGCAGAATAAACTCTGATGGTCTTTCCGACGGAGTTCTGATGGAGTTCCACTGAAAAAGACTTGCCTACACACGATCACACCAAATCCATTTGTTTAGAACACGATGACTTACGACGAGACTAGAAAAAGGAAGTTCAATAGCCAGTAGCCAATAGCTGCCCTTGCGTCGTTTTTGGTCCGTCGGAATAGCATACAGACGAACGGTTTTCCTAATAGGAATTGATTCCGTCTGAAAGATTTAAAACATGTTCTATTTCTAGGTCCCTCAGAATTTTTGAAAAAAAAGTCAGATGAAGCCCACACACGATCGGACTATCTGATGAAATGATTCCGTCTGACCTTTTCTGCCGGAAAGTCCAGTCCTGTGTACGCGTCATTAGAGTCTGTAAAAGACTTGAGACTGGGCGGAGGTTCACCTTCCAGCAAGACAACAACCCTAAATATACAACCAGAGCTACAATGGAATGGTTTAGATGAAAGCATATTCATGTGTTAGAATGGCCCAGTCAAAGTCCATACCTAAATCCAATTAAGAATTGGTGGCAAGACTTGAAAATTTATATCCACAGATGCTCTCTATCCAATCTGACAGAGCTTGAGCTATTTTGCAAAGAAGAATGGGCAAAAATGTCACTCTCTAGATGTGCAAAGCTGGTAGAGAGACATACCCAAAAAGACTTGCAGCTGTAATTGCAGCGGAAGGTGGTTCTACAAGGTATTGACTCAGGGGGGCTGAATACAAATGCACGCCACACTTTTTAGATATTTATTTATAAAAAAAAATTGAAAACCATTTATCATTTTCCTTCTACTTCACAATTATGTGACACAATTATGTGTCACTTTGTGTTGATCTAATACATAAAATCCCAATAAAATACATTTACGTTTTTGGTTGTAACATGAAAATATGTGGAAAATTTCAAAGGGTATGAATACTTGTTCAAGGCACTGTATATATTACATCCTGAGAAACTTATGAGTATGTAGGGCTGAGAGAGGTCTGAGCTCTACATCCCTAATGCAATTAAGCACTCCAAAGAATTTTATGAGACTTTTAGGCTCAGTTTACATACATGTTAATTGGATATGTTTTGAACCACATCCGATTATCATGACATGTGAACCAAACCGGCTTTCTATGGAGCAAGTTTACATATCTGCTGACTGGCCGCAATGCATTTTTCAAGAGTCCGGATTTTTTTTTCGATACGGCTCAGGAGTGATTTCAAGTGAGATAAATGTAACAAATTCAAACCTGAATTGTACCTGAACCTGAACAAAACCACACTGGACTGAAAAATCCTCACTGAAACATCACTAAGAAAAGGTGCTCAGACGTATAGGAACCAAGCCTTAAGGTGTCATAAAATTACACAGGAACAGTTTATATAATATATAATACAGTGTAAAAAAAAAAACTTAAAATGACAACTAAACTCTTTAAAAAAAAATTCTATTCAAGTGTAGCCATCAGGATAGTGCAGTCAACCTGTAGGTTAACAAGAGAACCAGAACCTACACTAATTAGAAGACTGAGTTTGATAACAAACTTGGAATTGTTTACAACCAGGACAGGAACTCTGCACACAGAAGAGATTCCCTTTCTGGGAAATTAACCAGTAATCTAATCAAAGTTATTGATTGGAGATCAACTACTGCAAACAACATATAACATTAAAAAGGGGAGTTTTGGGACTTTAAATGAAGCACTTGGATAGTGGAGGTGAGTTTTAACCATATTTAGATGTTTATTAATTGTTCAGTAGAAAACCATAAATGTAATAATAGGACAATTTCATAATATGTATAAGCATCAATGCAATAAAAACACAATATATAGTATCCACATAATGTGGATACTATATATTGTGTTTTTATTGCATTGATGCTTATACATATTATGAAATTGTCCTATTATTACATTTATGGTTTTCTACTGAACAATTAATAAACATCTAAATATGGTTAAAACTCACCTCCACTATCCAAGTGCTTCATTTAAAGTCCCAAAACTCCCCTTTTTACATGTATCAAATTACTGGGATGGAGGCATGTATCCAGGCTTCATTTAAAGTCCCAACCCCCCCCCCCCCCCCCCCCTCTACTTGCATATAACATTAACCATATTATATTGGTGCACACCTGTATGGAAATAATACACTTTTTATATAGGAAACTATTAATTATAGTACATACATCCAATGTACAAACAGGTATTATGAGCAAAGGGCCCAACAAAAGTTCTGGTGGAATTGTGCACATATATGGTGGTTTATTTAATTATTAAAAGCGGTACCTCCAGATGACCAGTTGCAGCAAAGTCCAATTGCAGGGGTTCCTGAGAAAGGTACATCAACAGTTTTTGGTGCATCAGCTGTTTTTGTTTTGGAGACCTAAAGACAAGATCTGTGCTTATAGGGAGAGCCTCCAACTGTTGTCCAGCCAGCCTGGAATGCAGCTTCTCGCCAACAGGAACTGTGGTGTGGCACTGGAACAATGGCACTGGAACTCAGAGTCAGACCATCAACTCTGCCATTTTAGTCCCTCCCTAGTACCGTAGTTTCTAATATGACATGCAAACAGACCCCTCGGATGCAGTGGGAGCTGGTGAAATTTTAGGATGGGGGGGCAGACACCTCCCTTCCTTGTTGACCCCTTCCACTTATCTTAAGCTCCACCCCTTATAGAATCTACCCACTAAATCACCTGTATCACACTTGCTTCCACCCATAGTGTCAGGAGTATACAGCTCAGCATCATAGGACAGAGTATACAGCCCCAGAATCACAGGACAGGAGTATACAGCCCCAGAACCACAGGACAGGAGTATACAGCCCCAGCATTACAGGACAGAGTATACAGCTCATTCTCACAGAGTATATAGCGCAGCATTACAGATATTGTATATAGCTCAGCACTACAGATAAGGGTATACAGATCAGCATTACAGATAAGGGTATATAGCTCAGTATTACAGATCAGAGTATACAGCTCAGCCTCACAGATCAGGGTATATAGCTTAGCATTACAGATAAGTGTATATAGCTTAGCATTACAGATCAGGGAATATAGCTCAGCATTATGGATCAGGGTATACAGCTCAGCCTCCCAGATCAGGGTATGCAAGTATACATCATATGTTCTGTATACAGCTAGCTATATACACCCACTTTCCTTCCTGTATATAGAGACCTTCCTCCATCATCACTAACTGCAGATATATACGTAATCTGTCCTGTATACAGCTATATATACAGTAACAAGACAGATTATGTATATCTGCAGTCAGTGATGATGGAGGAAGGTCTGTATATACAGGAAGGAAGAAGGTGGGTGTATAAAGCTGTATACACTACATGACAGATGTACTCACAATTTGCGACTATTATGTAGTGTAACATAGTCAGTAAATGGCATGGCAGAAATCCCCAAAATCATGTCTTGCAAAGCAGCCAGCGAGACATGATGTGGCACCACTGACACTGTCTGACACCCTGATGCTCCAGTCATTGTATACTACACCCATCATTGTCATCTCCATATTATACACCCGTCATCACTATCCTTATCCCCATATTATACACCCATCATCATCATACTCCTCATCACTGTATAATACACCCATCATCATTAGACCCATATTATACACCCATCATCACTGTACTCATCTCCATATAATACACTCTTCATCTTCATCATCATCCTCATCATTGTATAATACACCCATCATCATCCTGATCATTGTATAATACACCCATCATCATCATCCTCATCATTGTATAATACACCCATTATCGCTATCCTCATCATTGTATAATACACCCATCATCCTCATCATTATATAATACACTCGCCATCGCTATCCTCATCATTGTATAATACACCCGTCATCATCATCATCATTCTCTTTATTGTATAATACACCCATCATCATCATCCTCATCATTGCATAATACACCCATTATCATCATCAGCCTTGTATAATATACCCTTCATCATCATCCTCATCCTTGTATAATACACCCATCATCATCATTGTATAATACACCCGTCATCGCGATCCTCATCAATGTACAATACACTCGTCATCGATATCCTCATCACTGTATAATACACCCATCATCATCATCATCCTCATCCTTGTATAATACACCAGTCATCATCTTCCTCATCCTTGTATAATACACCCATCATCATCATCCTCATCCTTGTATAATACACCCATCATCATCATTGTATAATACACCCATTATCGCTGTCCTTATCATTGTATATTACACCCGTCATAGCTATACTCATCATTGTATAATACACCCGTCATCATCAGCCTCATCATTGTATAATACACTCGTCATCGCTATCTCATCATTGTATAATACACCTGTCATCATCCTCCTCATTATTTTATAATAGACCCATCATCATCATCCTCATCATTGTATAATACACCTGTCATTGCTATACTCATCATTGTATAATACACCCTTCATCATCATCCTTATCATTGTATAATACACCCATCATCGCTCATCATAGTATAATACAGCTGTATAATCATTGTCACCCCCATATTATACACCCATCATCACTATCCTTATCCCCATATTATATACCCATCATCATCATACTCCTTATCCCCATATTATACACCCATCATCATTAGACCCATATTATACACCCGTCATCACTATACTCATCTCCATATAATACACTCTTCATTCTCATCATCATCCTCATCATTGTATAATACACCCATCATCATCCTCATCATTGTATAATACACCCATCATCATCCTCATCATTGTATAATACACCCATCATCATCATCCTCATCATTGTGATTTTTGTAAAATACACCCGGCGGCTGGCGTTATTGCTATCCTAATCCAGTGAGTGACAGGTCAGCCATAGAAAAAAATTCAAGAGAAGCTATAATCCTCCCTGGCCTGGGCCCAGCCACTCACTGAGTGTGAAAGGTGAGCACTGCAGAGAAGCGCAGCCAGTGATCAACTGAGTAAGGGAAGGGTCCAGACAGGAGGGATTAATGTGTGCAGAATGGAGGGGCGGCTGACAGCCACATAGAGACCTCAGCTAAGCCTAGAGAGAGACAGGGATGTCTGACACTGAACCTGAGGCCCGTGGCCATGCGGTGGATTACATGCCGTTAGGACTCAGAGACAGTGATACGCTAGCGTCGCATAGTTTAGGAGGAGTCAGGCCTGCACTTCATTCTGAGCCGGGAAACCGAAAGGGACGCATCCTTCGGTTCCCGCACCAATTAAAATAATGTGAGTGTTTGTGGACGCACTCTAATGCAATAAACAGGTTCACCTACTAATATAGTGTAAGGTGACCACAATATACATACAGTAGCATAGACCTATCCTCTGGCACTGTGCATATGAGATAACAACAATAAGACAGAAAGAATCTGTCTGTCACAAGTATTCAGAACCACACTCAAAAAGCTATTAAACTATTGGAACATAGGACTATTTGCATAATAGTCTCTTCTGGTCTGGAGTTTGAAGCATGGACAGGACATGTGGCTGAAACTTTCTTTCTCTCCACTTCCTCCTTCTGAGGTTTTTTAAAACCCCTCCAAGATACAGCAAGAGCTAATACATAATTATACATAACACTGTGATATTAGCAGCTAGCAGTAGAAGGCAGCAGATTATTAGACAAGTACCGTATATACTCGAGTATAAGCCAAGATTTTCAGCCCCTTTTTTTAGGCTGAAAGTGCCCCCCTCGGCTTATACTCGAGTCACCGCCGTCTGTCTACCCGATCAGCGTGTAGTGCAGACAGACGGCGGCCATTCCACTATTCAAAAGCCGCGCCTCCCTGTCTGTGATAGGCGGAACACTCAATTTCCCAGCAGTCAGTGGTCCGCCTATCACGGACATCCGCTCATCCTCATACTACGGACGAGGATGAGAGGATGTCCGTGATAGGCGGAACACTGACTGCTGGGAAATTGAGTGTTCTGCCTATCACAGACGGAGGCGCGGCTTTTGAACAGTGGAATGGCCGCCGTCTGTCACAGACGAGAAGAGGTGCGGCGATCCTGGCATGTTTTTACATGCAGATCGCTGCAGAAGGACAAAGAGGCACAGGACACAGGTAGGCTGGACACACAGGGATGGAAGGACACACAGGGATGGACGGACACACAGGGATGGACGGACACACAGGGATGGATGGACACACAGGGATGGACAGGCATGTCTCACCCTCGGCTTATACACGAGTCAATACGTTTTCCCATTTTTTTTGTGGTAAATTAGGGGCCTCGGCTTATATTCGGATCGACCTATACTCGAGTATATACGGTATGTATTCTTAAAGCGGAGTTCTGCAAAAAAAAATTTAAAATTAAAAGTCAGCAGCTACAAATACTGCAGCTGCTGACTTTTAATAATCGGCACGTACCTATCCCAGGGTCCAGTCTCTCTGTGGTGCTTGCGTATGTGCGAGCTGCACCACACACCGTGACTCGCCGGGCAATCATCTGGGACCTGTGATGTGTGCCAGATGTTTGCTAAGAGGGAGGAGGGAGAGGTGACCTCCCTTCCGGTGCCGCGGTGCGCCAGGAGGGAGTGGGAGCTGGGACCATCTGAAAAGAGGGTACTGCCCCCCAAAAAAATGACATGCCAAATGTGGCATGTCAGGGGGTCACCTCCCTTCAGAAGAAGACCCCGAAGTCAGAAGAAGACCCCGGACGGCGGTGACGATGAAGGAGAAAGACGGGCTCCTCCGCTATTAAAAGAGTGGTAAAAGAGCAGAAGAGAGTGGAGGAGTCTGACGAGAAGACCCCCAAAGTCAGCCGAAGATCCCCAGAGCTGACTAATAAACTACTTTAAAAACCTGTTTTGTGTGTTTTTTATTTACACTTTTTTCCCCAGGTGAATGGGAAGGGTTACATCGTACCCCATACTCATTCACATAGGGTCTGGGGCTGGAATCTGGGGGCCCCCTTATTAAAGAGGGCTCCCGGATTCCGATAAGTCCCCCGCCCACAGACCCCGAAAACCAACGGCCAGGGTTGTCGGGAAGAGACCCTTGTCCTCATCAACATGGGGACAAGGTGCTTTGGGGTGGGGGGCGCAGGGTGCCCCCCTTCCCCAAAGCGCCCCCCCCCCATGTTGAGGGCATGCGGCCTGGTACGGTTCAGGAGGGGGGGCGCTCGCTCGTCCCCATCCCCTTTCCTGACTGGCCCAGGCTGCGTGCTCGGATAAGGGTCTGGTATGGACTTTGCGGGGACCCCACGCTGTTTTTTAAGTGTAGGGGTTCCCCTTAAAATCCATACCAGGCGACAGGGCTATCCGGGGCTAGCGATGTGTCACTCCCACTGATTGAGGCGGCGACATTGACTTCCTTCGCTAGTCCCATCTACCTGGAGTCACGTTCAAAATGAACGGACTTTACTGTGTGTGTGGGCAAGTCCGTTCATTTGAAAAGTCTGGCAGGTTGTCCGCTGGACCTAGTCCGCCAGAAAAGTCCGGTCGTGTGTGGGCGTGTGTGGGCAAGTCCGCTCATTCAGAAAGACCTCCGTTGCAAAGTCCGGCGGATTTTCCACCGGACTAAGTCCGCCGGATAGTCTGATCGTGTGTAGGCGGCATTAGTGTAATTTTAATATAAATCTCATAGAAATATTGCCAACAGCACATATTGTATAGTGGCACACGGCACAAGGGCACATTTATGGGTCTGTGTGGGTATTACTTTACTATGTCACCATTTTTTTGTGATTTACATTAAGTTTCTACACTGAATAAATAAATCATTATACTAAAGAATTAGATATGCTGGTTTGTGTAATTTTATGTCACTTTAGACCCCAATAAATGCTTTGTTTGGATTGTGTATGTACTGTATAATACACCTTGTTACTGAATAAAAAGAACAAAGCAGACAATACATTTGTGACTAGGGATGGCCTTGCGGTTCGCCCGGTGGTTGGTTTGCGGCAAATTTTGCGCGTTCGCCAAACCGGCGGACTTCTGCCACTGTTCGCGTAGTGGACATATGTGTTTACATTGTGAAAGAACTTTGACCCATGATGACACATCCATCATGGGGTACAGGACAGCCAATTGAGACATTTCAGCACATGGACAATTGGACATTCCCCCTACCTTATAAATAGACCTGATCTGGCGACCATTTTACATTCTGTCTTTTGTCAGTGTAGAGAGAGGTTGCTGTGTGGAGCAGGGACAGACTGTAGTGACACAAATCACTAGCTATTAGGTCCACAAAAGTCCTTTTAAGGACTGGTATAGGTGTACAGTATATAGGGTTCTGGTGCACTGCTGCTGACTGCTGTGCTGCTGATTGCTGAGTGCAATGCTGACCGATTCTGCAGCTGTCTTTTGTCAGTGTAGGGACAGGAAGCTGTGTGGAGCAAGGACAGTCAGTTTAATCACTAGCTATTACTATTAGGTCCACAAAGGTCCTTTTAAGGACTGGTATAAGTGTACAGTATATAGGGTTGTACACGTATAATATACTTTCTTTCAAATATAGAAAGCCTATTATACTTGACTGCTGACCGATTCTGCAGCTGTCTTTTATCAGTGTAGGGACTGAGGGACAGTCTGCAAATCACTAGCTACTAGGTCCACAAAGGTCCTTTTAAGGACTGGAATAGGTGTACTATTTGGTGTGCAGTATATATACACATATAAAATACTTACATATATAGAAAGCATAGTATAGTGCATTTCCACTGTGCAGCATTGTAACTGCTGAGTGGTTCTGCAGCGATACTACAAAGAGTGATAAACGCAATTAAAAAAAAAAGTATTATAACTGGTGTGATAGACCAGTGGCCCCCAAAAACGAAAGATTGAAGTGGGGTGTTATATACCTTCTTTCACATACATACTGCACTTTTATAGAGACTTTTGTCACAGGCTCATTTAAAAAAATGACAGGAAAAGGCAGGCCCTTCTGCAGGGGTGATAGTGGTAGGGCAGGAGCAACAGACTTCAGCCAAAGTGGAAAATTGCAGAAGGTGCGTGCGATTACGTCAAAGGACGCACCAGACTTGGTTGAGTGACTCACTAAGCCTTACTCTTCTGCACCCTCCTCATCCTCTGGATCTGCACCCTCTTCACTCTCTGCTGTGTGCACCCCCAAAGACACTACCACCAACAGTGCTCTCTATCACAGCGCTGGTGTCAGTGCTCTCTATCATGGTGCTGGTGTCAGTGCTCTCTATCTCGGTGCTGGTGTCAGTGCTCTCTATCACGGTGCTGGTGTCAGTGCTCTCTATCACGGTGCTGGTGTGGTGTCAGTGCTCTCTATCTTGGTGCTGGTGTCAGTGCTCTCTATCACGGTGCTGGTGTCAGTGCTCTCTATCACGGTGCTGGTGTGGTGTCAGTGCTCTCTATCTCGGTGCTGGTGTCAGTGCTCTCTATCATGGTGCTGGTGTCAGTGCTCTCTATCACGGTGCTGGTGTGGTGTCAGTGCTCTCTATCTCGGTGCTGGTGTGGTCTAAGTGCTCTCTATCACGGTGCTGGTGTGGTGTCAGTGCTCTCTATCACGGTGCTGGTATCAGTGCTCTCTATCTCGGTGCTGGTGTCAGTGCTCTCTATCTTGGTGCTGGTGTCAGTGCTCTCTTTCTCGGTGCTGATGTCAGTGCTCTCTATCTCAGTGCTGGTGTCAGTGCTCTCTATCACGGCGCTGGTGTCAGTGCTCTATATCACGGTGCTGGTGTCAGTGCTCTCTATCTCGGTGCTGGTGTCAGTGCTCTCTATCTCAGTGCTGGTGTCAGTGCTCTCTATCACGGTGCTGGTGTCAGTGCTCTCTATCACTGTGCTGTTGTCAGTGCTCTCTATCTCGGTGCTGGTGTCAGTGCTCTCTATCACGGTGCTGGTGTCAGTGCTCTCTATCTCGGTGCTTGTGTCAGTGCTCTCTATCACGGTGCTGTTGTCAGTGCTCTCTATCTCGCTGCCGGTGTCAGTGCTCTCTATCACGGTGCTGGTGTCAGTGCTCAGTCTCTATCGCGGTGCTGGTTTCAGACAGTGACAGTGAGGGAGATAGCAGCGGAGAAGCCAATCAGCAGGCAGTGCCAGCACCATGGCTGAGGATCAGCACTATACTTAGTGTACAGTTATGCCAAAAACACAAAACCAGAGGTTTAGGTTTGAAGCCTGTATGACTGTTTATTGAAGGGATTAAAGGAGTTTTAAAGGCAGAAGGTTTTTTTATTATAATGCATTCTTTGCATTAAGATAAAAAAAAACTTTTGTGTGAAGCAGCAGCTCCTAATTACTTACCTGAGCCCCATCTCTCTAAAGCGATGTCCAAGAATGTCTAACCCATCCGGGACACTCCACCTGATTGGCTGAGATACAGCAGTGACGCCATTGGCTGTCAATCAAAGTCAGTCAGCCAATCAGGGGAGAGAGTGGACGAGCTGGCTCAGGGCTCTGTGTCGGGATGGACACATGGAGCTGTGACTTGGCTCTAGTGCCCCATAGGAAGCTGCATGCTGTGGGGCACTCGATAGGAAGGAGGGGCCAGGAGCAGAAAAAAGGGACCTGGGTAGAGGAGGATCCGGGCTGCTCTGTGCAAAACCAACTGCACAGAGAAGGTTAGTATTACATGTTTGTTATTTTTTTTAAACTAGATTTACAATCACTTTAACCACTTGCTTACTGGGCACTTAAACCCCCCTCAGTCCCAGACCAATTTTCAGCTTTCAGCGCTGATGCACTTTGAATGACAATTGCGCGGTCATACAACACTGTACCCAAATGAAATTTTTATAATTTTTTACCCACAAATAGAGCTTTCTTTTGGTGGTATTTAGTTACAGTTCGGAGTTTTATTTTTTGCTAAACAAACAAAAAAAGATGCAAAATAAATAAATAAATAAATCATGTTTTAATAGTTTGTTATAAAATTTTGCAAACGGGTCATTTTTCTCCTTCATTGAAGTGCGCTGATTAGGCGGCACTGATAGGCTGCATTGGTGGGCACTGATGGGCTGCATTGGTGGGCACTGATAGGCTGCATTGGTGGGCACTGATAGGCTGCACTGGTGGGCACTGATAGGCATAGTTAAGGCGGCACTAATAGGCACAGATAAGGCGGCACCAATGGGCACAGATAAGGCGGCACTGATGGGCAAAGATGGGCACAGATAAGATGGCATGGATGGGTGGCACGGATGGGTGGCACAGGTGGGCACTGGTAGGTACCACTGATAGATGGGACTGATGGGCACTGATAGGTGGCACTGATAGGTGGCTCTGATAGGTGGCACTGCTGGGCACTGATGGGCGGCACTGGGGTGCAGCACCTTTGAGGCAGATTGTGGGCACTGTGGGTGGCACTGTGGGTGGCACTGCTGGGTGGCACTGTGGGCACTGCTGGGTGGCACTGTGGGCACTGCTGGGTGGCACTATGGGCACTGCTGGGTGGCACTGACGGGGGGCACTTACTTTTAATTAGGGTGGCACTGCAGGGGGCAGGTGGGCACTGGCAGGGGGCAGGTGGGCGCTTGCATTGCTGGCCGTGATCGGCTTTTTTTTTTCTCCTCGCGCTGTCAGCGCGAGGAGGAATACTAGCCGATTACCGGCTCCGTTATATCACATGATCAGCTGTCATTGGCTGACAGCTGATCACGTGATAAGGGGTCGGGATTGACCCCTTGCACGGATCGGTGATCAGGCGAGTCTCATGGACTCGCTGATCACAGAGCAGGCCGCTTGTACACGGGGCTACGTCTATTGACGTCGTCCCGGAAAAGGAGATCCGCGCTGTAGCCGTCATTTGGCTATAGCGCAGATCTCAAGTGGTTAAACAGCTGAACTCCAGCCTTAGTTACATTTTTACCTAATTGCACAGCCACCTTACCTATAATGAAACTGCCCAGTCTAATTCCCCCACCCCACACAGTACACACTCTACCTGCATAGTGAAGGACATAATGCTGCACCCAAAATGCCAACCAAACTGCCCCTGAATGGAGCATACAATGAGGGGGCGGCAGCAAGTAGCTGGGAATTCTCATTTTTGCACCCCCATTCTGGGACCCTATGGCCTAAGCAGCCCTATGTAGCCTGCAGATCATTGCAGTATGAAAAAGCAGGAGTTCCGATTAGAGATGAGTTCATGCTCATCTCTACCTTTCAACTCATGTTCCATCACTTTTTTGTGAAAAGCTTTCAGGGTTTTCTCTGTCATTACACTAAAAAATGACTGTATGCTTGTGGTCTTTTAATTGCTTATTTGGGAGCAATCAAATTTTTTTTAAATTTACATACAAATAAACTGATCACACCATACCTGCAGCCACTGTAAAATCTATCGCAATAATGACACTAAACTATATGAAATTAAAATGTCCTTATTGACGTATTTCAATGTTAATATCCCAAGGGTTATGGGTAGGTAAAAAAGCCAGCCAGCCAGCATTATAAATCTTCTAAACTGTTTCACAGGTCTCTACCATCAGGCCTCGAAATTGGCGAAAACGTGTCTGAGGAGTTCTCTTTACAGGTGGAGAACCGAAGCTGAAGCAATCTTTTACCCATCTCATGGGAGAGGGAGTCGATGTCCATGCCTTGGATGTAACTGTTTTGGAAAACAGTTAAATTGTTGGGTTTAGTTCAACTTTAAAGGGGACAGTAAAAAACCCTAAATAAGTCTTTATTTATATGTAAAATATCAGTAGGTACATTCCATATAGTAACAGAAAGAATACAAGCAGCATATCAGTTTCCACAGACCGGCAGCACTTAAAACTTTAAATGATGCAAGTAATGTTGCTAAAATTCTTGCAATGTGAAAAACAAAGTGGGGGCTGAATGATAAATAATAAACCACTATTACTTATGTCAGTTATCAATGGTGTAAATAACATACAATGGACTAACTGAACAGTCTTTATAATAAAACATATTAAAATAGAAGTAAACAGAAAAGGAAAACTTATAGCCAAAAGTTTGCGAGCACCTGTACATGAAACATACAGTACATGAGTTTGCTGGATCCTGTTCCAAAACCATGAGCATTAAAGCGCTTGTTACCGCAACACTTCATATTCCCGATATGTGCCTGCTGTATCATGTACTTGTATAAGAAAAGTATCCTGTTCCCTTTGTATTGCTTCCTTTATGTAAAATCCCTAGTGTTTCTGTCAGTTCCTCTGCTTTCTTATTAAAAACTGACCACATTAAGCAGAAGAACACACGATTGTCAGTTCTCTAGCTGAGAACTCAGAGTACTCTCCTCCAATGATCAGACTTGTCCTGACACGCCCCCATTGCACAGCCATTCACTGGGAAGCTTAACCACTTCACCCCTATAAGAATTTACCCCTTTGCTGACCAGAGCACTTTTTGCGATGTGGCAAGGTGTCGCTTTAACTGACAGTTGCATGGTCGTGCGACGTTGCACCAAAACAAAATTGATGTCCTTTTTTCCCACAAATAGAGCTTTCTTTTGGTGGTATTTGATCAACTCTGGGGTTTTTATTGTTTGCGCTATAAACAAAAAAACAGCAACAATTTAAAAAAAAAGCAATATTTTTTACATTTTGCTAAATTAATATCCCCAAAAAATATCTTAAAAAAAAACGTTTCCCTCAGTTTAGGCCGATATGTATTCTAAAGCCGCGTACACACGGGCGGACTGTCTGGCCAACTAAGTCCGTCAGACAATCCGACAGACAGTCCGTCCTACTTTTGAATGAACGGACTTGACCACACACGATGAACAGACAGTCCGTTGAAAGCTTGCGCGATGACGTGTACAGCACGTACGACAGGACTAGAAATACGACGTCCAATACACTGCAATGCAACCTTCGGCCGTGTAAATCCTTTCTGAGCATGCGCCATACTTAGTCCGTCCAACTTGCCTACTCACGAGCGGACTGTCCGCTGAAACCAAAGTTGGACGGACAATATTACAGAAATTCCGAAATACTTAGTCCGCCAGACTGTCCGCTGAAAAAGTGGACTAAGTTGGACAGACAGTCCGCCCGTGTGTACGCGGCCTAACACATATTTTTGGGAAAAAAAAATGCAATAAGTGTATATTCATTGTTTTGCGCAAAAGCATTTACAAAACAGGGGGTAGATTTATGGCATTTTTATTATTATTGTTTTTATTAGTAATGGCGGCGATCTGCGATTTTTATCAGGACTGTGACAGTATGGCGGACACTTGTGACACTATTTTTGGACCACTGTCATTTATACAGCGATCAGTGCTATAAAAATGCACTGATTACTGTATAAATGACACTGGCAGGGAAGGGGTTAAACACTAGGGGGCGAGCAAGGGGTTAAGTGTGTCCTAGCGAGTGATTCTAACTGTGGGGGGGGGTGGGCTACCACAGACATGACAGTGATCACTGCTCCTGATGACAGGGAGCAGTAGATCTCTGTCATGTCATATAGGCATCTCCCCGTTCTGCTGCTCAGTGACAAGATCACGGGACACCCGCAGACATCGAGTCCATGGGACCCGCGGGCACGGTCATGGAGCAGGTGTGCATGTGCCCACATTGCTGCGCCTTAAAGGGGACGTACCTGTATGCCCATTTGCGCAGCTGTGCTATTTTGCCCACGTACATCGTCGTGCACTGGTCAGCAACCGGTTAATGGGCTGCTGCTGCTGCTTCTCCTCCCTCCAGCTCTTATACAGCTGAGAACATGACCAGAGAATGTGATCACTTATAAAAAAGGGAAAATGGTATTTATAACTTTTTTTATAGCTATACAAAAAATGTTGCCTTTCATTTGTATTTTAAACCAAATGGCTTGTTTTATATGGTGATTGTTTACAATTACTTTAATATACAGTTGGACCCTTTTTACAGCTATACCAGCCTTCACTCTCCTGCAAAGTTTTTTTCCCAAGGTTTTAGAGTTTTTTTTTATTTATTTGTGTACATTTAAATAAATGAGCAATTTTGAGGTCTGGTGCTGATATTGGACAAGAAGACCTGGCTTGCAGTTTTTACCAAAGGTGTTCTGTAGAGTTGATGTCAGGGATCTTTGCAGACCACTTGAGTTCCTCCACACCTCCACACAAAACGCATCAAACCGTGTCTTTATGGAGCTGGCTTTGTGCACAGGGGTACCATCATGTTGGAACAGAAAAGGACCTTTCTCAAACTACTGCCACAAGATTAAAAGTGCACAATTGTCTGAAATGTCTTTGTATGTTGTAGCAATAGCAAAGAAGCATCTGACACATCTGAAGGGACGCCCAAATAGTTTTGGCAAAGTAATGTAGGTGTTATGGTCAGATGTCTAAAAATTGTACCCATATAGTGTATACTTTAGGTTAAAAAGTGGAGTTTATACTTTCAACTATATGCAACGAACATCCTTGTAATTTTAGACTGATTCATACTTTATGTACGGTATGTCAGAATCAGTAATAATGGCACTGAGGCAATGTTTGTGATCTCATTAATGGCCCACATCAACTGGCTCAAATACTCTAGAAGTCTGCTCTGTTTTCTTTTTGGCACATGAATTGGAAACTGAGCGTCAGCTAATGTGCTGACATCTGAAAATACAACTAAATGGGGTCAAATTATAAGAAACTTCTGTAAGATGAGTTTGACATTCAAATACATAAAAGTGCCCTTGTAGCAAAACCTGGAAATGAATATGGATTTAATGATGGCTTATATTGCCATTTGCCTACACTGTGTTCAAACAGGAAGCAGTTAGAGAAAAAAAACATTTGCCTTTTCATTCGTAGCAACCAATCTGCCATTGTTTGCTCAGTGTGCTATGGGCCATTTAACTGACAGCCATGGAAAGTGCTTACTACAGGGTATCATGCAATAATAAAGGGTAAACAAAGCAAGATGAAGTCAACAAGGAGAATACCAGGTAATTGCAATAAAAAAATGAAAAAAATATATATACCTTGGTGATAAAGTTTGGAGTCATCTTGGGTTCATGGTTTCACAATTAAGTAAAAAAATTCTAAACCCATAATGCACTGAGAAAATCCTTGTCCATGGTCAGATGAGTCCCTGAAAGCCAATATTCTGAAATAAGGGACAAGCTGACCCAGTTACTATAAAAGGGTGGGCAGCCATATTGTTAGTGTGTGTTGGAGCTTGTTAAGGAAAGCTGACACATCTACAAAAAAGCCTGCAAACAGTTTGCCGAGGACAAGCAGACTAAGGACATGGATTACTGGAACCATATTCTGTGGTCTGATGAGACCAAGATAAACTTATTTAGTTCAGATGGTGTCAAGTGTGTGTGGTGGCAACCAGGTGAGGAGTACAAAGACAAGTGTGTTTTGCCTACAGTCAAGCATGGTGGTGGGAGTGTCATGTTCTGGGGCTGCATGTGTGCTGCCGACACTGGGGAGCTACAGTTCATTGAGGGAACCATGAATGCCAACATGTACTGTGACATACTGAAGCAGAGCATGATCTCCTCCCTTCTGAGACCGGGCCACAGGGCAGTATTCCAACATGATAACAACCCCAAACACACCTCCAGGACGACCACTGCCTTGCTAAAGAAGCTGAGGGTAAAGGTGATGGACTGGCCAAGCATGTCTCCAGACCTAAACCCTATAGAGCATCTGTGGGGCATCCTCAAAGGGAAGGTGGAGGAGTGCAAGGTCTCTAACATCCACCAGCTCTGTGATGTCATCCTGGAGGAGTGGAGGACTCCAGTGGCAACCTGTGAAGCTCTGGTGAACTCCATGCCCAACAGGGTTAAGGCAGTGCTGTAAAATAATGGTGGCCACACAAAATATTGACACTTTGGGTCCAATTTGGACATTTTCATTTAGGGGTGTACTCACTTTTGTTGCAAGTGGTTTAGACATTAACCACTTGCCGACCGCCGCACGACGATATACGTCGGCAGAATGGCACGGGCAGGCATATGGGCGTATATATAAGTCCCTGCCTGCCCGCGGGTGGGGGGCCCGATCGGGCCCCCCCCCGGTGCCTGCGGCGGTCGGCATTCCTTCGAGAGCGATCCGGGATGAGGGGGCGGCCATTCATTCATGGCCACCCCCTCGCGATCGCTCTCGACGAATGGAAATCCCCCGTGACATCACTTCCTCTCCTGTAATGTAAACACAGGAGAGGAAGTGATGTATTCTCTCCTCCGTGTCGGTATTTTTCGTTCCGACACGGAGGAGAGCAGATCGGTGAGTTGCACCAACACTCTACACACACAGTAGAACATGCCAGGCACACTCACACCCCCCCTTTACCCCCCGATCACCCCCCCAATTACCCCTGCCCCCCAGTCACAGTGACACCAATGTAGTTAGAGTTAGCCCCCTTTAGTTCTAATGTACCCCCCTAACCCCCCAATAAAGGTTTAACCCCGTGATCACCCCCCGTCGCCAGTGTCACTAAGGCTGGGTTCACATTGCAGCGGTTTATGAGAACGAATGTGATTCGCACCGCACTGCAGTGCAAATCACATCCGATCTCTGTGCGATTCGAGTTCAGCCATTCGCCGCACCCGCCGCACCCGCCGCACCCGCCACACCCGCCGCACCCGCCGCAAATTCGCACGGGACCCTTTTTTTGGCCCGCAGCAGAATCGGATCGCATGGGTGTTCACACCATGCGATCCGAGTTTGCAGATCGCACTGCGATATGCGAACTGATCTGGGGGTGTCAGTAACATTTCACTGACACTCCCAGCAGTTCGCATAGGGCAGTGTGAACTGCCGCCGGGAGGCATGCGATGCGGGAACCCGCCGCGGATTCGCGGCGTTTCCGCATCGCTCCAGTGTGAACCCAGCCTAATAAGCGATCATTTTTCTGATCGCCGTATTAGTGTCACAGGTGACGCTAGTTAGGCAGGTAGGTATTTAGGTTCGCCGCAGCTTTTTATAGCGCCAGGGACCCCCATATACTACCGCATAAAGCCCCCTGATTGCCCCCTAGTTAACCCTTTCACCTGTGATCACCATATAACTGTTACAGGTGACGCTGGTTGGTTAGTTATTTTTTTATAGTTTCAGGGCACCCGCCATTTATTACCTAATAAAGGTTTAACCCCCTGATCACCCGGCGGGTGTCATTTGTGACTAATAACTGTTAGGGCAGTTAGGGTTAGCCCCCTTTAGTTCTAAGGTACCCCCTAACCCCCCCAATAAAGGTTTAACCCCGTGATCACCCCCCGTCGCCAGTGTCACTAAGGCTGGGTTCACATTGCAGCGGTTTGAGAACGGATGTGATTCGCACCGCACTGCAGTGCAAATCACATCCGATCTCTGTGCGATTCGAGTTCAGCCATTCGCCGCACCCGCCACACCCACCGCACCCGCCGCAAATTCGCACGGGACCCTTTTTTTGGCCCGCAGCAGAATCGGATCGCATGGGTGTTCACACCATGCGATCCGAGTTTGCAGATCGCACTGCGATATGCGAACTGATCTGGGGGTGTCAGTAACATTTCACTGACACTCCCAGCAGTTCGCATAGGGCAGTGTGAACTGCCGCCGGGAGGCATGCGATGCAGGAACCCGCCGCGCATTCGTGGCGTTCCCGCATCGCTCCAGTGTGAACCCAGCCTAATAAGCGATCGTTTTTCTGATCGCTGTATTAGTGTCACAGGTGACGCTAGTTAGGCAGGTAGGTATTTAGGTTCGCCGCAGCTTTTTATAGCGCCAGGGACCCCCATATACTACCGCATAAAGCCCCCTGATTGCCCCCTAGTTAACCCTTTCACCAGTGATCACCATATAACTGTTACAGGTGACGCTGGTTGGTTAGTTATTTTTTTATAGTTTCAGGGCACCCGCCATTTATTACCTAGTCTCACTAGTGTACCCCTAAATTTAGGGGTGTCTACTTTCCAAAATGGGGTCATTTGGGGGGGGGTTTGTGCCATCTTGGCATTTTATGGCCTTCAAAACTGTAACGCCCTTAGAAAGCCTGAAGGCGGTGCTTGGTTTTCGGGGCCCCGTACGCGGCTAGGCTCCCAAAAAGTCCCACATATGTGGTATCCCCATACTCAGGAGAAGCAGCAGAATTTATTTTGGGGTGTCATTTCACATATGCCCATGGCATGCGTGAGCAATATATCATTTAGTGACAACTTTGTGAAAAAAAAAAAAAAAAGTTTGTAATTTTCCCGCAACTTGTGGCAAAATATAAAATATTCCATGGACTCAACATGCCTCTCAGCAAATAGCTTGGGGTGTCTACTTTCTAAAATGGGGTAATTTGTGGGGGTTTTGTGCCATTTTGGCATTTTATGGCCTTCAAAACTGTAATAGGTAGTGAGAAGTGAACTCAAAAATTTACGCCCTTAGAAAGCCTGAAGGCGGTGCTTGGTTTTCGGGGCCCCGTACGCGGCTAGGCTCCCAAAAAGTCCCACATATGTGGTATCCCCGTACTCAGGAGAAGCAGCAGAATTTATTTTGGGGTGTCATTTCACATATGCCCATGGCATGTGTGAGCAATATATCATTTAGTGACAACTTTGTGAAAAAAAAAAAAAAAAAAAAAAAGTTTGTAATTTTCCCGCAACTTGTGGCAAAATATAAAATATTCCATGAACTCAACATGCCTCTCAGCAAATAGCTTGGGGTGTCTACTTTCTAAAATTGGGTCATTTGTGGGGGTTTTGTGCCATCTTGGCATTTTATGGCCTTCAAAACTGTAATAGGTAGTGAGAAGTGAACTCAAAAATTTACGCCCTTAGAAAGCCTGAAGGCGGTGCTTGGTTTTCGTGGCCCCGTACGCGGCTAGGCTCCCAAAAAGTCCCACATATGTGGTATCCCCGTACTCAGGAGAAGCAGCAGAATTTATTTTGGGGTGTCATTTCACATACGCCCATAGCATGTGTGAGCAATATATCATTTAGTGACAACTTTGTGTAAAAAAAAAAAAAAAAATTTTTTTTTGTCATTATTCAATCACTTGAGGCAAAAAAATAAAATATTCAATGGGCTCAACATGCCTCTTATCAATTTCCTTAGGGGGTCTACTTTCCAAAATGGGGTCATTTGGGGGGGTTTTGTACTGCCCTGCCATTTTAGCACCTCAAGAAATGAGATAGGCAGTCGTAAACTAAAAGCTGCGTAAATTCCAGAAAACGTACCTTAGTTTGTAGATGTGACAACTTTTGCGAAAACCAATAAATATACAATTATTGACTTTTTTTTTACCAAAGACATGTGGCTGAATACATTTTGGCCTAAATGTATGACTAAAATTGAGTTTATTGGATTTTTCTAATAACAAAAAGTAGAAAATATCATTTTTTTTCAAAATTTGCGGTCTTTTTACGTTTATATCGCAAAAAATAAAAATCGCAGAGGCAATCAAATACCATCAAAAGAAAGCTCTATTTGTGGGAAGAAAAGGACGCAAATTTTGTTTGGGTACAACATTGCATGACCGCGCAATTACCAGTTAAAGCAGCGCAGTGCCAAAGTGTAAAAAGACCTCTGGTCATTTACCAGCAAAATGGTCCGGTCTGAAAGAGGTTAAGGACTTTGTGTTGAGTCATTTTGAGGGAACAGCAAATTTACACTGTTATACAAGCTGAATGCTCACTACTTTACATTGTAGCAAAGTGTCATTTCTCCAGTGTTGTCACATGAAAAGATATAATAAAATATTGACAAAAATGTGAGGGGTGTACACTTTTGTAAGATACTGTATATATATATATATATATATATATATATATATATATATATATATATATATATATATATATATATATATATATATAGATAGATAGATATATGTATAGTTGGGTAAATAATTATTTGATCCACTGCAGATTTTGTAAGTTTGCCAACTCCAAAGCACATGATACAAATGTTACAAATTGCGTTGCAATTCAGTGAGTAAAGTAATTATTTGATCCCCAAGCCAAACATGACTTAGTACTTGGAGAAACCCTTGTTGGCAAGCACAGAGTTTGCAGTACGTTTCATGTAGTTTGTTTGCACACATCTTTTGGTCCACTCTTTTTTACAGATCTTCTCTAAATCCTTGAGGTTTCTTGGCAACTCAAAGCATCAGCCCTCTCCATATTTTTTCTGTAGGATTAAGGTCTGGAGACTCCTTGACCTTAACGTGTTTCTTCTTGAACCACTCCTTTTTTGCCTTGGCGGTATGTTTTAGGTCATTGTCATGCTGGAAGACCCATCCATGACCCGTTGTTCTAGCTGGGGGAAGAAGGTTCTCATCCAAGATTTTACAATATGACCTCATCCATTGGCCCCTCAATGAGGCAAAGTCAGTCTGCACCTTTAGCAGAGAAACAGCTTGAAAGCATGATGATTCCACCTCTGTGCTTAACTGCAGGGATGCTGTTCTTAGAACCATAGTCAGCATTTTTCTTCCTCCAAACACGGTGAGTCCCCCTCCTCAGGAAGGCACATATACAGACATGCCAATGAGCATCTTAATGATTCAGAGAAGGATTGGGAGAAAGTGCTGTGGTCAAATGAGACCAAAATTGAGCTCTTTGGCATTAATTCAATTTTGAACGTTTCCCTGATTTGAAACAAAGTCCCTCTGTCCCTCTTTCTTCCCTCATTTTGGTCTGATCTATATAGTTGTATAAAACATACTATTTATCTTTCAAAAATGGTTTCCCAGTGCTAAACCTTTTAATAAATTTCTCATTTGCTGCATTTGTAAATTTCAAAAGCCAGTGTAAAGTAATAGTAGTGGTAAAAAAAATCACTTGTTCGTTTAGCTAATCAATTTTTGTTTAATTCTCCTTTAAGGGGGGTGTCAGGATGTGTGTCCTATGCCTACATACTTTTGCTAATAGGCGTCCCTTGTTCTTATCTCAAAAAGTTGGGAGGTATGCTAGTGTACATCAAAAGCACCACACGTTCAACCCTTATGGCCATAATTAAATAAAAGTACTGCGTAGAAGGTGACAGATGGCACACAGGTAAGCAGGACGTAGCAGTAGTAGGGCTGCACAAATTGAAAATGTCACTTTTTTCCCAAAGTGGCTATCCAATAAAGTAACAGCAAACCCAGCCAGTTTAACATCTACTTCCTTACGATAAATAGCAGCCAGTTGTCTGCCAGAAATGTGCCCACTCGTCTCCTCCTAGAGGCTGCTTGTAGCATTCTGCTGTTCCATAACAGTACATATAGTGGTTCTACGGGCATAAGGTTTTTTACCTTAATGCATTCTATGCAGGTAAAAAACCGTCTAGGTGCAGCTTTTACCCCCAGCCACCCCTTATACTTACCTGAGCCTAAATCAATCCAGCAATGTGCATGACAGTAGTGGCCCTCCTGGGTGTCTCTCTCCTCACTGGCTCTGTGTGTGAATTGATAATGGGTGAGCCTGCTTGAATGCCCCCCTAGCAAGAGGCCAGAACTGCCATTGGAGGACCCAACAGGAAGAGGATTGGGGCTGCTCTGTGCAAAGCCATTGAACAGAGCAGGTAAGTATAACATGTTTGTTCTTAAAAAAAAAAATGCAAACTTTAGAATCACTTTAACGCATTTCCACAAGCCTTTCATTTTATGCATTTGTGCATGTTCAATGTAGCCCTCATAGCAGCCTGAAAAGGCTTTCATCTGTTGTACGTTAATAAATTTTTTTTGACTTTTGCCATTTGTACATGTGCCTCATGGCAGTGTCTGATTTCATATGCCTCTTTTGTGATTATAGTTTGTGTATTTACCCCACAAAAGTAATAAATTCATTCCTGGCTGTGATTCAAACCCAGGAAGATTTGCACCTTTCTATTGAATTGGTGCTGGCCCCAAAATGGCATAAGAATTAATTCCATTAAAAATGATATTTCTCTATATATATATTAGATTTGTAAAGTGACGTTCCCTGAGGAAGCAGCGTTTTCAGTGCCGCGAAACCGGTCGGATCTATACGTCAACTCTACACTCCTGTAAAAAATCCCTTTGTTGGAAAACTTTACAATTATTCTTGAATTTATTCTGTCCTTTTATTGGATTGAATATATTTTGTTTATTTTGGTTTTGTTGTGTATATGTTCTTTTCGTCATTATCTATGTGGATTTATTTATAATAAAATATGATTGAATTTTATTGATTATTTTTTGATTATTACATGATACCGCAATAGTCCCTATTGTTCCCACTTAACTATTAGGAAATTCTCTTTTTGAGTCTCTTTCCTTGATGTTTTGAGCTTTATGCTCAGTTTTTCTATACTTTCTACTGAATTGTCAGATCTATGCATTGAAAGTGATATTGAAGTAGAAAGAGGTAGCCCAGCTGCCACACACCTCGCCTGACCCAAGTGGTTAGCAGGTAAAGGAACCCTTAGCTTGATTCATCCAAGCCATGCACCCAACATGTTTCACTGCACCCCCCGGAGCTTACTCATGGAGGACACACGCAGGCCTGCACTCACATCTCTACTTCCTGTAGACCGTACTCCCAGACTAAGCTCCCCCATGCCTTAACAACTGGATGTACATCACTCCCTTCCTACTGTGCAATTTCACAGTTAAAGGGGAAGTAACTTCCAAGCCCTTTCTATTTCTGTGAATTACAAAACAGTCCCACCTAGAGTATGTTATGGTGACATACTTCTCCTAGGATGACAATGCTCCTCCACAATCAACACAGTACAATGAGTGACCATTGTCACACTATGACACCAATGGGAATCAAAGGGAGAAGGAACCTGTAAAACGGAAGCTAATGCAGCCTTGCAGTCTAAAGACTAGTAAGCAGCAATATATTTTTCAGGACACTCTGGTAACATGTGGTCTAGTGTTACCAGATATACAACTACACAAAGGAACCCAAAACTACTACTTTGAAGTGAAAACAAGACAATTTTTTTATAAGACTAAAACATACAAACATACAGCCGGATGGTATTAAATAATCTTCCAGCGTTAAGCCTCAGGTGATGGTTAATAGCCATTTTCATCCTTGGATTTAGATAAACTTAAAGTGTTTTCTTTCTCATTAGAAATATATATATCCTGCTTCATGCAATACACAGCCACCCCCACCCCAAGAAAGCTTTAATCAGTGTCCTGTATTTTCCCCACTGTAATCATTGATCTCTGAACCACCCCAGAATGTGAATGGACAATAGAAAAACAGCTCCTAGTGCTGCCCCTGTCCAAACCCCCTGTGGATGGTGTTGTCATGGTAAAATGTGACAGTTTACCTATACAGATCTAGTTGCCATCTGTAGTTTTGCAGGTTCACTGTAAAGGAAATTTACAGGGCTGTTGTACATATATTGTATATGCTATAGTGAAAACTACAAAAAAAAGAAATATATTAAAAATACTGCATATTAATATTTTTATTCTACTTTTGTACCAGCAAGTGAAGGTCTAGTTTCCTTTTTCAGACTGTCAGTTTGCTTCTTTGATGTAAAGCTTGAAAAAGGCAGTTGCAAACATGGTGGAGACTGAGCTGATGTACTTCCAATCAAATTACCCCCCTAGAGGTGGTAACAGAGAATGCAAAGATAATAGAGTGGCAGATGAAGGCTCGGGAGCAGCTGGAGCTGTGTAAGTATATTGGATAGAAGTTAAATTAGTAAATTATATATATTGGACAGAAGTCTGACAGAAGCCAGTAAGGTAACGGAAAAGACAGAAATGCAAGTTATAGGCCACAAGTAACAGCTGAGGACCACTCAGAAACATTCTTATGCCATTTTGGGGCCAGCACCAGTACAGCTTATTCAAGCCAAGAAAACTCAAATAAGTCACCAAAGCTTTGTCTTGTAATAAATGTTTGTTTGTAAAGCAAAGATTTTATATACCGTATATACTCGAGTATAGGCCGACCCGAATATAAGCCGAGGCCCCCAATTTACCCCAAAAAAACTGGAAAACTTATTGACTCGTGTATAAGCCGAGGGTGAGACATCCCTGTGTCCCGTCCATCCCTGTGTGTGTGTCCATCCATCCATCCCTGTGTGTGTGTCCATCTATCCCTGTGTGTGTGTCCGTGCAGCCTTGTGTGTGTGTCCGTGCAGCCTTGTGTGTGTGTCCGTGCAGCCTTGTGTGTGTGTCCGTGCAGCCTTGTGTGTCCAGCCTACCTGTGTCCCGAGCCTCCGTCCCGTGCCTCCTCCGTCCCGTGCCTCCGTCGTCCCGTGCCTCCGTCGTCCCGTGCCTCCGTCGTCCCGTGCCTCCTCCGTCCCGTGCCTCCTCCGTCCCGTGCCGAGCCGAGCCTCCGTCCTTCCAGCCATTCTACCTTTCAAAAGCCGTAGTACGAGGATGAGCGGATGTCCGTGATAGGCGGAACACTGACTGCTGGGAAATTGAGTGTTCCGCCTATCACAGGCGGAGGCGCGGCTTTTGAAAGTTAGAATGGCCGCCGTCTGTCTGCTCGACACGCTGATCGAGCAGGCAGACGGCGATGACTCGAGTATAAGCCGAGGGGGGCACTTTCAGCCTCAAAAAAGAGGCTGAAAATCTCGGCTTATACTCGAGTATATACGGTATATGATTTTAGCCCATTCTTCCACACAAACAGTCTTTAAATCTTGAAGGTTCCGTGAGTGTCAGAGAAGGACTATTTCCACCCATGCTCGCCATGCTATTGAGCACATGCATTTGTTGTCAGCTTCCCGTTTGTGCCTGTTTCCTGCTACTATACCTGATTGCCTGTTTTGACCCAGACCGTCCCTGACTATGTTGCTCTTCTCCTCGATCCAAACCTTGGCTTGCTTAAACTGACCTCTCCTGATCTGCCTTTACGGATTTGACCCTTGGCCTGCCTTATGGACTTTCTTGCCTGATTACACGGATTTGACCCCTGGCCTGTTTCACGGACTTCTTACCCATCTTGTGTCTGATCTCTTGCTACTTCCCAGATTGTCTACTACTCTGCACGGGACCCTCAGCCAGTTCCTGAACTTCAGTAACCCCCTGCACAGCTCCTCAACCCTCTTCAGGAACTTACACCTGCTGGTGGCCAGTGCTTTTGCGTGCCACCCGCTGCCTGTACCACCTCAGGGGGACGGGGTGCATGTAATTTCAAGGGTTAAACACTCTTGGCATCTCTGCCTCAGTAAGTACTTGTTGTGACAGTGGGCCTCTTCTATGAACTCCAGTGGGGTGCGTCCATAGAGGGCGTAGGAGCGCCTCATGCATTGCATGAATCTATCTATTGTCGCTGCTGCCGCCCCCTATTCAGGTGTCCGGCCCCTTGTCGGGAGCCGAGCATCTGAATTACAGTGGCGGGGGTGTTTTCAGAAGTGCCTGATTAGAGCTATCGGCTCTAATAGGCATCCAAATTGGTAAACAGTGGGCGCACTGCTGTGCGATCGCTGCTTACGTAGTGCTGTGTTAGGGAATCAAATAAATCACTTCCCTAACACTGACCCGCCTCTCAGCCAATCAGGTGCACTGGGTCTGGTAACCTGTCACCTGATTGGCTGAAGTGACAGGAGCTGTGATTGATGCCTATCGGGCGTCCAATCATAGCAGAAGAGGACGGTAGAAGACATCGAGGACTCAGAGGGAGCGTGGAGGAATGCTCTGACCCAAGACAGGTACATGCCGGGTGGGGGGGACACTGGCAGCATTTGATGGGGCAAACTGGTGGCAATTGATGGGGCAAACTTGTGGCAATTGATGGGGCAAACTTGCGGCAAATGATGGGCAAACTTGCGGCAACTGATGGGGCAAACTGGCGACAATTTGATGGGGCACACTGACGGCAATTGATGGTTACAGTGGCTGCTCTTGATGGCACAGTGGTGGCCATTTATGGGTACAATGGCTGCATTTGATGGAACAGTGGCTGTGTTTGATGGGCACAGTGGCTGCATTTGATGGGCATAGTGGCGGCAATTGATGGGCACAGTGAGGCTGCAATTTTTCTTGTCAGTTTCTGCCCCCAAAGAATTTTGAGCACTTGCCGCCACTGATGAACTCTGATCTTTAGTTCTTTCCATATACGTTCTATTGCATTCAAGTCAGGTGATTGGCTGGGCCATTCTAGCAGCTTTATTTTCTTTCTTTGAAACCAATTGAGTGTTTCCTTGGTTTTGTGTTTGGGATCATTGTCTTGCTGAAATGTCTACTCTTGTGTCATCTTCATCATTCTGGTAGATGCGTCACAAAAATTAAGGAAAAGGGGGATGGGAACGCAAGATTGCTCAGTAGTAAATGTCCCAATTGAATCATTTACCCCTTAGGACGTTGTTGCCGTAACCCAATAGCATATAGGGAAAAAGGGGGAGAGGTACATGCCGGCAGGCCCAGCATGTAAAGAGGTTACTGTTGGCAGTAGTTCAATATTAAATTTCTTAAAACAATATATTTTATTAATTAAAAAAATTAATTAATTATAGTGTAAATAATCAATTAAGACTGAGTGCAGTTTATAAAGATTACCCACATAAATATATCTAAATCTAACACAGACGAAAGACTCACAGGACATACATAACACAGGTACACAAGTATTAAGCGGAATTGTACAGATGCTGATGACTATAGACATGAAAGCAAGGAACTATATATAAGATTCAGAGAACGTGGGTATTCCCATAGACAAATTAAAAAAGCCCAAAAAAGGCAGGACTGAGAAAACGGTCAAGCCTACTAGATGGTCCACCAGTAGCGGATATATTCCCACAGAAACTAGATGGGCCAGTAAGAATTATAACTACTTTTGGGTCACAGTGGTATAAGGTCTGCTCAATTCTAGAAAAACATTGGGGCATCCTGACTAACTCACCTGACCTGTCTAAAATAGTGGGTAATTCTGCCAAGCTTGTGGCCCGATGAGCCAGAAGTCTTGGAGACACGTTGATTCGCTCTGAATTTGTGAAAGAACCTGACTTGACGTGGCTATCGGAGTACCCACAGACGAAGGGTATGTTTCCCTGTACAAAATGCCAAATCTGTCCTTATGTCCATAGAACATCTAACTTCATGGATGCTTTGGGCAAAGCGTCATTTGAAATCCGTGATTTAATTAATTGTGCAACCTCACGGGTGATCTACCTTATCACCTGCCTTTGTCCCAAAATATATGTTGGTAAGACAAAAAGGCCACTGAGGGTAAGGATAGGTGAACATCTGCGTGAGATTAATGATAAAGGTAAACCACCAGAGAAGCCATTGCCTAAACACTTTGCATTATGCCATGGCGGTAATCCGAGCGGTATGACAGTTAAGGGCATTTATGTCCTAAAACTGCCCAGCAGGAGGGGCGACTTCGACCATATCCTACTACAGAAGGAGAAATGGTGGGTATATAGGCTGAAGTCCCTTGTCCCCGTGGGATTGAACACGAAACTAAATTTGCAGGCCTTTTTAGACACATAATTAGATGCTAGTTACTATCTGCAAATATTTATCTATGTACATATACTATTGTGCGAAGTTGTAAATATCTTGGAGTAGGGGGTTTCTATGAAGTCAGGGTTCACTGTTGAAATGAGGCTCATTCCAAACTCCTCTGATGACCCATTGTGTAGGTGCTATGGTGATCTATCATAATTATGATGCATTTCAAATTTACAATTTCCGTAATATCCTCCCCTTTATGTAAGTGTAGGTTACATGTTGTTTCGATGTTAGTAAGTATTTGTTGTTGGTGCAATAGGGGTGTCTCTTGTGTGTTTGTCAGTCTAAGTGTTGATATGCCTTATCCGCCAAAGTCCTGCTCTGTTACGATTCAGTGTTACTAATTTAAATATGTCTTAATTAAAGATATGCTGGCTCTGTATTGAAGTCGCTAGCCTGTCAGACGAGCTACTCTAAAAACAGGATAAAAGTACTATGAATAAATTCTCATTGGTTACCAACTCCGACATACTGATAATAAAAGGACGTGTGACAGTGTGCCAATAATCGCCCGAGAAGAAGCTACGCCAATAGAGGCAGCGAAACGCGTTGACATCACACTTTGATGCAGGCCGGTTATCGTGCTGGTGGAGAGTGAGGACGCTGATCGAGTTGCAACTATGTTGCTTTTGAACTTGCTCCCTTGTAGCGGTGGTTGATCCAGCCTCTATTAGACTCCCATTGCATTGGTCGAGTACCAAAACAGCTAACAGCTACTTCACAGATCTTGTTCCCTTTTCGGGTATACTGTTGAGATGAGGCCACTGGGCCATACACAGCAGAACCAGAATATCGCTATAACATAGATGGACTGTTCGGATTATCAATGCGCTGATTTCATATGGCAGTGGTAAAAAAAATGCCCGCAAAATGCCTCGATTCAATCTTTACAGGGTCTGATTGACTTATACCATCGGTGAAATTCAGCTGCTATTTGATCTGTGGGAAGTGATTAACATCTAAATAAGGTGCATCTTTATCAGCTGCCGCTACTCAAGGGGTGACTGTGAATATGGCTTAATCTCTCAAAGCAAGGTGGACTAACAAGAAGTTCATAAGAATTTATGACCAGAGTCTAGTCGAAATATACTTATAGGATATGAACTGCATTCTATAGCAAGTCGATGTGGACACTTAGTATTGATTTGAGCCTAAACATCTGAGATTATAAAAGCTGCTACTTACATTATCTACGTCAACCCCGTTCCCTACCCCCCTTGCCTGCTCTAAACTACTGGATAACCACATAGGCTTATAGAACAATTGTTCGCCTGGTGTTTAACAAATAAAAAACTTGTCGTATTGACCAGCAGTGGTTACAGTAGTTTACAGCAATTGGTCCGAACCTGCGGTGTGTGTTGTGTATTTGTGTATCTGTATTATGTATGTCCTGTGAGCCTTTCGTCTGTGTTAGATTTAGATCTATTTATGTGGGTAATCTTTATAAACTGCACTCAGTCTTAAAGTGGAAGAAACCCTTCTATAATTTTCAGTCAAGGAAGCTGCCATCTTGGCCTCTAATCAGGGCTGGACTGGGGCAAAAATTTGGCTCTGGACTTCATCCAGACCAGCCCACTTTAATTTTGCAAACAAGTACAAAAACAGTATATAAAACTATACGTAATTGTGCAAAAAAAACATAATTAGCATAATATAAGGAGTCCTCACTAACCTCTTTTATTATTTCACTTATTTTCCTCTGTATTTTTCTCCTCTTTCTCACATCACTGCGTGAAGTTGAGGGCGAGCAACCATTACTTTGTCACTGAAACCGGCCCACTGAGCCATCGGCCCACCGGGAAACTCCCTGTAGTCTCAATGGCCAGTACATGCCTGCCTCTAATGATTCTTCAACTGCCATAATGCTGCACATGTGATCAGTTATGAAACCAGCCATTGGATGGTTTGAAAGTTTGGTTGAGAACACAACCAATGTGAAAGTTAGCATTTCCGGCATGCCGGGAATGTAAGTGTTTTTTTGAAACTGGGTTTACTCCCGCTTTAATTGATTATTTACACTATAATTAATACATTTTGAAATTAATAAACTATATTGTTTTAAGAAATTGAATATTGAACTATTCGTTGCTGCCAACAGTAACCTCTTTACATGCCGGGCCTGCTGGTACCCATCATTCTGGTAGATGGCAGCAGATTTTTATCAAGAACGTCTTGGAACATTTTTCCATTGATCCTTCCATTAAGGATATGAGGTTTACCAGTACCGTATGCTGAAAAACAGCCCCCACACCATGATCTTCCCATCTCCAAACTTCACTGTTAGTATGGTGTTTTTGGGGTGATGTGCAGTGCCATTTGACCTCCAAACATGGTGTGTATTATGGCATCCAAATAAAATGTTGGTCTCATCTGACTAGACTATACTCTCCCAGTATTTCACAGGCTTGTCTAAATGGAGTCTTGCATGGTAAGCGTGCATACAGGCCATGGCAGTTGAGTGCATTACTTGTTGTTTTTTTTAAACAATTGTACCTGTTAATTGCCGATCTTTCTGAAGCTCTCCAAAACGGGTTCTGTGCTCTTGAACAACTCTTCTGATAATTCTTTTCACTCCACTGTCAGAAATGTTCCGAGGAGCAACTGGTCGGGCTGGTTTATGGTTAAATTATGTTCTTTCCATTTCTGGATTATGGCCCCAACAATGCTCACTGGAGCACTCAGAAGTTTAGAAATCCTCCTGTAACCAATGCCATTAGTATGTTTTGCAACAATAAGGTTGCCAAGGTCTTGAGAGATCTTAAAATATGAGATGTTTCTTGTCTGACACCTTCGTAATGAGACACCTTTTTTTAGGCCATCAGCTGAGGCTGAATCAGCTGATATTAATTTGCACTGACAAGGGGCAGGATTGCTTTCTAATAACTGATAGATTTCAGCTGGTGTCTTGGCTGCTTTCCATTTTTTTTTTGCACCTCCCTTTCTTCATGTGTTCAATACTTTTTCCCTGTGTCTTTCCATTTTATTATTCATAACTTAATTTCTGAACTTATTTTTTTTTTGTTTCTTTGTATGCATGGATTGCATGGGATGTTACCAACATGTGGTGAACATTTCATGTCAATAGCACCTTTAGAAATATATTTACCTAGAAAAATGATTTTACCTGCTGTATATATATATATATATATATATATATATATATATATATATATATATATATATATATATATATATATATATATATATATATATATATATGATAAAACTGGAAAAATATTATTGCCCCCCCCCCCCCCCCCAATATCAATGAAGAATACAAGCATAATGCATAATATTCATGGTCTGTTTCTTGTGCTCTATTATTTTGTAGCTGAACAAAAAAGATAATGGCTGCTGTCAGGTTCATGTTTGAACTGCAGTTAATATAAACAGCATTTACAATTGAAGGAGAAGACCTAATCCGTGTACAAAAAAGCTCTTCCGTTGAATCTTTCTCTAAACAAATAGCTGCTTTGTGTATCAGAACATAAATTGGATGACAAATTATAAGTGGCCAGAGTGATGAATATTAGATGCACAAGCTAAAAAAAAAAAAAATATATATATATATATATATATATATATATATATATATATATATATATATATATATATACCTATACATAGTACACGCCTCACATTTTTTAAAACATTTTATCTTTTCATGTGACAACACTGAAGAAATTACACTTTGCTACAATGTAAAGTTGTGAGTATACAGCTTGTATAACAGTGTAAATGTGCTATTCCCTCAAAATAACTCAACACACAGCCATGTCTAAACTGCTGGCAACAAAAGTGAGTACACCCCTAAGTGAACATGTCCAAATTGGCCCAATTAGCCATTTTCCCTCCCAGAGGTCATGTGGCTCGTTATGCCGCGTATACAATGAACGGACTTGCCCACACACGGAGGAAAGTCCGTCCATTTTGAATGCGGCTCCAGGTAGACGAGACTAGCAAAGGAAGTCAATGTTCGCTACCTTCGGCAGCGAGATTGACACCTCACTAGCCCCGTCACCTGGTATGGACTTAAAGGGGAAGCCCTACGCTGAAAAACAGCGTGGGGCCCCCCCAAGCCCATATCAGACCCTTATCCGAGCATGCAGCCCGGCCGGTCAGGAAAGGGGGTGGGGACGAGTGAGTGCCCCCCCTCCTGAGCCGTATCAGGCCGCGTGCCCTCAACATGGGGGGTGCTTTGGGGAAGGGGGGCCCTGCGGCCCCCCACCCCAAAGCACCTTGTCCCCATGTTGATGAGGACAAGGGCCTCTTCCCGACAACCCTGGCCGTTGGTTGTCGGGGTCTGCGGGCAAGGGGCTTATCAGAATCCGGGAGCCCCCTTTAATAAGGGGGCCCCCCAGATACCGCCCCCCACCCTAAGTGAATGAGTATGGGGTACAATTTACCCGTACCCATTCACTTGGTGAAAAAAATGTAAATAAAACACAGGCCCAGCAAGAAGATCCGAAGAGGGGAACAGGACCCCCGAAGTCGGATGAAGACCCCCAGAGCTGTGCAATAAATTATTTGAAAACCTTGTGTTGAATTTTATTTATATTATTTTCACCAGGTGAAAGGGTAGGGGTATATTGTACCCCATACTCATTCACATAGGGTGCAGGGCCGGGATCTGGGGGCCCCCTTATTTAAGGGGGCTCTCGGATTCCGATAAGCCCCCCGCCCACAGACCCCAACAACCAACGGCCAGGGTTGTCGGAAAGAGGCCCTTGTTCTCATCAACATGGGAACAAGGTACTTTGGGGTGGGGGGGCCGCAGGGGGTGTACTCACTCTCCTGAGATACTATATATATATATATATGTGTGTGTGTGTGTAGCACTGACCGTGACAAGCCCTGACAAGGCTTACCGTTTACCTCCTCCGCCTTGTAGCTCGTCGTTCTTGTCTAGGGGTTCCCAAGGTTGATGGCCCAATAACTGCAGAGACTGACACTTGAATTCCTTTTGGAATTTTTATTTGCTTAAAACGTTGAACATAAAACATGTATGGAGGCTCAGGCACTTTGAAACTGCTGACACTTAATCAATGTCTCTCTCTAGGTAATCCAGGGAGTAGCCACTTACAACTGGATATTTCCACTGTCGGATAAATCCTGGTTTATGGACTTAGCAGCTGACACATGAATCAAACTTAGCAAAGTCTCTGCCACAGACTTGGTTGCAAACTTTTTGATGAACACAGAAAGTCTCTCACGGGAACTTAGTTGTAACAGAAGGATAGAAATAAGAAATGTGGATTCAATTAGTGTCCATACAGCTCAACATCCAGGCTCTTACCGAGCAGCCAGCCTCGTGCGTGGCCCTCTTCTGACGAGTCCTCCCCTGGTTGCATGATGAGTTACTGGGCCTCTCCAAAACACGAGATGGCACCGAACCACTTTAGAATCCTCCTTCCAGTTACTGAGCCTCGGACTAGCCAGTTCGAGCCTCTGGGGGATGGTCAGGAGGACCAGGACCATGGAGTCAGAACATACTTCTGGACCGGAACCCAGAACCACGTGACTTCAGCACCTTAAGTACCCTCTCCTGGAATACACAGCGAGACAACACACCCACTGATTGGCTCCGAGAGAGAGATTGGTACCCAATGCGTCCAACCAGACTGCATTCCAATGCCTGTCAAAAGTGCTAACTACACCTATGTCCAGGCAGAACATTAGTACAACCCGTCCTTCCTGGTCCACAAAAACGAACACGACTTGGGGTGACGTCGACACGTTCGCACCGCCCTACGCGTTTCGTAATAATTTACGTCGTCCAGGGGCACGGGCGGCGTGCGACGTCACCCCTTTTATAACCATATATTTAACCAAGCCTCACTTTGGGTCAGCGGCCATTTTAGACGTCACAAACAATAGTAATCAAAGAGAACGTAGGCCAAGCCTCACTATCACTCACGAACGTCAGATGTGCGTATCCGCAACGAACGTCCTATGGTTGCGGGCCAAGCCTCGTTTTCATGTGGACGTTATAGGATCATAAGCCAAGCCTCGCTTCCAGGTATTAGCCCTATCGGCAGAGTAACATGGCAGATGCCCTCACATGAAGGTGCGCCTCCTGAACCCCGGAACAGGGTACAGTGTGGATCGCCAAAACAGAAGGGTAAAATAGATTAAAAATCAATAAGGTAAAAAAATAAAAAATTATAATAATGAATTAGAAAAATATAATAATAAAAAATAGAAAAAATAAATAAGCCATCCCAAATAGGGACAAGAATGCATCAGAAATTCTACGCTTCCTGCTGCATTCATACAGCCAACAGGTCCAATTACGTGTGGACAAATAGGTGTAAAGGTACCTCAAAGGTAGTGCGTTTACCCGGTGTGTTTATATAGCAATCAAATTCACTTAGGAAATGAGATTGCTGTAGACATGTATTTCAAGTGCCTTCTTGTCTCGTGTGTTCCCCAGGGACTTTTCTGGAGTGCCCCAAAACAACGTCGAGGGATAGACCTAACAGTAACCTAAAAGGCCGCCAGACCCAAAGCCAGGTCTGTCACACAAGAATGTGCTCTACAGTGATATACACCAAAGTAAACAGCAAGAAAAAATTAATAATGCAGCAAGAAAAATTAATAATGCAATCAGGTGGTTTTTCACAGTAACTAATACAGTAAAACCATTGTAGGGAAACATTACATCAAAACAGGTCACCTCATGAGTTATTAATGAAGGCATTTACATCGGTGTCCACATTGAGGCCAAACGGAGTGTATGTTTTTAATTTATGAATCCAGGCCATTTCGAGCTTGGATATCTCCCTGACCAAGGACCCTCCCCTCCAGTGGGGCTTATATTTGTCTAAGCCAACAAATAGGGTGCCTGATGGGTCTCTCTTGTGTGTCTGGTCGTAATGCCTGGACACAGGGTGTTTGTCAAACCCCCGTCTGATGTTGCCAATGTGTTCGTTCACCCTGACCCGAAATGCCCTCTTGGTCCGCCCAATATACTGGAGGCCACAGGGGCACTGTAAAAGGTAAACCACAGCCTCCGAGGAGCAAGTAATAAAGGACTCTATGTCATATGTCCTAGAGGTGCTCGAAGATGCGATACTAGAAATCTTAGAGCCCCTATATGAATTCAGGGTACAGACCTGACAGTTCTTACATTTATAATAGCCAACTAGATTTTGAAAAAAACATCTATTGGCCTTAGGCGGGTCTTGTACACTGGGGGCAATCTTGTTTCCCAGTGAAGAGGCCCCTTTAAAAATTATTTGAGGTTTAACAGGCAGAACTGGATTCAAAACATGGTCACTAGTAAGTAAGTGCCAATGTTTCTGAATCAGGTTTCTCACACCACGATGCTGGACTGAGAAAGTCGTGACAAACGGTACGCCACCCTGTGTACCTGCCCTGGCACTT
Source organism: Lithobates pipiens (assembly GCF_037356315.1). Lineage (NCBI taxonomy): Eukaryota > Metazoa > Chordata > Amphibia > Anura > Ranidae > Lithobates > Lithobates pipiens. The sequence continues at coordinate 146,447,937 of NW_027507790.1, read as the reverse complement.
TGTCTATCTGCCAGTAGTGAGGGTCTGTCTCTAGTCCGGGCAATCTCCATAGTATCACCAAGAGAAACGGGATCATATCCCTTTTCTAGGAATCTACCTGCCAAAATCGCTGCCTGTTCATCATATTTTACTATATCCGAACAGTTCCGTCTGAGGCGTAGAAATTGCCCCAGGGGAACAGCTTTTAGCCAAGGTTGAAAATGGCAACTATCGGTAGGGATGTACGAATTCCTGTCTGTTGACTTGAAATATGTAGATGTAATGAACTCATTGCCAACCCTCCTGATGTTAAGATCAAGAAAGTTGACCTCATCCTGGCTAGCCTCAAAGCTAAATTTAATTCCTCTGTTGTTTTCGTTTAGACCAGCCATAAACGACCGCAAGTCTGACTCTGTTCCTTCCCAAAGGAGGAGGACGTCATCGATATACCTCGCCCACAGGACTATCTCAGACCTTCTAGGGGCATCGACGACGTCCTCCTCCCATTTGGCCATAAAGAGGTTGGCCAGGCTGGGGGCATATTTAGCCCCCATGGCCACTCCCCTATCCTGGCGGTAAAATTGCTGGTCAAACCAGAAATAGTTGTGTCCGGCCGCATATTCCAACAGTTCTATTAGGAAGTCAATCTGAGCTGAAGGAAGGCCTGATCCCCTCTGTAGGAATAATCTCACTGCCTCGACCCCTAAAGAATGGGGAATGATGGTATACAGTGAGTTCACGTCTGCTGTGACCAACCAAAGACCATCTCCAGGGGTGATACCGGACAGGAGATTGATTATATGTTTGGTGTCCTTGACATAAGACGGAACCTTTTGGACCAGAGGTTGTAGATAATGATCTATATACTTGCCCACCCGGGACGTAACCGAGTCGATACCACTGACTATGGGTCGTCCCGGGGGGCAAGTTTGACCAGCAATTTTACCGCCAGGATAGGGGAGTGGCCATGGGGGCTAAATATGCCCCCAGCCTGGCCAACCTCTTTATGGCCAAATGGGAGGAGGACGTCGTCGATGCCCCTAGAAGGTCTGAGATAGTCCTGTGGGCGAGGTATATCGATGACGTCCTCCTCCTTTGGGAAGGAACAGAGTCAGACTTGCGGTCGTTTATGGCTGGTCTAAACGAAAACAACAGAGGAATTAAATTTAGCTTTGAGGCTAGCCAGGATGAGGTCAACTTTCTTGATCTTAACATCAGGAGGGTTGGCAATGAGTTCATTACATCTACATATTTCAAGTCAACAGACAGGAATTCGTACATCCCTACCGATAGTTGCCATTTTCAACCTTGGCTAAAAGCTGTTCCCCTGGGGCAATTTCTACGCCTCAGACGGAACTGTTCGGATATAGTAAAATATGATGAACAGGCAGCGATTTTGGCAGGTAGATTCCTAGAAAAGGGATATGATCCCGTTTCTCTTGGTGATACTATGGAGATTGCCCGGACTAGAGACAGACCCTCACTACTGGCAGATAGACAAAGTGCCAGGGCAGGTACACAGGGTGGCGTACCGTTTGTCACGACTTTCTCAGTCCAGCATCGTGGTGTGAGAAACCTGATTCAGAAACATTGGCACTTACTTACTAGTGACCATGTTTTGAATCCAGTTCTGCCTGTTAAACCTCAAATAATTTTTAAAGGGGCCTCTTCACTGGGAAACAAGATTGCCCCCAGTGTACAAGACCCGCCTAAGGCCAATAGATGTTTTTTTCAAAATCTAGTTGGCTATTATAAATGTAAGAACTGTCAGGTCTGTACCCTGAATTCATATAGGGGCTCTAAGATTTCTAGTATCGCATCTTCGAGCACCTCTAGGACATATGACATAGAGTCCTTTATTACTTGCTCCTCGGAGGCTGTGGTTTACCTTTTACAGTGCCCCTGTGGCCTCCAGTATATTGGGCGGACCAAGAGGGCATTTCGGGTCAGGGTGAACGAACACATTGGCAACATCAGACGGGGGTTTGACAAACACCCTGTGTCCAGGCATTACGACCAGACACACAAGAGAGACCCATCAGGCACCCTATTTGTTGGCTTAGACAAATATAAGCCCCACTGGAGGGGAGGGTCCTTGGTCAGGGAGATATCCAAGCTCGAAATGGCCTGGATTCATAAATTAAAAACATACACTCCGTTTGGCCTCAATGTGGACACCGATGTAAATGCCTTCATTAATAACTCATGAGGTGACCTGTTTTGATGTAATGTTTCCCTACAATGGTTTTACTGTATTAGTTACTGTGAAAAACCACCTGATTGCATTATTAATTTTTCTTGCTGCATTATTAATTTTTTCTTGCTGTTTACTTTGGTGTATATCACTGTAGAGCACATTCTTGTGTGACAGACCTGGCTTTGGGTCTGGCGGCCTTTTAGGTTACTGTTAGGTCTATCCCTCGACGTTGTTTTGGGGCACTCCAGAAAAGTCCCTGGGGAACACGCGAGACAAGAAGGCACTTGAAATACATGTCTACAGCAATCTCATTTCCTAAGTGAATTTGATTGCTATATAAACACACCGGGTAAACGCACTACCTTTGAGGTACCTTTACACCTATTTGTCCACACGTAATTGGACCTGTTGGCTGTATGAATGCAGCAGGAAGCGTAGAATTTCTGATGCATTCTTGTCCCTATTTGGGATGGCTTATTTATTTTTTCTATTTTTTATTATTATATTTTTCTAATTCATTATTATAATTTTTTATTTTTTTACCTTATTGATTTTTAATCTATTTTACCCTTCTGTTTTGGCGATCCACACTGTACCCTGTTCCGGGGTTCAGGAGGCGCACCTTCATGTGAGGGCATCTGCCATGTTACTCTGCCGATAGGGCTAATACCTGGAAGCGAGGCTTGGCTTATGATCCTATAACGTCCACATGAAAACGAGGCTTGGCCCGCAACCATAGGACGTTCGTTGCGGATACGCACATCTGACGTTCGTGAGTGATAGTGAGGCTTGGCCTACGTTCTCTTTGATTACTATTGTTTGTGACGTCTAAAATGGCCGCTGACCCAAAGTGAGGCTTGGTTAAATATATGGTTATAAAAGGGGTGACGTCGCACGCCGCCCGTGCCCCTGGACGACGTAAATTATTACGAAACGCGTAGGGCGGTGCGAACGTGTCGACGTCACCCCAAGTCGTGTTCGTTTTTGTGGACCAGGAAGGACGGGTTGGTCTTTGCGTTGGCGTGTATCCGGCCGGTGCACGTCTTTGTTTTGAACCTGCTTTTAAAGTCTTTTATGTAAGTGTTTACGTTCGCTTTTTAAGAATTAAAGTCATTTGGTTTTACACTATCTGGAGCCTATGTTTTCCCTTATGTGACACCACGTCGTGTTGGGAGTGAGTAACAGCCATAACCCCATCGTGTGGAAGATTCGTGACCATCTGAGGAGGAGGCGCTATCCGGACACCCTTTTGACTACTACTGCTTGTGGTGACCCTCTGTAACGGGGGGTCGTCTGGATCTGGTAAGGAGCTGATTCATTTATTTCGGTGATGGGATAAGCACACCACGTTTTTGGAGAAGATTTTCAATCCGTGCATTTGCAACTCAGTCGTTTGGAACTTTTCTTTATTGCCGTACCTCATTTGAAATTTTTGTTTCACTGGTGTTCATTCACTATATGGACATTTATTTTTTATGTTTATTTTTTATTTAATTTTTCAATTTTTTGATATATGACTGTATGGACATTATACAGAGTGTCTCTGAACACAGATTTAGTATTTTTTCGATAGGTCATTTATGCTTAATAGCAAATATATATTCTTTATATTCTTATCTTTATGGTTTAGGGGTTTATGCACAGAGTTTGATACACATATATTGAGTTTGGGGAATTCACAATATTAACACACTAGATACTAAGACCCACAGTGTGGGTCTGATACTTTCATATACCCTAATCACATTGGGTATCTTGTGGCTAGCGCAGTTCTTCTTTTTTCTATTTTTGTTTGATATATTTTTGGTATATATTTGAATTGCAGCTTCCGTTCAACACTATTTGCTTCTTTTTCCCGTAGCGCAGTTTTTCCCCTCTTTTTCCAGAACATTAGTACAGCCCAGCCAAACTGATGCCAAAACCACAATTTAGAACAATTAACCCCGCGACTCGACTATAGTATTGGGAAAAAACGAAATTTACAGAAATAGCGCATACTCTTCAGGAGTACCGGCGCTACACACACACACACACATATACATATATATATATATATATATATATATATATATATATATATATCTGTATATATATATATATATATATATATATATATATATATATATATATACACACACACACAGGTAAAAAACTTATTGAACACATCCTTATTTTTCTAGATAAATATATTTCTAAAGTTGCTATTGACATAAAATTTTCAGGGTAACAACCCATGCAATTTATAAATACAAAGAAACCAAAACAAAGTTCACAAATGAAGTTATGTAAAATAAAATGGAATGACACGGAAAAAGTATTGGACATGCTAACTGAAATGTATTTAATACTTGGTACAAAATCCTTTGTTGGTAATGACAGCTCAAGACACCTCCTGTATGGAGAAACTAGTCGCATGCATTACTCAGGTGTGATTTTGGCCCATTCTTCCACATAAACAAAATCTTCTATGAACTCTGATCTTTAGTTCTTTCCATAGATTTTCTATTAGATTCAAGTCAGGTGACTGGCTGGGCCATGCTAGCAGCTTTAATTTCTTTGAACCCAATTGAGTTTCCTTGGCTTTGTGTTTGGGATAATTGTCTTGTTGAAATGTCCACCCTCGTTTCATCTTCATCATTCTGGTAGATGGTAGCAGATTTTTATCAGGAATGTCTTGGTACATTTTTCCATTCATTCTTTCTTCAATGACATGAAGTTTGCAAGTCCTGTTGTAAAATAAATGTCTTATATTGTAGTAAGACAAACTTACGATTGTGAGAAGAATTTCCTTAATTAGTTCTGAGTCAGCGTAAATCAAAATGTGTGTTTTATTGTACACACCAAAGTAGAAAAATAATACTTACAAAAATAGTACAATCATACAAAAGAATGTGTTGGTTCATAAATGATTAAAATTCTAGTATTGTTCATTCGTTTCAAAAGGTATAAAAAGAGTTCTTACAAGTTAGACCATGTGGTCTATTGTCATAGCTTTTAGAAATGGCCGAATAACCCTTTGTATGCTGAAGAGTAGCTGAAGAAAGTCTGTGTGCTGAGATGTATTCAGAGCTGAGTGTAGATGCAGAAGGGCTCATCTTCCAGCAAGCTTTTACTTATATGAACTCAAAGCTTCTAAATTCGCGCCAAAAGAAATACACACACCCTTTATCCTATTAACATCACCTCCCCTTTTGTTTCTCACAAGGGTGAGGGCTAAAGAGTGGTTACCTGAGCTTTTCAACATCTGGTATCCTTCAGACATACAGACTACTCTCCTAATGACAGGAAGTGGGGGAAGGAGAATCTTAGCCCTTGTACACACGGTCGGACATTCTGACAACCAAATCCGTTGTATTTTGTCCGACGGATTTTGTCCGACGGATTTTGTCCGAAACTGTTGCATACACATGGTCAGACAAAGTTGTCGGAAAATCCATTAGTACATGATGACGTTATTTCGCTACGACGGGACTACGTTCAGGTTAGTAGCCAATAGCATTGGTCTAGGAATTTGTTCTGAGCATGCGTGGCACTTTGTCTGTCGGAGTAGGCTACACATGATCGGAGTATGTCCGATCGGAGCATGTTGTCGGAAAATTTTATAGACAAGTTGGAAAACTTGGTCCGTCGGATATTCCGACGGAAACAGTCCGATGGAGACCACACACAGTCGGATTATCCGACAATACAGTCCGATCGGACACATTCCGTCAGAATCTCCGACCGTGTGTACAAAGGCTTAGACTTTAAACAAAATCTCAGTTACATAGAAAAATGTATTTAAAAGCAGATATAAGATTTACAATATCCATTAAAATCCTGACAGGTTTTAAATGTTTACTTTTTCAGTTTCAGCATTTCACCATCTGGAGATTTTATTGATTCAGAGTTATCATACACACATTTATGGAGAATTCATATTCTAATTAAAGTATAATAAAGCCAAATTAAATTTTAGATATTAAGAATATAACACCTGTAAGCTGAAAAACAGCCCCACACAATGATGTTCCCACCTCCAAACTTCACTGTTGGTATGGTGTTTTTGGGATGATGTGATGTGCCATTTGACCTCCAAACATGATGTGTATTATGGCATCCAAATAGTTAAATTTTGGTCTCCTCTGACCAGACTATATTCTCCCAGTATTTCACAAGCTTGCCTAAATGTTGTGCAGCAAACTTTAAACAAGCTTCAACATTCTTTCTCCTCAGCAATGGAGTCTTGCGTAGTGAGCATGCATATAGGCCATGTCGGTTAAGTGAATTACTTATTATTTTCTTTGAAACAATTGCACCTGCTAATTGCAAGCCTTTTTGAAGCTTTCCACAAGTGGTCCATGGCTCTTGGACATCTTATTTGATAATTATTTTCACTCCTCTATCAGACATCTTGTGAGGAGCACCTGGTCGTGGCCAGTTTATGGTAAAATTATGTTGTTTTCACTTCCTTGGCCCCATCATTGCTCATTGCAACATTCAGAGGTTTTGAAATCCTTCTGTAACCAATGCCATCAGTATGTTTTACAACAATAAGGTTGCAAAGGTCTTGAGAGTGCTCTTTGCTTTTACCCATCATGAGATGTTTCTTTTGTGACACCTTGGTTATGAGACACCTTTTTATAAGCCATCAGTTGAGGCTGAACCAGCTGATATTAATTTACACTGACATGGGGCAGGATTGCTTTCTAATTTCTGATAGATTTCAGCTGGTGTCTTAGCTTCCCATGCCTCTTTGCATCTCCCTTTCTTCATGTGTTCAATACTTTTTCCCTGTAACATTCCATTTTATTACACAGAACTTCATTTCTGAACTTATTTTACCTAGAAAAATGGGGTTTTATTTTACTCGCTGTATTTCATGGCTAGCGCAGGTCTTTTTATTGTGCAAGTGTGATTATTTTATACAAATATTTCAAATAATTATTTTTGTAAAAATGTATACTAAGCTCTAGCAATCATACTTTATCATTATGCATAGTATGTGAAATCCTAACATACTGGATATTTGACTGTTGCCTTACACTGCCAATTTGCATCTGCTAGTGTATCAGTTGTAAGCTATAATTTTTGTACATTTAGCGATATGCCCGAAGAAGCAACTTGGTAATTTGTGTTCTCTGTTCTGCGCCTCGACTCCAAAAACAACCTCAACTCCTTTTACACATCTGGTTGAGTGAAAGTTATATGTGCAGGTCCTGGGGAATTTTAGCTCTCATCTATCATCTTCTGGAGTGTGGGCACTCTCCTTCCTGGCCAGCACTCACAGCAGCAGGCAAAGGACTACAGTTCCATGTAGCCTGAGTGTGTCACGATCGTTCCACCATCCCGATCGTACATAGGAGACTTACCCGCAGGGTTCCTGTACAAGAGGATCGTCGGTGCCCTCGGACGTGGGTTGGCGCACACGAACGCACGCGAGTGCATGTAGTCCCTAACAGGCGCACGCGGGTGCGCGTTGATATGAACGAGCGCACGCGGGTGCGCGATAATCCGATCGGGCGTACGCGGGTACGCGGGGTCACGAACGGGAGCACGGTCACCCGCGGGGGTACGCAAACGTACCGTGCGACCGTTCCTGGCGCCCAACAGGCTATTTAAGGGATCAGCTTCTGCTCCACGGTGCTGTCTTGTCTACAGCGTTCCTGTGACTTCTGCTACCAGTTCCTGTGTGTTCCTGATACTGTACCCGGCCTGTTCCTTGACCTTGTCCGTTTGCTGCCTGCCTCCGACCCTTGCCTGATTGACCACGCTTCTGCCTTCTGCTCTGTACCTCTGCTGCCCGATAGTTGCCGACCCGGCTCGCCTCTGACCACGCCTGCCTGTCCTCCCGAGTTCCAGCACCAACTACCCCTGTGGTTCCTGCTTGACTACCTGTGCCAGCTGTTCCTGCAGTTCCTGTCCAGCTTCCAGCGCTAGTTGCACCTACCGTTCCAGTCAGCTACCTGTTCCGGCTGTGCCTGCCATCTGCTACCCGGCCTGGCACTTGTGTCCTCCGGACTCCTGAATCCCTGTCTCCACCTCCAGGGGCTCTCGAGCCGGAGGCTTACGAGGCGCCGCTCCCTGCACGTTTGGGCTCTCCAACCAGGTACGTGACAGTACAAGACAGCCATGACCGAGCCCTCGCAGGGAGCCTCCCCAATGGATGAGCTTTGCCGCCATCTAGCCGGCCTCACCCAGGCCGTGAAGAACTTGCAAGAAGGCTACGGCCGTCTAGAAGAACAGGTCCAGGCGCTATCTGCCGCAGCCCCAGCTGTCCCTGGACCTTCAGTTCCGCCTTCAGTTGTAATGATGCCGCCTGAACCAAGGGTCCCTACGCCAGACCGTTTTTCCGGCAACCGAAACAAGTTCAGGGCCTTCCGGAACTCCTGTGAGCTCTTCTTCGCTCTTCAACCCCGGACCTTTTCCCTCGAGGCAACAAAAGTGGGGTTCGTCATCTCCCTATTAACCGATGAGCCTCAAGCCTGGGCACACCGTCTCCTTGAGCGTAAAGACCCTTCTCTGGACTCTTTAAACACCTTCTTTCAAGCAATGTCTCGGCTGTATGAAGACCCCCAGCTTGCTGCTACCGCAGAAGCAGCCCTGCATGTGCTCCAACAAGGTCGCAGGCCAGTGGAGGATTATGTGTCTGAGTTTAGACGCTGGAGTGCCGACACGGAGTGGAATAACTCAGCCCTCCGCTACCAGTTCCGCATGGGACTTTCAGAATCATTAAAAGATGAACTGGCTCGTGTGGGAATCCCTGAAACCCTTGAAGCGCTCATCGATCTCTCAGTTCAGATCGATAGGCGCCTAAAAGAACGTCGTCTAGAGCGTTCCTCTTCTACTTCTCGCCCAGTCTGGATGTTGCCACGGGTTCCTAGTCCTAACCCCCCGGTCCCTTCTGCTCCTGCCCCGTCTTCTCTGGACTCGTCAGAACCTATGCAATTGGGCCTACTTCGCCCATCTCTGACGCCTGAAGAGCGCCAACGCCGAAGAACCGGTAACCTTTGCCTCTACTGCGGAGAATCGGGACATTATGTTCGCACTTGCCCTGCCAAGTCGCGTAAGTGCCTTCTTATACCCCCTGCCTCTCCTTCTACCCTGCCAAGTACCAGTACCATCTCTCATCTGGCTGTGCCTCTTCTTTTACAGTGCTCAGGAAAGACTATCAGCGTCAACGCGATTATTGATTCTGGGGCCTGCAGCGGCTTTATGGACTTGTCCTTTGCCTTGAAGAACAACATTCCCCTTCGGCCTAGGGTAAAGGGACTTTCAATCTACTTGGCCGATGGTTCCACTCTAAAGTCCGGACCTGTGACCCAGGAGACGTTCCCTCTTCATGCCATCATTGCCGGAGCCCACCAGGAGCTCCTGTGTCTGGACATTATCAAGTCTTCACTTTTTCCTGTTATCCTGGGCATGCCCTGGTTGAAGGCTCACAACCCTCTGATAAATTGGTTCACTGGAGGGGTAGAGTTCCCGTCTGCCTATTGCCGTCAGCACTGCCTCCCAGTCGCCAATACGGACCTTTCTTCTCTACTCTGCTTGGAAACAGACACCGAAATCCGACAGGCTGTGCCCGAGGCTTATCATCAATTTGTGGATGTGTTTAGTAAAAAGGGCGCTGAGACTTTACCTCCCCACAGACCTTATGATTGCCCTATCGAATTGCTCCCGGGGGCAGAGATCCCCTTCGGAAGGATCTTCCCCTTATCCGAGTCCGAGCTGGGAACCCTGAAGACCTACCTGGACGATAACTTAAAGAAGGGTTTTATCAGGCCATCCACTTCCCCGGCAGGTGCAGGGATTTTCTTCGTCCAGAAGAAGGACCACTCCTTACGGCCATGTGTGGACTACCGAGCACTCAACAAAGTCACAATTAAAAACCGATACCCTCTACCGTTGGTGCCCGAACTGTTTCAGAGACTGGGGTCGGCCGAGGTATTCTCCAAACTAGACCTACGGTGTGCTTATAACCTCGTACGCATTCGTGAAGGCGATGAATGGAAGACCGCCTTTCGTACTCGCTTCGGGCACTACGAATATCTAGTTATGCCCTTTGGACTCTGTAATGCCCCTGCTACGTTCCAGCATTTTGTAAATGATGTGTTCAGAGATTACCTAGACCTGTTTGTGATTGTATACCTCGATGACATTTTAATCTTTTCTTCCTCTTTAGCCGAACATCGGGAACATGTGAAGAAGGTCCTGGCTCGACTCCGCCTCCATGGTCTGTACGCCAAACCAGAAAAGTGTGTTTTTGAACAGCTAAGTATTCAGTTCCTTGGACTAGTCATTTCAGTAAAGGGAATAGAGATGGATCCCCAGAAGATCTCAGCTATCTTAGACTGGCCCGCTCCCTCTGACAGAAAAGGGGTCCAACGGTTTGTAGGGTTCGCTAATTTTTACAGAAAATTCATCAGAGGATTTTCCTCCATCATCTCCCCCATCACCGAACTGACCAAACAGGGTCAAAAATTTCAATGGACTCCTAAGGCACAAGAAGCTTTCAAAACCCTAAAAGACCTGTTCGTCTCTGCCTCGATCCTAAGACACCCCGATGCTGCGCTGCCTTATATCCTGGAGGTGGATGCTTCGGAAGTGGCCGTTGGGGCAGTGCTCTCCCAGAGACAGGGACCTAAGTCACTTTTGCACCCGGTGGCCTTCTTCTCCCGCAAACTTTCAGAAGCAGAGCGGAACTATGACGTCGGCGACCGAGAACTGCTGGCAATCAAGGCAGCGTTGGAGGAATGGCACTACCTCCTCGAAGGCGCTTCCCACCCAATCCTGGTCTATACTGATCACAAAAATCTAGAATATCTTAAAACGGCCAAGCGACTGAAACCAAGACAGGCTCGGTGGGCACTTTTCTTTTCTAGATTTACGTTCCACATCACGTACAGGCCCGGATCAAAGAATGTGAAACCCGATGCTCTCTCTCGGATGTACAACGAATCAGTGGAGCTCCCTACTCCTGATACCATTCTCCCCCCAGGAAACTTTCTTCTGCTTCAGGAGAGTCTACTTTCCCGAATTAAGCAGGCCTCCAGCGATCCCGCTCTCCCACCTGACATCTCTTTGACCCCCAGAGATGGTCTTCTCTGGCATCAGGACAGAATCTACGTTCCCCAAGAAATACGTACCGCAGTTCTCAGCTCCTGCCACGACCACCCACTGGCCGGCCACTTTGGGGTGTTCAAAACCACAGACTTGCTCCAACGCATGTTTTGGTGGCCACAAATGAAAAAGCACTGCAGGGAATATGTGGAGGCATGCACCACATGTATCAGGAATAAGGGTAGCAAATCAAAAGTTTGGGGCTTGCTGAGACCATTGCCCATCCCGGATAGACCATGGAAGATGATATCCATGGACTTCATCGTGGAACTACCTCCCTCTGAAGACTTCTCCACAATCTTGGTGGTGGTAGATAGGTTTACCAAGATGGCCCACTTTTTACCTATGAAGGGGACCCCGTCGGCCACGGAGTTGGCTAGGATCTTTATTAAAGAAGTTGTAAGGCTCCACGGTATCCCTGCTGACATCACCTCTGATAGGGGGGTACAGTTTACGTCCAGGTTTTGGAAAGCCCTCTGTGGGGCCCTGCGAATTGAGCTTCGCTTTTCTTCGGCCTATCACCCGCAAACCAACGGCCAGACCGAGAGAACTAACCAAACACTAGAGCAATATCTGCGGTGTTTCTCTTCCTTCTCCCAGGACGACTGGGCATCGCTCTTGCCATTAGCAGAGTTTGCATACAACAATTCCATCCATTCGGCTACCAAACAGTCCCCGTTCTTTGCAAACTTTGGCTTCCATCCGCTTTCTCTACCCGGTAATCTCCCCGAATGTTCAGTACCGGCGGTACAGGAAGACCTTAATTTTTTCAAGAGCAACAATAAGATCCTTCAGGAAACTCTGGCCAAGACTCAGGAACACTACAAAGAGGTCTTTGACAGGAAGAGAAGAGGGGAGCTCGACCTCCAGGTCGGGGACCAGGTCTGGTTGTCTACGCTGAATCTAAAGTTAGCTTGCCCATCCAGGAAACTGGGCCCGAAGTTCGTGGGTCCATTTCCTATTGTAAGGAAGCTAAATGACGTGGCCTTCGAGCTGAAGCTCCCGGAGTCGTTTCGGATCCATCCGGTCTTCCACGCCTCATTACTCAAACCTGCGGTCCCGGACCCCTTTGCTGATCGGAGTGCCAACCCCCCAGAACATGTGATGATTGATGGGGAATTAGAATTTGAGGTCGAGTCCATCCTGGACTGCAGGAGAAGACGGAATCAAACTCAGTTCCTGGTTAAGTGGAAGGGTTATGGCCCTGAGGAGAATTCATGGGAACCAGAGTCCAACCTGCATGCGAAGAGACTGATCCTTGCTTTCAAGAGGTCTCATCCGGATAAGATGTCACGATTGGGCACCCGGAGGTTGCCCCTTGGGGGGGGGGCAATGTCACGATCGTTCCACCATCCCGATCGTACATAGGAGACTTACCCGCAGGGTTCCTGTACAAGAGGATCGTCGGTGCCCTCGGACGCGGGTTGGCGCACACGAACGCACGCGAGTGCATGTAGTCCCTAACAGGCGCACGCGGGTGCGCGTTGATATGAACGAGCGCACGCGGGTGCGCGATAATCCGATCGGGCGTACGCGGGTACGCGGGGTCACGAACGGGAGCACGGTCACCCGCGGGGGTACGCAAACGTACCGTGCGACCGTTCCTGGCGCCCAACAGGCTATTTAAGGGATCAGCTTCTGCTCCACGGTGCTGTCTTGTCTACAGCGTTCCTGTGACTTCTGCTACCAGTTCCTGTGTGTTCCTGATACTGTATCCGGCCTGTTCCTTGACCTTGTCCGTTTGCTGCCTGCCTCCGACCCTTGCCTGATTGACCACGCTTCTGCCTTCTGCTCTGTACCTCTGCTGCCCGATAGTTGCTGACCCGGCTCGCCTCTGACCACGCCTGCCTGTCCTCCCGAGTTCCAGCACCAACTACCCCTGTGGTTCCTGCTTGACTACCTGTGCCAGCTGTTCCTGCAGTTCCTGTCCGGCTTCCAGCGCTAGTTGCACCTACCGTTCCAGTCAGCTACCTGTTCCGGCTGTGCCTGCCATCTGCTACCCAGCCTGGCACTTGTGTCCTCCGGACTCCTGAATCCCTGTCTCCACCTCCAGGGGCTCTCGAGCCGGAGGCTTACGAGGCGCCGCTCCCTGCCCGTTTGGGCTCTCCAACCAGGTACGTGACAGAGTGGCTCATATACAGTCCCCTAAACAGTATAATCACTATGCCAATGTAACTCAAAATAGAGTTCTGGACCACTAGTCTGGGATTCACTCATGAATCAGGAAAGTCAGCAATAAACAATGCATATAAGCATTAACTGCAATGTGCATAATAATTCCTAGTCTAGAGTACACCCTAGGGGAATGGCTAAGATATGGTGCAATGTCCTCTGAGAGGGACCTCTTAGGATAAGTAATAGGTGAAGGTATCTGTGTAACAGCTGCAAAGGGACAGTTTGTTGTCCTAATTTTTCAGCCAGATAGAGTTGGGGTCCAGTTGTACCATTGGTGTACTTGAGAATATCCCCTGTCAAGCCTGCAGACAGCAATAAGGCTACTAGCTGGCTGTATGGTCAGTTCCTAAAGGGCTCAGTCTCTCTAGCAGCAGATAGTAAATGTGCACAGCAAATCACCATCTGCTCTACATCCAGGTAGCTCTGGCTGTGAAGATTCTACTCAGGCTGCTGTTATGCAGCAGTGGTGGTGTACACTAGATAGCTATGTGCACTCTCTGAGCTCCCTCATGGCAAGGGGGAGGTGTGTCCTTTACAGAATGAGAAAATGCAGTTCTTTCCCCTCTTCCTGGCAATTTTCCTCTGGGAAAAGTGTTAAAAAGATGATGATTACAGTAAAATCTCTCTCCTCTGGACTACAGTTCCCGCAATACCATGCTCACTGACTAAATCTATTGAACTCTTCCTGTTCAACAGTTCACTCCCTTGTTGATATAGCTGTTAAAGAGTTCAACACTGCAGGGAAGCAGCTACAGAAAGCACCTGTAACCAGTATTTCTTTCAGTCTCCGTTCTTAGCCAGCAGACCAAGCTTGAGCAGATACACATATGATTTATGAAAACTGTTAGATGAAATACAACTTGTATCTAATTAATGTCCAAGGACAATGAAAAACTGGATAAATAATTTCATTCAAGATGACTGAAATGTTTTGTGTCCCAAAGTTATTTAGTGTGGTTATTTGTATTGTTTTCAAACAGGACAAAATCACAGTAATTGAACATGGATTTTGTATGTTCCTATTGATATTTGGTAATTAGCCAGACAGTAGAAATACAATAATTTACTGACTTTAGATTTCAGTTGTGAATATTGCTTGGGGTTGTTATGCTATTTTTAAGAGAATGTCAGTATTTTTTAAAATATAAACCAAAGTCTGAGAGAGACTTTACGTGGTTCTAAAGGCTCAAGGTTTTTTTCCTTTATGCATTCAATGCATGAAAGCAAATAACCTACTGTGTATAGCAGCCCCCTGTCCACCCAATACTTTCCTTAGCTCTATAGCAATCCAGCGATGAGCACAAGAGCCTCGACTCTCCTGGGATTCTCCCTCCTGAGACAGCCAGTGAACCAATGAGGAGATGGGGGAGGGGGGCAGTTATGAGCTACTTGCTGTGGAGGCACTCAGCAGGAGGGAGGAGCAAGGCGCACCACAGGAGACCCAAGAAGAGGAGGATCTGGGCTGCTCTGTGCAAAACCACAGCACAAAGCAGGAAAAGGCATGGACCAAGGCTGTGGCGGACATTTTTCAAAATACAGACCTTAGAGAAGGACACCAAGGTACATTTCAAACTAAAACAATAGATTCCCCTTTAGAGCAGGCCAGGGCAGTTCCCCCATAGAATAGATCCCCCTTTAGTCTTCTAACTCTTACCTTTTCAACTGTATATTCCCCGGGTTTTCCTGCACCACACTCAAGGCTCTCCAGCCTCTCCCCCTGCAAATAATATATATATAGTTACATAATTAGTCAGGTTGAAAAAAGACACAAGTTCATCTAGTTCAACCAAAAATAAATAAATACAATCCCATATACACAATCCTATACCCACAGTTGATCCAGAGGAATGCAAAAAAAAAAACAGCAAAGCATGATCCAATTTGCTATAGCAGGGGAAAAAAATCCTTCCTAATCCCCCGAGAGGCAATCAGATTTTCCCTGGATCAACTTTACCTATAAATGTCAGTACCCAAATATATTTTTTAACCAACATGTTACTTATGCTGGAGCGAGGCTGGCACAACTTATGCTGGAGTGAGGCCGGCACAAAACAGAAGAATCCATTCCAGCTCCAGGCCTCCTCCAGTACTTTCCTTCCTTGCTTGCTTGCTTCCTCCTCCTTGGCTCAGTCGGCTGTTGTTTTATTATCCTGCACTGGGTGGCCGCTGCACTGACCCTCCCAGTCCCAGACAGTCCTTCCCTCTCCCTGCTCCCTTCAACAGAACAGATATCACTCCGCACCCCATAAACTCCACTCTGTCCAATCCACTCCTCCTTCATTAGTCAGTTTAGTAAAAATGATTTCTCCCCACAACAAAAGCCATTTTTACTGTTAAGCTGTTGAATGATCCAATAAAACAAATTCACAAGATACACTGAGCAGCTTTTTACTGACCTACATTTCAGACCCAACATCCACGCCCTGCAGTTAAAGAGGAGGTCCAGGAGCTCGAAAAATTAAAAGTCAGCCCCTACAAATACTGCAGCTGCTGACTTTTAATATATGGACACTTACCTGTCCAGGGACCCCGCATTGTTGGCCTCACAGTCGGTTCCTTATTGCGCATGTGCCAAGCGTGCTGCGCTTTCTAATTGGTCCAGCAGCGCAGGAAAGAGAGGGGGGACTGAACTTCAAAAACAGGTACCTGTCCCCCTGAAAGGTGCCAAATCTGGCACCGGAGAGGGGGAGACGGATAAGCGGAAATTCCACTTTTGAGTGGAACTCGGCTTTAACTTCACACAAGACACAACTCAATATCAATGAATAATTTAGTCTACTCTATATATATCCTTTCATTAACATGCTTATAAAAATGAGAACTTTTCCTGACATGATCACATTATATATATCATTGTACTAGCTAGCAGCACTTAACATTTAACTTATTATGTTCTTGTTAAATATGTTTCCTAGTCTGAGGCTGAGCTAGCTTCCTCCTCCTCAGCTGCCTGTTCTTCTCTGGTGGTTCTCCCTCACTGGGCATCATTGCACAGCACAGTCCCTCCCAGTCCCTCCAACAGATCACGCCGCAGTCCACACACAGGGCTCCACTAATACTCCATTGCTTTAGTGGATGGCGCCGCACCAGTACACAGGAGTAGGAACACTGGAGCCGAGCAGCCGGGCCATCTCATCAGGGTGGGTGAGGGAGGGATGGTGAGAACAGCAGTAACTCAAGTTAGTAAAATAATAGTCCAAAAAAAAAGCCTTTAATACCTCTTTCACTTATAAAGCAGACGTCTAGGTGTGGCAATGTTAACATAGTTACATTGGTCCAGCATAAATGTAGGATCCCTGTGGAAGCTGGAAATCATTGTAGTAGGCACCGTTACAACAGTGATCTCCATTAGCCTCAACATTCTGTGCCAAACAGCTACCCTGCGACATTGAGAACACAGGCCATCACTCGCTTAGCACAGGCACCATTCAGAGAATAGTTTTTTGGTTCTCAATGAATGCAAAGTGTTATCCCATTGGGCGAGGTAGATAGTCGGACCTCATCCATTCACGTTTTTGGTTGTAACATGACAAAATGTGGAACCTTTCAAGGGGTATGAATACTTTTTCAAGGCACTGTATATCAAGCAGGTGCTAATGATCATCAATTTCATATGTAGGTTGAAACACAGTCATTAACTGAAACAGAAACAGCTGTGTAGGAGGCTTAAAACTGGGTTAAAAACAGCCAAACTTTGCTACTAAGGTAAGCTTGCGGAAGACAGTTTCCTGTCACAGATCATACACTGTGCTAAGACTGAGTACATCAACAAGACATAAGGTAGTTATGCTGCATCAGCAAGGTCTCTCCCAAGCAAAGACTTCAAAGCAGACTTGGGTTTCAAGATATGCTGCTCAAGCTCTTTTGAAGATGCACAAAGAAACAGGCAACACTGAGGACCATGGACTCAGGGGTCGGCCAAGGAAACTTAATGCAGGAGATGAAATGCAGCAGGACAACAACCCCAAACATACAGCCAATGTCATTAAGAACTAGACATGTGCATTCGTTTTCGTCCGAATGCATTTTTGTCAGAATTTTGGGTATTTTTGTTATCGTTTTAACAAATGATAACGAACATGCAGAATCCGAAAACCGAAAAAGATCTGACATAAACAAATGCTGTATTTTCATTTTTGTTGTGACAACAGTTCAATATAGATAGGAGATTTGACATGACGTTGACAATAGCAATCTGTGTCCATGGAACCTGTGGTCGAATGTGCCTAACCTTTGCTCTATTAGTCCAAGATTAATCTACATAGAGAGAAACGATTTGACATAGAGAGAAAAGATTACATATGGAGAGAAAATATTTGACATTATAGAGACAATAGCAAAAAAGGTTGAATGTGCCTAACCTAACTCTATTAGTCCAAGATTATTCATCATAGAGAGAAAAGATTTGACATGAAGATTCGACAAAGTGGACATTTATGGTCCAATGCTCCGCCCATAGGCTATAGAAGAATTTTAATGTTGGTTGACTAGTAATAATAATTAATAAATATAATTATTACTAGTGTCATACAAAAGTAGAATTCTACTATAGCTTGTAGGCGGAACATTCGACTGCCCCCCACAGAGCTCTGATCTCAACATCATCAAGTCTGTCTGGGATTACATGAAGAGACAGAAAGACTTGAGGCGGCCTACATTCACAGAAGATCTGTGGTTAGTTCTCCTAGATATTTAGAACAACCTACCTGCTGAGTTCCTTCAAAAACGGTGCGCAAGTGTACCTAGAAGAATTGATGCTGATTTGAAGGCAAAGGGTGGTCACACCAAATATTGATTTGATTTGGATTTCTCTTCTATTTGTTTAATTTCCATTTTGTTAATTGATAAAAATAAACTATTAACACTTCTATTTCTGAAAGCCTTCTTAACCCCCCTGACGGTCTTCCCGAGTCTGGCTCGGGGTGGAATTTTTGTACCATTAGCGGTAACCCCGAGCCAGACTCGGGACCGCATCGCTAGATCCAGGAGGAGGTTTACCTACCTTCTCCCTCAGATCCAGCGTTGTCTCCCCGCTGTACGAGCGTGCCGTGCCTCGCTCGATCTATCACGGAGCCGATCTCCGTGCCCTGTGAGCGTGGCGACGCACGAGGAACGGAGATCGGCGCCAAATTCAAAAAGTGAAACAGACAGTATACATACAGTATAATGTAATCTTACAGATTACTTTGCTGTATGTAAATATTTCACATCCCCTTTGTCCCTAGTGGTCTGCCCAGTGTCCTGCATGTAGTTTTATATTATAAAAACTGTTCTTTATGCCTGGAAACTGGAGATTGTCCATAGCAACCAAACTGTAATTTTACATCAAAAATGGTTTTAGACCAGCTAGAAAACAGCGATAATAAATTGTAATCACTCGCAGAATTGAGCGATAGCGATTTGTGGTGAGATCCGTCATCAAATACTGAAAAGTAATGACAGTGACAATTCTGCAACTGATAACATTTCAGTGTTTTTGATTTGATTACATTATTGAATAATTTTTATTATTGTTATATTATTATTTGGTACAATTATTTATAGTTATTTATTATATTATAATTTATGATTTCATTTTTCAAACTTTATCATACCCGGGATGTCTGCTAGACTCTTGTTTGGACAGATTTAAGAGAGTTATTCCTAAGAATTACAGGACTACAATATAAAACGCCAAATTTTCATGCAAAATAATGGTACCGCTTTTAGCACCTAAAATCCGAAATAATCGTACCGCCAGGGAGGTTAAACAGTCTAAAACATTTGCAAAGTTGCATTGGTCCAAGATGAACCAATGTAACTATGTACAAATTGCCATACCTAAACCTCAAGTATAATATGACATTTGTTTAGATAAAATATCTAGGTATATTATTATTTTCTAATCCAATCCCATAGACCCATAAATGAGTACAGCCTTGTTAGCCCACAAGTTTAAGTGAACATACCACAACCAGACATATGATCTATGTATTTAGAAAGGGAAAAACACAAGCTAAAATGAACTTATGAACTTGTCTACAATGGATAGCTTGGCAATTTCACCTTTCTTGTGAAATCAAACCTTCTGTCGAGAAATAAAGCTAGTGAAAGATTTGACCTTTGCAAGATTGCTTCATTCAGGCGGTATAAATAGAACAGGTACATGTGTGACGGGGTGATCATCAGTAAAATAGTGTTTGATGTGTAGATTCAACCACAGGGCTGATCGACATTTACATGTTCCTGCTAAAACTTCTCTCCATAAATCCAATAAAGACAAAGGGAATATAAATATGTGACTATGCAGGGATTGGATGTTATTTACATTGTTTGATCATGAATATGATCATATTTAAAAAAAAAAGGATACACTTTTATATTATTGCATTACATAAAAGAAACACGTCACATTTACTTGTAGTCCATATGTAAATTTTATACAGCATATAAGGCTTCCCACAGACACATGGAAACAAAGATTTTAACATTGCTAAAATGCAAGCAATTTAAAATTACGGTAAATGATTCAATTAAAAAAAGCAATCGTTCTAATGATATGTGATGTCACTTTTCACCAAAATGCATATTCATATAACACTACACAATTTCAAAGGATAAAACCTCAAGGATGTAGAAATATCCCGATAACCATATATAAAAAAAAAAAAACTTAGAGTGGAGGGTTCCCCAATGTATTGCAGAGAACCCCCCCCCCCCCCCCCCCCCGCCCCCAAAATAAAGAAAAAAACAAAAACCTGATTCTGATTTATCTCATTCTTTTTCTTCAAAATAATATAGATCAATGATAAAACATGGCAAGTATCTGCAGCGTTGATCCAAAATTACAATTATTTATTAAAACACTATACATACTGACATATGTAGGGTGATTTACTAAAACTGGTGTGCTGGGGCACGCCAATTGTCCATAGAGCATTTCTCTCAATTCACCAATAAGTATTGACAATCATGCATGATATACAGTAGCTGTAGATCCAACAAGGGAGCCAATTAAATGTATATATGCAAAACTACATTCAGGACTAGGCAAGAGATGTATCCGATCCCTCATCCAGACAAACCCCTATAGTAGATGGCACATAAGGCACATAATGTAGGCATAATCTTGTATCTTGTATGAAATCTGGGATTTAATAGAGGCGACTGATGGGGAAAAGTTGTACAATCAAACAGGCATTTCCCACAGCGGGGATAGATAGATCACCAATTATCTCTGGTATGCATGTTATTTCAGTGTAGACATACAGGGCACCAAGGATGACCAGCCATATCCTGATGATGCTGTGGACGGTGAAACACGTTGAGGCAGGGCCATGATACGTCTGATGCCATGTCCAGTTAACAAGGCTCGGGCAGTGGAACGCACGCTGATCCACTATCTTGTTGGCGGGGAAGGATGGTGACACTTAGGCCGCGTACACACGGGCGGACTGTCTGCCCAACTAAGTTCGTCAGACAATCCGACAGACAGTCCGTCCAAACTTTTGAATGAACGGACTTGCCCACACACGGCACTTTTTGAGCGGACTAATTACAGCGGACTAAGTCCGCCAAACAATCCGCTCAACTTTTGAAATGAACGGACTCGCCCACACACGCGGAGGAAAGTCCGCTCATTTCGAGCGCGTCTGCAGGTAGGCGGGGCCCGCGAAGGAGACTTCGCTGGCCCTCGCCGCCTGGTATGGACTTAAAGGGGAACCCCAACGCCGAAAAAAATCGGCGTGGGGGTTCCCCCCAAGTCCACAACAGACCCTTGTCTGAGCACGCTACCCGGCCGGCTAGGAAAGGAGGGTGAGCGAGCGCCCACCCTCCTGAGCCGTACCAGGCCGCGTGACCTCAACATGGGGGGTGCCTTGGGGAAGGGGGGCCGCGCGGCCCCCCCACCCCAAAGCACCTTGTCCCCATGTTGATGAGGACAAGGGCCTCTTCCCGACAACCCTGGCCGTTGGTTGTCGGGGTCTGCGGGCGGGGGGCTTATCAGAATCCGGGAGCCCCCTTTAATAAGGGGGCCCCGGATACCGGCCCCCCACCCTATGTGAATGAGTATGGGGTACAATGTACCCCTACCCATTCACCTGTGAAAAAAAGTACAAAAAAAAACACAACACAGGGTTAAAATATTTTATTGCACAGCTCCGGGGGTCTTCCGTCTTCGGGGGTCTTCTCGCCGGACTCCTCCGCTATCTTCTTGTAGCTCTTTTGCTAGCGGAGGAGTCCGGCTTTCTTCCTCCCCGCCGGCGGCCTCTTCTCCCGACTTCGGGGGTCTTGTCCCCCTCTTCGGTTCTTCTGCCGGGCCACCGCGCCTTCTTATAGCTCTTTTACAGGCGGTGGCCCGGTCTTCTGTCGCCGCTGTCGCCGTCGCCACCGCCGCCTTCCGTTCTTCTTCTTCTTCTTCTTCCCCAGGAGATGTTGCCTCGACGATCTCTCCGGCCGGAATGCCAGAGCCGCGCTGCGCGGCCACTTATATAGTGACAATGGGGCGGTGTCACATGGTATATGTCACATGGGTTGGTCACATGGTGACCCCGCCCCCTAAAGATGTCATAGTCCCCATGTGACATCAACCCATGTGACCAACCCATGTGACATATACCATGTGACACCGCCCCATTGTCACTATATAAGTGGCCGCGCAGCGCGGCTCTGGCATTCCGGCCGGAGAGATCGTCGAGGCAACATCTCCTGGGGAAGAAGAAGAAGAAGAAGAAGAAGAACGGAAGGCGGCGGCGATAGCGGCGACAGAAGACCGGGCCACCGCCTGTAAAAGAGCTATAAGAAGGCGCGGTGGCCGGGCAGAAGAACCGAAGAGGGGGACAAGACCCCCGAAGTCGGGAGAAGAGGCCGGCGGCGGGGAGGAAGAAAGCCGGACTCCTCCGCTAGCAAAAGAGCTACAAGAAGATAGCGGAGGAGTCCGGCGAGAAGACCCCCGAAGACGGAAGACCCCCGGAGCTGTGCAATAAAATATTTTAACCCTGTGTTGTGTTTTTTTTGGTACTTTTTTTCACAGGTGAATGGGTAGGGGTACATTGTACCCCATACTCATTCACATAGGGTGGGGGGCCGGTATCCGGGGCCCCCTTATTAAAGGGGGCTCCCGGATTCTGATAAGCCCCCCGCCCGCAGACCCCGACAACCAACGGCCAGGGTTGTCGGGAAGAGGCCCTTGTCCTCATCAACATGGGGACAAGGTGCTTTGGGGTGAGGGGGCCGCGCGGCCCCCCCCTTCCCCAAGGCACCCCCCATGTTGAGGGCACGCGGCCTGGTACGGCTCAGGAGGGGGGGCGCTCGCTCGCCCCCCTTTCCTAGCCGGCCGGGTAGCGTGCTCGGACAAGGGTCTGTTGTGGACTTGGGGGGAACCCCCACGCCGATTTTTTTCGGCGGTGGGGTTCCCCTTTAAGTTCATACCAGGCGGCGGGGCCCGCGACGTCTCCTTCGCGGGCCCCGCCTACCTGGAGACGCGCTCGAAATGAGCAGACTTTTCTCCGGGTGGGAAAAGTCCACTCATTTCGAAAGTACAGCGGACTGGCACACACACGGGCGGACTGTCCGCTCAAACCAAGTTTGGACGGACAGTTTTACGGAAATTCCGTAAGACTTTGTTTGTCAGACAGTCCGCTGAAAAAGTCCGCTGAAGCCCACACACGAGCGGACTGTCCGCTCAAATGTGTTTCGACAGACTAAGTTGAGCAGACAGTCCGCCTGTGTGTACGCGGCCTAAGAGAAAAATTACACTGCTAAATCATGCTAGTGCCGGCTTTGGCATGATGAAATATGAGTGGACATTTTTATACTTTCTTTGAGCAAAACATTCTATTAAATGGGTTGAACTGATGATCTTGCTGTCTGCAGTTTACTTTTACATATGAGGATCTGGGGAGGGATGTTGGCTCAAGCTTGTCTTACATACACATGGTCACAAAAAAATGTTGTCGGAAATTCAGATTGTCAAGAACACGCTGATGTACAGTTTCAGATTTTCAGTGCATTCTGTTAGTTCATTCTGACCAGCTGACCATTTTGTAGCCATGTTGCGGGTATGTTCTCCTCGTGAAGTTCGTGCTGTGCAGCTGCTTGGTGTTGGGGTTCTTACTTTGACCCAAGCCCAGTCCATGAACAGGGCAAGGAGGAGTTCATGGACGAAGAATTGGTTGCTCCAGCGTGACCAATTCTCTCATATGCCTTAGTTGCAGGAGATCCATGAGAATAATCCTGATGATTTTCAGGAATTATCTCCGAATGACGGACCCCGTTTTTCACCGTCTGTTGGCTTTGCTGTGGCCTTATATTACAAACCAGGACACCTGCAGGACACCTGCATGTAGCAAGCCATCACTCCCGAGCAGAGGCTCGTTGTCACCTTGTGGTACTTGGCAATGGGGAGAAGTCTGCAGGACATCAAGTTCTCAACAGGCATCTCTCCCCAGGCTCTGGGAATCATTATTCCAGAGACCTGTTCTGCCATCATTCAGGTCCTGCAGAAGGACTATATTAGGGTAAGTTTTATCCTTTAACATCACATTATATGTATTTAAATAAATGCATTATTTAAATACATTTGTATTTTAAAATAAAAATATTTCCTTTGATTTACTGCTTGCGTTTCTTTTAACTGTCTCCTAGGTTCTACAATGTGTATTTTTTTTTGGCCATTTTCTTCAATAGTTTCAATGTAATTTCTTTGATACATGAGGTGGCAATCTCTCCTTCAGCTAACTATTATGTTGTGGGTCTGCTACATACAAGGCTTCTTTTTAATGTTAATGTATGTAATGCATTAATGATAATATTCATCATTTTTAGTATCATGAATACATTTTTTGGAGTGACAAAAATGGCCTGCTTGATGCAAAATATAAAGCACTGTGGGTGTATTTAACTTTGCACAACAAGTGCACTGAAACTGCACTGAAACTACACTTGTAGTGCAAAGTGGATTTGCCTTTAGGAAATAACCCCCATTGTCACTGTAAACCTGAACTTAAGCAAAAACCTGCTATTGAGCATTGAAAGAAGAAGCCACACATTGTTGAGTAGAACATTTTTGACTCTGTACACATTCACATGTGCATTTAGAAAAGGGTTTTTGAACAAACCAACATATTTTTTGGAATTTTTTTTTTTGGGACAATAGAAATATCCTTTCTTTTCATACATCAAGGGACACAGAGCCATAGTAGTTATTATGTGGGTTAATGGGCCACCTTTAGGTGATGGACACTGGCACACCCTAAGAAATGCACTCCCTATGTAACCCCTCCCACTACAGGGAGAACCTCAGTTTTTTCACCAGTGTCTAAGGTGTTGGTCATGAGTAAAGATGTGCTGTGCTAAACTCCACGGAGCAATCCTTGCAATCTTTGCTGGGGCTAGCCATGCTGACTGGATCCATTCAGAGTGTCCTTTAATGTGCCTAAGGAATGGTACCTGGGCCTCGTGTCTGAAGAAACAAGGTTTTGCTTGCGAATGCTTCTCTTTTTAGAGAGCTGGATCCTGGGATCCAGTACTTTTTGGTAGTAAGGCCATAAAGTTTTTACTGGTAAGGTGCTGTTGCAGGTCCAGGATTGTGGGTAACCTCAAGGTTCCCCTGTTACTGAAGGTTTTGGAGCCCATCGTGAAGGGTGAAGATTGGGTTTTGTCTCAGCTAACCCTGCGGCGGGAAGGTAAGTGGAGTTTTCTAAGATATATCTTTGGATTTTCTTATGAATTTCTCCTTTAAGTATATAATGTTGTCATGCATATGTGTCACCACTGGGGGCTGTATTGAGCACTCACCGCCTTATGCTGGGAACAGCTTTTTTTTAGGAACCATCATTTCCTCCTTCTCCTCCGGCCAAAAAACAGCAGATCCTCCGGTAAGATAAAGGGGAAGCTCTTTCTTTTGAAAACAGGGGGGGGGGCGTAATCAGCGTGGGGGGCGGGGCTAATGGCATCAGATGGCGGCTACACGTGGAAGAAGTTTTTAAAAAAGCACTGTGTGTGTTGCTGCTGCTGGCTGTGGAGGGACACGTGAGCAGGGGTGGCTTACTTCAGGTTTGGTGAGACAGGCACTCCCCTTTTGACACATTATTACTTTACCAGGCTAGGCATTAATAGCAGCTTTGTAGTGCTGGACTATAACCTAGAAGTGTACATTCTTTTTGGCAGTGCCTCTGCTTTGTGCTTCAGGCTATGAGTGGAAGAGGGACCAGGAACTCCTCAAAAGGTTCTAAGGACTCGATGGTTTCACAACAAGCTAAATCCATCTCCAAAATGTCATCCTCCTCTGAGAGTGATGTGGCCGATCAGATTGAGCCATCAGGGGAGACTGATGTTGCAGCAGCTCTGGACACTTCAGCCCCTATATATATCACACAGGAGGTTTTTTTCTTCTACCATTTCTAATTTGGAAAAGAATATTTATGCTATGACCACTCTTCATAGTGGGTCTAAACGTAGCAGACCCCCATCCAGTGCTCAGGACCCTCATACTGAGGTGCAAGGGGCAAGGGATCAGGAAGATCTTCCAAGAGATTTGGAAGATACTAATATATCCTCTTCCGAGGATCCTAATATAGAGGGAATAGCATCACAGGGCAGGTTGCTTGTATACTCTCTTACTAAATTGGTTCATTCAACCTTTTTGCTGCCTGCAGCGCAGGCTCTTGATGAACCCACCTCTGGTTTGGGATCACTAAAACCGCCCCCATCTGGGGATGCATTTCCTATTCATTCATGGCTAAAAAAGCTTATATATTCTGAATGGAAACATCCGGATAAACAGTATTATCCTCCCAGAAAAATTTCTACACTATATCCTATGGAGGAAGATTTCTATAAGAAATGGGGGGTTCCAGCAATTGATGCTGCAATCGCCTCAGTGAACAAGAGTTTCACGTGTCCAATGGATAATGCAATGATGTTAAAAGATCCAACAGATAAAAAGTTGGAACTTCTTTCTAAAAGCAATAGCACAGCCAGTTCTAGCTCCAATTAATGGTCCTAGCCTATTTAGACGATCTACTTTTAGTAGATCATTCAGTCTCTGGTCTAAATAAAAGTTTAATCAATGCTGTAAACTACCTGGAATCTCTGGGTTGTATACTCAACCTAGAAAAATCCGCCTTAAAACCATCAAGGAGATTACAGTACTTGGGGCTGGTCATAGATACCTTACAGAAAAAGCTATTCTTACCCCAGATAAGAATCAGTTCCATTATAGGACTAATTAAACTTGTCAAAGCAAAGAAAAATCCTTCCATTCGGCTGTGCATGAGATTGTTAGGGAAAATGGTGGCCTCCTTCGAGATCGTCCCTTACGCGCAGTTTCACTCAAGACGGCTACAAAACACCATCCTGTCGGTCTGGAACAAGAAGGTTCAGGCTTTGTATTTTCCAATACACTTATCCCCTGATGTATTTCAGAGCCTAAAATGGTGGTTGATATCCAGCAACCTCCAAAAGGAGAAATCCTTTCTGCCAAGTATCCTGGAAAGTGGTAACAATGGATGCCAGCCTCCTAGGCTGGGGAGCAGTCCTGGAAGAGGATTCTGTCCAGGGAAGATGGTCCAAGTCAGAAAGGACCTTGCCCATCAACATTTTGGAGATTCAGACAGTACGTCTGGCCCTAGAGTCCTGGACGCTCAGGCTACGGGATTGTCCTGTCAGGATTCAATCTAACAATGCCACGGCTCTGGCTTACATCAATCACTAGGGGGTCATGAGAAGTCGTTGCGCCCAAAAAGAGGTGAATCATGTTCTAGCCTGGGCAGAAAACAACATTCCTTGCCTATCAGCTATTTTCATTCCAGGAATAGAAATTTTTCAGGCGGACTACTTGAGCCGCCAACAGTTATTTCCGGGGGAATGGTCTCTTCACCCCGACATCTTTCTAGCGATATGTCAGAGATGGGGTATTCCGGACGTGGACCTGTTCGCGTCCAGATTCAACAACAAAGTTAACAAATTTGTGTCAAGAATGAGGGATCCGCTACCATGCGGAACAGACGCATTAGTCTTCCCATGGGATCAGTTTTCACTGATCTATGCATTTCCTCCAGTTCTGCTACTTCAGCGCCTTCTCTGCAGGATCAAGTAGGAATGAAAGGAGGTGATTTTGGTGGCCCCAGCGTGGCCCAGATGATCTTGGTTTGCCGAGATCATAAAGATGGTGGTAGGAGTCCCTTGGACTCTGACATTATGGCCAGATCTTCTCGCACAAGGTCCGTTATTCCATCCTATTACGGACGATAAATTTAATGGTTTGGCTATTGAAACCCTCATTCTGCCTGTCCTTCTGACTGTGGATTATCCCCTTCAGTAGTCTACTTTGGTTAATGCCAGGAAGCCGGCTTCCAGAATCATTTACTACAGAGTCTGAAAGGCATATCTTTCTTGGTGTGGATCCAGGGGTTGGCACCCCAGGAAGTATTAATAAATGATTATTCCTGCACTACCACTAATAAAAGCTACATTTTATGAATAGCTGCATACACCGAAATAGATCAAACCGTATACACTGATGCAAGAATTATGGGGTGTGGGAGCGCGACATCAATACACCCCATAACCCCAGGAAGTATGTCATAGATAGGATCCTTGATTTCCTGCAAATGGGATCAGAAATGAAGCTGGCATTGAGTACTATCAAGGGCCAGATCTTGGCCTTGTCAGTGTTTTTTCAACGACCTCTTGCTTCTCACTCTCTGGTGTGTAGTTTTATTCAGGGAGTAACACAGATTAATCCCCCTATCAAGGCACCTCTGAATGCTTGGGATTTAAATTTGGTCTTATCGGCTTTACAGAATCAGCCTTTTGAGCCTTTACGGGAAATTCCCTTGTTTTTTTTTTACAAGAAAAATAATTTTTTTGGTTGCCATTTCTTCTGCTAGAAGAGTATCGGAACTAGTGGCTCTGTCTTGTACAGAGCCATACTTGATCATGCATAAGGATAAGGACTGCATCTTCATCCTGAATTCCTACCAAAAGTGGTGACAGGTTTTCATTTAAACCATGATATTATTCTACCTTCTTTCTTCCCAGAGCCTCAATCTAGGGAAGAGAAGGCACTACATTCCCTTGATGTAGTAAGAGCGATCAGAGTCTATTTAAAAGAAACTGCTCAGGCGCAAAACAGATGTTTTGTTTGTACTGCCAGAAGGTCCAAAAAGGGGACAGGCAGCATCAAAATCTACTATTTCCAAATGGATTCGTCAAGTGATTGTTCAAGCTTATGGCTTAAGGAAGAAAATTCCTCCTTTTCATGTTAAAGCACACTAAACCAGGGTGGTTAGGGCCTCTTGGGCGGTGCATCATCAGGTCTTTATGGCTCAGATCTGTAAGGCTTGGTCTACAGTTCATACATTTACCCGATTTTATCAAATCGATGTTAAAGGTCATGAGGATATTGCCTTTGGGTGTAGTGTACTGCAGGCTGCAGTATTAGTGCTCTAGCCTCTTTTGCCCTACTTTTTTTGTTGTGTCTCCCTCCCTTCAGTTGCCATTGCTATGGGACATCCCACATAGTAACTACTATGGGTCTGTGTCCCCTGATGTATGAAAAGAAAACAGGATTTTTAAAACAGCTCACCTGTAAAATCCTTTTCTTTGATATACATCAGGGGACACAAAGGTCCCTCCCTTCTTTGGTATACAATTGTATTGCTTGGCTACAAAATTGAGGTACTCCCAGTAGTGGGAGGGGTTATATAGGGAGTGCACTTCTGGTCTTAGGCTGTGCAGTGTCCATCACCTAAAGGTGGCCTATTAACCCACATAGTAACTACTATGGCTCTGTGTCCTCTGATGTACATCAAAGAAAAGGATTTTACAGGTAAGCTGTTTTAAAAATCCTTTTTTTTGTAGTAAACAGGCATGTTTTTCAAAACATAAAACAATACACAACTCAGGAACTTACAAAGTTCAACTTTGATAATTTGAAGGCAATATCAGACATTAGTATGTCCAAACTGTGTTGACATTGCCTTCATCAGATGGGGTGATGTCACCCCTGTGAAAGCCACATTTTGAAGATGCACACAAATTGGGAGTCAAAATGGGGATTTCACTCCTGATCCCATGCCTAATGTCAACACGTGCTAGCTCCCATCATGGGGGATCAATGGACATGTTTCAGGGGTACAACCCCTTCCTCTCAGCTACTTGAGTTGCGAGGAAGGGGTTGCACCCACAAAACACGTACATTGATATCCCGTGATGGCAGATAGCACATGTTGACACACTGTGTGCATCTTCAAAATTTAGCTTTACAAATTTTTTAGAAAAAGTCTAATAAAAATGAAAAAATTTAAAAAAAAAGGTGTGTTTTATATGCTGCCTAAAATATAAATGATGTTTTTGAGTCTTTTTTCAACATCTTTGATGTCTTCCATGATCTTCTGTAAATCCAGATTGCACACCATGATCTCCCCGATGAGGAATTGCGCACTTGCACTTGTGAAGTTAGATTCTTCTTCCACAACATCCACATCACCTAAAATAAAAAAAACACACCATGTATTATACATATGCAGGCATCCATCTATTACCTGAAGCTGTGGTCTCAGACACTCACCTGTTGTGGTCACTATTTTGCCCCCTCCGTAAACCTCTCCTTCCTCCACATCCTGAGGTTGCGGTGTGGTGACTTTCCCTTCTTTAGGAGGTTGGGGGTCCTTGGTGTCCTCTGATGTCCCAATTCTTTTCTCCCCTATGTGAATAAGAAATAGGTATACTTAGCACACAGATATTTCAGACAAGAAATACTAATATGGAACATTGCTTGAAGTGTTGTACAATTGCCTGTTTTGGCAGAGTTCCAAGCTGAAGATATGATTTTTTCCCCTTTCTTCAAGCTGGAATACTTACCTTTTTGGGTGAAGTTTCACTCATGGAGGCACCCCTAGCATCCACTGGAGCAGGTGTGTGGGACACCCTAAAAAGTTTGTTCTGGTGTCCCACACTAGTGCTCCTGTGTCCAGATGTGTAAACAGCTGCTGAGTGTCCTTTCCTTACACTGAATCAAGTTTGAATTTCATTCCAGTTACAAACCCATCTAGACAACAATGTCCTAAATGTCTTTTAATCCAAATAGGCATGAACAAATGTAGTTTACCTGCATCTGCCAAAAACATTGTATTAGTGGGTGAACGAACAATGTTTACTATGAACGATCACTGTGCCCACAAACCTGAAACTTGCCATTTTAAACTGTACAACACTAAAGAAAAGCACATGGAGCAGCACAAATGTAATAAGAAGAATAGGACACTTGACAAAATACTTACTTTTTTGCGGCACTCTCTTGATTCTTCTGTACTGATCCTGCTCCCTCAATTTGAGGTCTGACCATCATTTCCTCAGTAGATCCTTGATTCGCTGCACCCCAATATTCTTCTGCAGACTTTTAACAACTTTAGTCATGATCTTGGCCTTTCTGACATTTGGGTTTGGGTAAGGTCCATGCTTCCCATCATAGTCGGCCCTCTTCAAGATGTCCACCATCTCCACTATCTCTACAAAGGACATCTTAGAGACCTTAAATCAATTTCCTCCAGTATCGGGACATTTGTAGCTCTGGGATTTAGTTGTTGCTGCCGTCCGCCAAATGCTCTCCCACTGCGCAGAAAGAGAAGGGGCAGGGAATATATTATAAAGTAGGTCAGGGGTGGGCGGAGATTCATGCATGCACGGTGTATATAAAGCGTAACACCCGTGCATCATACGTAAGATCTGTGATCGGAGGATGGAGTAGCGTAAGTGCCGATCGTTCTAACGAAGGTACAATTTCAAATTGGGGCATCGGTGGCCTATACTGCTTATAGATCAAAGCCTATATTGGGACAAGATTATGCAAGTTTAGCCTGACATTAGGGTTTGTCTTGTGTTGTTTCTTGCAGATAAAATGGATCAATTCAACGATCATGATTTCCTCCTCCAAGTCATTGATTTGTACAGAGAGCTGCTCTGTCTGTGGCAGACAAAACACCCCTGTAACAGAACGTCCCTACACTCCTCTTGAGTGCTTTCGTCATATACCACTTCCTCCCAGTTTGAATATGGACATCAGGTATTCCAACCGCTCACAAGCACAAAACAAGACGATACTTGTTTGGTTTCTGAACATGGACTCTTTTATTATAACCAAAATACAAGTCTTATATACAGTAAAAGAGGAGGTTCCTTCCTCCTGCTCATATTACTCTAACAATACAACTGTAACCAGAAACAGAATTAACAAGAACTAATTAACGAATCCCTTAAAGCAACCGATGTGACTCCATGCCCTCCTGAGCATTGTTATGATTAATCAGGATTTCACTACAGGTCAGACTTGTTGTCACCGAGCTTCTACACAGTAGATATTACATTATCATAAACATCAACACATAACTCCTTTATACAATTGCAGGGTTAATTAGCACAAACAACAATAGGTGAAATACTCTGTGGCAAGCCAAGTGAACAATAGGGGAAATTAAGCTGTGGCAAGCCAGACTAGACTAATTTATATTTTAGAAGACAACAGACAGGTGGCTGGAGTTGATAACATTAGCATCTAACAGTATGTGTCCCAACAGTATGAATCAGTCACTATTTCTAATATGGCATATACAGGGTTCCCAGAGTCTTTGTGTCTTGGGGGACATGGACCTGAATCCAAAGTAACACCACCTCAAGGGACCCCAGGCATACAGCTTACAAAGAGCACCATAAACACCTTTGCTTTAGGTAACCTCCGCCCGTTAGCCAAGATGATGTCAATACGACGAAACGCGTCAGGGTGGAAGTACACGATAGCAGCATAGAGAGACTGACAGGAGGGAGGAAAGACGCACAGCTAAAACCGTGAGCTATCATATAGCAACAACCTGTAGCGGCCAATGTTAACATATCTCCCTGTACCTGACTATCGTAAAGAACTATGCATGTAGAATAAACCAATGTTTTTTAAAGGATTGTTTTTTGTGAGTGCAATATTTTTTATTTAAATAAATAGTGTTTTTACGAGACAGAATTACGCTATGTGTGTTTTCCGCAATTGCTTTTTTCCGAGATCTTGAATCACCTGGTGCTCATGAAGCGGATGAGATCCAGCCGATGAAGAGTGATATCTGAAAGCTTGTGTAACCAGGCAGATCTGGTAAGAATAAAACTAAAGGGGGTTGCTTCAGGCTTGGAATTACCCCTCAGCGATTTGGGAACACTGTATTTCAGGGTTGGAAGTCTAGTCACGTTAAGGAAGGATGGCATTGTATACTCCCTATGAACTGTGACAGAAAACTTTGTTTCAGTTTTGCTTCCTATGCTTCCTATGGACTGTAATAGATAACTTTGTTTCAGTTATTTTCTCACTGGGACTACCTTGAGTATATAGCATAAACTGGACATATGGATAGTTATTATGGACAATAACAATTTTGTATGATTTATTTATATATAATTGGAGTATACACATATGTTTTCCGTAGAATAAGAGATTGCACCAGAACAACTTTTCTTTTATAGAGTAATATGCGCTGTTTTTTCTATGGGTGAATTGATTCATTCATTTACCTCGTAGATGTTCTTTTGACGTTTTGTAGTGGTTTTATTTTTATATTACAAAGAGCACGGTTCCCCCAAATGCCATGGCCCATGCTCGGTAGGCAAGAGGCTAGCATTCAATCTCCTCCAAAAGCCTCCGTTCCGGGTGAGTCTGTCACAACCCCTTTTATACAAATCGACTAAAGAGGAAGGCAGCACTGGATACATTTCAGGAACTGTGAAGCCGCAGATCCCCACGGCAACTATTTGAAGTGCAAAATTGGTGGCCTGAGGAGCACATATAATAGGGAGAGCAAGAAGGTCCAGGATTCCCAGAGATCTGGAGCAGCAGCAGATAACATTTATGTCCCTAGGCTGTGGAACAACGACAGACTGCGGTTTCTGTCAAACCAGAGTGAAATCAGGCCATTGCTCTCAACCCTTCCCTCCACTCTTCCTTCCACCCCAGCTGAGGCTTCCAACGTCTAACCTGGCATATACAGGGTTCCCAGAGTCTGTGTCTATTGGGGGACATGGACCTGAATCCAAAGTAACACCACCTCAAGGGTCCCCAGGCATACAGCTCACAAAGAGCATGTTCGCCCAAATGCTAGGGCCCATGATCGGGCTTCTGACGTCTAACCTGGGCCTTCCACCCAGGAAGAAGATGTGGTGGAGCCCAGCTTGAGTCAGGTATAGCATTGTTCAACATATTTCTCAAAATTGTGTGTGGTTGATGAACAATAAACACAAACTATGTCCCTTTTTCATACACAGGAAATCCTCAGCCAGGAGGAGGCTGTAGAAAGTGGCAGCCAGGAGGTTGCAGGGGAAGGTGGCAGCCAGGAGGTTGCGGGGGTAAGTGGCAGCCAGGAGGTGGCCGGGTCCAGTAGCCTGACTGAATCCCAGGTCCCTCCCCTCCTCCTTCAACAGAAAAGGCCCAGGAAGGGGAGGAGTGTGGAGCACTTAATTGGGTTAATTTGGCAGGCTTCTGTGGTCCTCAGAACCGCCCCCCCCCCAGTCTTCTTGAGGCCTATGCCCGCATGGCTGCCAACAAAATGCAGGAAATGTAGGTGGGCCAATGCCTCTTTTGTGAGGAAGTCATCTATCTGGCCCTAAATAAGGGGTTAAGGGGCGAACTCACAAGCAAAACCCACCTGTGTGAGTTGGACTATCCTCCTCCTCCTCTTCCACCTCCTGCCACAACTCCAACACCAGAGCCACAGCCTGGAAGCAAGCATGGAAGGAAGCATACAAGAGAGTGATGGCCTGGGTTCGGTCTGGTCTGGCAAAAGACACAGGCTGTTGTAAGCCCACAGCCTGGGGCCATATATGTCACCTGCTGCTGTTCCTAATCTCTCGGAGTCCTCGACCGGATTGTTCTCCCTATTAAATGGACTCCTCAGGCTACCAATTTTGCCTGTCAAATAGTTGATGTGTGCCCTGGGGTACAAAGGCTTTGCCAATTTCACCAGTTTATCCAGCGTTGCCCTCCTATTTATTTTGATATGACTCCTAATAAATGTCTATTTTTTGTCTAAAATCATTGGCTATGTGTTAAAATTAAAAAATGACAGTTTGTTTGTGAGTAGGCAGGTACATTTCAAAAAGACAGTGTCAAAGGGACACCAACACCAACCAATCTCCTTGAGGTTAAAAAATACAAGATAATAATGGTGTTGTGGTAACTTGACACTAAAAACAAAAAAGAATATTATGGAGATCACTAGAAAAAAACAAAAAAACAGGAGCTCTTGATTGAAAAAAAAGGAGATTACTATAAATAAAAATTAAAAACATTATTCTGGAGATCTAGCGGAAAAAAAAAAATATTCATGAGATCACAAGATATAATAAAGAAATCAGTTTGTCAGAACTCTGTGTGAATATCAGCAGCAAAACAACTTAATTATTCTAGCATTATAAAGAAGAAGAGAATGCGCTGCATTGAAAGATTTCAAAATTTGCAGCGAGACAAATGTGCTATCTACATTACGAATGCTAGTTTTAGCAGACTTGTACTTGATTTAGAGCATGCATGGAATTTTGGGCATTGGAATTGTGTACACACATTCAGAATTTCAGATTTTGTTGTGTACACAGCATAAGGCTCCCAGTAAGCGTTACTAGACCTACCACTTTTGGGTGCAAGAATCTGTGAGTCCTTATTGCACAGGGGGATGAGGTGCACGGAGGAGCACTATCCATCCCTTCTCTATTTAATACCACAGGGAGTCCATTTGCATATATAAGGCTGCCAATAGACATGAGATTAAAAATACTGCAACACTGCTAAAAATGCAAATTATTTGAATAAAACAATTCCTTAAAAAATTGTTAATAATTTCTTTCATGTTTTGTGATGTCACTTTTCAACAAAATGCACATAATATTGTAATTCTGACCATGTGATTATCTTTCCTGGTGCCTCCATGGCAGCATACACATGATAGAGCTCTGCCTCGACTCCTCCTTCAGGACTAGTGAATAGCATAAACTTAAGGCATAGCCCCTCCCCAACATTCTCCTTTTTTTCCTCATACCTCTGGAACTGGTGAAGAGTAGCAGTTTGTCCATACCTCTGCAGTCAGCAGTGTCCGCTGGGTTCAGCCTCTCCCATGCGCAGTCCCTGTTCTTGAGCCGCTATTAGTGCTAATAAGACTGGGAACCCCTTCTGTGGATCTTTTGGGGTCTTGCAGAGTTTCTTCAAAGGAACGCAGTCTGTTACATTTTCAAAAGAATGAAACAAATGCTGGTGGATACGGCGGGAGGATCAGCTTCCTTTTTTCTTGGTCAGGCCAGGTTTTTTTCTCTTCTTTAATGTCCTAGAGTAAATCGCAAAGTTTCGATGCAAAACGCGCAGAAAGTGAGAGTATAAAAAAAATAAAAATTTGTCCCCTTTAAGAGTTTTATAGGGTGCCATCTGCCACGGTTTTTCTTTCCCCACAACTCTTTGAGTCTTATAGTGGCCATGGCACCTCCGTCCTTTTCCCCGCTCGCTGCACGGGCCATGGGGAAAGGGGGGGGGGTACTGAGCAGCGGAGGGACACAGTGACTTCCCCTCGACGTGGCACGACCTACATCCTGGTCCCAGTGCGCATGCATGGCCCGGAATGACATATCGGAGGGAAATCTCTAATCAGAGCCTACCCCTGACGCTAATACGCATGCACTGGTGCATTGGGCGATGAGGCCTCGGCTGCCATTTTACTTAGGGTAAAGCTCCTAAAATCAATTACTGCTGCCAGGAGGGGGTTAGGTCTTTCAGTGAACCTTTCCCCAATCTTCTTTCCTTTAATATTTGCCTCCATTTTGGGCTCAGAGCTGCTCTACATATCCAGTGTGTGCCCTGCAGTCCAAAAGGGCTTCAACAAATAGGTATGTGTCATTTTTCTTTTGCTTCGCTCTTGATACAGTGGTTCTGTTGGCCTTTCTGCAATGGGTTCCTGTTATTTCCCTTACTTCATCTTCCTAAAGCTGATTCTCCTGCCCATTTTTCGCTATGAGCCATTTGTCACAAAGCCGAGATCCTCTTGTATCTAATAGGTATGTGACCATCCGTTTGTGAGTATACAAAAAAAAGAGTGCGTCGCTGACAAAAAAAAACCCTGTTCGTCTCAGCCCTGTTCCCACAGCTGACACGTTTTGTCACTTCTGACTTTGTCACTGGGCGTGATCCTGATCGTGATCACACCTTTTGACAAAGTTGGAAATGACAAAACACATCAGCGGCGTGCTCTCCACGATACCCGGAAGTGACGTTTGCGGGTCACGACAGCTGATGAACCAGGAAGTAACCAAGCACGGCGGTTATTATTGACGCAGGGGTTCCCTCGTTGCTGGCAGTCGGTGGCATTATTACGATCTGCATTTATGCTTCTTATGCTATTTTATCTAGTAAATTTATTTTGTAAGGGGGGTGATGTTAAAGGCTTTAATAAAAAAGTTTAAATGGGATTACGCTATGTGAAGTTTACTTTTTTCACATGACCTTGTTATTTTGGAGCTGCTCTTACCTCACATAAACATAGATAAGCAATGGATGTCCTTGGGAAGTGGAGGCACAAAGATTTATATTTTGGATGCTTGAGTTTACCAGTTTTCTGGTGAGTTTATCTCCAAAGGGGAGAGTCTCTATTCACGTGGTGACAAGCCTGGGGTTTGGTGCATAGATTGATGAACTCCCTCTTTTCACCTTAAGAAAATTTGTGTTTTTCTCACTTGAAACCACTTCCACGGACTATTTAATTCATTAATTTATCCTACTATTTGTGTGCAAAAGAAATTGTTTATAAATGTCATAATAAATTCATAGTGACTTAAGCACTGCTATTATGTTTTAAAATTGCATTTTCTTTGCATTTTTAATCTTCATCATTTGTTTTACATATTTGCTTTATTTTAAGTAGTTGCTGTTTAGGATTTAAATACTATAAGCTGTAATATAGACATAGAGGATTAATCATTCATAGCGCTGAGCGGTGCATTTTGGGCTTTATTGTGTGCACCTGTGTGTTTGACTTTAATAAATTAGTTTGCACAAAGCCAACTCATTTTAGAAAACCAAAAAATATAAAAGGACATGAAACAGGTAATGTTGTTTACCCTCAGGGCTAAATGATTCCCATTGTACAAAATATCGACATCTGCACATAATCCGTACTTCTATTTTATACATTTGTAGTCGCATGCCTTCTCCCCCCTCCCTCTCACATTTGGATTTTTATTTTTACTTTATTGTTTTTGTGCCTACACGAGAGCCGCAGGGCTTTGGGTCGCGGCAGAGACCTGCAAAACATATGATCATGTGCAGGTTTTCCATGCATGCACAAAAAAGGGCCCAGGATGGAAATTCCTACACCTGCCATGTTTTCGCATGTGTAGAAAACTACCCTATGACATTTTTTTTTAATCTATTCATTTTTATTATCTTTTTTT
This sequence comes from Lithobates pipiens, assembly GCF_037356315.1. Lineage (NCBI taxonomy): Eukaryota > Metazoa > Chordata > Amphibia > Anura > Ranidae > Lithobates > Lithobates pipiens. The sequence continues at coordinate 146,410,046 of NW_027507790.1, read as the reverse complement.
TTGTTTTTTTTGCTTACCAACATATAAGACCAATACAAAAAACAGGCCAACATTTCAAATATTCTACATTGCTGTCAGTCACAACTCCAGTAGGTCACTGTAAAGGTACATCAAATCATAGGTAGTAACATTACAGAATTTATGCATTTATTTCAGCTTAAACATTCCATCAGGATCATACTTTATCCTGAACATTTCATATCATCCATTACACATATGGTACTATACATCTATACATTGCCATGGTTTTAGCAACAAGAGTATCATTAAGCCACCCAACACTCTCAGTGCTGAATCCATGACAACATGTAAACAGTTAAGGTTTCCCCCCAAGATCTCACAGTTTAGCTGCCTGAGCTCCTAGAAAGGCATTGGTGATGTAGCCTTCCCAGGAGGCATTAGTGAGGCCAAGGCTATGTTACCGGTGCCTACTGAGAGGCGGGTGTACAGGAAATATATTGTAAGTTTACAAGTGTATAGCGTTTTAGATGGTGGTGTTGCTTTAGGTGCCAACCTATCCAATTTTCAGGTAGTAAGGTCTCACAGAAAATCTGTCATTTTTGTATTCACTTAGAACTATAGAACTATGTCATATTTCTATATTTTGGGGGGGGGGGGGGGGGGGGTTGGCATACATTAGTTATCTGATGGGCAGCCCCATGTAATATGTTCATGTTTTATAAAGGAACACAAACATTATTAGGAAATGGCTGTAGATTTTAGCCTTTAGAACTCCTGCTTTTTATAGCTCCAAGTCGGCGGAAACTAAATTACCAGAGCACAATTATCCAATTTTCTGAGGGTAAGCAAAAGTATGTAAGGGTATAATCACTGAGCCAGTAATCATAGACTGTATGTGAACCATGTCAGCCCCACACTCATTAGTTGAAGGGTCTTTGTCTCTGATTCATTAATGAATTTGAATATGAAACATTCATACAATACATTTTTAGATGTGGTACTATCTCATTAAGTCATGTAAATGCCTTTGTAAATAAAAAAAAGGGAGATTTTACCCATTACTTAATTTTACGTTTCTCTACACAGTGCTAAAAGATAATACTTCACCAAAAAGCCTAAAACTTTGGCACACATTGCTAATCAGCTTTTTACCAAAAATTATCATGTATATAGTGTGAACCCATGTATGTCACCAGCAATGCATTTCGGCTTCCCTGGGGCATAGTTCCAAGGAACATCCTGAATTTACCATCACGTCAAATGAAGACATGGAAGGGATTTACATAAAGAGAGTTTCCCAGGTTTTTGCCCTCTGATTTGCCCCAGTGCAGACAACTGTATAATACAGGTATCTGCACCCACTTCCGGGCATAGATAGCTCCGCAGATCCCCCCCCCCCCCATTGTGTTCTGGGAAACACACAGTTACCAGAACACAATGGGGACCAGTGACGGCACTCAGCGCGACTCATGTATGCGCAGTAGGGAACCGGGCAGTGAAGCCGCAAGGCTTCACCTGCTGATTCCCTAACCGAGGATGGTGGTGGGGGCAGCCGAGAGATGAGCAATTGCTCGTCATCTGCTGCCGACATCGCGGGCACCCTGGATAGGTAAGTGTCCATTTATTAAAAGTCAGCAGTATAATACAGGTATCTGCACCCACTTCCGGCCATAGATAGCTCCGCAGATGCCCCCCCCCCGTTGTGTTCTGGGAGACACTCAGTTACCAGAACACAACGGGGACCAGTGAAGGTGCTCAGCGCGACTCGTGCATGCGCAGTAGGGAACGGGCAGTGAAGCCGCAAGGCTTCACTTGCTGATTCCCTAACCAAGGATGATGGTGGGGGCAACCGAGAGATGAGCGATTGCTCGTCATCTGCTGCCGACATCACGGCACCCTGGACAGGTAAGTGTCCATTTATTAAAAGTCAGCAGCTGCAGTATTTGTAGCTGCTGGCTTTTAATAATTTTTTTAAATAAACTTAGGCTTTGTGGGGTAAGACCAGGTAGGTCAGGGCATGTCAGGTAGGTCAGTGTGGGTCAGTGTATGTCAGATAGGTAAGTCATTGTGTGTCAGGTAGGTCAGTGCGTGTCAGGTAGGTCAGTGTATGTCATGTAGGTCAGTGTATGTCAGGTAGGTCAGTGCGTGTCAGGCAGGTCAGTGTATGTCAGGTAGGTCAGTGCATTTCATGTAGGTCAGTGTATGTCAGGTAGGTCAGTGCATGTCAGATATGTCAGTGTGTGTCAGGTAGGTCAGTGTGTGTCAGATAGGTCAGTGTATGTCAGGTAGGTCAGTATGTGTCATGTAGGTCAGTGCATGTCAGGTAGGTCAGTGCATGTCAGATAGGTCAGTGCGTGTCAGATAGGTCAGTGCGTGTCAGATAGGTCAGTGTGTGTCAGATAGGTCAGTGTATGTCAGGTAGGTTTGCAGCGAATTTTGCTTGTTTAAGATTCGCCAAACCAGCGGACTTCTGCCGCTGTTCGAGCGGCGGACATATGCGTTTACATTGTGAAATAACTTTGACCCATGATGATAAATCCATCATGGGGTACAGGACAGCCAACTGAGACATTTCAGCACATGGACAATTGGACATACCCCCTACCTTATAAATAGACCTGATCTGGCGGCCATTTTACATTCTGTCTTCTCTCTATCGCGGTGCTGGTGTCAGTGAGGGAGATAGCAGCGGAGAAGCCAATGAGTAGGCAGTGCCAGCACCATGGCTGAGGATCAGCACTGGACTGGCACCTCTGGACCACCGCAGTGGAGCCCTGCATAGGTGGGGGTAAGGGCCAGGCAGAGGGAGGGGCTCAAGCACAGGTTGGCACACTGGGACACTGGCACAGGACTGTGCTGCCCTGACTGTGGCACTGATCATCTCCTGCACCCCCTTCATAGCCTGGCCTGACCTTGCCTCTCCTCCATGGCCTTCATGCGCTCCTGAATTGACAAAATTTCACAGATAAAAAAAGAATGCTTGCCGTTGTCGATCCCAGATTCACTTAAAACTTCTGGTATGTCAGTGTCCATGTTGTGGGACTATGTCCTACTAGTAAGTATTTTGTGGCTGAAAATATGACCTGGAGGTTTTTAAGGTTCGCCTGCCATTAAAGTCAATGGGGTCCGTCACGAACTTTGTGGTTCGCGAACTTTTGGCCGCGTTCGTGAAACGTCCTGTCGGAAGTTCCTCCATCACTGATGTCAGGTAGGTCAGTGTGTGTCAGGTAGGTCAGTGTGTGTCAGGTAGGTAACACCCCCCTCCATACAACCCCAATGACCCCCCCTCCCCCCCTGGTGCCTGGCTCTGACTTTGGGCTGAAGCTCCTGGTCTTTTTGCCACCTAGCAACGCCCCAGCAGATATGTGCACATTGAAATATTTTGTTTTGGAATTTTGGTTTCGTCCGAAAAATATATTTATCCTGAAATTAATTTTTATTTATTTAGTTTAGTTAAAAAATGCATTCGAATCAAAATCCAAATTAATTAAGCTTGAATCTGTCAATTGAAATTGAAGGCTTATGGTGTCTGTTGAATGTTCTAAGAAGATTGGACGAAGCAGCTAAACTGTACGACGACACGATCGTACATTTCAGGTCAAATGCTCCGCCCACAAGCTATAGTAGAATTCTAATGTTGTTTGACTAGTAATAATTATAATTATTAATTATTATTACTAGTCAAACAACATTAGAATTCTTCTATAGCCAATGGGCGGAGCATTTGACCATAAATATCTGCTCGAGGCTAGCATATATTTTTAGCTGCTTCGTCGAATCTTCACGTCGAACGGTATTATACATATTTTTGATCGTATTGAATGATACAATACTGTTTGTTTCTGTTCATGTCGAATGGTCTACCCCAACAGCCAATGGAGTTGCGTTGTATCGAAATTCAAGCATATAAATTCCTTCCTGTTCAGTCTGCTCTCCTAACGGTTCTGTTTCACACTGGCGATGGCAGCATCCAACGGTGGCTCCAGGCAGTTTGACTCCATAGAGGTTCCTGGCACTTTTATGGAGCCAGCAGCAGTACCACCAATCAGCCAATAACATTCATCATCATCATTTTGCTTCCCCCACCCATTCCAGCATAAACCTCTAACAGCTCTTTTACTATTGTCTCTATAATGTTGAATCCTTTCTCTCTATGTCGAAAAATCTTGGACTAATAGAGTTAGGTTAGGCACATTCGACCACAGGTTCTACAGACACAGATCGCTATTGTCACTGTCATGTCGAATCTTCTATTTACCTATATCAAACTGTTGTCGCAACGATACAAAAATATAATGGATATGAAAATAAAGCATTTTTTATTTCAGATCTTTCAGATTTGTGCGTTCGTTATCGTTTTGTTATAAAGGAACGCGAAAATACCAGAAATTCGGACGAAAATGCATTCAGACGATAACGAATGCACATGTCTACTACTCAAGCCTGCGCCACGCTGGCCAAGTCCCAGGGCTCTTTGCATGCTGCTCAAAGATAGACTTATTTTTCCTTTCTTGCTGGTGCAAGGGGGGCCTATGACAGAACTAAGAAATAAAATGGCATGGGTTTTTCCTTTAAAAATGTAATTTTGCTGTGGTGCTGTTAGAAACATGGGAAAAATGTGCTTATTTATGGGCAGACTAAGGGGACTGGTAATGATTAGGGATGAGCCAAACACCCCCCAGAACTTTCGAACAGACCGAAAATTCATACGAACTTTAGAACCCCATTGAAGTCTATGGGACTCGAACGTTCGAAATTAAAAGTGCTAATTTTAATGGCTAATATGCAAGATACTGTCCTAAAAAGGGTTTGGGGACCTGGCTCCTGCCCCAGGGGACATGGGTCAATGCCTAAAATATTTTTAAAAATGGCCGTTTTGGCGGGAGCACTGATTTTAATGACGATTAAAGTGAAAAAAAAGTGAAATATTCCTTTAAATATGGTGCCTGGGGGGTGTCTGTAGTATATGTGCAATATTCCTTATCTAAACAGTAGGATAAGCAGCGCTAAATATAAATCCACACCAGTGAATTCAAAAGTATTAAAGATTATAGACCCAGTCCAGTGAACATGAATTACTAAATGTTACTACACTGTGCAAACCCTGCCCCGAGCATACAGAAAATTAATTAATAGTTTGTATCAAAATTAATTAACACAAATTATTATATAGTGCATGTCACCAGATGAATAGTGATAATTTATACGATCTGTTGAAAAAAATAATAATATCCTGTGACTAAATATTATTCAACACTAAAAATAAATAAATAAACAAATAACGAGAATCAAATGCATTGTTTCAAGTTCTATCAAGCAATGTCCACTTCCTAACAACATTGTTACAAACACCACTGTGAACGCTCCTGAGACTATAATGTATCCCAGTAAAATTATAGTCCATACGTTGAATCTTCAAATCATAATCCAAATAATGGAATAGTGAAACAAACGTTTAACCAGTGTCTCTTGAATAAACAGCAGATTACATCTACACTCCTCCACCACACCGCTCTAGATGTGACTCCTTTCCCCTTATGTGATTACACTCACCAGCTGTATATGCCTCACACTTTCGTGTTTGGCTGGATGTGCTTTTTCCTTTACAGGGTTTAAATGGGGTATCCAGGTTTCCACTCCAGAATGCAGGGCTAATGCCATGGCTGTTCTCATAGCCATGGCATTAGCCCTGCATTCTGGAGTGGAAACCTGGATACCCCATTTAAACCCTGTAAAGGAAAAAGCACATCCAGCCAAACACGAAAGTGTGAGGCATATACAGCTGGTGAGTGTAATCACATAAGGGGAAAGGAGTCACATCTAGAGCGGTGTGGTGGAGGAGTGTAGATGTAATCTGCTGTTTATTCAAGAGACACTGGTTAAACGTTTGTTTCACTATTCCATTATTTGGATTATGATTTGAAGATTCAACGTATGGACTATAATTTTACTGGGATACATTATAGTCTCAGGAGCGTTCACAGTGGTGTTTCTAACAATGTTGTTAGGAAGTGGACATTGCTTGATAGAACTTGAAACAATGCATTTGATTCTCGTTATTTGTTTATTTATTTATTTTTAGTGTTGAATAATATTTAGTCACAGGATATTATTTTTTTCAACAGATCGTATAAATTATCACTATTCATCTGGTGACATGCACTATATAATAATTTGTGTTAATTAATTTTGATACAAACTATTAATTAATTTTCTGTATGCTCGGGGCAGGGTTTGCACAGTGTAGTAACATTTAGTAATTCATGTTCACTGGACTGGGTCTATAATCTTTAATACTTTTGAATTCACTGGTGTGGATTTATATTTAGCGCTGCTTATCCTACTGTTTAGATAAGGAATATTGCACATATATTGTTTTTTTTTAAAGTGGCGGCTTAGTTTAAAGTTTTTTGTTTAGCGCAGTGGTGATACACAATAGATGGGGGAAAGAGTAAGTGTATCCTTGTTTTACAGGTGTCTGTAGTATGCCTGTGAAGTGCCACGTGTTTCCCGTGTTTAGAACAGTCCCTGCACAAAATGACATTAAACGGAAATAACACCATTTAAAACTGCTTGCGGTTTTAATGTTATATCTGGTTCCTGCAATATGGTTGAAAATCATTGAGAAAAATTGCATGGGTAGCCCTCCCTGCCCATTACCAACCCCTTTAGGTTTTGTACGCATATTAAGGGGAACCCTGTGCCCATATTAAAAAAAGGAAATGCGTGTGGCCCCCAGGCCCTATATACTCAGAACAGCAGTATACAGGCGGTGCAAACAAGACAGGGACTGTGTAGGTTTGTTGTGTTAAGTTGAATCTGTTTGTAATTTTCAACTGGTACATTTTTAAAGTGTAGCTCCAGTCAAAAAAACAATTTTTAAGCTTTTTGGAAAACATAGGGAAGGGTTATCACCCCTGTATAATTTGTTTTGTCGTCCATCTTTTTTCATCTCACTTGCTGTTGTCTCCTTCCGTTTGCAAGTAGGAGATGTTTGTAAATTGGATGTTTGAAAGTAGGGGCCTGCCCTATATGCTCTGCAGAAATGGCGGAACAAGGTGTTGGTTTTGCCACAACATTGTAAGCCCTCAAAGTGACTCTTGGTGGGCGCTGGAGCGCCCTGCTGTGAACGATTATATCAAGAATTGTAATTACATGCCATTGTTGAACAGTGGTAGAAAAATGTACCTTTGGTGGTTGTGGTGCTGGTGCCACAACACTATAAGTCCTCACAGTTACTCTGGGTGGGCACAGGAACGGGCCCTCCTGTGAACTATTATATCAAGAATTGTAATTACATGCCCCTGTTAAACAGGGGCTGAAAAATTGGGCCTTAGGCACTGGTGCTGGTGCCACGACACTGCAACCTCTCCCATATACTCTAGTTGTGGTGAAGGAATGAGCCCTTCTGCAAAGCATTGCATCAAAAATTGTAATTAAACGCCCCTGTTAAACAGGGGCTGAAAAATAGGGCTGGTGGCACTGGTGCCACGACACTGCAACCTCTCCCATATACTCTAGTTGTGGTGCAGGAATGAGCCCTGCTGCAAAGCATTGCATCAAAAATTGTAATTAAACGCCCCTGTTAAACAGGGGCAGAAAATTTGGGCCTTAGGCACTGGTGCTAGTGCCACTACACTGCAACCTCTCCCATATACTCTAGTTGTGGTGCAGGAATGAGCCCTGCTGCAAAGCATTGCATCAAAAATTGTAATTAAACGCCCCTGTTAAACAGGGGCTGAAAAATTGGGCTGGTGGCATCACCCAGAACCAAAAATGTTCTTCCAACATATCAGCGGAGGAGGAAGAGGATAGACAATCAACATAACAGGACAGTCACTCAGCATCAGCATAGACAGTCTTGAAGGGATGTGATATTTCAAAAAAAATTATTCGGTTACATCAGCTTCAGGTGCTTGGTAGCTGTCGGTGATCCAAGACTGATTCATCTTGATGAAGGTCAGTCGATCAACTGAGTCGGTGGACAGGCGCACCCTGTGATCGGTAACAAAGCCACCAGCAGCACTGAAGGTTGCGTTCCGAAAGAACGATGGATGCAGGACAGGCCAGTAGCTCAATTGCATACTGTGCAAACTCTGGCCAGTGATCCCTCCTCAAGACCCAGTAAGCCAGAGGATTTTCAGTGGGAAAGGTGTCCAAGTCTGACCTTGCCCCTAGGTATTCCTGCACCATGTAAATCAGACGCTGGCGATGGTTGCTGGAACCAATCATACCTTGGGGCTGCGGACTAAAAAATTGTCTGAACGCATCGGTCAGACGGCCACCTTCTCCACCGCTCCTTCTGACCGATGCCTCAGCAACACGTTGTCCAGGTGCCGTAGTCGCACAGGTACTCATTGATGGCCCTCTGCTGCGTGTGCAGCAACTGCAGCATGGCCAACGTTGAGTTCCACCTGGTGGGCATGTCACATATAAGGCGGGTTTTTGGGCAGGTTCAACTCCTTTTGGAGCTCAGCCAGCCGAGCACAGGCATTAAATGATCGGCGGAAATGCACACAGACTTTCCTGGCCTGCTTCAGGACATCCAGGCATGGCATCAACCACCTCTCAGCCTGCCCCTGCAGAGCTGACAAAACATCTGCCCCAGTGTGGCTCCTGTCCCCCAAACAAACCAGCGCAAGCACGGCATGGCATCGTTTTGCCTGCGTATTTGCCTATCCCCTGGAACACCTACGGAGCACCGCTGGTTCTGAGGACAGAGCACTGGAAGAGGCCATGGAGGAAAAAGAAGAGGAGGGGGTGGAGGAGAGAGGTGTGTCACAACCAATAGTAGCATTTTGGAGGCATGGTGGCGGAACAACCACCAACACTACTGCACCTTGTCCTGCATCCTTCCCAGCTGCCAGAAGAGTAACCCAATGGGCCGTGAAAGACAGGTAACGTCCCTGTCCATGCCTGCTGGACCATGAGTCAGCGGTAATATGCATCTTACCGCTGACCGCCCTGATCAGCGAGGCAAGGAAATTGCCTTCCACATGCCGGTAGAGAGCCGAAATTGCCTTCCGTGAGAAAAAGTGGGGTTTGGGGACCTGCCACTGAGGAACCGCACATTGTACAAACTCACGGAAAGGGGCCGAGTCTACAAACTGAAAAGGCAGCAGTTGAAGTGCTAGCAATTTAGCCAAGCTAGTATTCAACCGCTGGGCGTGTGGATGGCTGGGAGTGAGCTTCTTTCGGCGGTCCAGCAGCTGGGGCAGGGACATTTGCCTGCTATAATCAGACGTGGGTGTACTGCTAGCAGAGTGCCCGGAAGCACTTGGCTGTGACACCTAATTCTACACCTTCATTCCTCTCAGAGCAGGTTTCAGAGAGGACTGAAGGTCTAGTGGGGTTGGAGATCCCAGCTGATGAGGAGCAAGGAGAGGTCCGCTTTGTTCTTTGGTGTGGGTCTTTGAGGTACGCTTGCCAAGGAGCTGCATGGCAGGTCAACATATGTCTGGTCAAGCATGTGGTGCCCAAGTGGCTGATGTTTTGGCCACGTGAGATACGCTTGAGACATATGTTGCAAATAGCAGCGGTGTGATCTGATGCACTCGTCTCAAAAAAGGCCCACACCAAAGAACTTTTAGAATAACGCGCAGAGGCAGCGCCCTGCAGAGGCGGAGCTCTGCGGTGTGATTCAGTCGGTGTGCTGCCCCTAAGCTGGCTCCCGGAGGGCATCCTGCCTCGTTGGACATGTGCCTCCTCCTCCTCCTCCTCCTCCTCCTCCTCCTCTCTCCTACCAGGCACCCACGTGGAGTCAGTGCCCTCATCATCCCCTCCCTCTTCATCGCTGGAGCAAACCTGGCAGTATGCTGCAGCTTGTGGAACATGACTGCCAGATTGCTGTCCTTCTTGAGCATCCCCTCTCTCTGCACTCACGCTACTGCCTTCCTCTAGCTGAGTATCATCATCAGAGCCTACAAAACACTGGGCATCCTCCTGGAGTATGTACCCAACACTGTGCTCAAAGAGTTCAGGAGACTCCTCAGGAGGACGTGGTGGGTCTAGGGAAGGAGTCACTGAAGATGACATTGAGAGGAGGGAAGACGATGCGTTAGCAGCTGCTTTGCTAGTACCTTGAGCCTGGGTGAGAAAGGATGAGGAGGAGGAAGAGGGCTTGGTCATCCACGCTACCGAGTCTTCGGCATGTTGCAGCTCAACATGTCCAGCTGCCGAAAAGAAGGACAAGCGTGTCCCATGGCCACGTGAGGATGATGACGATGCACCACGTCCATAACCAGCACTGTTGTCTCTAGACACAGAGCCTGCTTGCCCTCTTTTATCTGCTTGCGCCTGTCTGCCTCTCCTTGCTGGCCTTCCAGACATGGTAATGACCTGAAGGGAGATGGGAAAACCAGCAATTGGGTAGTGTATATTGTGCTGGAGGCACACACAACACCCACTAACTCCTGCAGATGGCAGATGGCTCAATTAGAGAAGAGCTATGTAGGTGGATATAACGGTGTATACTGTGGTCAGGGCACGCAGACAGCACGCACAATCTCCTACAAGTGACTGCAAGCTATTTTTAAAAAGAGCAATATAGCTAGCTATATATGTGGATAAAATGGTGTATACTGTGGTCAGGGCACGCAGACAGCACACACAATCTCCTACAACTGACTGCAAGCTCTATTTAAAAATAGCAAGATAGCTATCTATATAGGTGGATATAGTGGTGTATACTGTGGTCAGGGCACGCAGACAGCTCGCACAATCTCCTACAACTGACTGCAAGCTCTATTTAAAAAGAGCAAGATAGCTAGCTATGTAGGTAGATATAACGGTGTATACTGTGCTCAGGGCATGCAGACAGCACGCACAATCTCCTACAACTCACTGCAAGCTCTTTTTAAAAAGAGCAATATAGCTAGCTATATGAAGTATATAACGGTGTATACTGTGGTCAGGGCACGCAGACAGCATGCATAATCTCCTACAACTGACTGCAAGCTCTATTTAAAAAGAGCAAGATAGCTTGCTATTTAGGTGGATATAGAGGTGTATACTGCGGTCAGGGCACGCAGACAGCACTCACAATCTCCTACAACTGACTGCAAGCTATATAGGTGGATATAACGGTGTATACTGTAGTCAGGGCACGCAGACAGCATGCACAATCTCCTACAAGTGACTGCAAGCTCTATTTAAAAAGAGCAAGATAGCTTGCTATTTAGGTGGATATAGAGGTGTATACTGCGGTCAGGGCACGCAGACAGCACTCACAATCTCCTACAACTGACTGCAAGCTATATAGGTGGATATAACGGTGTATACTGTAGTCAGGGCACGCAGACAGCATGCACAATCTCCTACAAGTGACTGCAAGCTCTATTTAAAAAGAGCAAGATAGCTAGCTATATAGGTGGATATAGCGGTGTATACTGTGGTCAGGACACGCAGACAGCACACACAATCTCCTACAACTGACTGCAAGCTCTATTTAAAAAGAGCAAGATAGCTAGCTATATAGGTGGATATAGCGGTGTATACTGTGGTCAGGGCACGCAGACAGCACGCACAATCTCCTACAACTGACTGCAAGCTCTATTTAAAAACAGCAATTTAGCTAGCTATATAGGTGGATATAATGGTGTATACTGTGGTCAGGGCACGCAGACAGCTCGCACAATCCCCTACAACTGACTGCAAGCTCTATTTAAAAAGAGCAAGATAGCTAGCTATATAGGTGGATATAGCTGTGTATACTGCGGTCAGTGCATGCAGACAGCACGCACAATCTCCTACAACTGACTGCACGCTCTTTTTAAAAAGAGCAATATAGCTAGCTATATAGGTGGATAAACTGGTGTATACTGCGGTCAGGGCACGCAGACAGCACGCACAATCTCCTACAACTGACTGCAAGCTCTATTTAAAAAGAGCAATATAGCTAGCTATATAGGTGGATATTTTTTATTCCAGTATACTGCTACCAAATTACAAGCTTAACATAACAAAACAAACATCAGTTTACATTCACTTTACAAAAACTAACAATGATAAACTATACAGTCAAAAAGGGAAAAAACAATTTTTACATATCATCTTCCCCCTCCTCCTCCCCAGAAGAAAAATTTATAAGTAGAGCATCACCCCTACTGCTAGGCCCTTCCGGTGGCCCAGGATCCACCTCAGGTAACGGGGCCCTTTTTTTCTTCTTCTTCCCCTGCTTTTTCCTAATCGTGACCCAAGCCACTTCACCCTCCTCATCCGATACTTCTTTTGGGCGTTTCTGAGCCCCCTTAACCGAGACTTCCATCTCCTCCTCCCCAGACCTGTCATCCCCAGCCGAAGAATCGGATGAGGAGACAGTGACCAGACGTCTGCCCGGCCTACATCTCCGAGGAAGGGGAGTGGGAGCAGTAACCTGGGAAACAGAACCCTGTGCCCCCCCCTTATCCAAAAGGGGAGGCCCAACTACCTCCACCTGACCAATATCTGGACCGGGCACCTGAACTTCAGTGACAGGGGCCTGGGCAACATCTGCAGGCCGTACCCCCTTTCCTCTTTGAGGGACCCTACTTGCCTTCTGGGCTCGGGGTGCACCCTGTGGCTCCGCCGTAGGAGCGCTTCCCTGCCTTTCCCCTCCAGAACTCTGCCCAGCAGGAGGAGGTGCACTATCCCCTCCTGGCCCACCACCTGCTGCAGCTTCACCCCTGTAGGCTCTGGGGCATCTGCTAAAGGGATGCCCCATTTGACCGCAAAGGTTGCAGCAGATCAACCCACACGTGTCACCTGAGTGTCCAAACTTATTGCACTTAGTGCAGCGCACAACTGTGCAATCTGCACTCATGTGGGTTGGACACCCACACCTGAAACACCTACGGGGCTGGCCTGGGTAGAACACCAGGATTCTATCTCGTCCCAGGAAAGCACTTCCTGGGACATGTGCAACCGTGTTGCCAGATCTTCTCAAACGAATCCTGGTGTTCCATGCTCCAGTCCATACCCCACGCTCGTCTAAGCATTTATTTAGAGGACACTGCAACTGGCCGTGTCTCCCCAGCCAAGTTGCTATGTCCTCCGGGGGCAGGCTCTCGTTCCTTACTAACACCGTCAGGTTTTTAATCTCCTCCTGCCTACTCAAAGGAATCAGGCGGAACCCTTTCCAGGGATCAGCCCCTTTAACCAACCCAAAAGCGGTTATAAAACGCTCCATAGTCACAGCGTTGGTGAAACTGACATCAAAGTCAGGGGTGCCAGCTGGGTGGATCACAGCAAATAGCTCAGCCACCCTGAACCCCAACGCCAGGACCATGTCAACCACTTGGCCCCTCGTGGGGCACTGACCTTCACCCTCCCATCTCAGCTGGACCACATTCCTACGCTTGCGCTCCGGACCACCTGTCCCCCTAGACCAAGTACTGGCCCCAGGGGTCTGACCAGCCGGGGGTACCCGAAAGTTACTGGCCCCAAACTGGTGGTACAGGTGGTCCAGAGGCACACTGGACCCAGCCACATTGGCGTAGGAACGCCTTTCACCAAGTGCCGTCAGCAACTTTACCTCCGGTGTCCCCCTTAGTACGGGTCCCGGAGGAGGAGCCTCTGCCACAGACACTGGGGGTACAACATGAGAAGCAGCCCCCCCACTCACGGCATGGGAAGTCACACTTCCCACATCGTTTACCCCAGCCTGAACTTTAGGATAGGTCTCATCCTCAGAGCTATAAAGCAAAGCCTCCCAGGCTTCCTGCCACTCCACCTCCATATGGGCCCCGCAGGAATCCACTGACACTTGGCTCGGCCCTGATTGAGAACCCTCCAAGCCGCGAATGAACGTCATTGCAGGGTTCTCACCATCAAGCTCGCCCATTGGGCAGTCACCCCAGGCCGTAGCTTGTTCTGGCACTATACAATTAGACATTTCAACATTACTGTTACTGTTACTGTTTACACTCTCTTGACCAGAAAGCAGACCGGAAGTCCTTTGAAAACGACCCTCGGGGTCAACTTCCGGACCCGCCACCGTCACTTCAGGCCGCGGGCTATTCTCGCCATGAACCAGCTCGCGCACCGGAAGTGCGTCATCACCCCTTCCCGCGCTACTATTGGCCTCGCGGTCAGTAGCACCACCCCTCCTCCCGTGGGAAGACGGCGTTCTCTTATTCACGGCCGCCATTCCCGAACTGTCAGATGCCATGCCGCCGGCCGACACTGCACCGCTGCCCACAGCGGCAGCCAAGCTGGCTTGACTCTCATATACCCTAGTCCCCTTACCCTGAGACCGGCTTGCAGCAGTGGCAGCCGACAACGCAACTGACGGCGTGCCCTGCTTGCAACCACCGGCTGGGATCACTGGGGACTGTACAGGTAAGTCCATTTTTCCTTTGCTTACTATCCTAGCAAGCTGCACCACTGGTATCTTCTTAACAACACTCCTGTCTTTAATGTCCTTTTGCTGCCTCCTTCCCACTTCACCGGGGTCTAACCTGCCCTCTGGGGACACAGCCTCATTCATAGGCTGGCAACCCTTAGGCTTACCTGACCCCTCTGCAGGATTAGTGGAGTTAGCAGGGCTAGCAGTCTTTTCACCAGGAATGCTCTTCACATTTTCAGCCTTCACAGCACTCTCTCTCTCCAAAACTGTTTCTTTACACACCGCTGGCTTTCTTTCCACCACAGTCTTTCCCTCTGGTTTGTCACTGGCCACCTTTCTTTCCACCGCACTTTCCTTTTCTTCATGGCTGGCTTCCACAGAGGGACCCGCCATTTCCTCCTCCTGCGTTGTGTTCGGGGCTGGATACAGTCTACGGCGTCTCCCTGCCTGGGTCCCCTCGTCACACGCAATTCTCATCGCTTTGTCCACGTTAGATAGAAAGTCTTTCTCACCAGAAGCACTGTCAATCAGGTTGGATAACAGCTCACCCAATATGTTGCACTGCTTCTTCAATCCGTCTATCACCGTCTTATACTCCTGTCTCTTTACAACGCCTGATCTGTCTCTCCGGTTCCTTAGCTCCGCCAGGACCTTCATTTTCTCGCAGTAGCTGCGGGAAGCCTTTACAATTAAGCTTTTAGCTTTCTTTCTTCTGTCTGCAGATTTCTCCACATCCTCTCCTGGCTGTCTCAGAGACCAATCTGCAAGATCCAGCTGGTTCTCCAAAAACAACCTCTCCTCCTTGACGAGCTCCAGGAGCTTAGGGGCTCCACGTCCTTCATTAGGCTGAGAAACAGGCACCTGGCCTGGGCTGACTGAAGTCATCAGCTCCCTCTCTTTCTCCACCACTCTGGAAGTCCTCAGAGATCAGAGCACGCAGCCAGCACACACAAGCTCCTACAACTGACTGCAAGCTATATTTAAAAAGAGCAAGATAGCTAGCTATATAGGTGGTTATAGCGGTGTATACTGCGGTCAGGGCACGCAGACAGCACGCACAATCTCCTACAACTGACTGCAAGCTCTTTTTAAAAAAACAATATAGCTAGCTTTATAGGTGGATATAACAGTGTATACTGTGGTCAGGGCACACAGACAGCACGCACAATCTCCTACAACTGACTGCAAGCTCTTTTTAAAAAGAGCAATATAGCTAGCTATATAGGTGGATATAGCGGTATATATACTGTGGTCAGGGCACGCAGACAGCACGCACAATCTTCTACAACTGACTGCAAGCTCTTTTTAAAAAGAGCAATATAGCCAGCTATATAGGTGGATATAATGGTGTATACTGCGGTCAGGGCTTGCAGACAACAACCACTACAGAAGAGCAAGAACGCAAAATCGGCCGATAATGAACGGTGTATACTGTGTTGAAAGTACACAGAACACCCACTAACTCCTACAGACACCAGGCGGCCTTATATAGTGTGGGGCGTCTACTACACAGCCTGAGCTATGATTGGCCACAGGCATCCTGCCTGTGGCCAATCATGGCTCTCCTCGCTGTCGGCGCTGTGATTGGCCAAGCATGCGGGGTCACAGTGCATGCTTGGCCAATCATGAGCCAGCAATGCACTGCGATGGCGCAGTGCATTTTGGGCCGTGAGCGCCACACGAATTTGGCGCAAATGGCCCATAACGTTCGGTATTCGCTGAACGGGCGAACAGCCGATGTTCGAGTTGAACGTATGTTCGACTCGAACATGAAGCTCATCCCTAGTAATGATGTGCAGTAATAATCTATAGCAACCAATGGGTAAGCAGTAATAATATGCTGTAAGCTCTAGCAATCAATCAGTGAGTGGTAATGATGTGCAGTAACCTCTAGCAACCAATAGGTAAGTAGCAATGCTGTACCGTAACCATTAGCAACTAATCAGTGAGCCTTAATGTGTGCTGTAACCTCTGGCAACCAGTCAGTGAGTGGTAATGATATGCAGTGACCTTTGGAAAACAATCGCAATTGCTGCCTTATCTGCTGCAGTAAGCTGATTTTGAATTTAGCTGCAATTTATTGTATGTCTCAGAGCAGGTGGAGAGTGAAATTGCATGGTGGGGGGTTGGAGTTTGCCCATGGGGAATGGGGGCAATAAAATGCTTGCCTAGGATTCAATCAATGTTAATGACAGGCCTGTGGAGACTAGTAATCAGCTGAGCAGATCAGTACAAGTGGAGTTCTAACGGCACCCTTGTGCTGTTTATGGGAAGCAGAAAAGTGCCTTTTTTACAAACAGTCTGTAAATATAAGGGTTGGCCAGACTGCTTGGGACCCCCAATGGTGACGGACAGTGGAGAGAGGACAGTAAAACCCTCCACCCGTGCTTACAGATCCCAAAAAGTATAGGGAAACTGAGCATCAGTGTTTACTATCTCCATTGTGTGGTATAAGGAATGTCAATTGTAACATTGTAGTACTCTTCTTATTACATTGAATATTGCATGATTTATAATCTGATCAACAACAATAGCCTGGAGGATGATCAATGCGTTTGATAATGAAATACTGATGAGTTGAACACTATAATGCAGCAATACAAAGAAGAGGAGAGAACAATTCAACAACAGATGGAATGCCTGAGAGGTCAGTGAAGCTGTCCTCATCCCATTTGCCCCAGGCCAGTGAAAAAGTCCACAATCCTTCCATTAGAGGCCAGTAAAGTGGTCTTCACCCCATCCGTCGCAGTTCTGTGAAGTAGAGAGAAGAACAGTAAAACAATCATTTCATGGTTAGTCAGTAATGCCTACATAAACAACAATGGACTCCTGATGAAGTCACGTGGTACATGACGCAACATGTAGGACGCAAGTGCGGTGATGTCACTTCCGGTTTGGAGCCGTACCTGGAAGGTACTATATTGGTACATCCTTTTATTGCTGTTTAGTTGAAAGGCTGGCCGTAGGTCAGCCTGTATTTGTAGGAGGAGCCTGAGAGGGCTATTTAAACCTCCTCCTCTGTCAGGGCCAGTGTTGTTAGGATTTCTGAGTTCCCACCCCCCCCCCCCCCCCCCCCGTTCCCCAGTTTTCATACATTCTCATAGTATTTTGTTCTTATTCTTACATTCAGGGTATGCCCTCTTTTCAGGCATACTGACCAGCTAGGCCAAGGCACACCTCAGGCCTTGGTTCTTAGGAGTATCGCATTTCCAGCTTGAAGACTCTGACTACAATTGCTGTTTATTGGTCTTTGACTCTTTTAATTATTATGAGTGTTATTTGAATGCCCTTTATGCTATTTCATAAATAATGACTGCAGTATGGGAATCTCCTTTTATTTAATGAGCACTTACCAACTGGAGTGAGGTCTTAAAGGGGACATACATTTCATGCCAGTGGAACATGGAGTTTGAAAGATGATCCATTGATGTTGATAGTATTGAGTGCATGTTGACCTGTATATCATATGGTGCAGAGGATAAGGTGAGCATGCATGCCTGTCGGTGACTGATCACATTGGCGTGCCAGTTTGAATATCTGCAGGTGTATTTTGATCTGAAGATCTTAATATTCTGGATAAGTGGGACTATTTGTCACAATTAGATTTAGCACCGTTGGAGTAGATTATCTTTCTTCATATTGTCTAAAAAAGGTATAAGGTATTAAAAAAAACTAAAAGTTTGAAATCACCAACCTAGTTTGCTGCAATCATAAATACATGCTACAACAAGGATAGAATGTTAAAAATAATTTGGTAAATGGATTGCGCTAACTTATGTGAAAAAAATATATATTACAACTCTTAAAACATATATATCTTGTGCTTTTCTGTGTCAACTGAAGCTTCCTGATGACGCAGACTGTATTGCAAAATGCATTGAGGCTGCTGGGAAATGTTCTCATCACTTCTGGTCTAACGAAAGTGAGGCTTGGAATGCACGCCGCTGTGAGGAGACACAGGGACAAAGTGGGAGATAGATCGAGAGTCCCCTCCCCATATACATGGCTGGATCAGCTTGGTGCTGGCTTAGAGGCACTATAACATGTGAGTTTAACTGTGTGTTTTTTAACTTTTTTAATAAAATAATAGTTATATACTACACTATGATGGCTACTCATATGTATTTATGAGAACCAATAGAACAAGAGACATTAGTATACTGCTTGGGAAGGCGGCTGCTGGATCCATCAAAACTGAGTGGTAATCCTAAACAAATGTACCAAAGGTACATATGATATATCTGGTGAGTGGCCATTGCCAAGTGGTGGTGAAGTCACGCTAAGTGGTGGAAGTAGGAGCACTAATTACTGTAATGGAACATTATTGTTGCAAAGGAGTGATCACTCACTGAGGACATTCATTTTACTGTGGTGTACAAATATACGTTGAAGACATTTGTGGGATTGTACATGCATATGTTGAGAATCTGAGATCTAACGGATAGAGAGTAATATTGGTTTATATATATATATATATATATATATATTATATTATTTTGATATTTGGCACTTGCACTTTTTTAATGATTAACTGCTGGCAATGCTGTAAGGCAGTGGTCATCAACCCTCTGTCATTATACATTGTATATGTGTTAGCAGGGTAGCAGGATGTTTATTATTAGATTATTATTTTTTTGGTATATTTGATTATTTATTGAAACAATGGATGTGGCTCTGCCCCCACCCTGCTGTGGTGAATATGTGGATCAGGCGCCACCTTTGCCATGGTGGACCAGTGGACAAGGTCCCACCTCTGCCTCAGTTAGTTAGTGAATAAGCCCTTACTCTTACCATGATTGCTCAGGTGTACATTTGTGAAACTGTGATGTTTTTCTACATTTACACATCATGGCCCTTTCGCAGAATATATAGCTCTTAGTGAAGAGTCAATATATATTAGCATTTTTACTTATTTTCTCAGCTGAAACCAGTTAATGGCCATGATGGATGCTGCACAGTGGAGATAAGCTCCGATAGTCACTATCAGAGCTTATCTCAATTCAATAAATGTACACCTCAGTGTTTCTCACTTCTTCATAATATACATTAATTGACAAACACGCATTGACTTACATACAATGACTGCCATTCACTGACCTGCACCAACACAGACAGACATTGAGACATACATTATCTGACTGATGTGTACACCAGTGAGATGCACACAGACAAACAACTACTATAGTGAAGAGTAGATTACACACAGCTTAAGATGGGGTATAATGCCGTGTACATACTACCGGACTTTTGGCAGAGTTCCGACAGACTTTATGAACGAACGGACTTGGCCACACACAAGCACACCAAAGTCCGATGGATTCGAACGTGCTGATTTACGACCAGACTACAATAAGGAAGTTCATAGCTATTAGCCAATAGCTGCCCTAGCGTCGGGTTTCATCCGTCCAACTAGCATACAGACGAACTGATTTTTCGACTGGACTCGAGTCTGCTGGAAAGATTTGAAACGTTTTAAATTTAAAGTCCGTCTGATTTTTAGACAGCAAAGGTCCGATGAAGCCCAAATGCGATCGAATTGTCTGGCGGATTCGTTCCGTTGGACCTTTGCTGTCGAAAAGTCCGGTCGTGTGTACGCTGCATTATACAAACATGCATCCAACAATAGAAAATGACAATAGATGACTAGCATTGAGTAGGTTAGGTTAGTGTAGTTTAGTAAGGGTCCTGCACTAGAAGAGTCTACTGTTCTGAGGTGGGAAGGCTTGCCATCTTTTGACCAAAAATTAGAGATGGAATCATTTTCTAATGGAAACCATAATTTCTGGCCAGATAGTTAAAGCGGAGCTCCACCCAAAAGGGGATGTTCTGCTTGTTTGCTTCCCCCCCTCCGCTGCCACATTTTGCACCAGGGGGGCAAATACCTGTCAAAACTAGATGCCCGTTCCCACTTTTAGGTAAGATCGCCAAAGTCATGCGGCGATCTAAGCAATTTCAAGCCCCCCCCCAGCTGCCTTCTGGTAGACACCATTCAGAAAGTGCAGCAAGTAACAACAAAATGTAACTTCGTTTGCACTATGAATCACAATAATAGCAAAGTATAACAAGTTTGCCATTAAAAAAAAAAGACCATTTACAATCACTTTAATGAGCTGCCCTAAACGTCACATGGTGCAGGAATGTGAAAAAAAAGCATGCATTCGGTCACACCTCCATGGCGTCAATAGACCCTAATAATAGAAGCAATAGATAAAAATAGATACAGTATATGCACAGACAGATGTGTTGATGAACTTGTATATGTCATAACCAGGAAAATAAAATGTACCTATATCACCCAGGCATATAGTTATCACAGGTTCTCAATCTAAAGTGATCAATGTAGAAATGATTGGTTTAACAAAAGTGTTTCCCAAACAAGATGTTCTGAACTTTAGAAGACTTTCTTTTAATAACCTTGATTATTCCATGGAAGGATAATTAAGGAAAATGACTCATGCATCAAGCATCAAGCCATAGTGACGACTACTATCAAGTTAATTCCTCTCTTGTCATGTATAAATGGAATGAGCTAACCTGTGTGTGCCCATGCATAAACAGCAACCTCGTTAGTAATCCTCATTTCACTTCCCTTAGTGAAATTTATCTACTTACTGTCACATGTAAATTGACATGTCCATTCCATTCCTCTATGCAAGACTTGCATATTGATTTTGTATCTTTTTTCTCTTGAGACAAGTGCTTCCCCTATTATTGAATTACTTATCTTTAGCTCATTTAACATTCTGAATTGTTATGAGGGAGTCCCAATAAATGACTAATTGCCATTACCGTGCTTCTGTCTAATCAACTGAACAAATTACTGCTACTTTGCATCTAAATTTAAATGTATGAATAGCAAGAATATTTGGCCTATGTTAGTTTAAAAATTTATGTTTCAAACCAGAGAATTGGGAGATTTCTGAGAAGTTTCACCATTTTGCTAAAATGCATTGAGGTCAATGGGAAAGGTAAAATTTGGGTGGTATGTATGGGTGCTATGGGTGTTTTATGGCTCCTTTCAATCATCCTGGACCTTCTTAGACCAAAAAACACCCCTCATTAGCCTCATTATTTTATGTTTTTTTTTTTTTTATAGAAATAAAAACCAGACAGTGAGCAAAAGGTAAAATTAAACATTTAAAGCAACAATACACAAATAATCAAATACACAAACATAATGGAAAAATTGTAATCTTCCTTTTCATCAATCCATTCCAAACCAATCCATTGCAGTACAAGGGTGGTAGTAGCCCTCCCTACTTCAACCCACAGGACCATTTAGGGTTGCCACCTCATCCCTTTAAACCCAAACACATATTAATTACACAGGTTCTGTGGCTGATTAAGGTGGTAATTAAACTCACTTGGTGCCTTATCTGCATTAAACTAGCCTCAGAATCTGTGTAATTTATATGTGTTCGGGTTTGAAGGGATGAGGTGGCAACTCTAGGACCATTGCATAGCTATAAAGTGTAGACACCCATACAATAGCCCATTCCTTGTGCAACACTAGAAATGAACTGGGTGGGTTTACTATGCTGCCATGGAATGGTGCCGGGAAAAGAAATTATGCTAGGTATATCATACAATTTTCAATTTTCCTGGTGTCAGCATGGCAGCATACATATAGTGGACCAATACCTTGCTACCAAGGGGAAGCTTAACCCCTTCAGCCCTGGAAGGTTTTACTCCGTTAACAACCAGGCCATTTTTGCGATACGACACTGCATTACTTTTACTGATAAATGCGTGGTCGTGCGATGCTGTATCCAAAAAAATGTATGTCCTTTTTTCCCACAAATAGAGCATTTTTTTGGTGGTATTTGATCACCACTGTGAGTTTAATTTCTTGCGCTATAAACAAAATAAGAGCAACAATAAAAAAAAAAAACAACAAATCCATTTACAGTATGTTTATGTAGCAAGGTCTCCAGCCTACTCCAGTCTAATGAGGACTTTCAAGGCCAAAGATAGCTGACATCCTTCTGTATGTAGTGGGTTGTGAGGCATAGTGGGTGCCAAGATGGTGAAAGTCACTGGGTGCCAGACACTTCTTGGATGTAAAAGGGGTTTTATTTCTCTTAACAGTCCTTTTGTATTTTTGGGGGAGAGAGAGTTAGGGCCAGGACACCCTTAGATAGTTGCAAATTCAATTGGCAGACTCCAAGACTTCAATAGGAGGACAGCCACACAGGGAAAGGTCTCCAACAAGAAGCCACATCTGCACGTGCAGGAATGTTGTCTTCTATGGCAACAGTCTTTAACAGTTCCTAACACAAAGCATAACAGTTCTTTCAGCTTTACTACTCCTTGTAGTTCTTCCATACACTGAGCTCCTGATCTCTCACTAGAACCTTTGATTCACTGCCATTGCATCCCTTTAGCTCCTCTAATCTTCACTGTGGTATCTTGCTCAAGCATCACTCTAGCTGGGCACTCTAGATACCTCTCAAGCTTTACCCACGCTGGCCTGCTCGGTCGCTGGCTTGGCACAAAAGGCTGCTCTGCAAGCGTCACCTCCACTGGCTGAGTTCCTGGCTTGATTCTCACTGAAGTTTTCTGATTCTTCACTGTCCCTGGTTGGTGAGAATGCTGCTTCGGTACTTGCTTCAGGTACTCACTGTGGTTCCTGGTAATAAGGTGGTTGGTTCCTTAGTGGCGACAGTTTCCTCTCTACCTCCGACCACTGGCCGACAGAACCATCACTTTTGTTTGGACTGCAAGCTGCAGTCCCAACACTGCACTGCTCTCTTGCTTCTGGATAGGCCCTCAGCCTAGCAGCCAGAATTCAACGTCAGTGACGTAGTGTGTTGACTAGTTTTGTATGAATTCTTTCATTTCTGAGCATGCGTAGTCTTGTTTTTTTACGTTTTTTTTGTACAAAACCACACTAATTAAACAAAAATTGGATGTTGATTTCAGGTACGACAAAAATGTTATAGTCTACACATCCAGCTTTTGTCGGACAAAAAAACAGAATCAGCTGTCGAAAGTACCATACTAACGATCCAAAAATCGGCTTCCAATTTTCGCATCATGTACGAGCCTTGAGCCAAAATCCTTACTATGCACATCACTGATCTGAAAAATTATTTTCTGCAAATGTAAATTTTAAAGAATATGTCAACCCAACATTTCATATTCATGTGGCTGATATACCATGTACTTGTATGAAAAAGAATCCTGCTCTCTTTGTATTGCTTCCTTTGTGTTAAATCCCTAGTGTTCCTGCCAGTGTCTCTGCTTTCCTATTAAAGGCTGACCACACTAGGCAGGACAAACCAGTGGTCAGTGTTCTGGCTGTGCTGGGAGCTAATTCAATTACCAATCATGTGCTGACATGCCCTTGTACAGCCATTCACTGGGAAGACCAGTGAACTCTGGTTTCTCCTCCCCTAGCTCTGAGCTCCTTATGCAGCTGTGAACAGAGGGTCTGTGATCACCTATAAAAAAAGGAAAGAAAAAGGTATTTATAATGTATTTCTTTTTTTTATATATATATACAGTATATACACGGATGTTTTGCCTTTCATTTCTGTTTTAAATGGGGTTGTTTTACAAGGCGAGAATTTATATATTCTTTAACTAGTTACCTCCAGCCGCCGCAGTTATACTGTGACAGGTTGGCACGGCTGTGCGAATCGCCGTCATGGTACATCAGCTGTTCAAAACGCTATAGCAGGCTGTTCCTACTAAGTAGGAACAATGTTCTGTCTCCTCCTCTAGTCAGTCCTATCCACTCACAGTTAGAAACACACCTAGGGAACACATTACCCCCTTGATCGCCCATAGTGTTAACCCCATCCCTGCCAGTGACATTTACATGTAATCAGTGGCTATTTATAGCACTGATCGCTGTATAAATGTGAACGATCCTAAAAAAGTGTCAAAAGTGTCCGATCTGTCTGCCACAATGTTGCGGTCCGGCTGAAGATCACAGATCGCCGCCATTACTAGTAAAAAAATAAATAAATAATAAAAATGCTATAAATCTATCCCCTATTTTGTAGATGCTATAACTTTTGCGCAAACCAATCAATATGCGCCTATAGGGATTTTTTTTTACCACAAATATGTAGTAGAATACATATTGGCCTAAACTAATGAAGAAATTAGTTTTTTACATTTTTGGGGGATATTTATTATAGCAAAAAGTAAAAAATATATATATATATATATATATATTTTTTTTTTAATTGTCCATCCTGTTTTGCTTATAGTGCAAAAAATAAAACTGCAGAGGTGATCAAATACCACCAAAAGAAAGCTCTATTTGTGGAAAAAAAAGGACATACATTTTGTTTGGGTAAAACATTGCGCGACCGTGCAATTGTTAGTTAAAGCGACACAGTGCTGTATCGTAAAAAATGGCCTGTCATTAAGGGGGAAAATCCTTCCGAGGCTGATGTGGTTAATTGTGTATTATGTCAGTTGTAAAATATATTTAATGCCCCCTAAATTCTCAGGAAAATTTTCTTTCCTGTAATATACCTGCAAGTTACCTTATTTATAATTCTAATTCAATTAAATATTTGTTATCTTTGTAAATATTTGTGTTTACACAGAATCTGTCATATGGGAGACAACATCACACTGTCTGAAGGTAACTGGAAAAATTCAGAAGATATTTCAGGCCTTGTTAAAGTGATATTAAACTGACTTTTTAAAAACTTGCTGACCCTATCGGTCTCTTCTGTCATAATGCTTCCCCATCTGTCAGCTGTAATGTACTCTGAGCCATGCATGCGCAGCTCAGCTTACATTTATAGCACCCAATGTGTGCACATGCGCAGGAGTGATGTCATTGGGGCCCGGCCAATGTAAGCAACCAAACAGCTAGAGACCAGAAAGGACGATCAGGTGAAGATGGAAGCGCCCAGGACCCCTAGGACTGGTGACAGCACAGCACTGGAGGGCATATTATGTCAGATAAGACTGTTATAATGTGCTAATACATGGTGCATGTTAACACATTATGGCATAACCCACCTGGGGGCCCATGTAGAAAAAAAAAAATACTTTAACCGCTTGCCGACCGCCTCACGCCGATATACGTCAGCAGAAGGGCTCGTACAGGCAAACTAACGTACCTGTATGATACTCTTTATGAGGCGGCCTGCGGGCGTGCGCCTGCGGCAAGCTTCATGAGTCGGGTTGCGTGTCTCGCGGACTCGATGTCTGTGGGGATACCCACGATAGTCTCACTGAGAGGAAGAATGGGGAGATGCTAATCTAAACAAGCATCTCCCTGTTCTGCCTAGTGACAGTGTCACTGATCTCTGCTTCCTGTGATCAGGAGTAGAGATCAGTGACGTGTCACATGTAGCCAGCCCCCCCCCCAGTTAGAATCACTCCCCAGGACATACTTAACCCCTACACTGCCCCCTAGTGGTTAACCCCTTCACTGCCAGTGTCATTTACACAGGAATCAGTGCATTTGTATAGCACTGATTGCTGTATAAATGACAATGGTCCCAAAAATGTGCCAAAAATGTCTGATTGTCAGCCATAATGTCGCAGTCACGATAAAAATCGCTGATCGCCGCCATTACTAGTAAAACATTTTTTATAAAAATGTCATAAAATTATTTTATAAACTATATAACTTTTGCGCAAACCAATCTATAAAAGCTTATTGCGATTTTTTTAACCAAAAATATGTAGAAGAATACGTATCGGCCTAAACTGAGGAAAATTTTTTTTTATATATTTTTGGGGATATTTATTATAGCAAAATGTAAAAAATAATGTGTTTTTTTTTTTCAAAATTGTCGCTATTTATTTTGTTTTTAGAGCAAAAAATAAAAATCGCAGGGGTGATCAAATACCACCAAAAGAAAGCTCTATTTGTGAGAAAAAGAGAAAGTCAATTTTGTTTGGGAGCCACGTCGCAAGACAGCGCAATTGTCGGTTAAAGAATGGTCCGGGGCTTAAGTGGTTAAAGTGTAAGTCCACCTTAACACTGAAATCCCTGCATCTACAGACATCCACTGATCTAACACTTTCCTATCCAGCTCTGTAAAGAAGAAATCAGTATACATACCCAGGGGCGTAACTAGAAATCACAGGGCCCCATAGCAAAATGTTGTATGGGCCCCCCCCCCCCACCAAAAAAAATGAACTAATGCCATTAAACAACAGACTACCACACCCATGTGGCGCAGTACCCAGGCAACGGCTTATATTAATTTTGAACAACAAAGTATGCAGTATACTCTATGCAGCCCCTGAAGGGAACACATTGCTGACCTCCAGGCCTTTTAACCAATTTCTGTTCTGTTATATAAAATGAAATAGTTCAACTCACCATAATGCAAAATCAGTGGGATCCCTGAGCGTGTCACTAGCCATCATCGCCTGCCACCAGATGCAGATTGTAACTTGTCAAACGTTGCGGAATGTCACCTACCACATGTTGCGGATTGTCACTTGCCAAGTCACCTGCCACACATTATGGATTGTCACTTGCTACGTCCTGGATTGTCACTTGCCACACATTATGGACTGTCACATGCCACGTCCTGGATTGTCACTTGCCACGTCACTTGCCACACATTATGGATTGTAACTTGCCACGTCCTGGATTGTCACTTGCCACACATTAAGGATTGTCACTTGTCACATCACCTGCTACACATTGCAGATTGTCCACTTGCCACGTCGCCTGCCACCAGATGCAGATTGTCACTTGTCACACGTTGCAGAATGTCACCTGCCACATGTTGCGGATTGTCCACTTGCCAAGTCCCGGATTGTCACTTGCCAATTACCTGCCACACATTACGGATTGTCACTTGCCATGTCCTAGATTGTCACTTGCCACGTCTCGGGTTGTCACTTGCCACGTCACCTGCCACACATTACGGATTGTCACTTGCCACGTCACCTGCCACACATTACGGATTGTCACTTGTCACATCACGGATTTTCACTTGCCACGTCACCTGCCACACATTACGGATTGTCACTTGTCACATCACGGATTTTCACTTGCCACGTCACCTGCCACATGTTACGGATTGTCACTTGCCACATCCAGGTTGTCACTTGCCACGTCATCTGCCACACATTACGGATTGTCACTTGCCACGTCCTAGATTGCCACACATTACAGATTGTCACTTACCACATCCTAGATTGTCACTTGCCACACATTATGGATTGTCACTTGCACGTCCCGGGTTGTCACTTGCCACATCACCTGCCACACATTACGGATTGTCACGTCACGGATTTTCACTTGCCACGTCACCTGCCACATGTTACAGATTGTCACTTGCCACATCCAGGTTGTCACTTGCCACGTCACCTGCCACACATTACGGATTGTCACTTGCCACGTCCTAGATTGCCACACATTACAGATTGTCACTTACCACATCCTAGATTGTCACTTGCCACACATTATGGATTGTCACTTGCACGTCCCGGGTTGTCACTTGCCACGTCACCTGCCACAGATTACGGATTGTCACTTGTCACGTCACGGATTTTCACTTACCACGTCACCTGCCACATGTTACGGATTGTCACTTGCCACATCCAGGTTGTCACTTGCCATGTCACCTGCCACACGTTACGGATTGTCACTTGCCACGTCCCTGGTTGTCACTTGCCATGTTGCCTGCCACACATTATGGATTGTCATTTGCCACGTCATGGATTTTCACTTGCCACGTCACCTGCCACACGTTACGGATTGTCACTTGCCACGTCCTGGGTTGTCACTTGCCACGTCGCCTGCCACACATTATGGATTGTCACTTGCTCTGCCACTTTCCTGCTGTGTCACAGAGTCAGCCAGCAGATTATCAGTCAGGCAGCAGAGAGATAATGTCATCTCTCTGCTTCCTGGCTGCCTGCACAGTGAGGGGGGAACTGCACTGCAGGGATGAGAGGGCGGCGAGAGATGATGTCATCTCTATGCTCCCTCGCCCGTCAGCTCCCTAAATGGCCAGCCCGCTCACGCCCACTCTCTCACCAGCGGACTGGCCACTCTCATCTGCCTCCCACTATCACCCGCGGAGCCCCCCGCGGACCCGCGGACTGCCCGCTCTCACCCGCGGAGCCGCCCGCGGTCCACCCGCGGAGCCAAGGACTACCCGCGGGCCGCCCGCGGACCGGCAGCTCTCACCCGCGGAGCCGCCCGCGGACCACCCGCAGAGCCACGGGCCACCCGCAGAGCCGCCCGCTATCTCCCGTGGAGCCATAGCGCCTGTCCTCACCGGGCCCCATTTGACTGCGGGCCCCATAGCGCCCGCATGTGCTGCTATGGCGGTAGTTCCGCCACTGTACATACCTTTTTAAAGCTGATCCGGTCTCCAGCAGTGGAAGCTCTGCAGAGGACACAGCCGAAAACAGCTGTGAAATAAATGGTGAGTGACGTCACCCATAGATTTGCTACGGGGCTTCCGTTGTTGGCTGTGTCCTCTGTACCCGCCTACACAGCAAAGCCACCGCTGACAGCTCAGTGTGGGATCGGGTTGGATCGCCTGCAGAAAAGGTATGTATACTGATTTATTTTTTACAGGGTTAGATAGGTTAGTGTTAGATCATGAATGCATGTAGATGCAGGGATTTTAGTGTTAGGGTAGAATTCTACTGTAATACCACTTTAACAGTGGAAATGTATCTACAACATTCAGTGCAACTTACGTGTCATGTTCTGTTGCTTTCTGATGCTTTTTCAGGTAGGGGGATGCTTAATTTTGCAGTGCAGCATTTATAAATTGGCATCCCGTGATTGGCAAGCAGTGCCATTTAACAAATTTGTTTATTGAAGTCTAAGCATTTGCAGTGTGTTAGTCATAGGTGTGCATATCCTATTGCATTAGGCTGTGCACCCCAAAGCTCAAGCACACATGCCTTTCTCTAAAATAGTTGTGCACTGAAATGAAAATTTTGATACAGAAACCAAAAATTCCTAAACCAAAACCAAAATTGATGGTTTTTGAAAAATAAATATATTTTTATAAATAATTGTATTCTATTCAACTTTTTAATATCATTATTTAAATAAATGTTAATTTATTGCTGGCCATTATTGGCACTTTTTGAAGTAGTGTTAAAAATCCTGCTTGCTGCATTTTTGGTGCATATCTGGTCAGTTAACAAAACGCACCAAAAACACATATCCCCATTCAAATGCATTAAAAATGCAGCAAGAACGCATGTTGCTATTTTGCTGAATTTTTTGTGTCACATGACCTATTAAAACACACCATAATCAAGGTAAAATTGCGGTAAATTTGCAAAAAAAATTGAGGAAAAACTGCAGGCTTTTTGGCAGCCATTATCTGCACTTTTTTTTCAACATATCCTATTTTCGCCTGATCATTTTTGGCGGCTGAAATTTCAGTGCATCACTACTCTGCAGCCTCAGCTGCACGGGACAGTGAATGAATGGGAAGTGGTCTGTGTTGTATTCCTGTTCATTCACAAACTGAAGCACAATAAACAGTTTACTATGCTTCAGTTATGAATGAACACAGGAGTGTGTCCACTGTGTTCATTTAGAAAAGGAAGGGCCTAGTAAATTACATATTACTGTACCAAGGGTGGAAGGAAGCAAGAAGTACTACAGGGCAGGGGGCCAACATAGGGAAAGCCCAGGGGGAATTGGCACCACACATAGTGATTAGGGTGTGCCCAGGCACACCTGGCACACCCCTTGCACATAACACTGCTTCTCTATCCTTTGGATCCATTTGAATACCATTGCCTGAAACAAGTCTACCAAGAAACCTTACTTCGCTTTTAAAAAGCCCACACGTGTTTGCTGTGAGCTTGATCCCATGTGCAAGCAGCTTAAGTATGTCAAGGTGTTCTGAAACTGTCTGAGAATAACAGAGTACATCATCAAGATAAGGTGAAAAACTTTCATCTCTTAGTTCTTCCAGTGTCTCTTCCATGCATCTTGGGGCATTCTTTAAGCTAAAAGGTATTCTTGCACATTTATGTAGACCCCAGGGTGTACTAAATGCTGTCGTATGCCTTGGCTCTTCAGAAATAAAACCTGAATGAAAAAATCTCACTATATCCAGACGACGTTCTGCTCTTTCTTGGGGATACGGATACATCTTAAAGATCTTTAATGGCACTTATACTAAATTTTGGTTTGCTACCTGGATATGTCATTAATTGGGTTAAATCTGTTTTGTTCCCTTTAGATAACCCTAGTTTGTTTATGTTAAGAGAGGCTCCTCAGGTTAAAATTGTTTCATAATTTAAATACTTGGGAATAATGATACACTTCAAGGTAGAAAATTATCTGATAGATAATTTATCCCCTATTCTAACTAAATTCCAACTTAAAAGCACGGCATGGACTAAGCTGCCATTATCAGTGGTGGGTCCAGCAAACCTTATAAAAATGATCTGGGCCCCTAAATTATTATATATTTTTCACAAGTCACCGATATGGATATCTCTCAAATGGTTCAAAAAAATAGAATCGATTTTTCAAAAGTTACTATGGAAAGGAAAAAAAAACAGGATTGGGCTATCAATTCTCCAGAGAGAAAGGCATGGGGTGGATTGGCGATACCTCAGCCCAGGTCTTACTTCATAGCCTCCCGGCTTCAACATTTTGCAGGCTGGGGAGTTGTGAACTGGGAGGACCCTATACAGGCCCTACTGCTAAGTAACAGTTCTTATTATAACCTCTTGGCCCAGATGGAATCTGGGGCCTTTGTTTATACCTGTAAGAGCCCAACAATGTCACTTGTGAATAGAGTGTGGAAGGAAATGAGGAGTATAATGAAATTTGAAGATGCCTCGGAGTATTCACCTCTTGAGGGAATAGGCAAAGGAAAGTTGGCGCTCTACGAGGCTCCAATATATAACACAGTTGTATTCACATAATGTTCTAAGCCCCTTTCAGGATTTGCAAGAATTGAATACTATATCCAATAATAATGTATTTTGGTTTGTAATGATGAAAAATTGACAAAAAAAAAAAAAGAAGCAATGCCTACATTTTTCTTTTCCTTGGTTCACATATGGTTTACATCTCTGCATATTCCTGCTTTTATGTTCTTACAACCTTGCCGGACCATCTTCTCCCTTTCTCACTGTACTTACCTGCATTAAAGGTTATACATTTTTTGCAAAGGCAGCAACCTGCACAGTTAATTCTAATTCTTTCTCTACAGAAAGCAGGGGAGGGCTGGCAGCCTTAGGCCTGGGGGGCAAGTCCAGTCAAGTGGCCCATTGAACCCCAGAATCAGCTGACCATCCATCTACACCACATTTCCCGTACAGAGAGGGAGGGAGACTGCTCCACATTGCCCCAGAGAGCGAGAGAGAGACTGCTTGACACTGCCGGTCACTCTCTGTGCAGGTAGTGTGAAGCGGTCACTCTCTGTGCAGGCAGTGTGAAGCGGTCGCTCTCTCTGTGCAGGCAGTGTGAAGCGGTCACTCTCTCTGTGCAGGCAGTGTGAAGCGGTCCCTCTCTCTGTGCGCAGGCAGTGTGAAGCGGTCTCTGTGCAGGCAGTGTGAAGCGGTCACTCTCTCTGTGCAGGCAGTGTGAAGCGGTCTCATTCTGTGCGGGCAGTGTGAAGCGGTCACTCTCTGTGTAGGCAGTGTGAAGTGGTCACTCTCTGTGTAGGCAGTGTGAAGCGGTCACTCTCTGTGTAGGCAGTGTGAAGCGGTCACTCTCTGTGTAGGCAGTGTGAAGCAGTCACTCTCTGTGCGGTCAGTGTGAAGCGGTCACTTTCTGTGCAGGCAGTGTGAAGCGGTCACTTTCTGTGCAGGCAGTGTGAAGCGGTCACTCTCTGTGCAGGCAGTGTGAAGCGGTCACTCTCTGTGCAGGCAGTGTGAAGCGGTCACTCTCTGTGCAGGCAGTGTGAAGCGGTCACTCTCTGTGCAGGCAGTGTGAAGCGGTCACTCTCTGTGCAGGCAGTGTGAAGCGGTCACTCTCTGTGCAGGCAGTGTGAAGCGGTCACTCTCTGTGCAGGCAGTGTGAAGCGGTCACTCTCTGTGCAGGCAGTGTGAAGCGGTCACTCTCTGTGCAGGCAGTGTGAAGCGGTCACTCTCTCTGTGCAGGCAGTGTGAAGCAGTTACTCTCTCTGTGCAGGCAGTGTGAATTGGTCACTCTCTGTGCAGGCAGTGTGAATTGGTCACTCTCTGTGCGGGCAGTGTGAAGCGGTTACTCTCTCTGTGCAGGCAGTGTGAATTGGTCACTCTCTGTGCAGGCAGTGTGAATTGGTCACTCTATGTGCGGGCAGTGTGAAGCGGTCACTCTCTCTGTGCGGGCAGTGTGAAGCGGTCACTCTCTCTGTGCGGGCAGTGTGAAGCGGTCACTCTCTCTGTGCGGGTAGTGTGAAGCGGTCACTCTCTCTGTGCGGGTAGTGTGAAGCGGTCACTCTCTCTGTGCGGGTAGTGTGAAGCGGTCACTCTCTCTGTGCAGGCAGTGTGAAGTGGTCACTCTCTGTGCAGGCAGTGTGAAGCGGTCACTCTCTGTGCAGGCAGTGTGAAGTGGTCACTCTCTGTGCAGGCAGTGTGAAGCGGTCACTCTCTGTGCAGGCAGTGTGGAGCAGTCACTCCCTGTGGGGGCAATCATTTTGGAGCAGTCTCCCAGAGAGAGACTGCATGATTGCCCCAGAGAGACTGAGAAAAAGAGCTTGCCCCTTCCCCACACCCAGTACAAAGACCAATAAGACTGCAGGAAGGTGAAGACTAAAGACTGTTCTGTCACTGCCACCACAGTAAGTGCTACCTGTTGAGTCTGGAGCTTCTCTGGTGAGTGAGCACCACACCACTGGGCAAGCCAAGCCAGCAGAGTAGCCGAGAGTCACAGCGAGTTCAGCAGGCTAAACATGCAAGTCCTGCTTTCTCCCTGGCATGACCACCATATTCACCAGGGTGCAGGCTCCTCCTGTGTTAATTGCGGGTAGTGAGAAAAGCACATGCAGGTGCACACCCTGGGGCACCAGCCAGATTAAGGGCATTGTGGGCCTGGTGCTGCAGTGGAGCAGGTTTTGGAGTGGCAGGAATATGAGGCAAGTAATGTCATTTCCCAGCTCTCCTCTTACTGGCCACCCTTCCCATGTTTCCAGGAGCCTGTGCTAGCTTGTGCCCAGACTTGGTCGCAGTCACACAGGTGTAATGCTAGTGAAGCCTGGCACTTGATTTACTAAGCATCCATAAGAGCCGTGTGTGGACCATCTTCTCCCTTTCTCACTGTACTTACCTGCATTAAAGGTTATACATTTTTTGCAAAGGCAGCAACCTGCACAGTTAATTCTAATTCTTTCTCTACAGAAAGCAGGGGAGGGCTGGCAGCCTTAGGCCTGGGGGGCAAGTCCAGTCAAGTGGCCCATTGAACCCCAGAATCAGCTGACCATCCATCTACACCACATTTCCCGTACAGAGAGGGAGGGAGACTGCTCCACATTGCCCCAGAGAGCGAGAGAGAGACTGCTTGACACTGCCGGTCACTCTCTGTGCAGGTAGTGTGAAGCGGTCACTCTCTGTGCAGGCAGTGTGAAGCGGTCGCTCTCTCTGTGCAGGCAGTGTGAAGCGGTCACTCTCTCTGTGCAGGCAGTGTGAAGCGGTCCCTCTCTCTGTGCGCAGGCAGTGTGAAGCGGTCTCTGTGCAGGCAGTGTGAAGCGGTCACTCTCTCTGTGCAGGCAGTGTGAAGCGGTCTCATTCTGTGCGGGCAGTGTGAAGCGGTCACTCTCTGTGTAGGCAGTGTGAAGTGGTCACTCTCTGTGTAGGCAGTGTGAAGCGGTCACTCTCTGTGTAGGCAGTGTGAAGCGGTCACTCTCTGTGTAGGCAGTGTGAAGCAGTCACTCTCTGTGCGGTCAGTGTGAAGCGGTCACTTTCTGTGCAGGCAGTGTGAAGCGGTCACTTTCTGTGCAGGCAGTGTGAAGCGGTCACTCTCTGTGCAGGCAGTGTGAAGCGGTCACTCTCTGTGCAGGCAGTGTGAAGCGGTCACTCTCTGTGCAGGCAGTGTGAAGCGGTCACTCTCTGTGCAGGCAGTGTGAAGCGGTCACTCTCTGTGCAGGCAGTGTGAAGCGGTCACTCTCTGTGCAGGCAGTGTGAAGCGGTCACTCTCTGTGCAGGCAGTGTGAAGCGGTCACTCTCTGTGCAGGCAGTGTGAAGCGGTCACTCTCTGTGCAGGCAGTGTGAAGCGGTCACTCTCTGTGCAGGCAGTGTGAAGCGGTCACTCTCTCTGTGCAGGCAGTGTGAAGCAGTTACTCTCTCTGTGCAGGCAGTGTGAATTGGTCACTCTCTGTGCAGGCAGTGTGAATTGGTCACTCTCTGTGCGGGCAGTGTGAAGCGGTTACTCTCTCTGTGCAGGCAGTGTGAATTGGTCACTCTCTGTGCAGGCAGTGTGAATTGGTCACTCTATGTGCGGGCAGTGTGAAGCGGTCACTCTCTCTGTGCGGGCAGTGTGAAGCGGTCACTCTCTCTGTGCAGGCAGTGTGAAGCGGTCACTCTCTCTGTGCGGGCAGTGTGAAGCGGTCACTCTCTCTGTGCGGGTAGTGTGAAGCGGTCACTCTCTCTGTGCGGGTAGTGTGAAGCGGTCACTCTCTCTGTGCGGGTAGTGTGAAGCGGTCACTCTCTCTGTGCAGGCAGTGTGAAGTGGTCACTCTCTGTGCAGGCAGTGTGAAGCGGTCACTCTCTGTGCAGGCAGTGTGAAGTGGTCACTCTCTGTGCAGGCAGTGTGAAGCGGTCACTCTCTGTGCAGGCAGTGTGGAGCAGTCACTCCCTGTGGGGGCAATCATTTTGGAGCAGTCTCCCAGAGAGAGACTGCATGATTGCCCCAGAGAGACTGAGAAAAAGAGCTTGCCCCTTCCCCACACCCAGTACAAAGACCAATAAGACTGCAGGAAGGTGAAGACTAAAGACTGTTCTGTCACTGCCACCACAGTAAGTGCCACCTGTTGAGTCTGGAGCTTCTCTGGTGAGTGAGCACCACACCACTGGGCAAGCCAAGCCAGCAGAGTAGCCGAGAGTCACAGCGAGTTCAGCAGGCTAAACATGCAAGTCCTGCTTTCTCCCTGGCATGACCACCATATTCACCAGGGTGCAGGCTCCTCCTGTGTTAATTGCGGGTAGTGAGAAAAGCACATGCAGGTGCACACCCTGGGGCACCAGCCAGATTAAGGGCATTGTGGGCCTGGTGCTGCAGTGGAGCAGGTTTTGGAGTGGCAGGAATATGAGGCAAGTAATGTCATTTCCCAGCTCTCCTCTTACTGGCCACCCTTCCCATGTTTCCAGGAGCCTGTGCTAGCTTGTGCCCAGACTTGGTCGCAGTCACACAGGTGTAATGCTAGTGAAGCCTGGCACTTGATTTACTAAGCATCCATAAGAGCCGTGTGTGGGTGTGTGCTCTGAGGTGAAAGTTTTCAAGCCATCAGAATACAGTGATCGCTGCCGGCAGCTTAGCAGCCAGCAGTGATCACAAAAAAAAGAAATAAAGACAAGCTGGTTGTATTTTCAGTTGATAGATTGAATTCTGTGAAGCCAGTCTGCACATAGATTGATTGAAATTTCTGCTGAACAGGCAGAATTTCAATCTGTCTATGGTGGCATAAGTCCACCAGTCTCTGTTTAATAATATCCTCAAATCTTCTGAAAGGAGCGCTCCACTTAGGTGTAGAAATTCACTTTGAACTCCACCTTATTTCCAGAACTCTTTTTAGGGTAATTTCATACTGAAGGCGCTTTACAGGCGTTTTAGTGCTAAAAATAGCGCCTGTAAACCGCCTCTCATGCCACACCAGTGTGAAAGCCCGAGTGCCCTCACAATTGGGCGGTGCGCTTGTAGGACATTCTGAAAAGTCCTGCAAGCAGCATTATTGGGGCGGTTTTGGAGAGGTGCCCTGCCCACTGAAATGAGCAACACAGGTGGTTTTAACCCTTTCTTGAGCTGCTACTGGGTTTTAAAAGTGCCCCGCTAGCGCTGCTAAAACGACCAATGCTTTACCACTACTGCCCACACTGCCCCAGTGTGAAAGTACCCTTGGATATTAGATGTGCAAACAATAAGGTGAGAGCACATCTAATACCTACAGAGAGTAATGGAAATGAGGTGGAGTTCAAAGTGAACCATATAATTACCTGCAGGGATTGGCATTTAGAGGGTTAAAACAGGCAGGGATGAAATGTAATATCAACTCCTCACTGCCTGTCAAATGCCTCTGAAAAGTGACCTGAGCATGGATCACTTTTTAGAGGAGTGGCCGCTGCAAGTGAATACAAGCCTTTAGTGTGCTGCAGTGCGAGTGTACTGGCGGCTTTCACAGTCTCCCAGACTTCTTTTAGGTTGCACATTTTTGCTGCATTTTCTGGAATTGCACCAAAGATGCAGCATGCAGGACGTTTTGTGCACTTTCAGAACATGCAGTAAAAATGTGCAACCTCTATGGGACCAGGGACAACATGCAGGAAGACTGCCAGGACACCAGCACTGCAGCCAAACCGCAGCATTCCAGTGTGAGCCCACATCATACCACCTAGAAGGTACTGCTCAGGCTGCTAGAAAAAAAAAAAAAAAAACTTTGGCTGCAGAGTGGGGGAGGGAGGAGGAGTTCACTTACTTGGATGGTCTCAGCCTCCCAGGATTCCAGCCGACTGCTCAGATTGAACTTTCCCGCCCCACACATCCTCCTCACAGACAGCACACGGGCTGCCCCGGAGTGTGGGCGGGGAAAGAAGCAGATCCTGCCTCTGCCAGCCAATGGTGTGGAGGAGGGAGGGGCTGGGCGGGGCTGTGCTGTGTAACACAGACTGTCAGCCCTGAAATGAAGACATTGCTGGATCACAGTACTGGACTCGGCCAGCTCAAGATCTGCGCATGTGTGCTCTCGAGCTGATGGCACAGCAGCCTTTGCCACAGCATATCAGAGCAGCCCAGGGGGCAATTGCATCCCTGCCCCCCAGCCCAGCCCTCCCCTGACAGAAAGGTCCTCATTAATAAGCATCTCTTTAAAGGTTCCAAGTTTTATGATTTTAAGCACTGTTCTGGTGATTTCTCTGTATTTTTCCTTCACACCTTCATCTATCTGTTTACAGTCCCAGCCTGATATTTGCCCACCATAAATCTTAAACTCCTTTCTTGGCAGGTACGCTGCTATGTCCTTTAATGTGAGTCCAACTTCTGTCGGTTGCGATGGTCTGTCCTTTCTGAGATGGTCCACAATCTCTCACCTCACTTATAGTAGGATTTTCATAGTTGTTTTCACTTATAAAAGACAAAATCTGTTCTTTTACCTGGAGAAGGTATGCCATACCTCTGTCCTCTGCATTGCATACTTCTTCTCTCTGCAAGTGCTCCATGATATACTCAAAGATCTCCATCTCACTTGAATCTGTGGTGTGAGGAACCGCTTTACCTACTTTTTCCTGCATCAAGACAGCCAGTAAGTGCAGCTGACTCTCAGACAATGCATGCAATAGCTTCTGAATTTGTCACAGCAACATGTTTACTGATGTTGGATCAGCCATTTTGTGTTCTGTGCAGCCTCCCTGGAGTCTGTCACTTTACTGTAATATTTGCTTCTATTCTCTGAGACCCGTGGCACTGAGATTGCACCAATCCCAGATGGAGCTCCCAAATGTTACAGGATAATCGGTGATCTAAATGCAAGGTATGACAAAAATGCAGCCTGCAGTATCTGTATTAAAGAGGAGACACAAAACACTGTTGGCTCACTTGCTTTCCATGTTTAATGTGTTAAATAGAAATGGATCACATTACAAAGATGATTGCTTTCTTTATAGTGGCAGTGCAGGCCACATAGAAAAGCACATCATTCTGTTCTAGCAAGTCATCAGTATTAACATATAAGATACTAAGGCCCCTTTCACACATGCGGATGATATGTCCGTATTTCATCCATCCGTTTGCGGATGAAATACGGGCATACATTCATCCCTATGGGATAGCGGGGGTCTGCGGATGAACATCCGCAGACACCCGATTTCCTCCGCCTCCGCAACAGTCCGATTCTGCAGATGGAGGAAAATCCTATTTTTCTATCCGTCTGCAGAGCACGGTCCGTGCTCATCCGATCCCCATAGAGGAGACCGCCCTGCCCACAGCCGGCTCAGCGAGGACAACGGAGCGATCCCCGCTGAGCGAGCGGATCATCACGGGGCGGATCATTACCCCGTGTGAAAGAGGCCTAACAGAGAAAGTGGATGTCAGAATAAACACAAAATGGAACAAAGATAGCATAAACAAAGTGTGACTAACCTGTATCAAAGAGGAGACACAAAACACTGTTGCTCACTTGCTTTTCAAACCACTTCTGGACCGCCCACAGTGGATATACATCACTACTTTGCCTTTAAATACCGGGGTTATGGCAGCAGATAGCTGCCATAACCCCGGTATTTTTTTAAATGGCGAGTGATTGGCTTTAACATAAAAGTGGTCTCAGAGATCGCATTTTTTTTTTGGGTGGCAGGAGAGGTGGCCTCTCACTCCACATCCCAGTAGTCTCTGCCGCTTACTGGAGCCGTGGGTGGTGGTGGAAAGATCTGATCCCCGGTGTCACGACCGTCCTGGCGTCCCGATCGTTCATGGGAGATCTGCCCACAGAGGTCCAATGTTGAGAACCCGTCGTTTCCCTTTAGCGCGTGTTAACGCGAACGGACGCACGCGGGTGCGTGCCGGTACGATCGGGCGCACGCGGGTGCGCGACGTGGCGAACGAGCGCACGCGGGTGCGCGGGGTCACGAACGGGCGCACGGCCACCCGCGGGGGCACGCAGACCCGTCGTGCGACTGCTTTGGCGCCCTAAAGGCTTCTTAAGGACTCGGTCTCCACTCCCCTCTTGCTGTCCAGTCTACAGCGTGTTCGGAGATTCTGTTTGCCAGTTACCTGTTACCTTGATTCCTGTGACCCGGCTTGTTCTTGACCACGTTTGTTTGCTGCCTGCCACCGACTACCTGCCTGTCTGACCATGTCTCTGCCTCTACCCTTGTACTGTATTGCCCGCCTGCTGCCGACCCTGCCTGTACCCGATTCTGCTGCTGTCTACTGATCCGTCCGGATCTGCTTGTGCCTGCTGTTCCTGCCTTGACCTGCCAGTGTCCGCTGTCTCCACTGACGACCGTTGTCTTGCCAGTCCATCTGTCTGTGCCTGCTGTCTCCTGCTGACTGCTGTCCGTGTTGCTGTTGTTATCCGGACCTGCCAGGCACTTGCCAGGCACTTGTGCCCCCTGAACTTTCGAATCTCTGTTACCACCTCCAGGGGTTCTTGAGCCAGGGGCTACGAGGGGCCGCTCCCTGCATTCCAGGCTCGTCCACCAGGTACGTGACAGTACTGGACAGCCATGTCCGAGCCTACGCAGGGAGCCTCCCCTATGGACGAGCTCTGCCGCCATCTTGCCGGCCTTACCCAGGCGGTGAAGAATCTGCAGGAAGGTTATGGCCGACTGGAGGAACAAGTTCAAGCCCTGTCTGCGACCTCGCCAGCTGCCTCCGGGCTCCATGCCCCACCATCAGTGGTGATGATGCCACCCGAACCCAGGGTCCCTACTCCGGAACGATTTTCGGGCAACCGGAACAAGTTTAGAGCCTTCCGCAACTCTTGCGAGCTCTTTTTCGCTTTACAACCAAGGACCTTCTCTCTCGAGGCGACCAAAGTGGGGTTCGTCATTTCCCTATTGACGGACGAACCGCAGGCCTGGGCACACCGCCTTTTGGAGCGAAAGGATCCATCTTTAGACACTTTGGACGCCTTTTTCCTGGCAATGTCAAGACTTTATGAAGACCCTCAACTTGCTGCGACCGCAGAGGCTGCCCTACACGCCGTGCAACAAGGTCGCAGGCCTGTGGAGGATTACGTGTCGGAATTCCGACGCTGGAGTTCCGACACAGAATGGAACGACGCAGCCCTCCGGTACCAGTTCCGTTTGGGCCTATCTGAACCGCTGAAGGATGAATTGGCACGTGTAGGCATCCCAGAGACCCTGGAAGCCCTCATAGACATTTCGGTCCAGATCGACAGACGTCTAAGAGAGCGTCGCCAGGAGCGTTCCTCCACAGCCACACGCCCCGTCTGGATGTTGCCACGTGTACCCAGCTCGAGTCATGCGGCCCCACCTTCTCCTGCCACAGCCACACTGGATCAGCCGGAACCCATGCAGCCGGGGCTACTCCGTCCGTCCCTGACACCTGAGGAACGTCAACGTCGCCGGGTTGGAAACCTTTGCCTTTACTGCGGAGGATCAGGACATTTTGTTCGCACTTGCCCAGCTAAGATGCGTAAGCGCCTTTTCATTCCATCTGTTCCCTTACCTGTGCTACCTAACAACACTACTCACCTGGCTGTCCCTGTTCTTTTACAGCTTCCAGAAAGGACTGTCCGGACTCACGCAGTTATTGATTCTGGGGCGTGTAGTGGCTTTGTGGATTCGTCCTTCGCTCTAAAGAACAAGATTCCCCTTCGGCCCAGAGAGAAGGGACTTTCGGTATTTTTGGCCGATGGTTCTACCCTTGAATCCGGACCAGTGACCCAGAAGACTACCCCTTTATCTGCTACCATTGCCGGGACCCACCTGGAATTCCTATGCCTAGATGTTATTAAGTCGCCACTGTTTCCCATCATCCTAGGCATGCCTTGGTTGAGAGCACACAATCCACGCATCGACTGGGCCACTGGAAAGATTGAGTTCACTTCGGACTATTGCCGTCAGCATTGTTGCCCCGTTGATGATAGAGACTCTTCTGCCCTCCTCTGTTTGGAAACAGACACTGAGACCCGACAAGCTGTAGCCAAGGACTACCACGATTTCCTGGATGTATTCAGTAAAAAGGGGGCTGAAACCCTACCACCCCACAGGCCATACGATTGCCCAATTGAATTACTACCTGGGGCAGAGATTCCCTTCGGAAGAATCTTCCCCTTATCTGAGTCCGAGCTGGGTACCCTGAGGTCCTACTTAGATGACAACCTTGAGAAGGGATTTATCCGACCTTCCACCTCCCCGGCAGGCGCAGGAATTTTCTTTGTTGAAAAGAAGGACCATTCCCTACGCCCGTGTGTGGACTATCGGGCATTGAATAAAATTACCATTAAGAATCGCTACCCCCTGCCACTAGTACCCGAACTTTTTCAGAGACTTGGTTCTGCTAAAGTCTTCTCCAAGCTGGACCTTCGGGGTGCCTATAACCTCGTCCGCATCCGGAGGGGTGACGAATGGAAAACTGCCTTCCGTACCCGCTTTGGGCACTTCGAATACCTTGTAATGCCGTTCGGACTGTGCAATGCTCCAGCCACATTCCAACATTTTGTCAATGACATTTTTAGAGACTACCTTGACTTATTCGTAATAATTTATCTTGATGATATTCTAATCTTTTCCTCCACTCTAGCCGACCACCGAGAACACGTCAAGAATGTCCTGGCTCGTCTCCGACTTCATGGCCTGTACGCCAAACCTGAAAAATGTATCTTCGAAAAACAGAGCATCCAGTTTCTTGGTCTGGTTATTTCCGTAAAGGGGGTGGAGATGGATCCCCAGAAGGTCTCTGCTATTCAGGACTGGCCTGCCCCATCCGATAAGAAGGGAGTTCAGCGGTTCGTGGGGTTCGCTAATTTTTATCGTAAATTTATCAGGGGATTCTCCTCTATCATCTCCCCTATCACCGGATTGACCAAACAGGGTCAGAAGTTCCGTTGGACCCCCGAAGCGCAAGAGGCTTTCAAGACTCTGAAGGACTTGTTTGTTTCGGCTTCCATCTTAAAGCATCCTGATTCCGCTCTACCATACATCCTAGAAGTGGACGCTTCAGAAATAGCGGTAGGGGCGGTGCTCTCCCAGAGACAAGGGCCCAAGTCCTTGCTACACCCGGTTGCCTTCTTCTCCCGTAAGCTGTCCGACGCAGAGAAAAATTATGATGTCGGTGATCGTGAGCTGTTGGCGATAAAGGCAGCACTCGAGGAATGGCGCTACCTTCTTGAGGGCGCCACCCACCCGATCCTGGTTTATACAGACCATAAGAACCTAGAATACCTTAAATCAGCAAAGAGGTTGAAACCACGTCAGGCCAGATGGGCGCTCTTTTTCTCTAGGTTTTCATTACACATTACCTACCGTCCAGGATCCAAGAACGTCAAGCCCGACGCCCTGTCGCGCATGTACGGCCAACCAGAAAGTTCTCCATCTTCGGATACCATTCTCTCCGCGGGGAGCTTCCTCCTGCTCCAGGGGGATTTAGTATCTCAAGTTAAGCAGGCCTCCATAGGCACTACTCCTCCACCTGGCTTCTCGCTGTCTTCTAGCGATGATCTTCTTTGGTACGAGGGCAGGATCTTTGTCCCCCAGGAAGTACGGACTTTGGTTCTGGCCGCCTGTCACGACCACCTATTGGCCGGCCATTTTGGGGTACACAAGACCTTGGAGCTACTCCGACGCACGTTCTGGTGGCCTCGAATGAAAGATGACTGCAGGAAATATGTTGAGGCTTGTATCATCTGCATCCGAAACAAGAGCAGTAAGTCAAGAGCCTGGGGTCTACTGAAGCCACTGCCCGTTCCTGACAGACCATGGAGGATGATCTCCATGGATTTCATCGTCGAGTTACCCCCTTCAGAAGAGTACTCTACGATTTTCGTCGTGGTGGATAGGCTTACCAAGATGGCCCACTTCC
Source organism: Lithobates pipiens (assembly GCF_037356315.1). Lineage (NCBI taxonomy): Eukaryota > Metazoa > Chordata > Amphibia > Anura > Ranidae > Lithobates > Lithobates pipiens. Next base: position 146,367,147 of record NW_027507790.1, on the reverse strand, counting down.
TACCCATGAGGGGCACCCCTTCAGCCACAGAGACGGCCAAGACCTTCATTAGGGAGATCGTGAGACTCCACGGCATCCCCGCTAATATCACATCTGACAGGGGGGTGCAATTCACTTCGAGGTTCTGGAGAGCGCTCTGCGGAGCGCTGAAAATTGATCTCCGCTTGTCTTCAGCATATCACCCCCAGACCAACGGCCAGACCGAAAGGACGAACCAGACGCTCGAGCAGTATCTACGCTGCTTCTCGTCTTTCTCTCAAGACGAGTGGGCCCCGCTTCTACCCTTGGCTGAATTCGCCTACAATAATTCAGTTCACTCCGCCACCAAGCAATCCCCATTTTTTGCAAATTTTGGCTTCCACCCACTATTTCTATCTGGCGACCTTCCCGAGTGTCCGGTGCCAGCAGTGCAGGAGAATCTCAACTTCTTCGAGACAAATAACAAGCTTTTGCAAGAAACCTTGACCAAGTCGCAGGAATATAATAAAGAGGTATTTGATAAGAAAAGAAGGGGGGAACTGGACCTCAAGGTCGGGGATCAGGTCTGGCTGTCCACCCTGAATCTCAAACTGTCCTGCCCATCCAAGAAGTTGGGGCCGAAATTTGTGGGTCCCTTCCCAATCGTAAGAAAGCTGAATAGTGTGGCATTCGAGCTAAAGCTTCCGGAGTCTTTTCGGATTCACCCTGTTTTCCACGCATCGCTACTTAAGCCTGCAGTTCCAGATTCTTTTTCCGATCGAGTTACCAATCCTCCAGAACCCGTGATTGTCGATGGGGAAATCGAATTCGAGGTTGAATCCATACTTGACTGTAGGAAGAGACGGAACCAGGTTCAATTTCTGGTTAAATGGAAGGGGTACGGGCCTGAAGAGAACTCTTGGGAACCAGAATCCAATATCCACGCGAAAAGACTAATTTCTGCTTTTAAGAGATCCCACCCGAATAAGATGGCACAACTGGGCATCCGGAGGCTGCCCCTTGGGGGGGGGGGCAATGTCACGACCGTCCTGGCGTCCCGATCGTTCATGGGAGATCTGCCCACAGAGGTCCAATGTTGAGAACCCGTCGTTTCCCTTTAGCGCGTGTTAACGCGAACGGACGCACGCGGGTGCGTGCCGGTACGATCGGGCGCACGCGGGTGCTCGACGTGGCGAACGAGCGCACGCGGGTGCGCGGGGTCACGAACGGGCGCACGGCCACCCGCGGGGGCACGCAGACCCGTCGTGCGACCGCTTTGGCGCCCTAAAGGCTTCTTAAGGACTCGGTCTCCACTCCCCTCTTGCTGTCCAGTCTACAGCGTGTTCGGAGATTCTGTTTACCAGTTACCTGTTACCTTGATTCCTGTGACCCGGCTTGTTCTTGACCACGTTTGTTTGCTGCCTGCCACCGACTACCTGCCTGTCTGACCACGTCTCTGCCTCTACCCTTGTACTGTATTGCCCGCCTGCTGCCGACTCTGCCTGTACCCGATTCTGCTGCTGTCTACTGATCCGTCCGGATCTGCTTGTGCCTGCTGTTCCTGCCTTGACCTGCCAGTGTCCGCTGTCTCCACTGACGACCGTTGTCTTGCCAGTCCATCTGTCTGTGCCTGCTGTCTCCTGCTGACTGCTGTCCGTGTTGCTGTTGTTATCCGGACCTGCCTTCACTTGCCAGGCACTTGTGCCCCCTGAACTTTCGAATCTCTGTTACCACCTCCAGGGGTTCTTGAGCCAGGGGCTACGAGGGGCCGCTCCCTGCATTCCAGGCTCGTCCACCAGGTACGTGACACCCGGGATGGATGGGCAGAAAGTCGAGTGAGGACAACTCTATGCTCTTGGAGGACCGGAGTAATGTTAAACGTCACTTCCGACCTCCGGCCTTAAAGGGATTTTTTTTTTTTTATTGCTTTTAAGTGTAAATATGAGATCTGAGGTCTTTTTGACCCCAGATCTCATATTAAAGAAGCCCTGTCCTGCGTATTTCTATTAAAAGGGATGTTTACATTCCTTGTAATAGCAATAAAAGTGATCAAACATTTTTTTTTTCAAAGGGACAGTGTAAAAATAAGAAATATAAAGGTAAAATAAATAAGATTTTTTTTTTTAAAGCCTCCTGTCCCTCTTAGCTCGCAACGGGGTGCAATGGATCGTCAACGATCTGTGATCCGAACAGCTTCATCCTGTTCAGATTGGCACACGCTCCGTGGAGTGCTACGCGGCCTCCGTGCTCCGCGGCCTCTGTCTTAGGAAAGGCTGCGGCTTCAGCCTAGCTCCGGAGCGGCGGCCATCTTTGTACACCCAGGTCGTTTACAATGTGATTGCTCCGTCAAATGACATGTCATAACGCCGGTTCCTCTCTCCCCTCGGTGTACTGATCTGTACAGTGGAGGGGAGAGATCGAATGGCAGAAGCGCTGTGGGCACTACAGATCCAGCCCACAGCGCTTCTGCCATCCTCTCTCTGCCCTGTGACAAGTGCAAACACAGCCATCCCTCTATACCCTGCCAATACTCTGCAATACCCTACCAATACTCTGCAATACCCTAACAAAACTCTGCCAATACTCTGCAATACCCTGTCAATACTCTGCAATACACTGCCATACCATGCCAATACTCTGCCATACCATGTTAATACTCTGCCATGCTCAGCCAATATTCTGCCATACCCAGCCAATACTCTGCCATACCCTGCCAATACTCTGCCATACCCAGCCATACTCTGTAATACTCGGTGATACCCAGCCATATTCTGCAATACTCGGTAATACCCAGCCATACTCATTGATAACCAGCCGTACCCAGCCATGCTCAGCCGTACCCAGCCATACTCAGCCAATATTACAGTGGGGGAGATTGTGGATATTACAGTGGGGGAGATGTGGATATTACAGTGGGGGAGATTGTGGATATTACAGTGAGGGAGATGTTGATATTACAGTGGGGGAGATTGTGGATATTACAGTGGGGGAGATTGTGGATATTACAGTGAGGACTATATGGTGGTGGAATTTTCACAGGTTTTTGCAAATTCAATTATTTTTTGCTGATCCGAAAAATGATCCATTCCGTAACTCTGTTCCGAGGAACGATCCGATCCGTGAGTTTTTTGATCCGTTGTACCCCTAGTGCCCACATATGTAAACGGTGTTCAAACCACACATGTGAGGTGTCACCATGATCGTTAGAGTGAGAGCAAAAATTCTAGCACTAGATCTCCTCTGTAACTCTAAACTGGTAACCTGTAGAAAAATGTAAACGTTACCTATGGAGATTTTTAAGTACCAATGTTTGCTGCCATTCCATGAGTGTGCACAGTTTTGAAGCATTATATGTTAGGTATCAATTTACTCAGCATAGCATTATTTTTCACATTATAGAAAAAAATTAGGCTAACTTTACTGTTTTCTTATTTTTTTAATAAAAAAAGTTAATTTCTTCCAAAAAAGTAAGTTTGTAAGACTGCTGTGCAAATAGGCTGTGACATAAAGTATAGCAACGATCTCCCTCTAGCTGCAGCCTGGAAATAACATTAGTGGGAGGTTTATTTATTTAAATTTTATGAGCAATTATGAGCAATTTAAAAAAAAAATAGTATATTTAGGTATATGTGTATGGATGTATATATATATATATATATATATATATATATATATATATATATATATATATAAAGAGAGAGAGAGAGAGAGAGCACTTCACATATAGAAAATGTAATTTATTTTACAAAAATTGTATTCAAAAGTCTCATATTAATAATAGAAAACATTGTAAGAATAGTACTATCAGCATTGCATATTTGTAAAGATGATGTTGTAAACATTGCACATTTACCTGTTTTTTCCCCTTTACCCTTTCCTCTGTTTTGGACTCCCTAGACAGTGGGTTATGTTGAATGAGGTGATTCATCGCTTTGGGTTTTTTCAAATGATATTTTTCTATAGTATTTGGTAGTTCATATTACTGTTATATATTGTATATAATAAAAATTATATAGTATATAGCCCTCGTGAATCTATTGTCCAATATATACCATATTGACAGCGCTAAAACAACAAAACAATCATTCATAAGAGGGTAGAAGCCCCATGGTTTACAACAAAAACCACAGTAATGTCCTTAAAAAGTCCCACACATCTGAGGATGGGATTTTAGTTGAAACACCAAAATGAT